>NC_134713.1:161904163-162578746 GCF_049634645.1 Pelodiscus sinensis | reverse complement strand
TAGTGCTCTACCGGACCATGGGATATTTTCTCCAGCCCAGAGGGTCTGTATTTTGCCCACCCCAGTGCTAAGTCATTGAGTTTCTAAGCTTTAACTCACTATGAATTTCAGGAACAGGGGAAAATTCAGCTAATACACCATTGCAAATCCAGACTCATTTCACTGAAGTCAATGAAGTCACTCCATATTTACATGACTGAAACAGAGAGCAGAATCTGACCCTTCATGGTTCAGACATAAGGCATGTCCTTTACTTTTTCTGATTCTAGGTGATGTGGATGGAGGCTTTCAGGGAAGAGAACGTAAGGAGAGAAAAGACAAATAAATGGATTTTGAAAACCCAGTCAATGACAGAGCATTTTGTAGCAGGTTCCCATTTGCTTTTCAAATCTCAGATGACTCAATCACGCACAGAGTGAATATTTTTAAAGGCTCTGATTTATGCAATCTAAAGAGCATCATGTTCAAGTTCAAATACCCCCCACTGACCTCAATTATTATTTGAGTTAGATTATTAACAACAATATATGTGTGCATCTCCTTTCATCCCAGTGAACAGCCCATAGGCTGGAAACTGTTCCTGCAAGCATTTTGGTGATTATCCAGGAGTAACAATTGCTTTCAAAAGAGCATCAGGATTGGGTCACAAACAACTTGCAAGGGTTGAAATGCATCCCTGTGCAGAGAGTGAAGCATATGACTTGTGCACCACCAATGTTAAAATTAGGCTCAAGTGGGAAATCCTGCTGGCCTTCTGCACACAAATGGATTTCATCTAAATAAAAAAAGAAGACTAGCTTCGTAACAAATATATCCCAATGAATACTTGGACTGACTAATGCTGCTTGCAGAAGGTCTTTCAAGACTTTGTCATATTATGAATGGGTATTTACGCTGCCAACACTTGGCTCTGGCACCCTGCTGCAATTGTATGAACTACACTAATGCGGAGTTCTCTGAGAATTATTTATAGTAAACCCCAATGAAGCCATGCCCTTTGATTTCACACCATGAGCTCTTTCTTTCATGGGCCTCTGCCAAAACCCCAGCCAAGAGTCTGCATTGCCTTATCTTAACCTGCTGCCATGCAAAGTGTGCAAATGATGCAGGTCACCATCACTGGTGAGACAGAGCAAGAAAGCTAACACTTGGCTCCTACTGAACAAGCACAGTGCAACTGTGAACTAAGAAAGGGGGCATCCGACTGACAAATAAAACCCTGGAAGCCATTTACCAAGAACAAGCAGCCACCTCCAAGAGTTATGTAGTACATTATACTCAACAGAACCCAATTTTACAAAGGTCAAAGAGGACAGTCTAAAGTTTTAGGAAGCCACGGGTTAGTGAAATTTGAAGAATGGGAAAAATAATTCACCCTTAGGCTGGCGTACATAAAGACATTTCAGATTCCTACAGTGAGGAGGAGGTAGGTAATATTAAAGTTCTCCTGCATCAACACTTACACAATCCATAAAACATACAGAGACGGATTCAAAGCCCTTTGAAGTTAATGGAAACACTTCCACGGAGTTCACTGGACTTTGGCTCAGGTCCTTATCCTTTAACTGGTTAACTATTGTAGGCAGTTTTTACATCCATACTTTGGTCTCTGTGTGTGTGGGGGGGGGGGGGGCGGGGGACGTGTTAGATGGTGCTGATGGCTTCAAATATACTGAAGGTCATCTCAGATGATCTGGTGGTCCCTTCTGATTTTAAACTCTCGACTCTAAATCTTCCCCTCCATTATTCTCCCACATATCACAGTCCCTACCAGCAATAGAGGACATGGAGTGGGAGGAAAAGGATTTAAAGAGACTTGCAGTGTAGTGTTTATCAGTGCCAATAGTTTTGCTATGCAGGCATCTTCTCTATTTGATGAAGAGCCCTAGCAGGCCCACTAATTTGGGATGCCCGCTGTTGATGCTTTAGTAAGTCTGTGGGAATCTGGGGAGTGACAGGCAGCAAGAATAGGGAGAGATAGTGTGTGCTTGGATGAGGGGCATGGATTGGGGATCTGTTGCAGAAGCAAAGCTGTGTAGCCATTAAGGCAGGATGCATAAAGGCTGGGGAAGAATGTTCCTGCTTGGTACAGGGCATGGAACTGGGAATGTGTGCAAGAGACTAGAGAAATGGAAAGGATTGAAGATGTCAAGGGAAATAGCATAAAGGGGAGAAGGATGTCAGAAAGCTACTGTAGTGGACCACAATGGCCATGGAGGATAGATGCAATTGATAAGGGGGAATGATGGAGGCTGCAATAAGGAGGGAAAGTAGCTGGGTGCAAATGAATTAAAAGGTGTGAAAAGGCCGAGAGGGATGGGTCTGCGGACCAGAAATTGGGGGATCTCAGAGATGAGGAAAGGTGTGTATAAAAGGTGTTTGTAAACGGTAGGGATATAAAATCCCATTTAAAATGTTAACTGGTTAAACTACATGTTTAGTAAAGACCCACTAAATGGGCCACCAATCACTCTCTTGCTGATTCCGGCCCTCCCTCAGAATGAGAAGCATAAGAGAAGTCAGTGGGAGAGCTTCTCCTGTTGACCCCACAGCAGAAACACTGCGTCAACTCAGCCTAAGGTAAGTTGACTCCTGCAACGCTATTCACGGAGCTGGAGTTGTGTACCTTAGGTCAATATTGCCCTGTAGTGTAGACCTGCCCTGACAGAGAATAGGACAGACCTACCCACATTCCCTGATAGCTAATGGCTGTGCTAGGAAGAAGACTGTTCAGAATGGTAAGGATTCTGTGCGTTGCCTGAGAGGATCCCCATTCTGATCTACCTCATCAAGCCCATCAGACTGAAACATCCCACTGAAAAAACCTTATTGGCCCACAAGAAAGCTAGGGGAGTGGGAGGACTGAAACAGTCCCAGGACTGGCTGATTCTATGAGTGGGCTACAATCAGAATATCCCACAACTTAGAGAAACACAGAGTGTGGCTCAGGCACCGAGCTGGTAAGGGTTAAAGATTATGACTGGAGAGCCAGCGTGGATATGACTTCTCAGGCAAAGTACTGACTGCACTCTGTGGCCTATTTCCCACCTCCACCCTCTCAGGCACTGCTTTCCTGATACTGCCATGTCTCCTCCCAAAGAAAGTCAGTATTGGTGTTTTATTATCTCTGCCATGTGTTAAGTAGAAATAAGTTACAAATGACTAACTCTGAGGCTTAGTCTATACTGCAGAATTTTTGTACAAGAAGCCTTTTGCGGAAGAGATCTTGCGCAGAAACTTCTTGCCCAAAAGCACATCCAGACCTCAAAGCGCATCGCAAAAGTGATGTGCTTTTGCACAAGAGAGCATCCACACTATATAGACCCGTGGTCCCCAACCCGGTGCCCGCGGGCGCCATGGCGCCCGCCGGGCTCTTCACATGCGCCCGCGGAGCAATCTGGGCTGGCCCTGCCCCTGGGCGTGCAGCAGGTGCCAGCCCCGGGCGCATGGCCGGTCCCGCCCCCGGGTGCGCCGCGCGTGCCCTTGCCGACTCCGGCCCTGGCCTTGGCCCCGCCCCCGGGGGGGCCGCACGTGCCCTTGCCGGCTCCAGCGCCGGCCTTGGCCCCGCCCCCAGGCGCGCAGCGCTTACGGGGGGGGTGCCGGCCCCGGGCGCGCGGCGCTTATGGGAGGGGCGCCGCCCCCAGGCGCGCGGCTGGGGGGGGCCACCCCCGGGCATGCGGCTGGGGGGGGGCCGCCCCCGGGCGGGCAAGTGTCCCCGCCCCCTGGCGCCCGGCGGGCGAACGGCCACGCCCCCTGGCGCCCGACAACCTGAAAAGGTTGGGGACCACTGATATAGACACTCTTGCACAAAAAAAGCTCTGATTGCCATTCACAGAATGGCCATCAGAGCACCTGTGCTTTTTCTGATAGGGGTTTCTTGTGGAAAAAACCCCTCTGGAGTGTCCACACCTGCCTTTTTGCGCAAGAGCTGTAGAGCAAAAAGGAGTTATTCCTTGTGGGGAGAGGAATAACTCTACCAGCAAAAGTCCTCTGTTCTGTTGATTTTCTTGTGCAAAAATGCACTTGAGGTGTAGACGTGCTGCTGGTTTTTGAGCAAAAATGGACGTTTTGGTGCAAAAACCTTATAGTGTAGACATAGCCTAAATGTTGCAATTAGAGTATTTGAAAATCAGCACAACAGAAAGTCTAAATCGGTATTTGGTAACCTGTGGCCTAAGGGCATCATGAGGCCATTGAGGTTCTGTGTGAGGCCTAAGAGACATTATGTTTACTGTTTCCAGATTTTGCTAGTTTTCATCAACACATTTTTTCCCTGCCGGCATTACAAAAGTGAAACGCACATAAAGCAAGAGCCTGTGTAGTGAGGTGTGTACTGATTGCACACAGCATTGAGAGCGCCACGTGTTTCCTCTGCATACAGTCCAAGAGCTGCTATAGTTCAGTCAGCAGACCCCTCAAATTCTCGGTATGTAAATGCAGTTAGCAAACTACCCTATCCCGAGAGTCCATTTTGGTTATGACAATCTTGCAGCCCACTGAGATAAAGAAGGGCAACTGATGCAACGCACTCGCTAGCCTAGATTGCTTTCCCCCGTTCTCTCTTCACTTTTTAATATCACATTATGGATTGTTACTTCCCTCTGCCCCTTCTCCAATCCTGTTTCTCCTCCCCCCCCCCCCTGTCATGTCACAAAAATAATTAAAATGCTCCAGGCTGTTTTTAAACCTTTACTCTAGACTCGTTTAGGGGGAACAGACTTTCAGACACTGTTGATGAAGCCAAATGTGAACCCCAAGGGCTGCTTTCTTGCTGACATACTGGAAGAGATCCGTCCAAACAAAAACACAATACACAGTCCGAGAAATTGTGCTCCGGGCTGAAATTTGGCACAGAAAGGTCTGAGCCCAGGAGAAAATCTCTGTTGTCTGGTTTCAGAAAGATAATATAGTTCAGCTATTTCTACTCTCTTCTATAAAACCTTTCCCGTGTTTTTACTATTTTCTCTTTTGCCACCTATAAGACTCATGGGTAGATTTGGTTAAAAAAAATTCAGCTGACTGAAAGATACATCGAAAGGTAAATTCAATTCCAAGCAGAGG
The DNA here is from genome assembly GCF_049634645.1 of Pelodiscus sinensis. Classification (NCBI taxonomy): domain Eukaryota; kingdom Metazoa; phylum Chordata; order Testudines; family Trionychidae; genus Pelodiscus; species Pelodiscus sinensis. The sequence continues at coordinate 162,573,685 of NC_134713.1, read as the reverse complement.
GTCTACAAAGCCCTTGTGTGGGCTCTGCACTGCCCTCTTTTCAGTGCTCCAGATGGGAGCACCGGAGCAGAAATTCCAGCCAAATGTTACCTCAGGGATTAAGTGGATTTAAGTGGTGCTTAAGTCTTGTGTTGGTGTGACAGCTGTACTCCTGGCCAACTCACCAGGATTGAACTGGGGACGTCAGAGCTAAAAACCAAGGCTCTATACCTCCAGACTGTAATAAACCGATCGTCTCGGTGGACTGGCACAGAGACGGACCTGTGCCATGCTGGTCCTTTATACCACAAGGGTGCATTTCACCTCATAATGGTGAAGGGGGAAGATAAAGATGAGGAGGCAAGGAGAATTGACTGCAATTATCTGAGGTTTTAAAATCACAAGAAGGGAGAACATTAGTTTAGGAGGGCCCAAGAGGACATTCATGGGGTGAATTTGAACAAAGGGAAATGTAGGATGAATATCAAGGAAGATGTCCTAACACTGAAGTTTATGAGACTGCCGAATAGACTCTCAGGGGAAGTGATGCTGGCAGCCCCCTTTGCTTAAGTCACTTAAAGCTACTCTGGATAAAAGGCTGGTGAATGTAATTCATTCACTTAGACTCCAAGGCCAGAAAGCACTGTTCTGATTATCTAGTCTGGCTTCCTGGACAATGCAGACCATAGAACCTTACTCCGTGATTTCTGCATCAAGCCTATGATCTAGAGCATGTTTTTTTAAAAAGGCATGGTGTGGGGTAGGCAGGCACAGGGAAAGGGGGATAAAACATCGAAAGGCTTTTTCAAATGCTAATTTCTTTGATTAGTCATGCAAAAAGTTGAAATAATTTTGAGCACTTTGGAGGAACAGAAGGGGTATTACTGCTGAGTTATTTAATGTTGGCTACTCTGCATGTGAGACAGCTACCTAGGAGAATGTTTACCATTGATACTAGAATTTCTTTTAATCATTTTCTAAATAGGCATTTATATGCTATGCCCTAACAGCTCAGGGAAAAAGGCATTAGCAACTACTGGGGACTTAATCCATGGTAGCAAGTCGTCCGTAAGCACATACTTCCCCTACATACACAATTTTAAAAGTTCACAAATAACCATTTGAATGGTTAAGGCACTAGGCTGAAAGAAGAGAACATAGGCCATGAGCCTACAATCAGAGCTATCTGGTGCTGCCCAGAAGTCAAGGTTCTTCCTATATGGATCTGATTGCAGAACTGAATCTTACCTGCTTTCTTTTCTATAACCTATCACAGTGAAAGCTGTGTTTTCCAGCATCATGAGGAACGGGGGTTGCTGGTTAAGTCAATGTGCCAGTAACAAAGCTTACTGCTCTGCCCCTGCTGCCTACTGGCAGATCTGGCTCCCAATAGCTTGAGACAGGCTGAGGGGGAGGGAGGCACCTGCTGATGATGTCAAAGTCAGCTGTCAGAAGCCCTGCAACAGGTGGGAGTCTGGAGCGCATGCCTGAAGACACAGAGATATTGTGGCTGTGAGCAATGCTGGTTAACTGAGTGCCAGATAACAAAGCTTTCACTGCATATCCTCCAAAGAGAAGGCCGCTCTCTAGCAGGGGATGTAAGCAACTAGTTGAGTAGTCGACTACCCGATAAGCATAGGCTTATTAGGTAGTCAAGTGACTACTCGACTAGTTGCTTCCCCCGCCCCCACTTAGGGGAGGGGGAGAAGTAGGGGCCAGTTTTGGGGGGAACCAACACCATCTCCCCCAGCACCATCTCCGCAATGTAGCGGAGGCAGGGGAAGCAGAGCAGCAGTGGTTCCAGGGGTGGCACAAACTGGGACTGTTCAATCCCGGCTCACCCCACCCGCAGGAGCTAACCCTGCTGCTGCTCTGCATTTTAAATGCACATTGACTACTCAATTTGTCGATGAGTAAAGGCAATGGGAGGGGGGTTAGCTCCTGGTGGGCGGGTTCTTACTACATTTAAAATGCAGAGCCACAGCGGGAGTGCCCCTTATCAACTGAGTACTCAATGGAAATTCCATCAACTGTTCAATTACTTAATTAACTGATATTTAACATCACTACTCGCTAGTTCAGACCAGTATCCAATTCTTCAGGCACATCAGACCTTTGGGAGGTCACTTGTCTCCCACAAACACTGAGGAAAATATTGTAACAATTGGAGGCAGCTGAAGGAATGAGGTGAGACCACATCTAAAAAACACAACACACTAATGCAGCCACAGTCCACACACAGCAGTGTCTACCTGGACCACCACCACCATGTGAACAAGCTGGCAAGCTTCTAGCATCTTGGGTGTGTCCATTCCCATCCCCCACCTGCTCTCTCCAACAATCCCCCAGTGCCCTCCAGCTAGTGGAGATGGGGAAGCCGGTTAGAGTATCAATTAACACTATGATAGTGGGGCTGATTGAAAACATTTGCACTCCTTTGGACATGAATATATATGAAGCTTGAATTTCTATTAAGACCCCCTCCCCCAGTATAATCCATTCAACTGGAATTCAAGGAGAAATTGAGAATTATTAGATAGCAATTGTGTGTCAGAAATTATGGGATTAGGCCTTTAATTATGGCCATTTCTATCCCTGTGGCACAGGGTTAAATGGATTCCCACATCTGAGGCCAAGAAGGATTCTCTTTCACCTCAGATGACACTGGAAGGAAAAAATGGCCTGCCTGCGGAGCAGGGATCAGTCACTGATACTTCCCCACTGATCAGTTTCCTGCCTTTGAGAATGTAAGAGGTGCATTAGAGCTGCCTGTTCCTTCTGCACTTCCAATCTGGGGCTTTAAAAGCCATACTGAGAAATGACTGAGATCACAGAACAGCTGGTGCCTTCTGACCTGACCTGGCATTCGTCATGAATGCCAGCTGTAAATACACAAGTTCATCACTTCCCAGATGCTCTGGGATTTAACAGAAAACATTTCATCAAGTGAGTAAGAGAGACTCTGAAATCGCCTATTTAAAATAAACAAAAGCTTCAATATCACTTCTGCTTCTCTGAAGCACTTCCCCCCCCCCCCCCTTTGTCTCCCAAATATTCCATCTCTTTCAGCTCTCTGGAACAGTTACCCTGAAAATGATATCAGGTGCACTTAAATGGCTCTTAGATTTGGTGCCGACAAAACACTCAACATTCATCCCGGGATGAGGATTTCATGTGAGCAGCCTTCACTGTGATTTTTTTTTATACCTCCATTTTGAGTCCAGGCCAAACCCCAGAACAGGAGAAATGTCAAAAGTTTAAAACAACAGCTGAACTTTTTCAAACCTTAAAAGGGTTCAAGTTATGGCTGACATTTGGGGGTCTAATTTAATATAAGCTTGTTCAACCTGACCTTCCTTAAAGCTTTGGCCAGAAACTAAACATGATGGGTCATGTTCTTATCTATACTATAGCAGTGGAAGCGTAAAGGTCTTTAAAATGGATGTCGTAGTTTGGGTAATGGAAAGGAGCCTTAAAGTCAGAGCAGAGTGGTGTAAAGGGGCCTTAGGATAAGGGCGTGTAATCTCTCGGGCTGTGGGTGGCCCGCTTCCTCCCTACAACTAGTCTCAGAGTCCCGTTGTGGGATCAGGGCAAGGCAAACAAACAGTTAAGTAATCCAAAAAGTTCCCCGGGCATGGGCCTGTCTTCAGGCTGAGCCAGGGGCTGGGTATCCTTGCTGGCAGAGAGCTGACAGGCACAGGTGATTTTTCCCTTCAGGGGGAAACTGACACCTAAGAGAATAGGGTGGGGGGTGATGACACAGGCCCACCCACTCCACTATGTCCCAGCCTAAGGCCCTAACAGTAGCAGTGCCAGCTGCCAATGGGTTGGCAGGGATCTTGGCCGCAACACGCCAGTCCAGTCAGTGGGCTAGCAGAGGTCTGGACCACAACCCACAGCCCAGCTGATTTCCATGTCCTTAGCTGACACTAGGTTGGCTCCTCCTGGGCTATTTCCTGGTTCTCCCTGGGGTCCTATTTGGCTTCATATCTGGTCGGAAAGCTCTGTGGGGGCCAAAGGAGCTAGCAGGGTATCCATAGTTTCTGGAGGTGTCTCAGACAGAGGTCCAGGGGGTCCAGCCCATTCTTTTGGGCCTGGTCTGGATTCTGGGGGTCCCGGATAGGTCTCAGGCCTTAGCAGGGATCTCTGCAGCCTCTCATAGTTACAGGGCTCCCACAGGGGTCACGGTAGCCTGGAACAATCCCCAGGGCACAGCAGTGGTCCTGGCGGCCCAACCCAGTCATCCCGCTGGGATTGGCGGGGTAAGGCTCTCCATTGCCTCTGGAGCTTCAGCCAAGCCTCCTCTCTGCTTGGCTGCTGGGCTCTAACTAAACTGGGAGCTCCCTCTCTTATACTTCTGGCTCCACCCTTCTGCTTCCATTGGGCAGGGCTGGGGTGCTCTGGCACCATCCACCAAGGAGTCTTTAGGGGAACTTCCTCCTCTGGGTCATCAGAAGGCCATGCTGCCTCCTTACAGGGCTATTTAGTGAAGTGTATCTGAGGCATGGTGCAGTGTGTGACTGGAGCTTAAACCCCTCCAGAGCATTATTGACAATCTACAAATTATCCGGGAAAATGATCCCTCACTCTCACAGGCCTTGAGAGACAGGCCAATCCCCCAACATGAAGCAATTACTTACCAGCAGCCACACATCACACCACAGACACATTCACCCAGGAACCTACTCCTGCAACAAACCCCATTGCTAACTCTGTCCACATATTTATACAAGTGACATCATCACAGGACCTAACCACATAAGTCACAACATCAGGGACTCATACAACTTCACATCCTCTAATTTGATCTATGCCATCAAGTGCCAGCCATGCCCCTCTGCCATGTATATTGGCCAAACTGGACAGTCTCTGCGACAAAGAATAAAGGCACATAAATCAGACATCAGGAATGGTAACACACCTAAACCTGTAGGGGAACATTTTAACCTTCCTGGTCACGCAATCATGGATTTAAAAGTAGTCACTCTCGTACAAAGGAATTTTACTACCCAATTACAGAGGGAGACTGCTGAACTGGAATTAATTTACAAATTGGACTCTGTCACCCTGGGCTTGAATAAAGATACTAATTGGTTAACGTACTACAAAGCCAATTTTCCCTGCCTTTGACAGTCACATTTTCACATAAAAAGTTATGAATGGGACACATCCCGCCCGCTTAATTAGCTTCATTAACATTGGTCCTAAAATTGAGAGGTAACTGCTTTTGCTGTTTATATATATCTTGGATTTTGTTATTTCCACTCCAACTTATCTGATGAACTGGGTTTTACCCATGAAAGCTCATGATCCAACATATTTGTGGTTAGTTTCTAAGGTGCCACAGGACTACTCATAGTTTTAATTTCACGTATGTGAAACAGAATGAAGTGCTAGAGAATGCAGTGTAGTGAACAATCTTCATGGTCCCAAGGAAGAAGGTAGAAACAGAATAGATTAAATCTATTTTAGGGTTTTCTACAGTGTCCCAAACTATGATATCTGAGTAGGTTCCTGGCATCTCTGCTTTTCATGACACTATTATTTCAGGTTTAGTCATCTGTTTGATCAACAGATACGTTTTGTCAAAAATTCCTGCCACTTTGGGTGACAGAGAATTTCTTTGAGGTTCTGAGAAGTTTGGGAGGTTCTTTAAGCTAAACTGTGCCATATATGCAGGGGATGGCGTTATGTTCCTGTACGGACCCAAGAGCTGTCTATGATTAAAAGCATTCTCATATTTCAGAACAGGAAAAGAAACCATTTCATTAATCTGGGCCTTTAAGATTGACACTCATTCAGGGTGTGTCTAGACTACCTAGTTTTGTCGACAAAAGTGGACTTTTGTCGACAAAACTATACCAGCGTCTACACTACCGCTGAGTTCTGTTGACATAACGTCGACAGAACTCAGCAGTTTTGTCGACGCTGGTATACCTCATTTTACGAGGCATAACACCTTCTGTCGACAGAACTCTGTCAACAGAAGGTGTTATTGCCTGTAATGTTGCGTCCAGACTACGGAGTTCTGTCAACAAAGCAGCTTGCTTTGTCGACAGAACTCAATGTGTCTGGACGCTCTTTGTCGACAGAAGTTTTGTCGACAGTATCTGTCGACAAAACTTCCATCGACAAAACGCGGTAGTCTAGACGTACCCTCAGTGTCAAGCACAGAGAACACAGCACTAGACATAGTCTGTATAACAATCTGGTGCACTATATTAACAACTGCCACTCACACAAGGAGAAAGACACCACTGTTCTTTTGGGCCAGGTCTACAATGGTGAAGAAAATCAGTACGAAATACGCAACTACAGGTATGTGAACCGTGTAGCTGGAGTCGACATACCTTGTCTCGGGTGGCCCCACAGCAAGAGGTTAACAGGAGAAACATTCCCACTGACTTCCCTTACTTCTTGTGACAGCAAGGAGTACCACAGTCGAAAGGGGCAATCTCAGCATTTGCTAGACCCATTAAATCAAAACCTAGAAGATCGATCACTGGAGCATCGATCCTCTTGTAAGTGTAGACAAGGCCTAGCAGTCAGCTATCAGTGAATTGGTTCTGAATGAACCAGAAGTGTAGGCTTAAGGAGGAAAATGGCAAAAGAACGAGAAAGAAAAACAAGCAAAAAGCTTGTTCCTCCATCCTCTAGCTTTTTCCATTGTCTATACAATCTCTAAGTAGATTCTATTCTCAGAAGTCTATACAATCTCTAGACTCTCCTAGGGCATTAGGTGCTGAATGCTGCTTACCACTCACTGAGCAAACAGTGTTGAGGGTACTCAGCACCTAGCAGAACTTGTTCTTTTCACAGTTAACACACTCAGATTATTTTATGAAGGACCAGAATGTGGCACATGCCTGCATTAAGAGTGACACAGACTATACTACCCCATGGAAAGCTCTGAAAAAGGATGCTCCTCAGGAAGCACCAGCCCTGTCCTACCTCCTGGGGTTACTGCAAACATGGCACCTTCTTTTTGGATGCTGCAGTTTGTTGACCATTAGTTGCCCATCTCCTTGACTGCAGAGCCTGCTGCTGCTCTGTTTAACTCTCACTGGCTCAGGGAGAGGGCAGCTTTTGTACTCTCCACAGCTCAGCAGCTGTGATAGAGTTTTCTTCTCACTGAGTTCTGTGGCGGGAGGGGAACAAGGCCTTTTGAGTCCCCATTTCTCCCCACACAGGAGTCAGCTGCAGTAAGGTGCTATACATGTCTAAAGAGCTTAGCACACTTTTGGGCGATGAATGAATAATCAACAAAAAGCCCACTCCTTTGGCTAAAGCTAAACCAAAGTAGGAAAATGTGTCAAGGAGCAAAACAGTGACAGCAGCCCACTTCATTTACTTATTTACATGTAAAGTTGGCACCCAGCTCTGATGAGAAGAGGGAAAGGAAGGACAATTGTAGTAGGGCCCTGAGCTCAGAGAGATCCCCAACACATGTGAATAGATAAAGGAAAATGGGTGGGCGAAGCCTCAGCAAACATGAAGTACCAGGCCTCCAAATTTCTCTCAATGGGCTTGTTGGCACCACTGAAAGTCCTGATAACAACTGGATGTGTAAGTCCCAAAACACCCCACAAAATGGTGCCCCATGATATTTCCGAGTGCCACTTGAATAGGAGTGTTCAGAACTCCTGAAAACACACTTGCCTCATGATTTCTCAACCAAGGACATCGGAAGAGCTGCTGATAACGCTTTGACCTTCCACATGTTTATCTGAACTGGATACACAAATGACCCAGTGGCTCACTAGTGGCTATTCTACTCCATTACTCTTCTGTCAAATTGGTAGTCACCAAAAGCACCCAGTACCCCAAATGTGGCAAAGTCTGGTTATAATGAAGAACAATTCTCCTTTGTGGTGTTTGATACAGATATGTCCTTTACTAAGTTTGGGAGAGGACATGAATTAGTGGTTAAAGGAGTAGGAATCAGGACTCCTGGGTTTTATTCCCAGCTCTGGTCATTGGATGACCTTTAGCAAAATCACAAAGGTCAACATATTCCAAAATAGCCACTGACTTGGAGCCTTTAAGATATACTAAAGCAGCACAGTTTTTATATTTGCTGAGTGCTCACACTCCCTGTTGAAAACACTGAGGCTATGTCTAGACTACAGGGGTTTTCTCTGCTAGACTACAGGGGTTTTCCAGGGAACGCATCTGCTCTTCTGCTTTTTTTGCTCTTTTGAAAGCTGCGCTCTTTCGGAAGCCCTGTCTTCCTCCTCCCATGAGGAAGAAGGGCTCTACCGAAAGAGGGGTTTTTCCAAAATTTGGCCCGTGTAGACAGGGCCAAATTTCAGAAAAGCCTCTTTCAGAAAAACAATTGAAAAAAGGTATGCAAATTGCAGAATGCAATTTGCGTATCTTTTTCTGATAAAGCCTCATAGTGTAGACATAGCCTGAGAGCTGAAGTTGCTCAGCACTTTTGATAAGCAGGCCCTAAATATTTCAGTCTGGGCACCCAAAACAAGAAACTCCAAATCAGTCTATTTTTTTGACAATTTTGCCTTTAAACACTCAGCTTCCCCATCTGCAAAACTGCACTGTCAATAGTGGTGTTGCCTCACAACGGTGTTGTGGGGAGTGACAGAGAGATGTTTCAGCACAGTTGGATACCCCCAGGTGAAAGGAAATGGGAAATGCAAAGCATTGCCACCACGGTGCCCTACTCAAAAGGCTTAAAGTTCAACTTGCAGACCTGCTGTCTTCTGGCACTATGTAATCTATGCTTCCGAGAGGCCTGGCTGTGCCAATTCCACTAGAGGCAGCTGAATGCCTCTGCACAGAGTGAGAAAGCTGGTTTTATGCTGACACTGGATTAAATGGAGATGAACCACTGAGAGCAATGCAACAGAGGATAAAGGGCTTACGTCTGCAGCTCGAGATTAGGCCCTGCAAGACAGGACAGCTCAGGGAGATGGGTGGGCTGTGCAAGACAGGTACATGAGGATCTGTGCCACACAGAGAATGGTCTCCTCCTTCACAGCCAGGCCCAACACCACAGTTGGCAAAAGGGAATGCTGCAGGTTCTCACATGGAATTGATTTGAACACTGTACTATGATCAGAGATATGGTAGAAAAAAGTCTAGGGGTCCATATGTAGGATCCATAGCATAACTGCCCATATGTAGAGGTGCCACTGTGGTGGTGACAGCATTCTTCTCACTTAAGCCTGAAACGTAAGTGCCAGAAGAGACAAAGCCACTATTGCTGTTTCAGTAAGATGGCATGGTCAGGACTGAACCATCTGTTCTAAGGAGCCCCCCTTCTACCTACCACATAGTCTCATGGATAGCCACATCTGGGGAGAGTAGGAGGGGAAGGGAGCTATCTTATTTACTTGTGAATAATGCAACCATATCCAGCTCATGTCGATAAACCTCTTAAAAATCCATCTGTAACATACAGAACTTCCTGCCTACAGGCTGAACTCGGGTTTTTTTAGGCCAGGTTAATATTGTGTAGTCTGATCTAGTGGATAAGCCTGAGTTCCTATTAACAAGATACTCTTCTTACCAGCAAAACTCTAAGATTTCAGGGATGTGGGACCGTCCATTCTGTCTCAAGAGCCTTTCACAACCAACTTGGCATTGAAAGAGGGTGCCATATAACAGCATTGGTGTGTGAACAAACATATATCATACACCGTAAATAGTGCTGAAATACTGTAAGCTATTGGGACCTGAAGGACCCTTGAGATAAAATGGAGACAGAGAGAGAACAAAATAGAAACAAAGAGGCAACACATCCATTTTTAGATGCCACAGTGATAGAGTTTGAGATGAAAGCCTATTATTTTGATAAGAGCTTAGCTCAGCAAATGCCAAGTATTCTGCCTCCTAATGGAATTCCTGTCATCTCGTAGCATAAATTTCAGGGTTGTAGTCAAAAGCTGTTCCCCACATTTTCTTTCCTATTTGTTTCAAGTCTATAATTTTCTGTTTTTCTCCCTCAGTCTTTCAAAGATTCAAAAAACATCCATAGATGCTTCCCTGCTTTAATGAGGAGTTTAACTTCAGCTGAGTAGATTTTGGGAGCTCTGAAGGCATGAAGGCAACAGGCCCTCAACTTGCCCAAGTGCAGTCTGACTCTGTCTATGAACTAGCTAAATAAACATTGAGGCCTGGATAATCAGGGGACAGCAAATGAGTATTTTGATGAGCTGTGACTAGAGATGCATGAAAAAGAGGTTCAGTACAGCTCGGCATTCCCATAGTCAATATTTCTCCAAAACTCATAGGCATGCAAAATGCAGCTAGATCTCTCACAACAGGCTTTTTCATGTGAAGTCATATGATGGCTTCTTCTCAGCAGGCTGCTAACGCTGCAAATATGTCTTTCTGACAGCATCTCCAGGATCTGGCTCTGGCTGGAACCCGGAAGTGCAGATACATTACAAAAATTAAAAAAAAAATCTCAGCACGTGACCTGGGTTCTGATTTGAAATGCCCTGAAAGTTTTGGGAAGTTTAGCTCTGAGCTTCTGGTTTCTTACATTTCCAGGTCTTATTTCATTAGGATCGCTTTGCTCATAGCTAGCTGTGACCTCGCTCAGATAACACTTGTAGCAGTGAGTCTTACACATACGATGTTTCTGATTCCTCAGAGTTCTTTTTTTGTCCCTTTTACCTTTTATCGGTCTAAATGGTAATGTATCCATATTGCAAGGCAATAGAAACAGCGGGGATCACAGTACATCGATTCCCAAATGCCAACCTCATGTAAATGAACTCCGGGGCACTCTACTGCTGCATATGTTCCGAACGTCTTGCTGTGTCCGTGCTCAAAACAGCAGAGTCTATTTCCATTACCACATCTATCAGATGCTTACCGTGGGATTATTCCCTTTTCCAGTGGGCCATGCAAAAGATCTAAATCAAAGGAGCACAGGAAAACTTGAGAGGTTCAAAATTCAAACAGATTTTCCACTTCTACCAGTTTGCTAGTTTCATCTTCGCTAGTAAATCTTTCAATGTTTGTTTTTCAAAACAGAAGCTTCTGGAGGCCACCTTTATTTTCCTAAATAAGTAAATAAATATGAACTGCTCAGCTTTTACACACAAACCTTAGCTATTGTGCTGAGGAGCATACTAATGGACCTAAGTAGTAAGACAGGTCAAACAGACTAGTATGGTCTATCAGCATGTGTAATAATAAGGAGCAGTAATGATACTTAGCTTTTAAATAAGTATTTTTTGTCCATCAGTTTTCAAGTAATTCACAAAAGATACAAAGTGTCATCGCTTGGGTGGTCAACATTTCCTTTGAAACTGCTTAAAAAACTGGATTTTGACTAAATGTTTTTAGAGATTAGCATCTGTTTTCTACAAAAATTTCAACTATTTGTCAAAAAGCAAACATCAAACAGTAAAATAAATAAATAAATAAATAGAGGTGTCTCATCCCTCACCCTCTCCCCGTTCTCTTTTTTCATATGGCCTGAATTCCCTAACTAGACTGTTTTATGAGGCACTGCAGTAGCTCAGCAAAGGCATGTCTACACTTCAGGGCAAACGTCGAATTAAGATACGCAACTTCAGCTACGTCAATTGCATAGCTGAAGTCAAAATAGCTTAACTCGGCATAGGTGCTGACTACACAGCAGGAAGTTGAAGGAAGAACACTCTTCCTACAACTTCCCTTACTGCTTGTGAAATGAGAGTTACAGGAGTTGGAGTAAGAAGTCCTCCATGTTGACATTATGTCAAAATAACGCCTTGTAGTGTAGACGTGCACTATGTTATTTTGAAATAATGCCAGTTATTTCAAAATAATGCTACTGTGTCAACATACCCCAACATAGAAGATCATGGTGCATCTTGGGAGATATAGCATGGCAAGGGAGTCTGGCCCACCATGCAAACTGACCGAATGAGTGATCCATACAGCTCTCATGAGACACTGTGAGACATTTCTGAAAAGTGAAAATTTTCAGTATTTTATTTTGCTGAAAATTCAAATTTTTCTGTTAAAATAAAAAATGTTCCTGTTTTCTGATACAGGCAGTCCCCGGGTTATGTACAAGATAGGGACTGTAGGTTTGTTCTTAAGTTGAATTTGTATGTAAGTTGGAACTGGCGTCCAGATTCAGCCGCTGCTGAAACTGACCAGCGGCTGACTACAGGAAGCCCGAGGCAGAGCTGCTCTGCCCTGGGCTTCCTGGAATCAGCCGCTGATCAGTTTCAACAGCGGCTGAATCTGGACGCCTGGGATGTGCAGCTGGGGCGCTGCCGGGTAGGTCCCCACAGTGCAGCACCTCAGCGCTGCGGGGACCAACCCGGCAGCACCCAGCTGCTCTACCCCAGGTGTCCCCAAGTCAGCCACTGTTGAAACTGATCAGCGGCTGATTCCAGGAAGCCCAGGGCAGAGCAACTCTGCCTCGGGCTTCCTGTAGTCAGCCGCTGGTCAGTTTCAGCAGCAGCTGACTTGCGGACTCCTGGGGCAGACCAGCTGGGGTGCTGCCGGGTTGGTCCAGTAGCGCCGAGGAGTGCCCCAGCTGCTCTGCCCCAGGCGTCGCGAGAAAAGCCTGGTCTGCTGGGCGGAGCAAAGCCGCGAAGGACCTGGGCAGCGGGTTCCCCCCCCCCCCCAGCAGACCAGGGAGACGCGGAGCAGCTTTTCTCGCCCCGGAGGACGTGGGCGGCGGGACCACGGTGCGTCTGGGCGGTCCCGCCGCCCACGTCCTCCGGGGTGAGAAAAGCCCTGTTCGTAACTACGGATCCGACATAAGTCAGATCCGCGTAAGTCGGGGACTGCCTGTATTTACCCCTTGGTTACTTATGGATACATGAAGCCCAGGAGAGCGAAATGACCTGCTCATAGATACATGCTGTTTCAGTGGCGGAGGCAGGAAGAGTGTTCAGGTGTCCTGACTCACACCGCAGTGCCTCATGATATGTAATCAGCTGCAAGAAGTTAGTGTGTGCTGCCCAGCAATCTTAAAACAATCCAATGTGCACACCTCCAGCACTTACGAATTTGGAAGTAAAGCCGGGTTTCTAATTAAGTTTTACCACATAACTACTTTGGCATTAAGGAATGTGACTCTTTGCAGATATAGCTATGTGGGCCAGAATCCAAGCATAGATGCATTTACGCCAGGAGAAATACAGCTATTTGGTAACAGTTGGCAAATGATCCCTGTTGGATTGCTACCACTGTGTGAAGGTGCAGCACTGTTGGTAGAGTTAGCCCTGGGAGCACAGGAACAGAACTGCTATGCCGGTAGAAACTAATCATTCCATTCCTCTGCTATATAACTACTAGCCAATTAGCCCATCATAAGACAGGATTTTCAGGTCTCTCCTCCACGGTCGGTCTTCTCTCCTGAGCCTCCGGTCTCTCGCTCCGTGTCTCTCTCTCTCCCCTCCTCCTCCTCCTGCTTCCTCCTCTCTCTCCTTCAGCTCTCCTCTGCCTCCTGCCTCTATCTCTGTTTCTCTCTTTCTCTTCTCCTCCCCCTTCTGCCTCTCACTTGGGGGACCACGGAGCCCAAATGGCCGCTTGGGTGCCGCACTCCCTGTGCTGCATGAGGGGTGTGGAGCCCAAACGGTTGCTTGCGCCACTTGCTCTCACGTGGTGGCCTGGCTGAGCAGCGCAGAAGTCAGCCGAGCGCCACGGCGCGAGGTGAAGGGGGGCAGGGCATGGAGCCGCTGTCATGCCACACATCACCGCCCCGCCCCCCTTTGCCTCCCACTGTGGCACTCGGCTGACTTCTGCGCTACTCAGCCGGGCTGCCTTGGGGGAGGAAGCGGTCATTTGTATCCTGCACTCCCCATGCAGCGAGGGCCTCCCAGAGGGAACAGCCAGCATTTCAGTGTTACAGACTCTCAGACACTGGGCTACTATATATATGATGCTGCTTTGGCCTTCATTTCTCCATCAGTAAAATAGTTTTTTAAACATTCCGGACTGGATATGAAATACTGCTGAGTACGTAAGCTATTGTTTTTGCCTATAGTCTTTAAATGATTCAGATCTTGCTTGCAGAATCAAGTCTAATGAAGTCATTTGTGTTACACTAGAAAAACCTAGAACCAGGCCCCAGTTGGTCTCCAACTTGCTAATTTGAAAAATGCTTTGGGGATCCCGTCAGTGTAAAGAATACTGTGTAAAGCTAAATTATAGGCCATTCTGTAATTCATTCTACCTGTAATAAATATTTTACTTTCCAAAGCCAGGGGCATTTTTTCACATGACACAAGTTCGATTATATCAGACAGAATGTGGTAAATAATTTGCAAGAGTTAAAACAAAAACAACATTTAACAGCATTTTAGTTTAAAAAACTCAGGTGCTCCACAGAGCATAATGTCAAGTCAGTGTCATTAGACAGCCACTGAGGACTAAGCATTAATATAGTCAACTCAGACTCCCCTTTTATTAGAAACAAAATACAGGACTATGTAGCACTTTAAAGACTAACAAGATGGTTTATTAGATGATGAGCTTTTGTGGGCCAGACCCACTTCCTCTGATTTGAGGAAGTGGGTCTGGCCCACGAAAGCTCATCATCTAATAAACCATCTTGTTAGTCTTTAAAGTGCTACATAGTCCTGTATTTTGTTTCAGCTACCCCAGACTAACACAGCTACATTTCTATCACTATTCCCCTTTTATTAGTATTTATTGTCTTAGGATAAAATTTCAAATCCAGATTTCCAATTCTGAGTCCTATACTATGCCCAATAAATGTGACACATTTGCTGCAGTGGTAGAAAAATACAAGTGGACTGCTAAAGAGTTGCAGAAACCATTTGATTTACCTGGCTTACCTTCCTGATGACTTTGGCAGAAAAACATGAATATAGCGGGCAACAAGGGTTAGGATGAAGAATTCATTTTAAATCAACTTAGGTAGAACCTGCCAGCAGAACACTGCAGTAAAACCAGATAATTTATATTTCTAATGGCTCCCACAGCCCATCTTTCCTTGCTGGTGGGATGTATTTACTAGCCTCTGTTATGTAGTTCAGGTTCAAAAAACATTCCACAAAGGCTTGTTTTAGCTGATAAATCTGTTCTAGGAAAGCAAAACATCTTTCACTGAGTAATTTAAAATACATTAGCAGAGTTATTTGTTGCTTACTCAAGACACTGAGCGAGGGCTGGGGTGGGTGTTTTCTTCCCGTGTATTCTGCAGCAATGTGCTCTTTGCATAGCTGGGGAATATCGTATTTACTCCCAGTATCTTCCACTGGGAAACAGGCATTTCTCCTACAAATGGAAACACCCACATTATACTAGAAAAAACTATCATGTGGGATTTCTGACTCACAGCAGTGGGATTCTCGTGGGAAGCTGTTTTCTCAGAAACATTTTGGCCTAGATATTAGACTACAGAAATTTAAACCTTGGATATTATTTGGATAAGGTATTCAATTTAGATCATCTTAACTGAACTGAGTTCCCAAAACTTCCAAAGTTTGCTTAGTACTAAATATGTAAAAACACTAACAAATAATCCCTTCCATACAGTATTCATTTACTAAGGAGCTTGAGGCAGCTGGAATCTGTCCCCTGAAATCACTAACACTAGTTATTTCTTCTTATTCATGTATATTGTGTTAGTTACCAAGGACCCTAATCAGGGATCAAGGCCCCACTGCTCTAGGTAAACGATTTAGGTAGCTGTGCAAATGATTGACAGCTTCATTTGTTGACAGTTTTGAAAAAAAATCTAATTGAAAATTAAATCTTTCAACATTTTTGGCAAATAAAAAACATATTGCCAACCCTGACCTAACCTAACTAAAGACAGAAACTAGCAAAAACAGCAGGCCACGTAGGGCTCAATATTGGTTCTACTAAAACAAAGGTCCCCGAAAGGCAGATGTGTGTGCTATCATATTAGAAGGCAAAACTATCAAGCAAAATACAATAATTCATCTATCTGGCCACCATTGCATAGCCCACTAAAGGCCTCAAAGAAGAATGTGACATTTAAGATAGAACAAGCATACACAGCGTTTACTAAAACAATGTATGCAAATCAAAGATCTCTAGCATAAGAAAAAAACAGATTATTTTTCTGCCCAATTGTGATATCAGAACTGGCATACAGCAGCAAGACAGGGGAAGCTACCAAAAATGTTAAACATGAAAGAAGAACCCTTCAAAAATAAGTGCTTTTAAAAGATTTTGGATATTGATTCCTCACCAAGGAAGAGATGCAACGAATTGCCCTTGGCAGCTCATTTCCACCAGTATCAGAAAGTATGTGTTTGGGCAGGAGCTTCACAGGATAACAAACAGATTTCCCTTCAAAGCAACTGGCATGAGGAAATGAGGGTGCCCAAAAGATACTTTCAGAAGAACTCTTAGCAGAGAGTATGGAGTAGTCAATCTCACCATCAACCAGAAGATGGAATGTGCAGCTAATGACAGAAAGATGGACGAAATGACTGTCTGCCCTGTGCACCAAACACTGGCATGTGATGGCTATAACAACACACCCTAACCAATCACAAATCATGAGGATGGCTTAAAATGTAAAAGACTGTTGACTTGGGGGTTCACTCAACCATCTTTATAACTACCAGGCCAAATTCGTCTTGACAAAATATCACAGACAACATTGAAAAGTGAGTGGTATGGACCAAGTTTTGCCCAGGGTTACACCAAACTTGATCCACATACTTTTAGATCTGTGCGTACACTGGACGGAGCAAGAAAGGCATAAGAGAGAGAGAGGGAGGAAGGGAATGAAAATGTGTGTGGGGGTAGGTTAAATAAGTGCTGAGAAAGAAACTAAAACAAAGCACAGATGCAGATAGCAACTCAAAGATGCTGATCCATTGTATGAATGCTCACCCTCCCGCAAAATAATGTGCCATGAAAAGATGGCTTCTGGCGTGGGGAAAAAGGGAGAAATGAGTGTGGTTGGGAGAGAGGAAGGCATTGAGCTGCGTGTTAATAAAGGTTCTAATAAACCTACACCTTCAACAAAGCCAGCAGTGTTCAGAAAAAAGTGCTGTGTTATGTGTGACCTCTCTTATACCCACAGGACAGATTTCCTCTCATCATAGTTCAGAACACCATGAGAGACCTATGATTGAGTGCATATAACCAGCTATAAAGTGGCATTAAGGCTCTCTCTATTGGGCAGCACGTAAGCATACACCTTTGTAAACCCTGTGGTCAAACCACACAATGGAAAATTGTATCAAGTATACTCCTTTTCTTGCTCCAAGCAGAGAAGGAACCTGTCCATGCTTATTCATCTTCAGCACTGGCTGTTTTTAGAACAAGGTACCCAAAGCTGCCAAACTAAAACCCAAAAAAGGGAAAATAAACCCTCAGTGAGAATTGAACAACATCCCAGTTTTGATTCATACAAGGAAGTGCTCTAATCCATTTCTCATTAACACTCACATCCCTTTAGACTGTCAAAATGGCGTAAAGGGGGCCTAAGTGTAAACAAGAATCAGTCTCATGTGTCAGTTTCTAAAGAGCTTGTAATCATTCTAGTTCATGGGCAAATAACCTATCAAGTCTGGCTACAAGAGAGCTGTAAATATAGTAGACTAACATCATCTAGAGTTCCTAAACCAGGGAAACATCTGATAGCCCAGCACAGGATTATTATATCAGTTTCCTCTCTTCGGGTATGAGAGTATTACCGAAGATCTCAACTACACTAGAAGCCTGATTCTTTTGTCACCCCACAGCCTCTCAATGCAGCACAGCAATGCACACGAGGGTGATTGTGATTCCTAAAGTGTACCAATGTGTTGCACACTAACTGGTCCATGTGGCCTCTGCTGGGGTGAATAAAATGTGTGCATTGCACCAGTAAGGTTTACTGGCTAGTCAGTGCACTTTAGAAATCCCACCTTTCTACACACATTGCTGCACCACAGCGACAGGCCCTAACCTGACATCACTCCATTTACCCTGGTGAGGTTACTTCTGCCCTGCTAGTTTGGCTCAGTGGAATGAGATATGATCCGACACCTCTGAACTGTGTATGGAGTGGATGGGAATGAGTCTGCAATCCAGGCATGGCTATCAATGTATAACTCAGGGTCATTTCAGAGACATTTCTTGAGTCAAGTCTCACTTTTGCCTTCACCACTTCACCAAACATACAGAGAAACTACAATGAACTTTTACTCACCTATGATGATGAAAAATTAAAGCAATCATATTTGCCCATATTTTAAAAAGATCATCCATATCCAACAGATAATTGTCTATGTGTTGTTATTATTTATTAGCAGCCAGTGTAATTTACATCTATTTTTCATTTATAAATAATAAATATTTAAGCTTAAAAGTTTTATTTTTAATTTGCTTAAGAATCAAAATGCATTGTTCATTGATGCCTGGGGAGGAGTCTTATAAAATTAGCCAGTTACAATGCTCCTCTCCTATTTGTGCAGTGTATTATTAGTTCTAGCCCACATCCTTATTCAAGTACTGCCTGGTGAAATCAATGAGCGAGGATTGAGGATGACAGTTATTCCTCTCTATGGGTTATTCCTTTGTAAGGAAGTGAAGCTCCATGAGATCCAACTCAGGTACTTAGAATTCTTGCACAGGGAGAACAATGGCTGTCCTCCTTTCGTGCAAGAACCTAGGAGTTGCATCCCCCAGGGTATCAGCATGGAGGTCACTTGCTCTGGCTAATCTGATGTACCTCAACAGTACTCTTCCTGGGGGAGTCATGCTGTCGAGAGCCTCCCCCTGCTGCCCCAGGGAGGTTTCACAACATGAGGGACGAAGCTGCACAACTTACTACAGGCTGCATTTAAGGAGTAAAGAATTTCATGTAGTTTGGACACTCCCCACCTCTGCCCTGTCCCAACCTTATAAAATCTACTAGCCCTGGCCCAATCCCATCTCTTACTTCAGTAGCCAAGCCACCATCGTGAGAAGCCCGTCACATTACAGTTAGAATTCACTATTCAGTTCTTTGCTCTGAAGGGGACACAAAATACCTCCAGGATCCAGAAGCAGGAAGTGTCCACATCACTTAATGATGCTGAGTAATACTGTACTCGAGGAGTAGCCCATTGACTCCATGGTTTAGCATGAGCCAAGGTACCAGAATCTACTCCTAAGACAATGTTAACACGAGCACGTGTACAACAACTATATAAAACCATACACAGGTTAAGCCAATATGTAGCTGATGCATCTGAAACGAGTGGATGTGCTGCTGAGATCATTGTGCAGAAAATTTCATGGAAAAACTTTGGTCATGGGAATCTCAAACCAAGAACCCAGATCATGAAAACAGAAGATGAACATCGGATGTTGCTCTACGTTAAATCTTAAAACCTTTTGAGAGATGCTCGCAAGTTGTGCTGATTGCAGCAGTATCATATTTTGGAACCCTGGTTCCCAAGCCACAACTCCTATTTCCAGAAACAAAGCCAGATGCGCAAAGGCCCAGGCATGTCATGCCATCTTTTACAGACACCAGCACCACTTTGGGAAGACCAAATGGCACATCTCTCTTCTTGGGTGGCTTGTCTCCCTACACACCACAGTTGACAACAACCACCAGGAGAGCGTGTGTATTTCCCTACTTTGTAATTCTGATGACAATGGGCTTGCAGTACCTACCCTAAGGTAGCGGGAAAAAGAATATTATAGCCCAGAGGGGTTGACAAGCTGCCCATGGATCTTTTGTATTATTGGGAACACAAAATACTATGGTATTTTCATTATAAAAAGGAAACCCAGGGCAATATTAAACCATTTGAAAAGTGTTTTGTCTTTTTTACCTCTAGCTTAGAGGGACAGCTAACACCCCATTCATAAGAATGAATAGAGTACACACTATTCATGCTGATTCCCATACACTCATCAGTGGCAGCAGCATGTGGTTTTAAAGCATTAATAAATAACGTAAAACCATTTCGGACCTGCCTCTTGCTTATTTCAAAGGGCATGTCCATTATTGGATCCAGCATCTACATGGGTAGCAGCAAGTCTGTTGTGGTGGAATCTGGTGTGGTAGAAAGTGGGTATAATCTCCCCTCTGGCAGGTTGCCCATATAGGGTTAGTATTACTGTTAAAATGAGCACTGCCAGTTGGGGTGGGGCATAATCGTGTGTGTGTGTGTGTGTGTGTGCGCGCGCATGCGTGCGCTGAAAGCACCTGACAGAATTACCAGAGAATGGAGACAATGGAATCCATGCCTGCCCAGATGAGCCTCTCTTGTACCCAGGGAGCTGTAATTTACACCTCCTGACACTACCTTCGGTGGATCTGGCCTATTGTATATACTGCTGATGAGAAAGCCATGATAGATGGAGAGGAATCATCTTTATCAGCCCACACATGATCTATCTGCATTAATCCAGCACAGAGCCAGAGAGGGGGACTGGCTCTTCATACCAAATGTTGCCAACTCCTCTTCGCTCTGCAAAACTGGAATGGACATCTCGCGAGAAGACTCTCTCATGAGGTTTCAGCTATTTCTGGCTTCCCTTTGAGCCTGTAACACCCCCAGAGCAGTCTACCTTATTGTTCCATATAGCTACCCCTCAGAGACTTTTTACCTTATTGTAGTTCAGCTCTTTTGTTTCTAGTTCCACCATGGCTCACCGTGTTAGTGCTGGAAAGTCATATAGGCTTCAGTTTTCAGGAGTGGCTTGTATTTTTGGTTGGCACAGTTTTGAAATTTGGCCACCAGCCTCTCTGTGCCTCAAGTTCTGATTCGTTTCTTACTTATACCAATTATTCATTGGTTGACTCCCATGATTTCAAAGGAATTAAATTTGATTTGGACAGAACTAGGCCTTGAGTTTCCTGATCTGCATAACAGGAAATTAGAACAAGGATTATAATGCTGACCTATTCCATAGAAGCAACTGTGAAGCCTAATCCATTAAATGCTTATGAAGTATTTAAATCCTTGAAAGACAGGTGCTGTAGATATGCACATTTTCATCCTTCCTGTAGTATACAATGGAATGGCCACAGATACCTGCACACTGAGACACAAGGAATTGGGGCATTTCTGCCCTAGAAAAACACTGCACTTTGTTATATTCTATTTCAGGGGATTATTCCATCCCCTAAACCAACCATAACCCTAAAAGCTGAGTTAAATCGTAGATAAGACACAGTAAAGATGGAAATGATTACCTTATTCTGCAAAGCAGAGTGTGTCCTTTGACAAGGGAATGTGCCAAATTCTGCATTTGACATTAGCCACACTGGGTTACTAGTTTACATCAAAAGTTCTGATTTTCAAGATGCTTAACACCCAAATCTCCCACTGTCTGAGAACTGAAAGTGACCAGTACTTCTGAAGACTAGGCACAAACTGTGTCTATTTTTACCCCCAAAGTATTCATTCCTTTTCCCCTTTGGATTGCCTCTTGTTTATAAAGCAATTTACATACTGCCTTTTAAAATAGACCATAAACCCTCTAGAACAGAATAAGTAGAGAGGCTGGTGAGAGATGACACACTGATTTTTGTAACTTTCATTTGGAACGCAAGGGGAGAGGAAGATCAGAGAAAACGTATTAGGAACATTTGGAAAGGAGGAAGATCAGACACCTCAAGCCACTCCAAGAGATCATAAGCCCCTGTCCTGCCCCTGACAACTTTGGCAAATTCCAGGCTTGCAGGAGACTGCTCTTCCCTTAAAAAGACCCCCTCCCCCCAATCTCAGGGATGCAGTAACAGGGGATGTTGCAGTTTTAGACTGAAGAACACTGAATAGCATGAGGGGAATCTGGGGCTGGAACGGCAGTGTGGGTGTGTGGGGAGGGGAGGGTAGATCAACAAGAGAGAAGGTAGCTTACAAATGAGATGCTTTAGCACAGAACACGGAGGTGAACCTATGCAGCTGGGAGTAACAAGCAGAGCAGAAATTCTTGGGAGTTCAGGGCTGAAGTGCATTAGCAGCATGGGGAGTCCAGGACTAGAGCAAGAGGGGACGAGGTTCATGATGAACACACAGTAAGAAAACATTGGAGGGGCAAATGCAGGGATAGCCATCAGGAGTGGGAAATCAGGGCCACTGCAAGTAAGGACTGAGTTGCATGAGCAAAACAGTCAGAGGTAAGGGGGAAAAGAGAAGCAGACAGAACTGTGGATTGGCAGAACAGTGTGCAGGTACAGCAAACCTCTTCCCCTCTTCCCGCTCATCATCCGCTTGCATGCATGCGTGACTTAGGTCAAGATCCTTACCAAACACACCCCTTCACAAGCAACACATTCACACCTCAAAAGTCCCACTGCAGACAAACCTCTTTGGCATTTTCTCTCTATGTTGCACCCTAGTAACACTTTAAACCGATCATGCTTGGCTTTGTCTTGCCATGGCAGCATCAAACATAGTTAATGAGATGAAAATCTCTGAGAGCAAGACATGCTCCCCCTCACAAGCCATGTCTGAAAGAGTGTTTTCAGCTTGATCTGCAGCACACACCAGCTTTGAAACCTTCCCTCCCCCTTACTGGTACAAATCTCAGCCAGCTGCCCCGGCCAGAGAACTCCTTGCAGCTGCTATTGAGGATTTCAGCTATTTTCTTGAGGCCGAAGGTGACCTGATCCTTTAATCCACCTGACTTTCCAATATGACAAGTCAAATCAGCAGAGCTCAGCCAAAGAAAGTTTTCCATGAGGCTCAGTCAATTGAACATCTAAAGTTTTCTCTTTCCTTACTCACCAAAAAGCAGCAATGCCTCTCATGTGAACTCATTCATTCCAAAGGATTTTCTAAACGTTTCGCACTGCATTGTGGAAGCAGGAACGGCAGCCTACATCATCCCCCAGCAGATCCTGGAGCCATTTGGTCTTCCAATTTTTGGAGCACCAAGCAGGCAAAGTGTATCTATGTGCATCTGGGGAAACACACTGACAAGCATCTGACTTCTTTTTAAGAGGAGCAGAATTCAGTCCTCTGACAGACCTGTTGTGACAGCCAGACACCAGTGGTTGTGGCTATGGCTAGATACCAATACTGTCCAGGCTCAGGGTTCCCTCTAAGTGAAACACTTGGGCAGCCTCCCAGGAGATATTCAAATGCCACCCACCTGATTAGCAGAGCACCTACAGCCAACAGCATGTGATTCTATCGGTGGGTCACATCTACACATGCCTTAATGTACCTAAAATTCATTCCACTCATGAATAGAAAAATTAGATGGAACAGTCTTACTTACTTTGGGGCATGGAGCCACCAGTGGTTCTGTGAGTGAACTGGAAGAGGGTTAGAAGGTACGAAATCAATGTTGGGAGAATTTCAGAAACTCTTCAGTATAGACATAGCCAATGTGAGTCAGGCAAAGAGATGGAAAATGCATGCTAGACTGCCTTGAGTCACCATCGTCTGCTTTAACCATTAGGTCACAAAGCTTCCCCAAAACAGACCCCTCACTTAAATAATAAGCAGCGGCATTCCTCTAATTGTGCTGTTATGAGCTATCGCATACAGTGGAAAGAAGCAACTATTAATATTCTGCTGCATGACAGAGGAGAGCTAGACAGACAGCATCTGTCTAGATTAGTGGTCAGCCCAGAGATGGCTGCAGCAGATGGGAAAAAGGAGACTTAGGGAGGGGAAAAATGGGGATTTTATTTCTCAGCACTAAACTGAAATGAGATAGTCTCACAACCTGTTAAGTGAGCAAGTCGCCTCTATTTGGACAGATACAAGATTAAAAGAAAAGGTTCCGATTAAACTCAAAAGAGCCTGGAACGTTAATTAGTTTTCATTCTGTCCAGCAGAAAGAAACAAAAATAAAGACATTAACAAGAGCTTTATTCAGTGAGCTATTGCTAATATAAAACCCCGCTGAGGCAGCTTCTCACTGCTACAGAGTCTATAAGATGCCCAGAGCCCAATTTAAGCTCTTCACAGGTGAGTGGCACCTGTCACTCACCAATGGACAAGATGATTGAACACACAGAATCCGTTGGTTTGAATAATAAGAGAAAGACACTACCTCAAGATATTCCACAGGGCAGAGGGACCTCTCCCTTAATGAGAGCATTAGCTAGTTTCCCCAGGCTCCTTACAGCAAAAATATAACAACACAAAGAGAAAAACCCTCCCTGATTACATCGGGACGATGGGCACAAGCTTTTGCAGTCCTTTGCTCTTTCACTTTCATTTTGACTTTGGAATTAAAAAAATACACACACACACACACACACACACACACACACACACACACACACACACAAAACTTTGCTATAATTTATTTTTCAAGTAAAGTTATTGTCGGTAAAGATACCGGACTGTCTTGGAGACGGAAGCTCTCAATGTAGTCTCAGAATAGTGACATTACAGGCTATGGTACAGCAAGCCTCCCACATATTACACCACCAATGTTCCTCCACCATGATATGAAAGGACCCTCTGGTGGGTGAAAACTGCCAGGGGGTTTAGACCCAATAATATTAGGCATTGCAGGAGTATCCTATACACAAG
Organism: Pelodiscus sinensis; assembly: GCF_049634645.1. Taxonomy (NCBI): domain Eukaryota; kingdom Metazoa; phylum Chordata; order Testudines; family Trionychidae; genus Pelodiscus; species Pelodiscus sinensis. The sequence continues at coordinate 162,549,293 of NC_134713.1, read as the reverse complement.
CACTGTCTGTATATATTCAAATATTTACTAGCTAAAGTGTCAGTAAATTGAGCTCAAGTATATGTAGCATTGTTCTTGCGCTGGCCCTTTGGACTATTAAAAGTTCTTTTTGTGCCCTGCAAATGGTTTATCTGCAATAGGCAGCTTATAGAAAGGGGAATAAACTTGTTCTGTAAAGAGGGCCAGTTTCCATATTTAAGTCAGTTCCGTGGGCTGTGCATCTGATTTTCAAAAATGCCGAGTGAGTTCAGCTTATATGCACTTCACCTGGATTTGTGGGTGATCAGCAACTCAGGTCCTGGGCCAAGTAAGGCCTGCGTACTCCTTCCGTCCACAGTAAAGCTTCCATGGATAACCATAGGAGGCCTACACATAGACCAAGGGTAGAATGGTCCTTATAAACTGACTAGACTTATATGCCTTGATCATGAGCTAGTGAATCTCAGGTCGTGACTGGGGCTTAGGTGATAAAATTACTATGGCATTCGGCATCCCCCATAAATGATCCAAGAAATGTTGGGACCATCATCGCCAGCCCCTTCTCATTAGGCAATTTTCATAGGCAGCTACATGCAGATAAAGTTGCAATGAACTGTAACTTAGGTACACAATAGCACCCCAAGGCCCAATTCACTACTGTTTTACTCCATTTCTTTTGCAGGTAAAACTCCATTGAAGATTTTCTTGCAATAACATGGACTAAGAACTCACTCTTAAGGAAAAAAGAAAAGAAATTGGAATAGTGCAGATTCAGTCTTTCATGAAGACCAGTTAAATATCCTAAGCAGGCCAGAAGATTGGTATCTAATGCCACTCAATTAGCTAGATACGTTCTCAAAGGCCCATTTTATCTCTTTGCCCTTAGTGCTGAAATAGCCAAAGAGATGCAAATCAGTACCAGTTGTGGCAGATGATTGAGAGATATGGACACTCTTCTTAGAGACTGAATTGGAACAACCCGCTTCTTTAATATAGCATAATGGTCGTTCACCAGCCTAGAGTCAGGCATATATGCACGAGAGGTGAAAGTCTAAGTATCACATTACTATAGCCCTCAGTCACCAAGTCCCCTGTTTAAGTGGCAAAAGAGATATCGTATCAAGCCTTGAGGAAGATTTATCTGACAGGTGCACCAGTGACTGCAGCATGAGAACTGCTAAGTGATTGTAACCCGAGGGTGCAAGGTAGAAAGGTTACCCTTACCTGTGAATTGCACTCCTGTCTCATAGTGCATAGCATCTGTGTGACCCACACCATGATTAGTATGGAAAAGCAAGTGTTCCTGCTGATGGTGTAGCTATGTCAGACTCAGCACTGAACTAATGCTCCAGCATAGCATTCGGAGGTGCAGAGTTACTGACAATGCCCTATTCGGTAGGAGACCTACACCTAACAACCTGGCTGCTTGTGGTCATTAAAAAATCCCATGGCCCTTTCCCTACCTCAGAGTCCCAGCCACATTGCCGTAACAACTTCAGTGTAAAGCTATATTCAGCCAGGGCTGCTGTTGCTCTGTTAAATGGCGAGAAGGGATGCCAGCACAGTTTGTAAATCTCTTGGTGCAGGGTTCTGATTCCTTTCCAGATATCACCCCCTTCACACTGTCCCCCCTTGTTGCTCAGATGCAGAGATGGTATGGGGTGCTGGATTGAGGAGTGCTAGGGTTGCCAGATGGTTTCAACAAAAATACCGGACACACTTGACATGACATCACAATCTACATTACATCTTATTTAGAAAATACCAGACATTTCTATTTTCTCAATTTGTTTCCCAAACAGAAAGCTCAAATACTGGATTGTCTGGTTCAAAACCAGATACCTGGCAACCCTAAGGGGTGCTGCAGTACCTCCTGGCTTGAAGTGGCGTCTATCTTATACAAGGATTACAGTTTGGTTCAATGGTGCTCCCACTATAAAAATTGTTCCAGTGCCACTGCGAGGGGTTGATTGCACAGGATGGGTGACCAGCATAACTGTGCACTACTCAGAGCCATTGCCTTTTGGGGCAAATCCTTTTTACTATTCTGTGAACCTCAAGGTTCCCTAGACTCTGCACAGTTGCACTGTTCCACTGTGGATTTGTGGATCCCGTACAAAGGCGGTGTCCCTCCTGCAGTCCTGCCAAGAGAGGGGGGTGCCCTGAGGCTCGGTGATACAAAAGGGCCCAGAATGCCAGGCCCTTTAAATTGCTACCAGAGCACTGCACGCTCTGAGGGCTGCCTAGGGCAAGCACGGCACTCTCTGGCCAGTTCTGAGGGCTGCCTGGCTCAGCCCTGCCCCTTCTGCTCAAGGCCCTGCCCCTTCCAGGGGCACAGAGCAGGGCCCCTCGTGGAGGCCCAACAAGGCTGCATGCTATGGAACTCACTTCTGCATCCCATGCAGTGGGGTTTGGAGGGTGAGGCATAGGCAAAGCCAGGGCAGAGACAATGGGATCGGATGCTCTATGTATCCACTAGCCACTACCCATTGCAGAACAGAAACAAAAGAACTCCGGGATCTCCTGGAGGTCCATTGGAGCAGCTCTGCTGTTACTCCACAGACTGAGGAGGAGGAGTCTCCCCCCCCCCCCCCAACCCAGTGCTGCAGAGAACTCCACAAAAAGCACAGCTACACACTGTTCATTGGAGTCCAAGGAGTCCCCAACGCCTTTTGGCTTTGTAGAGTGGTGTTCATGATATGTCACAGCTCCATAGACAGCGATGAGTCACGCTGGCACCCTGACAAGTGTGGCTGGCAAATGCAGCAGCCATTCTGTACTCAGGAATCACTCACATGCAGCCTCAGGCACTATCAGCCATTTTACTGAGAAAGGGACCTGTCACCAGAAACCTGGGGTTATCCTCAACTCTTCACAGAGTGTCGGCTTCCACCTAGACAGGTAGCAGTGAAAGACAGAAGCCGACCTTGGTTAATGTCGCAGCTGAAGATTGCGAGCATGCTGCCACTGCAGTACCCCTTATCGCTTGCACTGTAGCATTAGCTAGGGGCAGGTGCATTATGTCCGGCATTTCCCCATGGCTGTGAGGCTCAGGCACAATTGTTATGATTCAGTACAGTCAGACAAATCACACTAGTGCCTACTGTAGTAGTATTGAGAAGCATACTCCTACCTGCAGGTGGGCCACATTGACATGTATCTACTTGCTTGCCAGTCCGCTTGTGCTCAACCAGAAGTGATACAATGCAGACACTCTAAGCAAAACAACCCTATTAAAAACAAGCACATCCATCTGCTAAATCACAGTAAAAGCCCTTATAGCTGAAAGTTTGTGCAGCATTTGCTTTAGTTAATGGCAAAATGGTTCTTTAAAACAAGAGCAAAGTGGCATACTTTTTTAAAGCAGTGTTTCTTCCCATACAGATGCACAGCAGCCAAAATTTATTACCCTAATACGGTGCCTCCACGTCTGGAAATGAGCATCTTCAAGCAAATGAGTGTAAATTGCCTGTTTTATACCATGGAAAATAATTGTCAGAAAAGAGAGAAGAGTCAGGGAATCCATTAAATCCACTGGTAAGTTTGCTATGCATATCTAATCAGCCTTGGGAATGCTTAAGAATTAGATGTGGTGTATCTTTTGGTACACTTTTGGTTTATCTTTTGTTTCACGTAGGTCTCTGTGCTGCAAACTGTGTGGAGTGTGTGCACCAAGGTTAACTAATAACTAGTGAGCTGGTTTCACACTGTCAGGGTGCCAGTGTGGAACAAACCAGAGAAGAACAATCCAAATATCTGGTAGTTAAGAAGTCAGAAGACACAGATTTGGGACACATAAGGCTGGAAGAACTGTTGGTGTCATCCTGCAAGGAGTAACAAGGCTGGTGAACATCACTTTGACACCTTTCACTTGTGGGCTGGGACAGAAACATCATGTGTGGGTCCTCTGCAAGATGCTGAATTTCACCCTCTGCTCTCAGCAACACTTCTGACTTTTCAGGTCTTTCTGTCCTTAACAAGTCCCCTGATGCTTAACTCAGATCCTTTTCTCCTCTGGCATTTTGCACATCTCTTCCTCATAATGCAATCACATTGTGCGTATGGGTGGGGGGAGGAAAGGATTAAATGGCCAAAATTTCTTCTTTGTTGGACTCTGCCTACCTCGCTTCTCCAAATCAACCCTCACATCCTCTGGAGTTTCCAATTGTCAGACACACCACACTCAGTAAACACTCGTCTCTTCCCTGCCTTCTGATCATGAGATTAGGTGACAAACATATTAGCTTAGATTGTAGCTCTGCTGAGGTCGAGGGGTGATTTTCAGCAGAGGTAGGACTGTCCATTGGAAATCAGCAAAAGAGAAGGGAAGCATTTATCCAACCACTGTCAAGCCATAATTGAAGGTTTGGGTTCACTTCAATGAGATTTTAAATGGGGGTCAGGCTATTTTACCTCTCCCCTGAATGAGTCTTCTCTCCCATTTATTTACAAAAACCAAAACCAAGCTATTTTATGTCTTATCAAGCTGAAACAACAATGTATCATTAGCAAACAGAGTAAGTTACCTTAGTTGAAAATAGACATTGATTGAACAATTTGTATTCTAGATCTCATGCATTAAAGCTCTCAGAAAAAAAACATTATTTACCATAAGTGCAGGTTTTCTGCACTTACAAAACCTCTTTTGAGACTGTGACTGATAGGAAATAGGATAATGCGTTGAATAATGATGTTCTATTCTAGATCATGTGTATTATTTAAAATAGCCATTATCTGTGCCTCACCGCCCCCCCCCCCCCCCCTGTCCAGCTATTTTAAAACATTTTACGAATTTAGTACGAACTGAAACTCTCTAGTCCAGCACCCTGGGGACCTGCCTGGTGCCAAACCTGAGAATTTGCTGGACCATGAGGGGACAAAATTTTCTAGCAGCATTACAAACACTTCCACTGCTTACTGGGCTCTTAGAAGACAATTAGGGGAAAATTAGAGTTAAATAACAGCACAGAACACTGAGAACCAGGACTGGTGGCTATAAAAACAAACTTTATGGGACCATGGGAAACTTGGTCACACCCATAATAAGTGGAAATCCAGCTAATTAATTCATGCTAGACCATGGGATGTTGCCAGACCAGAGAGTGCTAGACTAGAGACATTCAACCTGTAATAAATAATTTTATAACACCTTTTTGTCAGTAGATCCCAAAGTGCTTTGCAATATGTAATATGTTTATCTTTACAACACCCAAGTGATGCACTGCTATTGGCTCCATTTTATATGTGGGAACTGTGACACAAAGAGGCTAAGTGATTTGCTCAAGGTCACTCAAGAAGTAGGTGACAGAGCACAGAATTGAACCCTTGTCTCCCAACTCCTACCAGCTGGTCCATTCTTCCTCTCTTTGCTGATGGAAAACAGACAAGCAACTCTGGATGCTATATTCCAGTGTATCTCAAAGCACTTTGGAGGAGAATAAGGCAATATACATTAGAACACCTATTACAGAAACCAAACTTGGATTGCAAATAACTTCAAATACAGCCTCACGTTACAATGCTTCCTGCAGTGCTGAAGATAAGGATCAAATGTTCACAAATAGGAGGCAGGAAGAAGAGTAGGTTGCATGCAGTTCAGTTCTGGCAAATCCAGTTTGCCATATCAGGTCAATATGCAATCACTGAATAACAGAACTGTACCTTGAGAGGTCATTGAGTCCTGTTCCCTGCCCTCACGTCAGGACCAAGCACTGTCTAGACCAGGGGTCTCCAAACTACGGCCCGCGGGCCGGATGCGGCCCGCGAGGCCCTCTCATCCGGCCCGTGGAGACTGTGACGGGGAAGAAACTCCCCGCACTAACAGCCCCTCCCCCGGAGAAGCGCCGAGCGGCGCAGCGCAGCGGAGCCCAGGGGAAAGCCCACGGGGAGGGGAGCGAGGGCGCACAGCCGCAGGCGCGGCAGGCGAGGAAGGCGGCAGGACCCAGGAGGAGAAGGGGCAGGGACGCCAGGGTGAGCGGCACGCCCCGTGCGTGCCGGCTCAAAAGGGGGAGGGGCCGGAAGGACAGGGGCGGCCGGCACTCACTTTCTTTTGGGCAGGCAGCCAGGAGAGGGAAGCCGGAGGAGCCAGCGGGACGGAGGAGGGACTCTGGACCCGCGCAGCCCTTGCCCTGGGTAGCGAGACTCCCCGGCCGGGGGTGCGGGGGATCGGAGCCGCCAACGGACGGCCACACGCCCTGCGGACCGACGGCCGAGCCCGGGCTCTGTGCGTCCCTCACAGCAAGAGGGGTTGGGACTTGGCGTGGACAATTGCTCCCTATTGGCCAGTGCGTTCTTATCCTATTGGCTAGCTCTCTCATGAGGTCACTAGTGGGCTGGGCTCTATTTTGGCATCCAGGAAACAATTTCACCATTCACACTAATACAGGTGTTCATGTGTAGTGTATCAATGTGTTATTAAATAATAACTGAATAAAATAATATTAAATAAATAATTAAAAACAACATCCATGTTTTGATTGTTTTTTATTTGGACCTCAAGTGTGTAGTCGGCCCCCGAACTGCTGTTTGATAGTTAATGCGGCCCTCGGGCAGAAAAGTTTGGAGACCCCTGGTCTAGACCATCCCAGATAGATGTCTGTCTAACCTGCTCTTAAATATCTCCAGTGATAGAGATTACAACTTCCTTAGGCAATTTATTCCAGTGTTTAACCACCCTGACAGAAGTTTTTCCTAATATCCAACCTAAACCTCCCTTGATGCAATTGAAGCCCATTGCTTCTTGTCCCATCATCAGAGGCCAAGGAGAACAATTTTTCTCCCTCTTCCTTTTAACGCCCTTATAAATCCTTGAAAACCACTATCGTGTCTCCTCTCAGTCTTCTCTTTCCTAAACTAAACAAGCCCAGTTCTTTCAATGGGTTGCATGTCCAACTCCTCTCTTTTCCCTCAGGAATCAATTATCTTATACCATGAGCATGGTAATGTCTGGTGAGGAAGATGTTAAAGATGAAAATATTATAATCACCTGCTTTTCATGGGAAACTTTTTCCCTTCGTTCTCAGTCAGTGAGCTTAACGTGCTGTGGGGAGGTGGAAAGCTACACTTATTTTGTTGACTTGGCTCTTTTGGATAAGTTCTGGGGTCTCACTGCAGTGGCTTAGAGGCAGGTAATTGAGATTGGATGCTTGCCAGCACATTTATTTGAATCTATACAATTCCAACACCTACTCTGAAAGGGGAAATTGGGTGGGGCCTTTCTTTCCCTTTCATAACGAGCCAGTCATTTGCAACTCCAGATTTCTTCTATGTTTACAAATAGTCCAGAAACATAAGACATTGACAGTCAGCGGGCTAGTCTATACTATCATGCTACACCAGCGTAGCTGCACTGATGCTGCTGCTGTACATCTGCTAAAGACACAAAGAGCACTCTACCATTAGCATAATTGTTTCACCCCAATTGTTTCACCTCCTTCCCCAAGGAGAAGTGGAATTATTTCAGTCAGAGAGCATTTCCTGCCAATTTAGCTTTGTGTGGACACCACATTAAGTTGATGTAACCTTCATCGCCGGGGGTGTGTGGGTTTTTTTTTCCACAACCCTGAGAAATGTAGGTTACATTGACTTAGCCATATCGCAGAAAGGCCCGTAGGGAAACCAGACTCATGGCTCTCATACAATTGTTTATTACAGCATGAGATGTATAGGAACTGGACCTGCCACTCAACTCCACATGCCTTAGCTGAGTTTCAGAAGTGTACTGACCTACAGAGCAGAGAGGACAGTAAACAAGCTATTAACTCCCCATTTATCAGGTCAGGTGGTATCATAATTTGAGTGTTCCTAATATTGCATTACTGAAGCCTTGCAGGGAAGACAGAGAGAGATAATGACAGGTATGGAATGAAAGGTATGGCAAACCTCATGCAGATTAACACTAATATCGTACATTCATAATAGCAGCTTACTTTTCATCCTGAAGGATCACCAAGTACTTTTAACAGCTTTGTACATACAATATCTACCTACTGGTTACATATTGGAATAAGCTGGTGAATGTGTGTGTTTGACACCACTACTCTGTTCTGGATGTAACCAAAACCACGAAAGCAGATTTCGTTGGCATTACACAGCTACCAGCAAATGGTGATTCTCCTTTACACCAGATAGTGAGGGGCTCTGTTTATATGCAGGAGGCCCTATGTTTTTTTCCTTGCTGTTGTCCTGAAACTCTGAGCCACGATGGCATTCAGAATGGTAACCACTATGGTGGTCACAGTTTTATTACAATATAGGTGTCGTTTTCTCTTCCTACCTAAAAAAAGAGAACGACTCCCGACACCTTTATTGGCTGTCCCTTGTATCCACAATTATTATAAACATGTTTTGCATTATCAGAATTGTTGATCATTGAGTTTGAAAGATCCAGCTTCGGCAAGGGATTGGAACCCTGATGGAACCTTGGCCAGAATCTTTCCCAGGTAGCAGAGATTGCTACCCTCTGTTCACTGGTCAGTACCTTGGAGACATGTGTGCCTTGCACAAAAAACAGTCACAAAAGTGGCGCAACAATAAATCTGCAGCCTCATCCCTACTCAGGCAGCATGGGCATCTGCTAAACCCACAGAAGTGGAACACAAAGAATAGCACACCTGACTCAGAAGAATTAGGGTGTCTGGGATAAAGAGGGACAAGAGTTACCTGGGCAGTTCTGAACCTTGTCAGCAGAAGCAGTGGTGTGCATGCCAACACACACACAAACCAGCAGCAATAAGACAGTTCACTTTAAGCATCAATCTACAATTTCGACTGCTCATCTGAACCACCTGGGACTGCAGCAGAGTTTGACTCTTGACAAGAACAGGCTTTTTCTCCAGGTAATCACCACATCATAAGACAAACAGGGGAAGAGTTGTTTTTTTCTTGAAAACATGCCAATTCTACCTACAACATTTTGACCCAAACCAGGAAGGCTCTCATAGACTAATCAAATCCCCATGCAGCCAGCTCCATTGCTGGCCAGACAACGATCTGACCAGCTCTTTGGGCTGCTTGTATCAGTTGGATTCCTGTCCTGATTTAAAACAAAAACAAAAACTTCTATTTTGGTTCTTTGCAAATGAAAGTTTCATAAATTTTCAGTCCTGTGGGAGAAAAAGAAAAATATCACATTTTTTGTACATTGGTCAAATTGTGAAGGTTAAAAAAAAAGTAATAAATGTGAAATTTCCTGCAGGATGGACATTCTGGATGGTGTCATTTTTAGTATTTGCTTCTTGACTTTAAGATACCAAGAAAGTAACTTGTTTCGTGAGATTTCAGCACCTGCCTTTTGGCCTCATTAGTAGGCAGGATGTGTAGCAGCTTTTGAAAACTAAAGATAATGAAAAATAGTAACACTTTTTTAGATACTTTTTGATACATGCAGAGGGAGAGCTCAAGATCTATGAAGAAATTAAACCCAATTTACACTCTCCCTCTACACCAGGGTGAATTTCACCTACAGCAAGCATTTGTCTAGATGGGGAGAAGGGTAGTCAAAGCCTTACCGTGAATTCAATTTTTTTTCCCTAAAAAAGACAACATTTAAAAGGGGCTCCCTGATGACCAGAAAAAAGGATGAGATGAGAGAATGGCTTTGATGGGGAAACTGACACGGCACAAAGGAGATTTTTTCCTATGGATGGAGGGACAATTCAGAAAACCTGCTTGTAGAAGTTGTTTGTAAATTACTGTTGATAGTTCAATATGTCTAACTCTGTTACAGTCAGCTGATAGTGTTGTTTTCTGTAGAGTAGATGCTTTCCTAAAGCTACTACTAATCATTAATCTGACAGCTTTTTCTGGCTTCTCTCTGACTTTGACATAAATCTAGAGGCTTCTAATAATTAGAAGGGGCATCGTGTAATGATCCTGGCATTGAGAGCTGACTACAAACATTGCCGCAAGGTATCGGCATGTTCCTCTATGCATGAAGTGAACACTAAAGAATGCCAATGAGGACTGATCACAAACTAAGGAGTATCCAGTGAGTTTGGGTGAGAAAAAGAAACTTGTATCCATTACTCTATTCTTTACCAGGAGGACCTCATGCCTCCAGGGATCTCTCTTTTCATTTGAAACCTTCAATGGAATAAACAAAAACCACTTTTAATAGCAATAATCACTGAATGATACATGGGGAGACTGGATGCATCACTGTTTTTTGGATAATATTCGTTATAGTTGCAGTACCACCAAGTACAGGGCTTCTCTGTGAAATGATAATCAGGTCTCGTAAGTTAAAGTTATGACATGTGCAGTACAGATTAGTAGATTGACAAGCAGCAAAATTCAAGATCCCCCTCCCCATTTTCTTCCCAATTCGGTTTACTGCTTAGCAATAAAACTTTTTGAAGTAATCCTGGGAGGATTGGTGCAAACATCAGAAATAAGGCATTCCAGACCAAACTACCTTAAGCGCAGGAGGGTCACAATCATCTTGAGTTATGTACTAACAACCTCCCATATTAAACCAATCAGGTACTGTTATCACTGCACTTAGCCACTCATTTCATGGAAATTTACTAGGATGGTGAATAAATACCAATTAGTTACCCAGGGTATATTTATTGAATGTTACAGTGTTCCCAACACACATGCACTGGTTGGTGTCATTAGCAAAGCCCATTTGATATCTAAGAAAACACAAAGCTGTAGATATTATGTATTGAAAAGAAGAAAACCAGAATTTTGTAACTTACAATATACTGAAGATGTTTTGTTGGAGTGATTCTCCACAATCTCCATGGGTATGTCTACACTACCACCCTAGTTCGAACTAGGCTGGTTAATGTAGTCATTCAAAGTTGCAAATGAAGCCCATGGTGAGTGAAACTAGATTCAGATGGCCCATGTTCCCGTGAGGGGCTGTTATTAACAGGATGCCAGGAAAACAAGGAGTGGCATTACTCTGGAAGTAACTCAGCCACATGGATAGAGCACTGCACAGAGTTTAATAAAGTTTCACTCATTCAACTTAACCTGCATTCAGATTTGCTCTGTGCTACTAAAACAAAGAGAATGTTTATTTGAATTTTAAATAGAGTGAAAATTGAAAAATAGCAAGACTTCCTAGCTTGTTTTCATTTGCCGTCAGCATAGGTGCAGAGGGACTGCAGACAACAAAATCAGTGTTGTCAACTCGTGGTTTTTATCCTGAGTCTCATGATATTTAGTTGTTTTTTTTCTTGAAGCCACAGTTCCTGGATTTGTGTAAGTAAGAGAGAATCTCAGGTTTCATTTTTTTTAAAGTAACAGTTTAGCCCTCATGGATAGGGAGACATTATGTTCCTCTTTATTAGACAGAGACTGGTCACAGAGCTTGCTTATTACACACCAGATGGGTACATTGTAAGATCCTTAAATGAACCTCAGCCATAGCTAGCAGCGCATTAAAGTAGTGTATGTTACACAGCACCACCTAGCAGAAGTATTACACAGTTTAACATTCCATTACAGGAGGAAAAGCTTAAAAACATTATCTATGTGCACCCAAAAGGCTGAGAAACCTAATAAAATGAGCCTAAAATGTATTATTTTGCAAAAACAAATCATGCTGTGTAAGCCAAACTCAATTTTATAATGCCTGGTTGTAAAGCCTTAGGTTCTAGAAGTAGAGCATGACCAATGTGCCATCCACAAGGGAGAATGTGGGCAAAGAGGGCCAGAAGGTAGGTTGGGGAATAGCTCCCTCCCTCTTATCTCTGCTTGCTAGCTATTGGAGCTAGTGGGACCCAAGGGAAGAAGCATGCTGCACATTATGAAGTGCTGTAGCAGTCTGTTTCCCCTCAGTGCAGAGGGGTAGCGCCAGCAAAGCAGTACTTTGCTGAAATTAATTTATAATCACTTTGGGACAAACTGTTCAAAATCCTAGTCTCAGGGATGAGATGCATCTTTTCCCTCTCCATTTAGTGAGACACATCTCATGCAGAAACACACAAACAGGTCTAGTCAGTGCTGGCTTTTTTAGAAATAGTGCACACCCAAGGCAAAAGATTGAGCTTTTGAGACTCCTAATCATTCATGACAAACAAAGATGGAAAGTAGCCACCAAACAGTACAAGCCAGGTGAATTAAGCCAGCTTGATTCGCATATCAAGCAAAGAAGCAAAGAAGCTCCATGAAGGAAGCGATCATCACAAGGAGGTCATTCCTAGCTGTTGATGGCAGCATTGGCTTGTCAAAGGAGATGGGATGAATTCACTTAAAGAGAAAGGAAGGGAAGCTACTTTAAAGTTACAGCGATAATTTTAAAACTGAATGGCACTTAACATCATCTTCTTTCCCTGCAGCACATAATTGAAGCAGTATCATCACCTCATTAGCAGAGGTTATAAGCATTGAAAATATTCCTCAAAGCACCACTGACACTCCTTGGAGTATTTTGAAGGGGAAAAAAAAGGGTATTTAGGAGCAAATTTAGTTACATGGCACATATTTTCTGACTCAAGCAGAAAGTTCTTTGCATTATAAATCATAGTCAGGTCAGCACAGCAACAGCCATCTGCAGCTAAAAGTCTCAACTGCAGGAATTGCCCACAAACTGGGCCATATTTTCAGCAGTGCTGCTCTTCAAGTGTCCATTAACTTTACATTCATGGGGAGATGCTATACAACTCTGAAAAAAAATCATACCTTAGGATCGACCTTAGTCCAGAGATATGCGTGTACGCTCTAGGGCCTCTAGCTATCTCCCAAAGCAACTCCCACTGAAGCACTTTGTTGCTTTGAAACTTACTTGCTCTTGAAGTGACACTCACTTGCTCACTTCCTCTTGCCTTTACATGTGATCTCAGAGTTTGCTTTGAGTCAGCCATTTCTAAACCCTTTGGTCTATTTTTAGGACAAGGTGGACAATGACAATCATGACTTCAACTAACAATAGCAATAAGGCTGACCAAACCAAGCAGCCAAAGACAATGCTGTATTTAAGCAACATGGGTGAAATCTTGGCCCCCCCAGTGAAGTTCTGACTCAGCTCCTATCAGCTTCCATGGGGCCAGGATATCACCCCATAGGTACAAGTTTTATATCACCACTAATGAAGTCAACATGTTGTGTCATGACATGGAACACATGACATGACATGCTGCCCACTGAATTATATACTTGGGATAAGGCACAAGTGCCTTGAAACCAGTCCAAAACAGCTCATGAGTATTAGCAAAGGGGCAGCTGGTTCCTTAGTTCTCAGGTTTCTCCTCTTGCATGCTATAATGACTCCTTTCTTTAGCAGGTGGCATAATGCAATAACTGGGATTTTCCCATTTGTAATATGATACAGGTTGAAACTCCCTGGTCTAGCAACATCCAGGGTCTGGCATGATTTTAGTTAGACAGATGTCCCCTTCCTATGAGTGTGGTCAAGTTTCCTGCAGTCCCATAAAGTTTGTTTACAGCCACCAGTCCTGGCTCTCAGTGTTCTGTGCTTTTATTTAGCTCTAATTTACCCCTAAATGTCTTCCAAGAGCCCAGTAAGCAGTGAAAGTGTTGGTAATGCTGCTAGACAATATTGACCTCCTGTGGTTTGGGAAATTCTCTGGTTCAGCACCGGTCAGGTCCAGAAAGTGCCAGACTAGTGAGGTTCAACCTGTATAACCAGGGAGTGGGGCTATCAGACAGACAAGGGCTATATAAAGTCTGCTAGGAAGCGACCAGGAAGCCTATTGAACAGGAGCAGCTAACTGGGATTTTCATGAGGGAGTTTAGAGGGGGAGTTGGAAGCAGGCTAGATACACTTGGCACTTTTAAAAACTTCTTTTAAACTGAAATAAATCCAAACTACTTGATTATAATAAAAACTCTATCAAGAATCTAATTGTTTGTAGGAGAAAATGCAGGCAGAAGCCCAGCAGCACAGTGGGTGTTATCTTGTTTATTGCACCCAATGTAGCATGTATGATTACTCACCCTATGGGCAGGTGGCATACATGTGCATTTGGTGCAAGGAGCTCCTGGCCCTCAGAGACTGCATACAGACTTTGGAAGCCAGAGAGGCTGAATTGGAGGAGCCAAGGGAGACAGAGAAGTATATAGATGAGGCTTTCTGGGACACTGTAGAACTGTCCCACCTCTGGTCAGATAGCCTCTATGCTGTTGAGGAGGGCAAAAGGCTCAGGGAAGGAGAATATTCAAGTGGAGCAGAGGGAAATGATCCCTTAGTTGAGACCCTCCTTCCAGATGATGTAGTATCCTCTCGCACTGATGATACCTCTCTGAGGGAGGGAACTCCAATTATTAGGAAAAGTCAAGTGTTAGTAATGGGGGATTCGATCATTGAAAGAAAAACACCTGGGTTTGTGATGACCAGAAGGACTGCATGGTGACTTGGCTGCCTTGTGCGAAGGTTGCGGCTCTCTTGAGACATCTAGACAGACTTATGTGTAGTGTTGGGGAGGAGCTGGTGGTTGTGGTACATATATGTACCAATGACAGAGAAGGGTAGGAGAGAGATCCTGGAAGCTAAATGTAGGCTGCTAGGAAAGAGACTGAAATCCAGAACCTCAATGGTAGCATTCTCTGAAATGCTTCCAGTTCCACACACAGGGCCAGGTGGGCAGGCAGAAATATAGAGTCTCAATGCATGGATAAAATGATGGTATAGGGAGGAGGGGTTTAGATTTATAAGGAACTGGAGAAACTTTTGGGATGGGTGAACCTATACAGGAAGGATGGGCTCCACCTAAATCAAATGGAACCAATCTGCTGGCACTTAAAGTTAAAAAGGTTGTAGAGCAGTTTTTAAACTAGGGGCTAGTGGAAAGCCAACAGGTGCAGAGGAGCACATGAATCGGACCGAGACATCTCTTAGGGGGAGAGTCTATTAATAGAGATTCTCTATGTTCTAGTAAGGAAAAGAAGAAAGATAATAAAATATGGCTAAGATCAGATGAGAAACAAATGAAAAAGAGTACCATTCAAACACATCAGGAAATGGCAGACAGCTAAATAATGACAAAATTTTAAAGTGCTTATACACACACACACGTGCGCGCGCACGAAGTCTAAAAAATACAATGGGTGGACTAGAGTGCCTCATATTTAAACAGGATTTTGATATAATAGGCATCATGGAAACTTGGTGGAATAAGGACATTCAATGGAGCACAGTCATACCAAGGTACAAAATATAGTGAAAGGACAGAACTGGTGGGGGAGTGGCACTACATGTGAAAGAAAATGTAAAATCAAAAGAAGTAAAAATCTTAAATGAACCAAAATGTTCCATAGAATCTCTATGGATAGTAATTCCATGCTCTAATAATAAGAATATAGCAGTAGGGATCTATTACCAACCACTTGATTGGGATAGAGATAGGGACTATGAAATGCTCAGGGAGATTAGAGAGACTATAAACATAAAATAAACCTTATTAATAATGGGAGATTTCAACTATTCCCATATTGACTGGGTACACCTCTCCTCAGGACGGGATGCAGGGATAAAGATTCTTGACACCTTAAATATCCTGGTATCCTGTTTAAATATGAGGGTATATCCAGGATATTTAATCTTGCCCCTGCATTCCTGTGTTGTTTGCCTATATTCATTCTTTGTATTTTGTCCTAGTTTCCATTTTTTATAAGACTCCTTTTTTATTTTTAGATCATGCAAGATTTCGTGGTTAAGCCAAGATGGTCTTTTGCCATATTTTCTTTCTTTCTGACATAGCGGAATAGCTTGCTTTTGGGCCCTTAACAATGTCCCTTTGAAAAACAGTCAACTCTCCTCAGCTGTTTTTCCCCCTCAGTCTTATTTGCTTTGGTCTTCACGGCTGAGACTATTAGGAAAATTCCCAAACCTGAGCCATTCTTTTTAGATGACAAATCAGAGGAACTGTCTCAGATTGAGGTGTCATTAGAGGAGGTTCTGAAACAAATTTGTAAACTTAACAGTAAGAAGTCACTGGGACCAGATAGCATTCACCCAAGAGTTCTGAAAGAACTCAAATGTGAAATTGCAGAACTATTAACAGTACTTTAAAATGTATCCTTTAAATCAGTTTCTGTACCTAATGAATAAAAGATAGCTAATGTGATGCCAATATTTTAAGAGGACTCCAAAGGGGATCCTGGCAATTGGAGACTGGTAGGTCTAACATCAGCACCGAGCAATTTAGTTGAAACTATAGTCAAGAATATAATTGTCACTCACATAGATGAACATAATTTGTTGGGAAAAAATCAACATGGATTCTGTAAAGAGAAATCATGCCTTACTAATCTCTTAGAGTTCTTTGAGGAGGTCAACAAGCATGTGCACAAGGGGGATCCAGTGGATATTATATACTTAGATTTCCAGAAAGCCTTTGACAAGGTCCCTCACCAAAGGCTCTTAAGTAAACTTAGCTGTCATTGGATAAGAAGGAAGGTCCGCTCATAGACTGATAACTTGTTGAAAGACAGGAAACAAAGGATAGGAATAAATGGTCAATTTTCAGATTGGAGAGAGAATTAGTGGTGTCCCCCACCAAGACAGTTGAGAACAAAGCAGACTGAAGAGCTTCAAATGGATCTCAAAAAGCTAGGTGATTGGGCAACAAAATGGCAAATGAATATTAATGTTGATAAATGCAAAGTATTGCACACTGGAAAAAATAATCCCAACTACTCATACAAAACTAATTTAGCTATAACCACTCAAGAGAGAGAGCTTAGAGTCACTGTGGATAATTCTTTGAAAACATCCACTCTATGTGAAGCAGCAGTCAAAAAAGCAAACAGAATGCTAGGAATCATTAAAAAAGGGATAGAGAATAAGAGAGAGAATATCTTATTGCCCCTATATAAATCCATGGTATGCCCACATCTTGAATACTGCATACAGATGTGGTTGACTCATCTCAAAAAAGATATATTGGCTTTGGAAAAGGTTCTGAAAAGGGCAACAAAATGATTAGGGGTTTGGAGTAGGTCCCATATGAAGAGAAATTAAAAAAGACTAGGACTTTTCTGCTCAAAAAAGAGGAGACTAAGGTGGGGGGACTGGGGAATGATAGAAATATATAAGATCATGACAGGCATGGAGAAAGTGAATAAAGAAAAATTATTTTTTTCCGTAACATAAGAACGGGGGGGGGGGGGGGGGGGAGGGGAGGGAAGAACAAGATAAAATGAGTAGGTAGCAGGTTTAAAACAAACAAAAGCAAGTTTTTCTTCATGCAGCGCACAGTCAACTTGTGGAAATCCTTGCCAGAGGAGGTTGTGAAGACCAGGCCTTTAACAGAGTTCAAGAAAGAACTAAATAAATGTATGGAGGTTAGGTCCATCAATACTTATTAGCCAAAATAGGTAGGAATGGTGTACTTAGCCTGTGTTTGTCAGGGGCTGGAAATGGGTGACAGGGGAGTGATCCCGTGATGATTACCTGTTTCTGTTCATACCTTCTGGGACATCTGACATTGGCCACTGTCGGCAGACAGGATACTGGGCTAGATATACCTTTGGTCTGATTTAGTGTGGCTGGTCTTATGTTCTTATAAGCATAGCAAGCTGGTGAACTGCTAATCAATAATGCTCCTGTTTCCATGGACACATTGGTAGACACTAGATATAAAAAGAGAGCCCAATCAGGCCATCTAGCCCATTTCTCAGTCTCTATTAATGCAAGGTTTTGCCCTGAGGCACATTTTCTAGTGATTATCTACCAGTCCGCTTTGAAAGTCCCAAGCAATGGGGTTTCCACCAGCACCCTTGGAAAACTCTTCCACTGCCTATTAAATTTCAGTCAGAAAATCTTTCCTGATATTCAGCCTAAAGCTTGTGTTTCTGTCCCTTAGATTTTTCAGGAAAATAAGATAAAACTGTACCAGATGCCTCAGTGTTATTGTCTCTAAGCAGAACTCTAGGTCTGTGTTTTCTAGGGGGCATCAACACTTCTTTAGATAGTCCTATTAATAAGAGATACAGCACAGGCGGCTTGTGGAGCACCATGAGGTTTTTGACACCTAATTACAAAAGAGTCTAAAACAAGTCCCTGATCTTGCTTGGAGATATATCAAGAGAGTTAGGGTATGTCTATACAGCAAAGTTATTTTTAAATAACTTTCCTAGCATCTACACAGCCAAACCGCTATTTCGAAATTAATTCGAAATAGTGGAGCGCTTATTTTGAATTTGGTAAACCTCATTCCATGAGGAAGAATGCCAAATTTGAAATAGCTATTTCGAAATAAGTGCTGTATAGACACATATCAAAATAGGGGGCCTCCAGCCTTCCCAGGGTGCCCTGGTGGCCACTCAAGCCTCAACCAAGAACACTCCTCTCCCTCCCCCCTCCCCGGAGCCCTTAAAGGGGTTTACTGTGGCCACAGTGCCTGTGCCAGCTCCAAGACTGCCACTGCAGAGCCAGCAGTCACTGCCCCGACCCAGTGGCCCCAAAACATGAGCCAGCAAACCACTGGCAGCCAGCTCTCCACCATTCCCAAGGAGCAGTCTGCCAGCTCCCAGGAGCCTGACAGGGGCTCGAGAAGGCGGGCACCTTTCGGGTCCAGGGTGGAGATCATGGACCTTATTCAGGTTTGGGGGGGATGCCCCCAATGTCCATGATCTCTGCACTAGACGGAGGAACGCAGTCGTCTATGGCAGGATAGCTGCCAATCTGGCCACCAAAGGCCACATGCAAGCCCAGGAGCAGGTTTGCATAAAAATCAAGTTGATCCAGCGAGACTCCCAACCCAGATCCCCTCCTCCCCCTTCTTCCTCTTGCTTCCCCCTTCCAGCTCCATCCTCCCAGGTTTCCTCCTCCCCTCTCCCACCCTCTCTTATAGAATATAACAGAGTTTAAAGAGAAGCTAGATAATTTCATGGAGGTTAGGTCCATAAAAGGCTATTAGCCAGAAGATTGAAATGGTGTCCCTGGCCTCTGTTTGTCAGAGGCTGGAGATGGATGGCACGAGACAAATTGCTTAATCATGGTCTTTGGTCCACCCCCTCTGGGGCACTTGGTGCTGGCCACTGTCAGCAGACAGGCTACTGGGCTAGATGGACCTTTGGTCTGACCCAGCACGGCCATTCTTATGTTCTCTTCTCCCCTCTCCCACCTACTTTCCCAATTCTCACCAGAGTATCATCCCCCCGCCCCCTGTTTTGTTAAATAGAGTTTGTGTTCATGAAAATATGTGTATTTTATTTTACATCAGGAAGGGGAGTTAGGGAGGGGTAAGTGGAAGGACGTGAGGGAGTAATGAGGCACAAGCCCCCAGTGGGGCAAACCAGGGAGGCTCTTAGTGCTCCGCAGGGTGGAAGTTCTCCCGCAGGGCCTCCTGGATACTGACAGCCCCCCGATGTACCTCTCAGATGCAGCCTGCATCAAGTGCAGCCAGGCTTGCAGCAACGTGTCTACGAGAAGCACCAGAGTGCCCAGGGGCAGCTTTGGCTCCATGTTGCAGAGTGCTGTGGTGTCCTGAGTGAGAGCAACCAGAGACAAAATGCTTTGCTGTCCCTCATCAAGGTAGGCAAGCAATCAGGGAAACCTGAGAACCGGCTGCCCGGGGGCATCCCTTTAAGCACAGGCCTCAGATAGCCTCAGGCAGTAGCCACACAAAGTAACTCCTGACCTGATGCCCGGGCTGGACCTGGTTCCGGCCAGCCTTAAATACGATTCAGCGTCCACTCAGTGTGGACGCGCTATTTCAAAATAGCAAAACGCTATTCCAAAATGCATTTTGTATGTAGATGCATTGTTTTGAAATAACTTATTTCGAATTAACTATTTCAAAATAATGCTCTAGTGTAGACATACCCTTAGAGGTCACACTTGGTGCCCCCAGGAAACAGAAGGCAGTAGAGCCAATCCTTCCAACATTCACATGCTCAAGGTCAAGATGTGATGGTTAACACCCTGTGTCTAATCACAGGCCAGCTCCCCTGTGTGCATGCTTCAGTTCTTTCAAAGAACTTCAAGTCAGCCACAAGACATTACAGTTCATAGGCTAAGAAATTCCCTCTTGGTTCCTAGGAGCACACATAGCATGACTTGGTCTTTGCTTGGTTTTGTACAGTAAATAAACAACAGCTGAAGAGTTATGAAACCTAATGAGGGAGAGACTTATCCATGGAATTATTGGGAAGAGAAGTAGTCTAATGACACAGCATTTTCAATTATATTTGTATATCAGAACCATTCGGATCATGGGTAAATATATATGTCTGCTATTATTTTTCATTTCTTATTTACCTACAAGTCTCATAGAATCATAGAATACTAGGGCTGGAAGGGACCTCGAGAAATCATCCAGTCCCCTGCCCTCATGGCAGGACCAAATACTGCCTAGACCATCCCTGATAGACATTTATCTAACCTACTCTTAAATATCTCCAGAGATGGAGATTCCACAACCTCCCTGGGCAATTTATTCCAGTGTTTGACTACCCTGATGGTTAGGAACGTTTTTCTAATGTCCAACCTCATAACAGGAGAGTAAAAGATTATAGTTAAAGCACAAAGGTTGGAAGTCAGGAGACCTGTTATCCATTCACAACTTTGCCAGGCTTTCTTGGTTATCTTGGGAAAGTATCTTTAAAATTTATCTTAATAAAGGATATTGTCATGCCCTTGAAGTTGAAAGGCTGAATTCATTAATGTTTGTGAAGTTTTTTCTGATCCTTGGATGGAAGTTGCTAAAGAAACAAAAGACTTTGGCCCAGATTTTTAAAGGTAAGTTAGGCATTGCTGAGCTCAACGTCGAAATGCCTAACCAGCTTACAACTCTAAGCTTCTTTGTCTAAAGGGATTTAAGCACTTACCAGCCTGGTAAGTCAAATAGGAGTTTATAGAGAAACAAGTACCTGGGGAGTATAACTTCCATCTAAAAAAAAAAAAAGAGTGAATCCATAAAAGGACTTATTATCCACTCCATCCACAGAGCATGTTAATGTCAATACCAGCTCATGATCAATGATGCTGCTAAAGCTAGTCAAATTAGTACTGATATTTCCACTGCCCAATGCTACTGAAACTGGTTTCTGTCTCATGCCCAGGACAACGTATTTAACTATGGCTTCCCCAACGCAGTGCCATTCTTTCTAAACACCAGATTCAGAATGTGTCCTGCTAGGAGTGGAACTAAATATCAACAGGGGCAGTCCTGGAGTAAACTTGATATCTTGAGTCAAGCCAGAAGAGATTCACAAATCACTTGCTTTTATTAATAGCATCAATATGGGTATGTCTACACTACCCTCCTAGTTCGAACTAGGAGGGTAATGTATGCATACCGCACTTGCTAATGAAGCCCGGGATTTGAATTTCCCGGGCTTCATTAGCATAAGCGGGGAGCCGCCATTTTTAAATCCCCGCTGCTTCGAACCCCGTGTAGCGCGGCTACACGGGGCTCGAACTAGGTAGTTCGGACTAGGGTGCCTATTCCGAACTACCGGTACACCTCGTTTCACGAGGAGTAACGGTAGTTCGGAATAGGACCCTAGTCCGAACTACCTAGTTCGAGCCCCGTGTAGCCGCGCTACACGGGGTTCGAAGCAGCGGGGATTTAAAAATGGCGGCTCCCCGCTTATGCTAATGAAGCCCGGGAAATTCAAATCCCGGGCTTCATTAGCAAGTGCGGTATGCATACATTACCCCGCTAGTTCGAACTAGCGGGGTAGTGTAGACATACCCTATGAGCATTGAAGTTAAGCCTTTTACCTTCAATGCCCAAACGGGCTGCCCTGTGAAAACTGGGAAAAGGATAGGATGCCCAGTCACGCAGTAAAATTAGTTATTTTGCTGTCATGAGTAAACCATCTGTCATTATTTGCATATCACAACTCAAAGGGTGCTGAGACTAATGAAATATTTCCGGACGTAAAACATTTACAACCCAAAGTACACAACACAGCAGGGAGTGCCTACAAAGAACGAAGATGCCAGCATGCCCAAGTGTGTGAGGGCTCCTGTGTGACTATTAAAGACTTAATTAATTAAATAAATAACTCTGATCAGCTAGTCAACCTCTTCTTTCCACAGTATCATTATGCACATTCTGCCTATAGAGAAACTAACTGAGGTACAGAGGGAGGAAACTCGCCCAAAGTCTATGAGTGAGGCCAGTGGCAGAGCCAGAAATAGAAGCCAGGTAGGAGTCCCAGCGCAGTGCTCTTTCCACTAGGGGACATTGCTTACATATTGTAAGTTTAAAAAAAAAAAAATCAGCAGGCAAAATCTTTGCTGGAAAGTTTTTTTTTAAAAACTAGACTGGAAAGAAAACCAGGAAGCATGTGGCCAGTGTCACTCCTGCATTGGCCCAGGGAGATAGACCTGATAACACAAAGACATTTTTCCATCTCTAGTTTGTATGACTAATTACAACACTAATGATTACATTGTGAATTGCCAATTACTCATCAAAATTACTTCCCGTCCACAAGTCTTGTTAAGTCACACAGGAAACTAAATGAAGTCATGAATGAATGATATAACAGACCCCAGAGATTCACAAATTACCCTGTATTGATAGTATCAAGGATAAATCTTCTATATTTTATTACTACTATACTTGTTTTCTCTTATGGACTGCATATACTAATCACAGTGGTTGTCTTAGGAGATTTATAGTTGCTTCTCATCTTTACTATTGTTCATTATTAGCAGCCTTTGGAAAAAAAAAAATCGAGAAAACAAGACATTTTGTTGGCTACATGCCAAGTCCAGGAAACTGAGAGCAGAGGGGTCAGAAATGGGAGGCTTTCCAGCCTGCAGTTTTATTTACCTGAATGTCAGGCAGAACACTCAATATATTTGAGTAAGTAAGTGAATTATCAATGCAACTAATAGACATTAAGGGACAAGATCCTGCTTTGAGTGAATAATTGAGGTTGCCATGTATACTGCATCACTGGAGACTGATTTCTAATCCTCATAATTCAGATGAATGCCTGCACAACTGTCCTGTCTGCAATTTGGAAATTTGAGTGTGTTGCTGCTGCAGTTTAGAAAATTTGTGTACATGTATTGGTATTAGACGGTAGAATTTAGCTCGGAGTCTTGAACTTTTTTCCTTTCTATAGAAAGTTTACATGTGAGCATGTGTCTGGGAAACAGATAAGCAACTCCTTTGTAGCGTGTATTATTAGATTAATTTCACCTTAGAAGCAACACAAAGCCAACTTGCAGGGACTGAATGCAGTAACTGCTGCAGTCTCTTAAGCAAGAAGATCAAAGTAATGTAACCTAACCCAACTATGGATCCAGTTGGACATCATCTGTCTGCCAGTGCAAGAGGGTGTCCTATAGTATGTTGTCAAGTACAGTATCTAGTGACATTTTAAAGTAACTCAGATGATGGGACTCCCACCACTTTTCTTTAGTCTGTTCTACAACCTAGTAGATTTTATTTGGGAAGTGTTTTCTTCTGATTTTCAATGTAAATTTTATCTTGCTGCTTTTTCACCAACTTCTCTTCCTCTCTGGAGACAGGGGAAGTTAAAAAAATACTACAGAACGAGGTGACCAGAATTAGGTGACCAGATAGAGGTATAAGCTTGGGCTGTAAAGAATAAAATAGCAGCTCAAAGCTTTGTGATATGTAGAGTTCAGAACATCATGAGTTATCTGCACTTTATCTGCAGATATGGATGTGGATATCCACAGCTCATTTTTGCAGATACAGCCATGGATGCAGGTACAAATTTTATACAAATTCTATGTATCACCAATATGGATCACAATTTTTCAAGAGCGAAGTACTAGCATGCCAAACTCTGCACGTGCTTCACAAATGCAGTTCAAGCTGACTTCAGTGAAACTTCCCGAATCATCTGGTGGATGCTTCAGGCCATAAAACTCTATGACTATGTGGCACGCCTATAACATCCGGTGCAATGTGACTGAAATATAGCTCTTAGGGGTTGCATTTGGCAGGCAGCGGGTGTGTGTGTCATTTCTAGTTACTATTTGGGAAAGTGTGCCCTCATCATCCAAAGAAGCTCCTACTTTGCTAGGTTGAAACTAGAGCACCAAGCATTAAGGTTAAGCAGTGGGACAGAAGCATAGCTTAGTATAAAACTCTGTAGGGAGACCAGATTACTAGCTCCACCATACATGCAATGTATGACTTTGGGAAGTTACTTAACTTCTTGGCCTCCATTTCCCTCCTCTACAATGGGAACAATGATATTGACCTCTCTCAAAGGGAGTTTACTGAAGATTAATTCACCAATATTTGTTAAGCACCTTGGGAGCCTTCAGTAGCAGATGTCCCAGGAGCGTGAAGTGTCATCACTGCAATATGGTGCTGGTGTCATGTCTCAACATTAATCCAGAAAAGCCCTTCATGCTGTGGAGATTTTGGGTTGGGCAGCTTAGTCTACAGCAGCTGGTTCTCCATTTCCATTGGCTGAGAGGGATGGAATCACCTGTGTTAGTTGCTAAAGATGCCCCCTGGTACATTTAAAATGGGATAGCACTGGGATTGACATTCTTGTTTCAATTGCAGGATAATGCCCCAGACATGCTTTTTTAATATAGAGGCTGCTAAATTCTTGAGGTTCAGGAAGGACTGCATCCAGCAATCTTCTCCAGCTCTGATCCATCCACACAGCAGAGCCAGCTATTCAGCCCTGTGTCTGCACTTTGAAGTTCCTTGCTCATCATTCTCTCCACCTCAGTACAGGTAGATTTCAAAGGGCAGAATTCCCCAGAGGCTAGAAAGGACCATCACCAGCCTCTCTTGCCTTGACAGAAGGGACCCAAACTCATAGCAGCCATTTCCACTCAGTAGCCCTCTCAGCCATAAAGCAACCTCAGCAGTATTTTTACAACGTGGAGAACTAGTTAAGCTTTATATTCCTCTCTGTGCATAACCATGCACAGGGAACAGATTCACTAAGGCAAGAAGAATGAGACGGATGGAATAAAATACACAGGTGGAATAAGAATCTTTGTGTATGACTGATATTCCCCAAACCAGCATGGAGACTGTTCAGATCAGAGTTGAATTTGAGCAGGAGTTGGGGGAAGCGTTTTGGCTATGTTAGATTATTAGCAGTGCAGTTCCAAATCAGAATTTCTATCCCATGGGATATTCCGGTATTTCAAAATTGCTGCCAAAACAGGACAGAGATGAAATAGTGATAATCATGGCAACAAAACAAGTTCAAAAACATTTACGTGGGGAAATGTTCATTCCAAACAAAACATTGTTTCAAACTTTTTGATAAAAAACATTGTTGATGAAACTGACATTCTCTAATTGCAAAGTGTCAATTTCTAACACATTTTCTAAATCAGGAGCATTATTTGGTTGAAAAAAAAATGTTTACCAGTATTATTTATTAGGTAGTTGTGTTCATCTCCCTGTGAGCACATAATAGTTCCTTTTGTATATTTTATTTATTTCTATATGTCTATATTAATATTCAAGGATCTTGAAGATGCTGATATATTAATTCTTTACTGGAGAGTGTTTTAAGAATTATCCCCAGTTACAGGTGGGAAATGGAGACTTTCAGTAATTAAACTACTTCCCTAAGACTACACAGGAAGACTACACATTTTGCAACATCAGAACATTAACCAAGATGTGGTGTTTAAAGAGTCCCAGGCATGAGCCTTATCCACAAAGCCATCCTTCTCTCTCTCATCTGTCTCAAAATATCCCACAAGATGGCATTGCCAGCCCTTTCCTTTGGAGATTACTCCACAGTTTAATGGATCTCATTGTTAAGATAAGTTTCTTTCTGTACAGCCTTTTGCTTAATGTTTAGTATTTGTCAAAGCCATTGATTTCAATCAATATTCATTATTACTTTAGCCTTTACTGTATTTGTATAACAAATGATTTGTGATTTTTTTCCAATTCGGTTATACATATCAACTGGTCATAATTATTTGTCAAATAGTTTTAAAAATAGTTTTCAGCATGGTTTTGGCATATTGTGAAGTACTCTAACAGCTACTGTTGAAAAGTGTTATATAAGAGCAGGACATTATTATTATTATGGGTCAGGATTTGCTTTTCTTAGATTAGTTTCTCCGCGACATCACAAGGTATAATGTTTCTGTTTCCTGACTAAATGACTGATGCCTCTGACAACAGGAAAAAATAACTCCCCCACTCTGCCCCGCCTCTCAAAAAAGGAAGTGATCACTTTTGGAACACATTTTCAGGCTAATAACCACAGGGCAAGAGTTCTTGAAGCTTTTGAGATTCACAAGTGGTTTGATAAAGGAGCTCAGTCATCTGGATGACAAAGAAGATAAGTTATGAATCATAGTGAACCAGACATGCTGCTTTTAATTCACAAAAAATGCACATGAATTTTTTGATCGTTTTCTTGATTTGTTTTAATATGGACCTGACCCAAAGGAAAGACTCCCATTGATTTCAATGGAATTAGATCAGGACTTATTTAAACAGCACTGCTAATTTGCACTACAGGTTGTGCCTCCCTGGTCCTAACACCTTTGAGACCAGACTGGTCCTGAACCAGCAATGTGTTGAACCGGGGAGGTCAACCTAGGTCCTTCTACTGACGCTGGCTGTGGGGTTCTGCTCTGGAGGTAGCAGAGGGTCCAGCACTGACTGAGCAGGGACTGAGGGGAAAGAGGCAGGGTGGCTGTGGAGCCCCATGTCCGGGAGCCAGAAGAGGAGCCTGCAGGAGGGCACCAAACTCCATGGTTGTAGGGCAGTGCTCCTGGCCCTTAGCCACGGGGCTTCACAGCCACCCTGCCTCTCCTCCCAAGCACTCCCACCTCAGTCCTTGATCCTCCCTCTACCTCCTGGAACTTGAGCACTGCAAATGAGCTACATGCAGTGCTCCAGAAGCTCTGGAAGGGAGGGGGAGAAGTTATTAAGTATGGAGGCTTTTCCCCATGAGTGCTCCAGCCCAAGAGCATCCACAGGGATGCCAAACCACAGATGTTGTTGGACTATGAAAGTCCCAACTATAGACAGAGCCATCCCATTCATAGGACAAATTGGGCCGGCTGCCTCAGGCCCTGTGCTTTTGGGGACCCCGCAGTGGCCCCCCCCAACCACCTTATGGATGTGAGGAAACTGGCAAAATACAGAGGTAAGAGGTTGGTGTGGTGGCAGCAGCTGGGGTCTCTCCCCTGTACTCACCATGCAGATAGAAGAAGTCAGAGTGGCCCAGCAGCCTGTCCATCCCATTGCACTCGGCTTCTCCATGGCGGCAGGAAGTGATAAAACCCCACCAACTGTTCCTGCTGCCCATGTGGTGGTGGGGCGGGGGGGGACTGTTGCCACCATGCTAGGGCGAGGTAACCCCCTGGGCCATGTTGTTTGGAGGCAGGAGCAAAGAGACATAGCAGAGGTGGAACAGGGGTGGGGTTTGGGGAAAAGGTGGGGTGGGGGCAGGGTCAGTGACCGGGTGGAGGTTGCCCCGGTCTCCATGTCTGGAGCACTGGGAGGGTTTACCCTAGGCCCCACACACCCCCTCAGGAATGCCTTGACTATAGAGGTGCAACTTGTACTAAATTGTACCCTAGTTATATCCCCTTTGCTCCACCCTTCACAAGTAGCCTGTTTTTGGCTGTCTGCTGCCTTCAAATAATTATGCATAACTTTTCTCCCTCTAGGGTTTAGGGTTGCCAGGTGTCCGGTATTGACCTGAACAGTCCAGTATTTTCACCTCCTGTCCTGTAAAAAAAATCAGAAAATACCAGACACCTAAAATGTCCAGTATTTTCTGATTTTTTCCTGGCCAGGAGGTGAAAATATCAGGTGCTTACCTGGTTCCGCAGGGGAGGTGTCTAGCCCAGAGCTGGAAGACAAGATGGCAGACAGCCTGTTAGGGCCAAAAAGTCTTAAAAGCATTTGTTAAAGGGGCCATGCTGTTTTGTTTTGTTTTTAAATGTACTTTTTTTTTTTTTTTGGCTCAACAACTTTGGTCTCCTCCTTTTTTGTTTCTCAACAGATTTTTTTCCCCAGGTTTTTTTTTGGGGGGGGAGGGGAAGCGGGTTTTCGGTATTTTTGCTTAAACCATCTGGCAACCCTATTTCCCTCCCTAATTAGCCCACTCATCAATGGTGATGCGACTATGACTTGTAGTTCAAAACTTACTATATCTGCACTCAGTGTCTGTTTTCACCTTAAACATTAGTCATATCAGGAGCCCTGTTGAGTCCAAAGGACCCTGTGAAGCAAAGGTGAACAACTCTATCTTGTTCCAAGTGAGAATACAACAATGCTCAGACACCAGAGATGTACCCCTAGAATATTAGCATAGATGCTAAATAGTTTCCATGATATACAGGGCTTACAGTTTGGTTCAGTGGTTCCCTGCATCTCACTGTGCACGTTGTTCCAGGACCCTGGCTACTGATATATTATTCAGCAGTTAGAAAATGTTAAACATGTTTTGTTAAAAAAATGCTAGTGCATGATTACAATCAGAAGAGTGATTTTCAAGGGGATGTTGTGTGATTCTGTATCTATTCTTACAGAGCAGCATTTTTTGTTTTGCTTAGCTTGACCAGATGGCATATGCCAAATGAAAAATAATGGCACTCAATTTAAAAGCCAAAAGTTAATTTTTCAAACTGCCAGCTCAATAAACTGAGAATCTAAAGAAAAAGAAAAAAAAACAGATCAAGCTGTGTTCTCTTCTTTTCAGTAACATCACAACCTATAATAAAGATTCTGCAAACAAAACATGGCACATTTGGACTTTTACATTGTTGATTCCCTCCTTGCAACAATACGAATCAGGAAAGAGACTTTTGAAGAGGAATCTAAGTTTCCAGGACTTTACATATTCTGCAGAAGTATGGTAATCAAAGTTTTTTAAGGCCAAAAGTTCACCATTCCCAAAGTAGGTACTGCAAGTCATGCTTGGGAAGAATAGCTGGCAGTAGAATTCATTGGTTTTTAATATTATAGATCAATAAAAGCAGATAGACAGACCTACTACACATACTAACGTTCTTTATTTTTAAATAGCAGCCTTATGATTTATATAACAAAAACTTTTATGAAATAATTTCATTTTTAGACCAGTAAAATGGTATTGCAGTCCTACGGTAGTACAGCATATGGCATTAAGAAAGCAGTGACAATATTTTCCTCAAACAATGTTAGATTAAAGGCAACAATTAAAATCTCAGTCAGGAAGGGTCAGAAAAACAGTAGGTTCTAGAGAATAGTGGACTAGAAATCAGAAGCTACGAGTTGTGCTCTCAGCTCTGTCACCAACCCCAGCTGAGGCCCAATCTTTAATTGTGTTTCTACAGTGCCTAGCACAATTGTCCCTGTCATTATCAGCTAGATCACTAAGAAGCAATCAGCAATAGATATAAATCATCATGTTGCCCTACCACAATGCAGGGTGTTAGGAACTGACCAGCGAGCCCCACTGGAATGCATGCAGCAGACATTTTGACTTGGGTGATAAGAGTTTGGGGTTTATTTCTTTAAATCTTAAAATTGAGCTAGTAATTGCTACCTGAACAGTTTCATCCTGCAGAGGCGGGGTGCAGGGGGTGTGGGAGGAGAAGAGGACTGAAAGGGGGAGAAATTGCTTATTGTGCAGAAAGCCCCCAGCAGGCCTATGCGACACTTGATCTCTGTTTTGAGAGTACAGGTAGAACTCATACTGGTCCTCTGTGGTGTTGTGAATTGCACCTTTGGAGAGCCTGTGAGGTTAGTGGGAAGGCATCCTGTGGCAGTTGACACAGCCAGACTCATGGGCCCTTGTTACACCATTTGCAGAATTAGGCAGGAGAAGGATTGTTTTTTAAATGCAGCGTGCACATATTCAAGGTATTTGATTGCTAGCAGTTATAAGCCTGTCACTGTCACTCTGCCCGGAAAAGCACAGACACAAGACACTGTATATAGATGGGCCTGCCATGTTTTGAAGGACCTGTCTCCTGTTAACTTGGAACCCTGTTTTACTGGGATTGAGGACTTTTTTAAAAAATGGGCATTATTAACCAGTGACTCATCTGAGTCCTGATGATAAAAACCCTTTATGTCCAGAGAAGGGAAATAAATAATCCCATTCATTCCTCTTACTGAATCAGGGGAAGGAAAGATGGAAAGGCTGGGAATAAAGGAGAACACACAACGCATTAAAAGGCATTCATCATGTTTGTAAACAAACTTACGCAAAAGGGACACATAAAACAAGCCTCAGGGATGAGCGATGCACAAAATAATGCAACTAATAAAAAGGGAGGTCCTAAGTCCTTCATTGGCTTAGCCGAGTGCTCAGATGCTGGTGATAAGGGCCATATAACTTTCTTCCCCCGTCCTATTCCCATTTCTTTTTTAGTCTGTCCTCCAATCCCGTTCACATCTCTAACCCATGATTGACTCTCTTGCTTTTCTGAGCAACTACCAAGCTGGCTTTCTCTTCTCCAGAGCATCTATGGCATCATGGCTCCACTATGCCAACTGGCACATGCATGACTCAATACAAAGGCCCCCAGCCCACAAAGAGCTGCATATCTCCCAAGACATGCTAGCACCTTCAACTCCACTGACTTGAAGGCAATCAGCAACTTTCAGATCACAAAGCACAGATGTCATCTGGTCTCAGGGTGGGAAGGGGAGAAACTCATCTATCTGAGAGCCATGGCCACATTCTGCCATGGCTGAATGGTCATCAATCAGGTCCACCCTGACGATGACTACCCTGAAGTAATCTAAATTAGAGGTGAGAGACAGCAGATCTGAATACTGTGACGAGGTCCCTCACCCCCAAAAGAAAAAGTTGTCTTGGACTTGACAAGTATAAGTGAACACAAGTATTCATGGCTGCTATTTGGTCATGTGAGATTATAAAATACCTACAGTTTTTCCTTGAGCACTGAGATTGTTTGAGCAATAAGCACACATCTTTGGGTCATAGGGAGCCTGCAAAACCTAATTATCGTAAGGAGGATTTCAGTTCCTCAAGAGATGATGGGCTCTTTTTTTAGCTATACACTTCTAGCACAGATAAGTCACCTGACCTGACTGGTGGGAGTCTGCTAAGCATTCAGAGCAAAGAAACAATGCTGTATTGTAATTTAAAAACCAATATACAGTAAATATCAGGCAGCAGCGATGTTCACTTGCATCGGAGCTAACTCAACCACAATGCCAGTCAGCAGTCAGTTTAAGAAACCTATCAAAATTGTCTCCATCCTAGTAATTTATGCTCTGTCAATATGATTTTTTCTGTATGTATCTTTCTGAGACATGCGTTTAGAGTATAGAAT
Source organism: Pelodiscus sinensis (assembly GCF_049634645.1). NCBI lineage: Eukaryota > Metazoa > Chordata > Testudines > Trionychidae > Pelodiscus > Pelodiscus sinensis. The sequence goes on along the minus strand of NC_134713.1, from coordinate 162,518,149 downwards.
GGGGGTGGGCAAGATACAGCCCCTGTGGGCTTCCCCGCCAGCACCCTCAGGTACAGAGTAGTCTCACACCACTTTAAGCAGCTCACTGCTCCCTATGGCTCTCTGCTTTGGGTGCTGGGGAGAAAGGGGGAGGCCAATAGGAGCTGAGAGACAGGGCTGATGGCAGCATGTGAAGTGAAGCCAAGCCTCCTCCCCCTCCCTCAGTCCACCCCAGCACCTGGAACAGAGAGCCACAAGGAGCTTTTAGTCAATTTGAATAGCCTGGGGTTGCAGCAGGCAGAGAGCCTGCATTTCTAGGTAAGTGGCTCCCAGCCAGAGCCTGCCTCTGGCACCCCAGCCCATCCACAACCCAACTCTCTATCACAGGTCACCACTCAAGCTCTCTGGACCCTTCTCCCTGAAGTCACGAATCTCTCCCAGAAGCTGCCTCCCCCTTATACCTCTCCCTTAGACCAAAATTCTTTCCTGTACCCAGACCCTTTCCCACACTCTGCACCCTAATCCTAGCCCCCAGATCAGCCCACACACTCTCCTGCACCCAGTCCCCTACTCTGAGCTCCTTTCTGCACCCAACCTCCATCCCATACCCTGCCCCCTCCCATAGAAACGTGCAGCAGTTGACCACTTACCAAAATCTTGGAGTGACCCCAATCAAAAATTATTGCCAACCCCTAGCATAGAATGTACACAAATGCCAGACATCAGACATATAATCCTACCTTCATCAATAAGCATGGAAGGAAAGGATCAAAGTTTATCGAAATATTTGGGAAGGTTTTGGTTTGTATCTCTGAGGCAGCAGATGTTGGTTACGGGTTGTTTGCAAACCGGATAGAGCACACTGAAAGAACCATGACACAGGATGTTTCAGTTTCTCCCTTTGCCACTTAATTGTTCCTTGTTTTCATTCAGCACCTGAAGGACCTTTACTGGACCTATTATTAAATCTACATGTTGACAGGTGAAATCACTTACAGCACAATGAGTATCTCCTCCTCAACATACAGACACTATCCACCCACCAATACTAGATCCCACCTCTTCCTTTGCCACAGATGATTATGTTTGAAGTTGTCTCCCTGTTTCCCATTCCTCATTCTCATTAGCAGGCAGCCACAAAGGGAGGATTATTACTTCTTCTTGATACGTTGTCTATTTAACCTCTTCTGACAAGCATGGCTAGAGAACAGGTAGGGAATTTGCATATCTGAGGCTAGTCTGGACTTTCTCCTGTCAGAGGAGATGAATGCAAACACAGATGCAAAGGGTGAAAGATCAAATCACTTCCTATAGGTTGGCCATGTGTCAAATGGCCACTTCTCCAGTGCCTCTCACCCCAGTCCACATAGTGGGAGAGCTTATTGCTGCATTTAGAAATCTATCCTTTACCTAACTGTGTGAAAATCAAAGGGCTCAGACAAGTTCCTTACACATATCTAAATGGAACATTGCAGGATCTCAATCCAGCTTTGCACATAAAGAGACTATATTAAGTGCTGATATAACTCCCTGGGCATCAAGAGAAAGATTGGAACCAATATTATCTTGCAAGGAGCTTTCACATACTTTTTCAAAGCAGCTTTTTGGCGCAACATTAAACAACAACTGAAACGCAGTTGCAGCTCTTAGCCATCATTTACTTTCTACTGACCTCATCTTTAATCCAGCTTTTCCTTCTTGTTAGGCACTACACTGACATGGACTGGGATGCATCAGTCCAGCCTCTTACGTTGTAACCAACTAGAATCCATGCCTCTGGTTTTGACTGCTATTCCAGTATCTGTCTGTTTCCTTATCTTGCCCCAGCCCATCACAACCACTGTGCCAGCACAAACACCTGCTGGGAGGATTAGAAGCCAGCTCCTATCCGAGAAGTCATGCCCAGAGGCCTTGTAAACACCCTATTATAGCCTTTACTGTAGCCATAGTTACTACATCCAGAATCCTAGCATCCATACAAGTCACCCCTTCAGCTGATCTAGTGGCACTTAGCACACACAACCAGTTATGCCTAGCTGAAGCCAGCATTCTGAAGGAAAACTCCACGAGCCACTGACACTCCACAGAGAACTTTGGCAAGACAATTCTGCTTTGAGGCCCTGATCCTGTGCCAAGCCTCCTCGCTCACCTCCTTCTAAAGTCAGTGGCAGCAGCCTGTGCACTCTATCACTTTTCTGTGGGTCTCTTCTTCTGGCTTTTATAGACACGTTGTATGGGAAGATGCTGCTTGTTTGGCACAGGTTCGTTTGTTTGGGCTACTACTCACTTCCGACCTGAAGACCAAACCCTCTGTCAGTGAGAGCAGAGATGCAGATGTTGTCATAAACATTTAGGTGGGAAATAAGGCAGCAGGAAGAGATTTGATTGTGAAGTAGTATTTTTAAAATCCCATTTCCATGCAGACAGAGGGGGAGGAAAGAGATGCTCCTGGAGAAGCAAAGATGTCTCTAAAAGACATTTTTTCAGGTTTCTGTGCAGCCTCACTGTAGGATTTTTAATGACATGTTTACATCTGCTAGTATCATGCAGGGCCCTGGCAACCTCCCAAACAGAAGGTAATTTGGGTTTTAGAATCAGAAGAATCTACCATAGTCCCCCCACTCTCCACTGAATCTGGAGGCAAGCTATATGGAAAAGTGACAGCTGGTGCCAGAAAAAGTTTTTTGTCACACTGAGGTTGACTTGATTTTTACTATTATTACACAGCCCTGTTCTGCTAGCCCACCCTGTTTCAGAGAAAACTAACATTGTATAGTAAAAGCTGATTAGTACTTTGCCATTATTTATCTATCTGGGCTACAAAGATATAAATCCAGATAGTTGAGTCTAGAGCTGTGGTTATGACGATCACAGAATCATAGGACTGGAAGGGACTATGAAAGGTTATCTAGTCCAGTATCAGTACTCAGGGCAGAGCTAAGGGCCATCTAGACCAGTTTCTTAACCTTTTTTTTTTTTTTATAAAGTACCCCTTTTAAAAAAAATTATAAGTACCCCCAGTACCTACATTTTTCAAACACACCATTTTTTTCTACCATTGCAACACATTTGTTTAAACAACTTAATTGTAGCCAGGCAGGCGATGATATTTTTGGGTGTAAAAAGTAAAAAAAATAAAGTGCTGTAAAACTTAAAACAAAAATTTAGTTTTCTCCAAATTTTAGTTGTGTTGATGTGCCCCCCAGACTTCACTCAAGTACCCCTAAAAGTATTCATACTATTGGTTGAGAAACACTGATCTAGACCTTCCTTGACAGGTATTTATCTAACCTGCTCTTAAAAATCTGCTAGTTCCCTAGGCAATTTATTTTGGTGCTTAACCACCCTTATAGTTAGGAATATTTTCTTAATGTCAAACCTAAATTGCCTTTGATGCAAGTTAAGCACATTGCTTCTTGTCCTCAGAGGTTAAGAACAACATTTTTTCTCTCTCTCCTTGTTGCAACATTTTTCTCAATCATCTCTCATAAATTGCATTTCTTGACCTTTAATCATTTTTTTGCTCTTCTCTGAACTTTATCCAATTTTTCCACATCTTTCCTGAAGTTTGGCATCCAGAACTGGATACAATATCCAGTTGAGTCTAATAAGTAGTCAAACCTTAGAAGGCTTGGGGAAGAAGTAAGGGGATACAGCAGTGATGGGCTTTTTGGTTTTAGGTCACCGGTTCAAGTTAATAGGTGCAGCTAAAAGGTGCTACCATTTGGTGGCTTCTTGGTGGTCTTTGAGATATGTGTTGCTGCTTTTCAACCTAGTCCTACTGAATAGGTGCCCACAATACACAGACAAAACAAATACACACACGCAATCACTTGAAACTAACCTACGGTGACATCCTTAAAGTCTCAGCAGAGAACCAAACAAGTGGACTGAATGAGGATTGAATTGCCTTTCTATTCCTCTACATGATCCTTGAAGTCAGGACTGACACAGTAAGGAGAGGGGATTGCACTGCCAATGCCCATATTGTGTCTTTTGGGAGGATAAATGGCAAAAATCAGCCTCCAAGGCTGTGAATTGGGTACTTTTCTCAATATTAATTCACTTTAAAATATAAAAAAATCCTGCCTATGCCTACTAAAAAGCGATTATTTTAGTTAGCTTCTCAGGGCAGCTTCTCCACTCACAGGGACATATGGTCTTTGTATAAATACAAAATTCATCATGAAGCACAAATCTTTCTTTTTGGCACATTCTCCAAAATGGATCTCCCCCTGCTGCATTTCAAACTTCAGTCGACAGACAGACCACACACTTTGCAGACAGACAGACAGATAGGACTTGTGAGAAACTGGCAGAGAGCTGTCAGTTCTGATCCCATCTCTGAAGAGCAGGGAAAACGGATGTTGGTGCAGCAATGCGAAATGTGTTGTTTATATTTCCCAGAGGGGGGAAACAAAAGGCTTATACTCCATATTTTAATGTAAACAAGAATCACTAATGCTCTTCTAAACAGTAGGAGAGGGTGGGAACAAAGCAGCAAATGGTGAGTTTGAGGATTGATTCTATTGCATCCTTCCCTGGATATACTGGCATGTTAAGCAGCACATAGCTAGACTGTACAGCATTAAGATGCAGGAGAAAATAGTTGTACTAGAGAAAAGAAAATAGCACAGCATACATGAATTATATATATCATATAGACTTTGCAGATTACATAAACTGGATTAATATAGAAAGTGTCAGAGGAGCAAGCAATGATCTCCTTCCCTTCCCACAATCTTACTGCAATACTTCTTTTCCCACAAACTGCTGGCTAATTTGGATGAGGTTTGAAGCTGCTTTTGCCTTGCACTATTGTGATGAAAAAACAAAAAAACAAAAAAACAATACTGTGATGAAACTAGGTAAACACAGAGTATGTGCAAATGACACAGACCATGTATGTGGCAATTTGTAAGCACAGCAAACTAATCACCCAAACAGGAGGAGCGATGACAGTGAAACCATAACAAACCCCAGACAGGAGGTGAGTAAAAGTAATTACCAGCCTCTCCCTCCTTCACCGTCCCCTCAAGTCTTCATTACGGCAGTCTCTGCATATAATGGTCTCCACTGGAAAGTCAACACCTACAGCACAGAAGTATTTGAGGGGGCATGGTTTCCCCCTAGGGATAGGAAACGGCTGTGGTAATTGTGTGATACCTGCTGGCAAGTGTTGACTTTGCGATGGTGACTGTATTATAAAGTTAATTCCTTGTAGACAAAAAAAAAACCAAACAAACAAACAAAAAAAAAACCAATGCATTTGTTGAACTGCACCAAATCTTAAGCTACTAATATTATGTCTTCTCAAGCTTGTCACCTCTTTAAGTACAGTGTAAAGTTACCCTCTGTATTTACCATAGAGTATGGAAAATAGCCTTGTTATACATGGTGCCTTTTTGGCACCTCCCTGGAAAAGAGGTGAGATGAGCCCCTGTCAAAAATGATTCTTGCTGCAAAACAGTGTTCTTTGGTTTGGGTGTGAAGCAGCTGAGATTCACACTGAGTTCCAGAACTTAAAAAAGAACAAGTGTTTCAGTGTGTCCATTCTTTCTGTTTCAGCCTGCTGACTATATGGCTGATATCCACTTGTTTATTTTTAAATTCTAGCATGGCAGTTAGTGGTGTTACATATGTGTGAGCTTGGTATTGCTCCTCCGTATCACGTACGTGCCTCTCAAAATTCCCAGCTTGCCAGTTCTTGCGGGGAGTCAGAAATATCTGATGACATCGGACCAACATGACATGGCATATGCCTGCCAGAGTACCCATCCCCCACCTGTCCACCTTGCCAATCTTGGATGCCTGGCAATGGTGGCACCACCAAGCACTGAAAGACAAGACACTGAATCTGGTTCCAGCTTCCCCCCCTCTCTCCCTCCTATTCTCCCCCATCTGTTTCTTCCATTTCTTTCTATGACATTTGCTGAGGTCCCTGTTCTTGTACTCTATGTTTTTATACACAGAGTTGATCTGTCCAGCAAAGTTCCTCCTTAGCTTTACAGGATTTATTATTCCTCCGGGAAGCTTAAGTGACTGACATCTTACTCCGTTTTTGAGTTTTGCCTCACATCTAAACCACATTATTCTTCTTCCCTCTAAACCTCTTTCAATTTGAATCACACTGGAGATTTAAAACAAAAATTTGTCATTACCACTAAAAAGATTCCTTTGGACTCTCTTTCCATACCGGGAGGGGAAGCAAAAACCAAACTGAGGTTCATTTTTCCACAGAAATGTTGTCATCTAGGCTAACCATAAAGTTATACATTTCTCTAATGTCTTTAAAATCCATCATAGAAGGGTTCCCTAACATCAGAGGTATGGCTATGTCTATAAAGATATATGAATGTGTATCTATGTAGATAAACAAACAACTTAGCACTTACCTTTGAGAAGTAACATTTATCCCTGGTTCGATACAATAATTTCAGATAGGCACTTAGACTCTCTTTCTATGCCACGCATCCTTTTTCAAGAGGAGATAATATCAGACAAATCCTGAGCTGATCTTCAGCTTCCCAAATCGCAGAATAGCATTGCTGGCAGCTGGAACCTGATTCAGTGAAGTCCAAGTGAGTGAATCCCTGAGACTCCTTATTCAGTAAAATCCAAAGCACACTTACATACACACCAAATATATATATATATATGTACAGAAGTGCCCAACTTGCTGCTTCTTGCTTGATTTAAAAACCTCAGTCTTGGAGGGCTAATCAGTCTTCAGGCTTTTCAAGGATTCTGATCCCAGTGCATCTCAAAGTACCACATGCATTTTGGCAGTACAAATCTTCACGTTCATATTAGCAAGCTCATCTTGTGTGTGTGTGTGTATGTGTATGCACTGGGGGAGAGGGGGCAGGACAGGGGGGCGAGCAAGAGGGATACACACACACGCAGAGCTGGAAAAAGGAAAAACAGCAAACTGGAGTGATCTCACAAAGTGCTCTAGATGGCAGAGCCTGCACAGCTTGTAAGACAAGCCGTGTGGAAAAAAAAAAAAGTAATAATCCACACACGCCACCCTAGCAAGCAGCTTCAGGAATTCTTGCCTCTTCTGATGATGTAGCATACAGCCACTGCTTTATGCTGCATAGGAACCCTGGCAGACACAAGTCAATATGCTCCTACTACTTCTGAAATAACAAAATGTCCAATGGAGAAAAAAAATGGAAAAAATACATGCTAAAAATAAACTCCTCGAAAATAAAGTGTAATGGGGGATCTTGGGTGGGGGAGAGGGGCAAAGATGACTTGGTGCCAAAAGTGCACCCAAGCCCCTGCTCCTGACACAGATTGGCTCTGTAATTATGTGGCAACACACTGCCTTCCTAAGCCATTGCATAATAATAGAATCCTAAGCTGTGCAGACACTGCCTGACATGCTAAATCCTCAGAAGCAACATTCAACATTTGTTGGCAGAAAGCATGTCAATTCTCCGGCCGGGTGGGGGGAGAGGTGACATTTCAGAGTCAGACACAGGCTGCAAAGGGCTGTTGAATGGCAGCTGTGCCAAAAACACTACTACCAAGGTAGTTACAATATAATCTAATAGCACTGCCAGTTCCAGTCACATTGTTTAATACAAAGAGGAAGAATCTTTCCTGGATATATGTAGGTAGCTTTGGTGCCAACAAAAGGAATACACACAGGGATTATTTTAGTTTATTTTGCATGCTGCTGGCTGCAAGTAGATCCTCCTTTGTACTAAATGGCACAGGAATGTCCAAATATCATCACCATCATCATGTGGGGGGTTGGATGGCCCTTTCAACTAGCCAATCGATTTCCCCCTAAACCGCAATCATGAATTATCTTTCTTCTGCTCCACCATCTAGGGAAGTCTCTCTGAAGGATCTCAAAGAAAGCAGAATGCTAGATTATAACAGGAGCTAGGGAGAAGAAGGTTGATTTATAGTCTTTCTTTTGCGAAAGGGCTAAGCACAGACTTGAAATGGCATCTTAAATAAGAATCACGTGATGGATCAAATCCAGGGTCCACTTAGCCCAGTACCCTGTCTCCAACTGTGGCCAGTACCATATGCTTTACAGAAAATGCAAAACGTTTCTCTATAACCCCCACTAAGAAGGTGGCTGCTTATGCTCTGGAGAATAACCACCTTCTCCCATTCTGATAGCACACAAGGTCTGAATTTGTTCTTATTGAGTGGAGTTACACCAGTTTAAACCCAAATAGCCTTTTCTTCTCCTGACTTCCTGGGGGAGCCCTTTCTACACAAAAGGTGATCATAGCAGACACCATGCAGTTTCCACACAGGGGAGTTCTTTGTATGATACACATGGCCCTGCTAAACTTACAGTCCATTTTAGTCAATATCACAGGATTTTAAAAATAGTAAATTTCATCATATCAGCTATTTAAATCTGAAATGTCATGGTGTTGTAGCTGTAAGGGTCCTGACCCAATAAGAAGTCATGTGGGAGTTGCAAGGTTATTATGTGTGGGAGGGGAGGCGAATTGTGGTACTGCTACCCATGCTTCTGTGCAGCTGCTGGCAACAGCACTGAATTCACAGCTGGGCAGCTGGAAAGCAGTGGCTGCTGGCTGAGCGCCCAACTCAGAAGGCAGAGTCATCGCCAGCAGCAATGCAGAAGTAAGGATGGTATGGCACTGCCACGCTGATTTCTGCATTGCTGCCTGCCACGTTGGGCACAAAGTCAGCAGCTGCCACTCTCTGGCTGCCCAGCTCTGAAGGCAGCAAAAAAGTGTGTGTGACAACTGCCTCTAAAATAACCTTGCAACACCGCTATAAATCCCTTTTGGGTCAGGACCTGCAATTTGAGAAATGCTGGTCTCCACCATAAAATCTGTATACAGTATAGGGTAATAGCACACAAAAGACAAGATTTCAAAAGGGGGGGAGATTAGATTTCATGCTCTGTGATACATTTTTAATGGTTGCAAATTTGGTAGGGCTGGGGGAGGCAAGCCTCAGCATTATATTAATAGTAAATTCTATATTTTTTCATAATATGATATTAATAGTAAATCATACATTTTCTTATACTGACAACATCAAAGTCAGAATGATAAATCGGGCATATCAAAACAAGACATTTTGATAGTTTGTCATCAAAAAGATCAACACATGTAATATGTTCTTGCAAAACATTTATATTTAATCTAATTAGCATTTTCTGATGGAAAATTGTTCTGTCATAAATTTTGACTTGATCTAGATAGCAGCAGCAAAGTGGAAACATGCTAAGACCATGGGCTCAACCATCTTCCATCTGTTGTGTGGCTATATCCATTCCTCCTGTCCTTCCCCCACGCCCCTTACCTTGTGGTGCAAAGCCCTGCTATGACTCCTCCAAAATTGTAATTGCTAAAGAGGGTGCCTGCTCACGTCCCCTCCCTGCATCCCCTTTCCTCCCTCAGACACCTTCTAAAAACAACACTGAGGGGCTCTGCAGAGAACCAACACCAAGATTTTCAATAATGGGTATCATACCTACAACCATCTAAGTCAGTGACCTGACATTTTAAGGATGCTGAGAAGTCATTGCTCAGTTCTTTGGGGTTGGGGTTGGTGGTGGGAAGGGGAAAATCAAGCTACTTATTTATATCCCTACAACATGGATTTAAGCATCTAATAGACACCAGTTTCTGAAAAATCTCAGCTCACATGTTTCAAATGGAAAAAAAGTTAAACCCAAGCCCTAATCATATATGGTTCCTACAAAAGATTCGGTGGGTGCATCAAGACTGCAGGGTTTTTTTGGAAAAATGGCTGTTTTTCTGAAAAAACTTCACTTACATCCACACTGCTATTGCCTTCTTTCGAAAGAAAAAAAAATCGAAAGAACAAAGGGGTTTTTCCAACATTGGTAAACCTCTTTCTATGAGGAAGAGCCCCTTTTCTGAAAGAGCTCTTTTGGAAAAAGGCGGGTGGAAACAGGGAAGAGGGAGTTATTTCAAAACAAGAGGAAAGAGGAAAAAGCACAGGTACCCTGGTGGCCACTCTGCCCATAGGAATCAGAGCTTAAATGTGAGATAGCATCCACACTGAATGGACACAATCTTTCTAAAAAGCAGATCTCTTTTTTGATGCACTTTGGCAGTATGGACGCTGTCTTTCGGAAGAAGTTTTTTCGGAAGATCTCTTCCAGAAAAGCTTCTTCTGAAAGAAGCCTGCAGTCTAGACGTACCCATGTGGGGAAGCACTGACAGAAGCCACTTCTCTTGATGATGCCAGAATCTATGTGACTAATGTCTTAGTGTCGGATTTGAAAGTAAAGTGTCCCTGCAATGCCAGAAATCTGTACAGTCCCTACCAATCTCTCACCAGCTACCAACTACGGCCAAGCTGATCCCTAAAGGAAAAATACTTTTATACAAGTTGATTTATACAACAGTGATGAACCAAAAGAAGTTAGCTGGACATTGAACTTTGGTAAGAGGAAGGTTTCTTTTTTGATGTGCAATGCCACATCTGGGGTCGACACCCAATGGAGGTTTGAATTAGATTATATCAGGGCAAAACAAACAAGATACATTTGCAGCCACCCAGATGATTCCATCTGCTGCAAACATCACTCATCTTCATGACCATGCAGCTAACATGTGCAGATGTCTTTGTCACTGTGACTGACAGTGCAATCTGCTATGGACATCTGGAGACCATGCAGTTCCACTTCCTTCTCCCAACCCCAAGAAAAACCAAACCCAAACTGTAGTATTCATCTTCATAGATTTGAAGTGGGTGTTAAATCAATGTTTGCCAAACTACTTTATTTATTGGGGGACTGGTCCAAAGCAGGGCCGGCTTGAGCCATTCCTGCGCCCCGGGCAGTGGGCGCGCGATGTATGCACAGCTCCACCTCTGGGTGCACGGCGCATGCGCAGCCCCACCCCCCGGCGTGCTGCACACCTTACAGCTGCAATCGGGCACGTGGCGCCTGTTTGCAGCTCTAAGGGGCGCCGTGCAGCCCCGGGCCTCAGGCGCGCAGTGCCTGATGGCATCTCTAAGAGGCGCTGCACACCCAGCCGCACGGTGCCCCTTACAGCTGCCATCAGGCGCTCCGCTAGCCCCCCCTTTAATCCGGCCCTGGTCCAAAGACAGCCCACCAATGGCTGTGTTGACAGAACTAACTAGATGGTTGGTATAAAAATAAACCCATCTACTATCAGAATATGGGAGATACTAGTAGAGATTACAAATTACTTGGACAACACGCACCTGAGCAATGTATGAACCATTGAGAGAGTTGTGTGCACATCTGGATAACATTTTTCTCCTAGGGTTTTAAACAGCACATGAGTCTGAGCACAAAACTGAACATGTCATTCTTTAACAGGGTGACTGTCCCTTTTAAGGATAGCAGTGTGTCCCCATCAGGGTGTCTTCACCTGCTCCGTGAGGACCAAAGGGAAGGGCAGAGGCAGATGGTGAGAGAAAGAAAGATGGTCCTGGGGGAACAGTTAGTGCTTTTTGGGGTTGAGAGAAAGGACCTTCACTGCCATTTCTTTAAGGGCCCAGGACCTGGATCCTTGAAGTACACCATGGAGATAAAGCTTCGCCTTTTAGCTAACCAGGATGAGCCCCAGCAAGAAAGGCAGCATATATGCTGTCTTCTTTCTCCTGTCCAAAGAGTGCACTGGCCTCTCTCACCTCAGAGAGAAAAGGAGCTGAGCTAGGTGAGAAGAAGCCAGTTTAAGGCTGCAGTGAATCCAAACTACAGACCACAGGAAGGAAGGCAGTGGGACTCCTGATTAAAGAAGAGTGAGGCCGGAATGAATGTTTTGGAAGAGACTCAGTAAAATAAGCCTCTACTTGTTGAAGTGTTCCAGCCTAAGAGTGAGGCATTGCAAGGAACTATGGGCAGGGTGCCTACAGCACTACCTCAAGCCTCACAAGGGCGATGGGATGCTGTCCATCCACACCTCTCTCTTCTTGGCAATTCATTTGGAGGAAAATCCAGTCCTCCAGCCTGCAGTCAAAGTTGTTCAACACAGAGCAAGTACCAGTTCCACCGTGCAATGGAAGGGACTTTATTACAGGGAACAGGGCACAGAGAGCTCAGCTGCACAAGGAAAGTGTCAGTGAGACACAGGCAGTGCAGGGCCAGAGACAGAAGAGTCACTGTTACATGAGTTTTCCAGGATCTTGCATGAATCTTCCTTACACAGGGGGAATCTGGAAAGGCATGTGATGCGGAGTCATTTTATGCATGGCTGCCAAAGTAAAGTTCTGCAGTCACTCATCAGGTTTGGTTGAAGAGCAGAAGCAACAAGATATGCAGGGGAAGGTATGTCCCTAGCACCTTGACCAGCTACTTGGACAAAAATTCTGTGCTAAGAATTTGCTCCAACTTTCTGATTAGATAAAGATACCTCTCTTTGCCCCCTAAAGCTGTGTCGGTTCCAGAAAAACCTTATACTGAAGCTCTGAAAGGTAAAGACAACTTTTTCATTTCTCACAGGCCTCCTCCTGCTCTCAGTGAAACCAATGGCAAACTTACCATCTATTTAAATGAGACCGGGATCAGATTTTTGCCCATATTTGCTTGATTGGGCAAGCTTATTTGGGTTCCAACCAGAACTGAAGCCACCATGTCCAAAGTTATTCAAGAAAGCTTCTTGCAATATTTCCAGCCTAACCCTACAGAACAAATGCTAAACAAAATGATCAGGGACAGATCATCAGCTGACAGATTGTTCCAGCTCCACTGAATTCAACTGAGCTGTAAAGATGAAAACAAATTGAGAATCTGGTCCCAGATCATTTTGCTCCTGAGGTGGATTGACCCCAAATTTCAAGATTTCTGAGAGATTCCCCTAACACTATTCTCTTCTTCCTCTTGCTTAAAACAAACCATGGTATATCTAAAGAGAAGTGTGCACGTTCACAGGCAATATCATGGGCACAGACCCATGCTTCAAGGAATCATCCTCTGCAGCTAAGAGCTCTAAAATGGAGTTCAACTTTCCCATATTGTCTTATCAGAGTACCTAGGTATCTCAGTCATGAATCAGGGCCCCATTCTATTAGGAACAGTGCAAACACAGAACCAAAAGAGACAGCCCCTATCCCAAATAACTTATGCTAACCTGGTATCTTTAATCATTGGCATTTACTGTGTTTCACTGTGATAGTAACACCCTCAAGCTGGCCCCAGAGCCTTTAACAGACTTTACTTGTTCACCGGTATCAGACTTCTCCTTTAACACTTTTGGTAGGGATTTGTGCCTAAGGGTTCCATGTTTAGTCTCCAGTTATGACCTTAGTAGGTTGTTGCAATGTGTTTTTCTTGTTAGTAACAAATCATGGCTTGTTGCCTTTGCCAGATGCAGGGTTCACAGCATTAAAAAGGTCACATCACTTCAGAAATATGGATAGTTTGGTGTGCTAAATAGAACTGAGGACTTCTTTGATTGGTTGAAGTACTTGAAATCCAGGATGGCAAAGATGAAAAAATGTAGCATGCAATTGTCCCTAAGCATACATGGAAAATGCAGCTGTGTAAGGTACCCAAAAATTTGGAGTTTCACAGGGATAGCAGGCAAAAGTAGATTAGCTCCCGATGTGCATGTCCAGGAGCCAACCTGCTCTCACCTGATATCCTAGTGGTGCCCCAGATTATGGCAAGTGTTGGCAGCGTGAGAGTGCACAGGGTCCAGGGAGGGAGGGAAGGGAAGAGTTACCTCATTGCCATTCCAGGCTGCCTGAGCTCAGGGCTCTATATGGAACTGCCAAGTTCCTGGGCAAAGGAGAGCGGGCAGCTTCTGATCTCAGAAGTGGCAGGGCCGGGGACTAGTTGCTCCCAGCCGCCCTTTCAGCACCACCTGGCTTGTGCTACCCGGTGCTCCATGGGTCATTTAAAGGGTCTGAGACTCTGGCAACTACCATCAGCGATGGCCGGAAGCTCCAGACCCTTTTGAATGGCCAGACCTGAGGCAGCTGTCCTTTTGCTCCCCCGAGCCTAGCTCCTCACTTGCTGGAACCATCTAATTCTCAGCAAGCTATGGAGCTGAGTGACAATCTCTGCAACAGCCAAATGAAGCATTTAATCCCCTCCCTGCTGGACTTTCCGAGGAAACATCCCATCTGGAGGGGAGGGAGGACTGCAGGGAGCCCTGGGCTGGAGGGCAGAAACAAGCCACGTGGGTGAGGGGAGGGTGTGTGTAGAACCCCATATATTCTAAGGATGGTCCTGAAGTTGAATACCAAGAGTTTTTCAAGTATGCAGTTTGCAGAGACAAACAATCATTCTGTAATCAACTAAACATTAACAACCCAAGGGTTCCTTTAATTTCAAATAACTAAGATGTTTATGATCAAATTAGAAGGCTCCAAAACACCTTCTCAGATGCTCTGCAAGAAACAGCATGCCTTGTTTTTATCCTCAAGGTATTCTCTCCAGGTTCTCTCTCTCTTCGGCCAGACCTTACGAACAGGAGGATGTATGTGTTTCCATTCACACAGTCACATGCCCAGATCAATGGGTGAAATGTAATGCTATTTGAGTAATAGGCTTAAAGTCCAGTAGGGATCATGGTAGTCAAATAAACCTGCCCACCCCCCTGCATAATATGGACCATATAAATGTATCCAGTGACTCCTGCACCAAACCCATCCAGTCTTGACTTAAAGATTTCTGAGGGAGAATTCACCCCTTTCTATTGGCAATTGTGCCAATGGTTCATTACCCTCTCTGTTAAAAATCCTCACCTTATTTTGTTGAAGAAGAAGTTCTAGCAAATTGCCCAGAAAAGCCCAGAGTGCTAACTGTGATTATTGTATTTGGATTTCTCTGCCCAGCAAATGTGGAGAGAAGAAAAAGTGGGTGTTGCTCCAAGACACATGGAGTTGTTTTACCATGGAGTAAGAGTGCATTTTGACACCAGCACAATTTATTTGCTTGAAAGGCTTTTAATAATGGCCACCTTTTCTGCACAGGTGTGTTAATCAAACTGGAGAGCATCTTTGGCAGCACTTCAATTCCTGTCATTTCTTGGAGAAACACCTACTTTTCTTCACAGCAGGAGGCAATGACATTCTACATTCTGACAGGCAGAGAACAGGAATTTGCCCCCATCTTGTTTACAGTCTAAGACTTTCATTGCCCTCAACTATCTTTACACATGGTGCTCAGCACCCAGTGGGCAGGCACAAGCATGGCTAATAGACTCATTTTTATTCCCTGGCCCTAGTTACTCCAAATAGGTCAATGTTGCAAAGGGTACATATACCTGTCACCCGGCAGGAGGATCCACTGTTAGCAACAGTTCCCATCTAGTCACAGGGTGCGATCTTTAGCAACATTTTGACCTGTTAATTCTGCAGCTACTTCCTGCTGATGATCTATTTCACTTTTCAATACTCAGGCACTATTCCAAAGACAGCTGCATTTGTGTTTTCTGCCCAAAAAGGAATGGCTAAATTTTCCACTTAAAAAAACCCCTTAGTTGTTGAACCAAAACTACAACAGCCATGACTGACAAATCAACATTTGCCAGCAGTTACCCTTCCACAATATCTGATTGTGAGAGACCAGAATTTATCTGTCAATTTATATTTCTTTGAGATTAATTGTAAGTGTTACACCAACATAATATAAGCCCTGTCTAGTGCACCTAATGTGCAAAATTTTAGTCATTAGGTTCAAACAAAAGAGCAAGCAGTTTTAGAATAGGGGATGCCTGGATAAGCTAGAAAATAAATATTTGTGTGGCTGCACCTTCCAAAGGACTGTAAATTACTAGAGAGTACAGACTAGGTACTGGCACGTAGACTGATTGTAGTGAAAGCAAACTCAAAGACACCTTTGAAGTATTTGGTTTTGAGAAGGGAATTTGGGAAATAACAGATCTAAATGGGGAGGTTTTAGCAGATGGCAGAGGAAATGGTTATTGTGCAGAAGAAAGCCCTATCAAATCTCTTTCCATCTACACCTGATCAAACATCCCATTTCTGCAAACTGATGCAACTTATACCTGCATACCTGACTCCGTAATGAATTCAATCACACCTCTAATATCAAAAAGGGTAACAGACTATAAAGGAATGTATGAAAAAGAGGGATAATATGATGCTAGATGCTGTTAGACATTATATCATAAACAATAGTAAGGGACAAAAGGGACAAGCTGGAGAAAAAGGACAGATATTCCAAAAGGATGGCTTATTCCTCTGGAAACCACATGAACAGAGTCTATCTAGAATAGCTTTTTCAGAGCTTAAGGTTCGATTTGTCATCCATGGCTTTCTTTTTTTAATCTGTTTTTCTCTATATATTATTGATAAACCTTGCTTTTCATGAGATCATCCGAGTCTCAGATTATTTTCAAGGTAAAGCCATTGCCATACATCCTTGAAAAGAAGACAAACATTTGCAGAGATGCAGTCATTGAAAGGAATACCAAGTCTAAATAGGGAGATATTATGGCTGTTCTAATGGCATTAGAGAAACAAGTTACTAGAACACTGTCCCGTTCTGAAATGCACATTTTTCCCATTTGCGCACATCCTTTTAAAGGGTTCTGAAAAGAGCTACACAAACGATTTGACATTTGGAAAAATCTACCTTCAGGTAATCTACCTGAAAGTAGTTTAACTAAGAAAAGTTTAAGAAGTGTCCTGTTTATACTCTATAAATATCTACTTAAGAAAATTCCTGATAGCATAATACTTTTAGTCTAACGGACAAAGAGCATAACAAATTCAAAAGGCTGAAAGCTGAAGAAAGACAATGTCAGACTAAAAATGTAACACCTTAATTAATGTAGCACCTTAGTCATAGGCCATTATGAATAAAATTCAGACTAGAAATAAGGATTTTTTTAAAACTTTTAGGCTATGTCTACACTGCCAGCTTTTGTATATTCTCTACCCAAGGCTTTTTGTGCAAGAGGTATTTTGCGCAAAAACAAGCAGTGTAAATGGATCCATTTTACACAAAAACTTCCTTTAGCTCAAAATCCTTTTGCCTCAAAAAAGGAAGTATACAGATCTTGCGCTAAAGGGAGTTTTTGTGCAAAACAGATCCATCTACACTGCTTGTTTTTGCCCAAAAACCACTTGTGCAAAAAGCCTCGGGCAGAGAATATGCTAATGACAGTGCGACAAATGCTAATGAGCTCTTCATTAACATACTCTCTGCTGGTAAAAGACAGCAGTGTAGACATAGTCTAGAGTAATTATTCATTGGAACAACTTACCTAGGCATATGATGGATTCTCTAGAGGTGAGTGGTGAAACTTTGACAGACATATTCCATTAGAATATACAGTTCCACTGAAATCTAAACATCTTGTGAAATCAAGTAGATTTTTCTGGAATGTTACTTAGGAAAAAACCCAAAATACGGAGCATAACAATATTGAAACGGATGTTCAACACTGTTAGAATGAAACTGATTTTCTGTTCAAAAACAACTATATTCCTTTTGAAAATATTTTTGTATTGTATTACACACTATTAGAAAATAGAAGTAGAAATCAAAATGAAATGTTAAGTTTCTCAGAGAAAAACAATGGGGGGGGGGGATTTCTTTTGAAGGACTTAAAAATTTTGCTCTTCATTCCCATTCAGAACAAGACTAGAGTTTGAAACCTCAAAGTCTTTTGTTGAATGGATTTTGTCCGCCACCCTGTTTTAGTGTTTTCCGTTACTTGTATGCTCAGGTATACACTAAAAGGGAAGGGGGGGGGGAACCAAGATACTCAACTGAAGCTACGTAGCTGGAGCTGATGTACCTTGTTTTGAGTTTACCCACCATCCTCACAACAGCAAACACTTCTGTTGGCCTCCCTTACTCCTGACAGAAGCAGGAATACCAAACACGGAGGGGGGGCGGGGGCGCCCTCTGAGTTCAATTTCGTGAGTTTTAATTACACTTGCTAAATTGAACTCCAGAAGATCGACTGCAGCAGCGTTGATCTTCCATTTAGTGAAGAAGTGGCCTGTGTGTGATGGGTCGTTTACCCTCCTGGGACTATCACCTGATGTGCTGAGACCCCACTGAGCCTGCTTTCCTTTACAGTTCAGATGAGCTGTAGCCCTGTCTTATTGAGCCCAGCTCTTCCACCTGCTTCAAAAAAGACACTGGGGCTACATCTAGACTGCATACCTCTGTCAACAGAGGGATGCAAATCAAGCACGTCAAAATTGCTAATGAAGCAGGGATTTAAATATCCCGTGTTTCATTAGCATAAACATGGCTGTCACTTTTTTTGAAATGGAGATTTTTCGAAAAAACGGCTGTCTAGACGTGGATCTGTCGAAAATAAACCCTTTTGAGGAATACTGATCTGTTGAAAAAGGGTTTATTTGTGACAGATCCACATCTAGACTGCCTTTTTTTTCGAAAAAGCTCCATTTTGAAAAAAGTGGCAGCCATGTTTACGCTAATGAAGTGCGGGATGTTTAAATCCGTGCTTCATTAGCAATTTTGACGTGCCTCATCTACATCTCTCTGTCGACAGAGTGGTGTAGTCTAGACACAGCCTGGGACAGGGTCAAACTCCCAAGGCTACAGTCATATACTGAATGCAGTGCAGTGTGAGACCTTTTCCCAGCACCAAATACACAGTGCCTCTGGGAGCTGAACCCTATAAAAATCTGTCTTATGCCATATAGAGCTCTATATACTATAGAACTCTATACAGTTCATGAAATTTGCCCCCTCTCAATGAGAAGAGAGATATGCACAAACTCTTTGCACTCCCTCCTTCCCCCAGGTAACAGTGACTTACATTGGGTTTATTAATAAGCAAAAGTGATTGTATTAAGTATAAAAGATAGGATTTAAATAATCATAAGAGATAGCACACAGCACAAAGTAGGTTACTAAGCAAAATAAAACAAAACATGTAAACTGTGCATAATACACTAAAGAAACTAGTTACATGTAATATCTAACCCTGAACAGTATTCTCATAAATGTCTTCACAAATCAGACATCTTTCTAGCCTGGGCCTTGTTCCTTCCCCCGCTTCAAATATTAACTGTTTTCAGGAGTAATCTTGGGTGGGGTACCCAGGAAGAACTGATGATCAGGATTACCTCATTTCTCAATCTTAAAATAGGATTTACAAAAGACAGGAGTCCTTTTTTTTTCAGTTTAACCCCTCCCAACTTCTCATGGAAAAGTATAGGGTTTATGATGGATTCCAGTATCAGGTGACATGGTCACATATCTCTGCAAAGCCCCGTCTCCATACTTCATTGTGTGACCCACCTGTCTGTAGGAAGGTTAAGATCCATTGTTTCTTGCTAATTGGCCATAAGAGCCCTGAAGTGTAATCAGTGAGAGTGACCCAAAGTAGTGAATATGCCATTACAGATACACAGTTCAATATTCCTAACTTGATCTCCAAAAATGAAACATGCATACAAGTGGGATAATCATATTCAGTAGATTACAACCTTTCCAATGAGATCTCACATGAAGTATGTTGCATAAAGCATGTTCCAATTATGTCATATGCATAAGTGTATTCCCATAAATATAAAATTCCCCATCCCAATATGCTCTAGTTCAAATATAAGTTACAAGCTCCATGTAGAAATGATTGGGTGAAGTTCTGTGTCCTGTGTTATGCAGAAGTTCAGACTAAGTGACCATAACGTTCTTAGAATTTATGACAAAATACTATGAAAAGGTGGTTTAGGGGACAAATGAGTAATTTTGCTTCAAAGTTGTGGGTGGGTGCAGGAATAGGTTGGTTCTACAGAACAGCATTTACAAGTCTATGCACCTGTGTGCATGTATAGTGCTGTGTCCTCTTAGGTCTTGTCTACACTTACTGGGAGACTGATACCATGAAGATTGATCTCCTGGGGGTTAATTTAGCGGGTCTAGTAAGGCTGCACTAAATCAATCGCTGATCATGCTCCTGTTGACTCTGGTATTCCACTAGGTCACAAGGAGTAAGGAGAGTCAATGGGAGAGTTTACGCTGGTCACGTAGCTGGAGTTGCGTACTTTAGTTTGACTTTGCCCCTAATGTAAACTCGGCCACAGTATTGTTCCTCACTTCTCAGTTTCTCTCCATCCTCTGGATCTTCACTTGGGGTTCTATACCCCCTCTACCATTCCCTCTGTTCTGACACCCCACCCAGTTTCTTCCTAAGTTCTGTATCACCTTGTCTCCCCTCCATGCTATCTATTCCCCCCACCCTCCATTAGACCCAGTCTCCTAAGAAGAGGGTGCCTCTCAGCAGTTGAGTCCTCCCCACCACTGGGAGAGCAGCTGATGGGAGTCCTCTGCCTCGGCTCTGTGCTCCAAGCCTGGATGAACATGGGATGCTCTTCCCTACTTCTTGAGATTCCAACCAATAGGAGGCCATCTGCATTCTCTCCTCCATCTTCTCTGCTGAAAGAGTCTGGTACTCCCTCCACTTAGCTGCTGAGCTGTGCTCTTGTCTCCACTCAAACTAGTCTGTCCCAGAGTGTTCTGTTGCACACAGCAGCACGTTTGGGACTAGAACAAGCTGCTCCTTCCCTCCTCTCCATCCCAGGATCAAGAATGAGGTGGAAACATGTCTACATCTTATTTCTTGGAAGAGACATGAGACAGAAAATGCTACTGCTTCTGGAAATTTCAGTTGACACAAGCCACTAACCTAAATATGGACTGTCATCAGCAGTGACATGAGGAAAGCCATTGGACCATGAGGATTAGCAGGAAAGACCAAAAGCTACCATTACATGGCACAATTCATTTCTTGTCTGAAGAGGGAAATAGTAAGGCACTTCAGATTATCATTAGCAGTGAGACTCTAATTGAAGTGAGGACCCCACCGAGCAAGGCTATGTACAAACATTGTAAGAGAGACTGTTGGTCCCAGAGAGCCTACAGTCTTAACAGACAAGACCCAGCAATGAAAGAAAGGAAGGATTATAACCATTTTACTGACAGTAAACAGTGTCACTGACACATTAAGTAGCTGACCAGGCTGACAGTGGCAGCCTTTTACAGACCCAAGAATAAAATCAGATTACTAGGGCACAGCCTAAACTAGAAGTCCATCATTCTTCTCAAGAACATGGTAAAGTAGCACACTTGTATTCTAAGGACAACCACAGTACATCGTGAGTCTGATCCTAAGAGATACTTAATACCTTCTTCAGTGCTCTCAGTTTTCAATTGACCTCAGTGGGTAGGTCTATACTATAGTGTAAACCCAAGTTTACAAATGCTGGATCCAGGTCTCACATGCATATGGACACATCCATACTGAAAACAGACCTTTCAGGTTCTAGGGACCCAAGTGGAAACTTCATCAGGCCTCAGGCACAGTTGGACTCTGGCTCTGATAGGTCCCAGGGCTCAGGTCAGTAATCCCTCAGGACCTAAGTGAAAAGATTTTCATGTGGGCACTGTATGGTGGAGCGGGGCTCCATCATTCTGAGTCTGACCTGGGCAAGCAGAGTAGATATATCCAGTGGGACTTATGGGTACTGAGCCCATTTCACTATCAAGCCTGAGATTTCTATCTATTGCATAGTTTTGCTCACAGGTTCCAAAGAAGCCATTTAAGGAGTCCATATCACAAAACATGCGTGGTTGCTGAATAACAGGCCTGGTTTCAATACTTCAATATTGTCATATCCAATACGAAGACCCTAGAGACTCAGCTTTTAAAATAAATGGTTGAAAGCATCAGCATGTTATTTTGATTCTCTGCTTCCCTCCCACTCTTCACCCCACATTAATGTTTATTCATAAGAGGCTGGGAGCTCAGGGATGAGCCTCTCTGTTTCCCCGCCTCAATCTCTCATCCAAACATTGACAACACTAGGACAATCACTACTCCCTGGAGCGCGGGACTGAATAAAGTTGATTGACACAGCTATGAATAGCTAATGTCTTATAAAGAAATACAGGAAGGCAAATTAAATGAGCTGCTTGTACTGTCATTCGTCTAAGATCACAGAGCCCTCCCTTGTTCTACCTATCCTGCTACTCTCTGAACTATCTCTGAAGATTTCATACGTATCTAATACTGTTCCTTCCAAGTTCATTCCTCAGGTCAGGGTAAAGAAATAATAAAATAAAAAAGGATTTGGTTTGATTACTGACTGGACATGGTCTCCACAGCACAGTGACATTTTGGGGAGGCAGCCTCCTGAAAAAGTCTGGGACTTGAGGAAGGACGTTGAGGCTGTAATAGTAGGGAAAGGAGGACAACCTGGGTTTGAAGCAACAGCACAGACAAATATTAGCCAAAAGTCAAACAAGAATGGTATGAAGGGGCTACAACAGCAACCAAGGGACCGGAGGGATTAATTTATATGAAAAGGTATTTGGTGACCATCTTTTATCTATGATTGAAGATTGAACAAGAGGCCTCCAGCGCTTAACTCATGAAGAGTTATTACTAGAATTAAGTCTCCGTGTGTCATAATGTTCAATGTGTGTTACAGGATACACATTGACCAGTGGATTACCCTATGGCTTTCCCCAAATGATGGGGGTAAGATAGTGGTGTACACAAGCATCTGAATGGTGTAAACATCAAGGATGGAGAGGCACCGATAGAGGGATTGAAGAAGGGAGTTAGGAATTATTGTAAGAAATTAAGCCAAATGAAATATTTACTCTGGAGATGTTTAAACTATGATGTTAATTAAGGCCATGTAATGTTCTCCCAAAGGAGGGCTGGAATGGACAAAGTCAGCTCATACTAGAGAACAATTAATTCTACAGTGTCTATTGATTAAGGTGATTACATGTTTTAATGGTCTTTTCCATCAATATGGTAGCTCTGGGAGCAAAGAGATACAAGGCTCCAGGGATCAACAGAGACCACTAGAAACTGAAGTTAAAGCAGAACATATTTGCCACACAGGGCCTGATCCAGTGCCAACTGAAGTCAGTGGGAGTCTTTCCATTCAGTTCAAAGCCCGGCAGATCAGGCCCTCAGTAAGCAGTGCTTTGCTCAGATAATGCACTACATTGGGTTTCTGTGCTTTAGGCACTAGCCACCACTCAGAGTGTATCTATGTTGTACTCACAGGATATTATTACAACTTGAACAGACATAGAGATCTAAGTTTTGTCTAGCTAGCTCCAGACCTGGATAGGGATGTAATACTGTAGTTGATTAACTGATTAACCAATAAGCAAAAGCTTATAGGTTACTGCTATAGACTACAAGCATTCTCTCTCGTCCCTCTACCCCTCCCCCGGCCCCCTGCTAGTACATTTTTTAGCAGGCTGGCCAGCAGCATAGCTCAGTCCTAGCTCATGCTGGGTTCAGAAGCCCAGCTCCCTCTCCTGGAAAGGGCTGCTGCCACCCCAAGTTGCTGCCTCTGTATCAGAGGTAGCAGCATGGGGCGATAGGCAGCCAGTCCACGAGGATAGCTGGTTTTTAAAATGGCTCCCGTCATGGAGCAGCTCCCATCTGGCACCCCATGCTGCTGCCTCTGGTACAGAGACAGCAGCGCAGAGTGTCAAGGGGCTCCTCAGGAGTGGGGTCAGAGCGCACTGGCTGCTGTCCCCACCCTATGGGGACCATAAAATAGTTGAGTAACCAATAACAATTCATGAGGTTAATCAACTATTCAGTTAATGGATATTTAACATCCCTAGTCCTGGAGCACTGAAACACTGGCAGGATCAGCCCTCTGACTAATTACCCAGGGTTCCCAGCAGGTTTGTACAGGCTGCTGTTGAAGCTCATGCTGTCATGGAAGCATCAGATTAAAGCAAGCTCAGGTATGCCTCCCTACAGTCAGACCCTAGAACTACAGCACCGACAAGCCCACCAATGGGGGAACAACGGGGCAACTGCCCTGGGGCCTAGTGATACAAAAGGTCCCAGAGTTCCTGGCTGTTGCTTCTGGAGCAGCAGTGACAGCCAGAGCCCCAGGACTTAGAAATCACTGCCAGAGCACTGTGTGGCATGCTCTGGGAGGCAGGGCACCTTTCAGGAGGGATCGCTGATTCCAGCTCACACATTCACCCCATGAGTTGAAAACTCACACTGGTCCCATTTTTATTTCCCAGCAAAATTGCTGTCACTGCATAGCAGTCTGGATGTAAGACAGAGGCAGCCATCCCTACTGCTCTTCCCCTCTCTGCACTACAGAACTGTCCGCCCACTAGAGGAGTCAGAAGGAAGGTGGCAGTTTAGAAAAGGCAAGGCCAGCAGTGCCCAGAGCTGTGTCCCTCTCTGCGTTCCCCTTGAGAGTCACTCGAGAACAATGAAACAGCAAGCTGTACAGGCAGCCACCACCACGGAGAGAAATAGTTGAGAAAGAGAACCTAAATTCAGGTCCCACATGCATGAAAAAGTATAAGGAAGAGACTCCCAAAGTGCATTCCATAGTTCAATACAAGTTCCTGGGGTGGTGGAAAATGAAAAAGGAAGCAAAAAAGAAAACAACAGACAGACAGACACACGTGCAAGGGTAGAAAGAAAGGGGACTATGGGGGAAATCAGACTGAGTCGAGGGGGAACTCCAGTGAAGCTGGGAGCCAAACGGAAGTGAGAATTTGAAGTATAGGTGGAAGGACTCGGGGTTAAGTAATGGGAAAGGAGACAAGGGGAATATACAGGGGAAGGACAGGGAGAGTCAGAGTGAGGAAAACAGAATAAGGAAGGTGTGAAGAACTTGAGGAGAACCAGGAAAAGGAGACAGCAGGGGGCAAAAAGCATCTGCAGAGCCAGCTTCCTGTCCCCGTCAGCCGATGGTCAGGGTAGTGTGTGTGTGTGTTACACCCGAGTCTTCAACTGCTGGGACACAAGGTCCCGTCGCAGTGGGCAGTCTAGGAGAGACTGACGGGCACCCCGAGGAGTTTAACGTCCGTGTCTTTGTCCGCTAGGATCGGGATCCCTTTGCGGAGGGCAGCCAACAGGCTGACAGACGCCCCAGAGTTTATAGGAAGAGCTTATTACATCTCAGATTTTAACTGCTAGGATACAGGATCCCTTCGCAGCGGGCAACCTAGGGAAGACTGAGAGATGCCCCTACGGATCTGCCCTCTGGAAGTGACACAATCCAAATGCCCCAGCTCTTCCTATATCTGTCCCTTATGACTGGCTGAAGTTCTTTTAAATTGTGCTTGGTTTTGTTACAGCAACTGAAGGAGTCAGGTTAAAGCTTAAACAGTTACAGGTTTATTAAAGAAGCTTATAAATCATATGGTTACAGTGGCTATTGCTCTATTTCTTAACTGCTAGCAAATTTAGATCTTAAAAATGGTTACAAAGAAAATAAAGATAGAAAATAGAAATAATGGTACCAAGTGACAGCTTAATCTTTAAAGAGCTCTAAGTCTATGTGTACACTTAAGACAAAGGACACATCCAGGTACAATTTTTACCCCCTTCTGTGCCTCTCGACTCCAGCATATCAGGCCAGGGCCGGTCCCTCAATTCCTAGGAAAGATGAATACGAGGTGGGCGTCCCTGTGGAACCTCGGGAGGCCAATCACCTAGCCCAACCAGTAGATAGATGGTAGATTGACACTCAGAGAAAATGTGCTGCTGGACCCATCTTTATACCCATAGGGGCCCGTATTCTCTTTCTTATCTAAGATGCCAAATTATGTTGGTCCGTCTTTGTGATGCGCGTTCTTACAAGTGAGTTTCAACTTAATTTACACTTGCAAGAGAGATAACTAAATTGTGAGTACTGGACATTTTTTACTGGGCGGGAGATTTGTCCCCCCGGACAGTGTGTGTTTGTATCAATATAGGTTTCAGTCAAGGGCACTCCTTGGCAGCCTCTTGGTCAGCAATTGGCGTATCTCTGTTTACAGCCATCCAGGGTCACAGCAGCCTGCATATCCAGGCTTTCTGTCAAGGATCTTACTGCTCTGTGTGGCCTGCATGCTTCCAGGCAAGCAAAGATGGATGTTACGGGGGGGTTCCTGTCTGGCAACCCCCCTCAACTTTGGAGCTGGAATAACTCTACTCTCAGAGGGTTAGCTCAAGCCATGGTCATATTACAGGGCTACAAGTGTGGGCTGAGCTGATGGCTATGGTGTGCTCAGACAAGAGAGGCCACTTCTGAGAGGGGACTGAACAAGCCATCAGTTTGGATTCATTCCCTCAGTCTTGTATTTTGGCATAGGTGTCTAGAACCCATCATAGGTGCTTCTGAACAATAAATATAACAAAGCCAGTCTGTGCTACAGGAACCAACCAGAGGTAATTGGGAAAGATGAGTCCTTTAAAATCATTGCCAGAGATTAGGAGAGCTGGGAAAGTGAAATTTTATTTTAATGCATTTTCTGTGCCCCGGCATTCAAAATGATATTTTAGTGAGAAATTATACTTAATGGAATTCAAAGCATTCCCCTTACTAAACAAAATTAAAGACAAAAATCCCCCTTGGTAGTAAATCCAGAATGTTTCCTACAGGTCAGATAAGAACGTACACTGGGGGCCTGATGCACCATCAAGCTAGAAATTATTTCTGTTTGCATACTGTGTAGGTGCGTTTCTTGGGCATGTAGTCACAAGAGAGATTTTAAGGGTTGTTTTTTTTCCATGCAATGCATTTCTTTTGATCCAACATGCCATTCCTAAATATGCCTGAGGAAAACACAAATGCTAAAATTGGAAAAGCAGATTTTAATTCTGGATTTCCCCAAGCAGCCCTATCACTTCTTTAGTGTAATAATTAGGTCTACCCATTCCTGCCCACCGTGCCTATGCATGGTACCAGGCACTGCACTGATGCCAAGCACCGGCACTGGCTAAAGAGCATGGCATTCTTGCTCAAAGAATATTAGCACTGAAAAAGGTCTGCACAATTCTACAGGAAATTTTCAGGGCTGGGCCAAGACATGCGAGTATGTGACTATGATAGCTCTGAGTCCTACAGACACTCCTTTCCAAAATTGTTATTCAGAAACATGAGGGTCTACATTGCGATTTGGCCTAGATGCCCACACAGGGCATCTGATCTCACTCTATTGGGTTGGTTACGTGGACCTTGTTTCCACGTGTAGTAGTACATGGTTGTGCATCAAAACAACGGGAATGGGTGGAGCCTTATGTCCACTCCCATGATGCATTAAGCAGCAAAAGTGAGCTGCCCTGGAGGATGCTATCATTTGTTACTGATTTAGGCCAGCAGCACAAATTACTACAAAGACATCAGACTAGAACAAAGGGTACACCGGGAAGGGAATGTTTGTATCAGCTTATGCATGACCTCGTGACAAAGTGAAGTTACAAATCTGCACCCTGTCTGTATCGTAATGCCTACCTAGCATTATGATGACGTGCTATTTCTCTTATGATGCAAGTACTGTAAACTTCCGATAATTCAGCACCTTTAGGACCCAGGGGGTGCCGGATTATCAGATTTGCCTGACCATCGGAAGGGGGGGCTATGAAGGGTCTGGGGTGGGATGGGGGGATGCCACCCCAGACTCCTCATAGCCCCCCCCCTTCCGATTGACCAGCAGCGGCTGAATCTGGGACGCCTAGGGCAGAGCAGCTGGAGTGCTGCTGGGTTGGTCCGGTAGCGCCACCCCTCAGTGCTACCGGACCAACCCAGCAGCCCCCCAGCTGCTCGGCCCCAGATGTCCCCAAGTCAGCCGCTGCTGAAACTGATCAGGGGCTGATTCCAGGAAGCCGGGGTAGAGCAGCTCTGCCTTGGGCTTCCTGAAGTCAGTCGCTGGTCAGTTTCAGCAGCGGCTGAATGGGGGACAGCTGGGGTGCTGCCGGGTTGGGTCCCGCAGCTCCGAGGGGCAGCGCTACGGGACCAACCCGGCAGCACTCCAGCTGCTCTGCCCTAGGTGTCCCGATTCAGCCGCTGGTCAGTTTTAGCAGCAGCTGAATCGGGGAAGCTGGGGGCAGAGCAGCTCCAATGGTCCGGCTGCCCAGAGCAGTTCCGGGTTCCTGATGGTGCCGGACCATCAGGAGTGCTGGACCATTGGAGTTTTACTGTATATCTTAAAACGCTTCCCAGAACCGTAGATATCATATATAGTAGCCCAATGTCTGTGACTCTGTAAATGCTGGCTGTTCCCTCTGGGCGGCGCTGTTGCCTGAGTCACGTCCTTTGCCTCCTGCCTATGTACTCAGCTGACTTCTGTGCCACTCAGCCATGCCGCTGCAGGGGAGCAAGCGGTGCAATCCGCCGTTTGGGTGCCATGGTCCTCATGCAGCATGGGGGTGCTGCATGAGGATCACAGGGCCCAAACGGCCACTTGTGCTGCTTGCTCCCCTGTGGCAGCCCAGCGGAGCGGCGCAGAAGTCAGCTGAGCACCAAAGCGGGAGGGGAAGGGGAAGGGGCAGTGACGTACATGGCCAGGGGGCGGGGCCTGGCTATGTACGTCACTGCCCCGCCCCCCTTTGTGCCCTCCTTTGCCTCTCGCCATGGCACTCAGCTGACTTCTGTGCCGCTCAGCCGGGCTGCCGAGAGGGAGCCCAAACGGTCACTTGCTCCACTTGCTCCCCCTTGGCGGCCCACCTGAGCGGTGCAGAAGTCAGCTTAGCACCACAGCAGGAGGCTAAGGCGGATGGGGCAGTGATGTGCGGCGTGACAGCGGCTCCAGGCCCCGTCCCCGGTCATAAACATCACCGCCCCACCTCCTGCAGTGCAGCTCAGCTGACTTCTGCACCGTTCAGCTGGGCCGACGTGTGGGCGCAAGTGGTGCAAGCGACCATTTGGGCTCTGTGCTCCCCATGCAGCACCATGCCCAAGCGGCTGTTTGGGCTCCGCGGTCCACCGAGTGAGAGGCAGGAGGCGGAGGAGAGAGAGATCGAGAGAGCGAGAGTGAGAGAGAGAGAGGGTATGTCTACACTACAGCACTAATTCGAACTAACTTAATTCGAATTAGTTAACTCAAAATAAGCTAATTTGAATTAGTGCATCTAGACCTAAAAACTAATTCAAATTAGCATTTTGCCAATTCAAAATAGCATGTCCACATTGAGTGGATCCTGAACCGAAGTTAAGGCTGGCCGGAACCAGTGCCAGCAGGGCATCTGGTTAGGACTTAGAGTGTGGAACTGCTGCCTCAGGCTAGCCAACGGCTGTGCTTAAAGGGACCCGACCCCCACCCTGGACAAACAGTTCTCAGGGTTCCCCACTTGCTTGTCTAACTCGATGAGGGATAGCAAAGCAGTCATGTTTTGGAGTGCCCACACTCGGCACATCACAGCACTCGGCCATCAGCCTGTCTGCACTTGCTGCAGGCTGCCATCCGGGGGGGTCAATTGGGGGGCTGTCAAGATCCAGGAGGTCCTGAAGGAGAGCTTCCACCCCGAGGAGCCTGCAGAGCCACCCCAGTCCTCCCCATCGGGGGCTCATGCCCCAGTCCTCCCTTACCTCCTTCCACTTACCTCTCCCTAACCCCCCTTCCCGATGTAAAAAATAAAGGACGTGTGTGTTCAAAAATAGACGCTATTTAACAAACCTGGGGGGGGGGAGGTGGAGGGGGAGGGATTAACCTCTGGGGAGACTGGGAAAAGGAAGTGGGAGAGGGAAGGGGGAAACCTGGGAGGAGGGAGCTGGAAGGGGGAAGCCAGGGGAAGAAGGAGGAGAGGAAGAATAAAACTATGGTACACCATATCTTCAGTTCTGTGTACAGATGTGGTCTCCTCACCTCAAAAAAGATATTTTGGTCTTGGAAAGGGTTCAGAAAAGGGCAACTAAAATGATTAGGGGTTTGGAACAGGTCCCATATGAAGAGAGGGTAAAGACACTGGGACTTTTCAGCTTAGAAAAGAGGAGACTGAGGGGGGATATGATAGAGGTCTATAAAATCATGAGTGATGTGGAGAGGATGAATAAAGAAAAGTTATTCATTAGTTCCCATAATATAAGGACTAGAGGACACCAAATGAAATTAATGGGCAGCAGGTTTTAAACTAATAAGCAAAAGTTCTTCAAACAGTCCATAGTCAACCTGTGGAACTCCTTGCCACAGCAGGCTGTGAAGGCTAGAACTATAACAGAGTTTAAAGAGAAATTAGATAAATTCATGGAGGTTGGGTCCATGGAGTGCTATTAGCCCAGGGGTAGGAATGGTGTCCCTGGCCTCTGTTTGTGGAAGGCTGGAGATGGATAGCATGAGACAAATCGCTTGGTCATTGTCTTCGGTCCATCCCCTCCGGGGTACTTAGTGAGGGCCGCTGTCGGCAGACAGGCTACTGGGATAGATGGACCTTTGGTCTGACCCAGTATGGCCGTTCTTATGTTCTGATGTTCTAAGCTCAGGCCTTAGGGTCGGGGGTCTCACTGGACCAACTTGATTTTCATGCAGACCAGCTCCAGGATTTGCATGTGGCCTTTGGCGGCCAGGCTGGCAGCTATCCTGCCCTAGACGGCCGCATTCCTGTGCTTAGCGTGGAGATCGTGGACGTTGGAGGCCTCCCCACAAAACCTCTATGAGATCCACAACCTCCGCAGACGACCAGGTGGGCACCCACCTCTTGCAGCCCAGGCAGGCTCCTGGGAGCTGCCAGCCTGGCCCTGGGAAGAGGCGGAGGGCTGGGTGGCAGCAGGTCGCTGGCTCATGCCGTGCCAGGTGCAGGGTCTGCTGACTGGGGGCTGGCAGGCTTGCAACTGGCACAAGTACTGTAGCCAGACCATGCCCCTTTAAGGGCTCCGGGGCCAGGAGAGGGGCAGAAGAGTTTCCCTGGTTGTGCCCAGAGTGGCCACCAGGGCAAGTTGGGAAGGGCAGCCTCCAACTAGTTCGAATTAAGTGGCTACACAGCCCTTAATTCAAACTACTTAATTTCAACTGGGTGTTAGTCCTTGTAGAATGAGGTTTACCTAGTTCGAATTAAGCGCTCCACTAGTTCAATTTAAATTTGAACTAGCGGTTTGTATGTGTAGCCCGTATTAAAGTTAATTCAAACTAACGGCTGTTAGTTCGAATTCACTTTGTAGTGTAGACATACCCATAAAGACACTGAGTGAGAGACCGGAGGCTCAGGAGAGAAGACCGACCTGGAGGAGAGACCTGAAAATCCCGTCTTATGACGGGCTAATTATCTAGTTTATGACAGGCTAATTGTCTAGATGCAAAAGTGTAAACATGTACACAGTTAACCAATGAGCTCAGGCTCATCGGTTAACCTTCACCTTTAAATGCAGGCTTTTGGTACGTGCGGGGAGACTGCTTAAAAGCTGGACCCCAGCATGTACCGGCCTTCCCACCCTGCCCCTTCCAGGCATGTAACCACTGAAATTTTCCAGTGGTTACACATCTACTTAATTACATGCACTTTAACATCCCTAATTTATAACTATAGGTATCTTGTCATTCCCCCCAATCCCTTCTTATCTATTGTACTTTATACTATTTTCATTTCCACTACAATTCAATTTAGCCTCAGCTTCATAGAATATAGTCAATATTTTCAGAAATTGTCACTAGATCTTCATGCCTGAATTTCTGGGTGGTCAAATTGACAACCCTTCTGCTTAGTTTTTGCAGGGGGTCCTTGGCACCTCTGAAAATCAGGCAGAACAGACCAGATTTACAAAGCTATTTAGACACCTAAAGCTCAGAGATGGCATTGTAAATCTCTAAGTTTTCGGGGGTGGGGAATTCCAATGCATGGCTTTGCATGTGGGTCTGGAGTTCTTTAAACAAATTTGAACATAATTTTCCACCTCTTAGGAAAGAGCTTTAACCATTGAAGTACAAAATATTCAGTTGCAGGGTGCTCAGCCTCTCCTATTGAAGCTGTTCTGCTGAGGATAAATAATGACTTTTATTAATCCAGCGTGGAACAGTCAGTGGGCCAGAGAGCAGGCAAGCGCAAATAACTCAGTAGTCCAGTGCCTAAGACACTCCCCTGGGAGGTGGGAGACCCTGAGTTCAGTCCCCCTATTCTGATCACTCCATTATTTATCCACAGGAAAACACCTCCACAGGTGAAACTGGAGGTAGCCCCCACATGAGTCTCTCCTATAGCTCAGTGGTTGGAACCCCCTCCTGAGAGGTGAGAAACCCTACTCTGGCAGAACAAGGGTATTTGAACCTCAGTCTCCAACATCCTGGATGATCACTTTAACTATGGTGCTAAAATGTATAAGGTGGGTAATAACACCATCTCCTCCACCCTCCGTTTTGTATGGAGCAAGGCAGGCATTGACTCATTTCCACAGGAAATCACCTAAGCTGCCTGACTGCAAGCAGCAAGTTCCCATTCACAGATCCCTAGCAGAGATGCGCTCCTAAGTCTGAGCTGCAGGGGGGCACCTATCTCCAAGAGAAATACAGACTCTATAACATACCCCTCTCACCAGCATCTTCCACTGGCAAAGTTAGGTAGCTTCTGGGCTCATGTGCAGGCTTGTGTGACTCAGAAAGATCACTATGGTGCTTATTTCACCCCATCATTGTATAGGAAATCTCAGCATCTAACTCAGCATTATGGATCACAATGTTGATCCTATGATTTTCTAGGCACTTATAAGTTAGGTGCTGTGACATTCAGCATCCCAAAGTCTAAATCCCTTTGTGGATCCCACTCTCAGGATATGTCTGGACTACATGGCTCTGTCTACGGAGCCATGTGGACGAGGTTTCTAGACATAGGGAAATGAAGCGGTGATTTAAATAATCACCACGTCATTTACATCAAAATGGCTGCCACGCTGTGCCAATCAGCTGTTTGGTGGCACAGCACGGTAGTCTGGACCCTCCACGGTCGACAAGGAATGGTGTCCCTAGGCTCTGTGAGCATTGGCCACTGTCGGCAGACAGGGTACTGGGCTGGATGGACCTTTGGTCTGACCCAGTATGGCCGTTCTTCTGTGCTTATGTTCTTAACCTCCTCTCCCACAAATACATAAAGCTTCTCAATTGAATGTTTTCATGGAATATGTATAGGTCACCGCAATATTGTGGCTTTGAACATATTTCCCTGAGGCGTCTGTGTTGTGGCGCGATGGTGCCTGCTGGAGCTCTCTAGCATGCAGTAGGGATAGGCACCTGCTGCAGCCACCCTTATAGGCAGGGGCCATGACTCTGCTTCTTCCTGGACTGTTGCAGGCTGGCTGATGCCTCTCCATTGTGGAGGCTATAATTGTGCCCTGGTCCCTACTTAGGATGCAAGGAGGGGGAAGATGCTTTTGCACCCCCCCCCCCCATCCACCGCACAGCCAAGGAGGAGCTGAGTATAGCTTGACTGTGAACTACAAGGATATGGCCCCTGGTATCAATGAGAAACTCAGAGAATATTTGAGCTCTTTCCCTCTGATGAGCAGTTCATTTTCTGTCCCTCACTTGCACGTGATTTTCTGTATTTTATTGTAGCTGGGTATTGCCCAGCCTTCACACTACCCTGAAGAGCTCCTTTTGTAGATGGAACAATGCAACATTTTTGTGGGGCCAGGAATTTTTCCATTTGAAATGCAAGTGCTCACCTGCTTTCATCTGGGGACTGGAAGTAGAACTGACCAAAAACCTGTTGTTCTGCTCCCTGCGCATGGAATCTGTTCTCTAATGCTACCAATTCATGGCGATTCTCCTCTCCTACACATGATGAGACCTGTGTTTGTGGGAGCAAAGAGTTCTGAGTTTTATCCCTGCTGTTGCCACAATGATCTGGGGGACTCTTGCAAGCAGCAGAGCCAGAACTGTACAGTCCTGAGGGACCATGGTTGGTTTCTGTGTCATGAAAGAGGCTGTTCTCATGATTTTTCTGACTTAGCCAATAAATAAAGCTAGCATACATTTTGGATAATTTAGTGTTGAAGATATGGTGCTCTATTTGCTAGTGTATAGGGATGTGGTTGCAAAGGAGAAAGGAATCCTGGAAATTATCATTTTAAATGAACGGCATAGCTTTTAAAACATTTCAGGCTCTTCATCTTCCAGACTGCATATGGGCTGTGTCTACGCTGGGCCACTTATTCCGGAAAATCAGCCGCTTTTCCGGAATAAGCTGTGAGCTGTCTACACTGGCCTTTGAATTTCCAGAAAAGCAACGACGCTCTACTGTACAAAATCAGCCGCTATTCCGAAAAAGTATTCTGCTCCCGCTCGGGCATAAGTCCTTATTCCGGAACACTGTTCCGGAAAAGGGCCAGTGTAGACAGCCCAGTAGTCTTTTCCAGAAAAAAGCCCCAATCGCGGAAATGACGATCGGGGCTCTTTTCCGGAAAAGCGCGTCTACATTGGCCACAGAGGCTTTTCCGGAAAAAGGGCTTTTCTGGAAAAGCATCCTGCCAATGTAGACGCTCTTTTTCCCAAAATACTTATAACGAAAACTATTCTGTTTTAAGCATTTCCAGAAATTCATGCCAGTGTAGACACAGCCCATGGGTTTTAAATGAACAGCTGAAATCAGTATGTAATCATTGTATCAGGAGCCCAAATGGTTCCATGAAAGCAAAGGCAAACAACTGTGAAAACACCAAAAAAACAAAACAAAAAACAAAAGGAATACAAATTCCTACAGTGTTCCTTCCATTGACAGATGATATTGAGTTTGCGACAAATGTTCAGTTACTGAAGGGTTAAGCTGTAGTATAGATTCTTCAATAGGAAAAAGGACTGAGAGCCATTGTTCTGCCTCACTCTGATTTCAAGCTAGTCTGACGGTAACAATCTATGTTTTTTAACAAGTCCCAGTTAGTTCTGCATATAAAACAGGCACTTTATCTACTGCACAACATTTGGCATTAGCTTTTACAAATAGAGTGAGAGAGAGGACATTTTTCTATGAGTGCAATAGAACTATATTGGGAGTGACAACAAAAATTGAATATAAGGTCTAATAAAGTTCAAATCAAATGTGTTCCCTAGATCCTACTAAAATCGACAAGCACAGGAAATGTCATGAAAATCAGACTTAACATATGGTCTGCTTTTGCTTCTTTAGCAATGTGAGAGAGGGTGTGTGTTTTTTTTTATTACATTTGGTTGCCAGTTACTCCATAAATAGGATACACAAAAATAATTGTAATACATGTTGATAGAATGACTCAATTGGTTCATAATCCAACTGCAGCAGATGCTGGCAACACTCCAAACTCCCTGTCAAGTTTATCTTTATAGGATAAAATTCCCCCTCACTATGCAGAGAGCCTATGTACTGTTTGAGCTTTCTGTGTTGGAGTTTGCTAGCTCCACCCTTGCCCAGCAAGGGTTAATGAGTGCTTTTGGCCCACTTAGTGCTGCCTTGCTACCCCTGTGCTCACTGTCTGATAAAGAAGGGGCAGAAAACAAGGGAAAGGGATAGTTGGCTCCATAGCGAGCTGACTGTTGAGGGAGAGAGGGTGTCCTGTTTCTTGAGAAAAGGATAATTGAAGCTCCTTTGCAGAGATTGCTGACTGCCAGGACTCTGTGGAGGAAAGCAGACCTTGCATAGAATCAGTGAGTTTTCTTCACAGGACTCTTTCTTAACTGTATAATAAAGAGAGTATATGCAGAGGCTTCCTGGGACAGGCCTGAAGGGCCTAATGACACTATTGTAGGCATCCCTTGTTCAAGGTGGTGTGAAGAACTGCCTCATTAGATTCTATGTAGACGTTTGCCTACGTCAGTCTGCCCTGTAACTTTATCTTGGACCCAGAAGAGGGTATGTCCTTGCAACAAAGCTCAAGC
Organism: Pelodiscus sinensis; assembly: GCF_049634645.1. Classification (NCBI taxonomy): domain Eukaryota; kingdom Metazoa; phylum Chordata; order Testudines; family Trionychidae; genus Pelodiscus; species Pelodiscus sinensis. The sequence continues at coordinate 162,482,652 of NC_134713.1, read as the reverse complement.
AGCACATAGGCCTTGTGTTGATCTTGTTCATGGGGTGCATTTCAGCCACAGAGAGTACCTAGCTATGCTGTTTGATTTAGACACTGCTGCAGTTCTCAGTATACAGATGTGCGCACAGGTATGCACACACCCCTACCCCACAGACACACAATATACACACAAAAGCTATTGACCTACAATACATATCCCTGCTACAATCCTCCACCCAGCAGTTAGTCCAAGTATGTTTGCTGCATTTTGAGTATATGTGCAAGGGGACAATGCAGAAAACCGCCCTCATCCCCCCTCCCCCAACTCAACCCATGAAAAATATGTACTGTGGGGCTGCACAGGGTCTCCTCCAGCTCTGTTACCCACACAAATTTCTCTATCCCTTCCACACTGTAGGGACACACATCCCTGTTAATTTACACATCTACCCTTACCCAATTCCTATGGTTCAGGGCACATATTCCTATGGGTTGGCAGGATCTTTAGCCACTGAAAGAGCCTTACACAGTAATATCCTTATCTATTTATCATCTATTTATTGACATTTCCCAAACAAGCAGAATACACATGCTAAGGACACAGTCTTATGCTCACCAGTCCTGGTACAGGCAGGCTTCCTCAGTTGGCCAGGCAATATCAGTCTCTCTGGTCTTAGGCTGTGTCTCGGAGGCAAGACCAAACTCTGCCAGTCCGAGTATTGGACTCCTGAAAGCTCAACAGCTGTGGAAGGCCTTGCAGCCCCTTTGATAGGTAAGTCTGAGGTATTTATGTAGTGGTGGTCCCATCTATACTTGACCTGGCCTGTTCCCTTGTGCTGCCTTTAGGTTGTCCCAAAAGTGTCTCTCTCAGAGCTGGGTTTTCTAGTTCACCATGCACACTCCATAGGCAAGCCATCTCACACTCCTTGCACAGGAAAATCACATTGGTTCTGCCATCTGAGAGGTCTGCATTCTAGTCATTCTAAACTTGTCTGTACATGGAAAGTGGAGATGGACTGGGCTGTCAGCTCAGTCTTCTCTCTCCCTCTATCAGTCCAGGTCTGTTCACCTTAGTGTGTTTCCCAGTGTGTTGTCAGTGGAGTTTTAAATGACTGAATCAATGATGCTTCCACCACTTCTGATGGGGTCTCTGTACAGACCTACTGTGTCTATAGCAAACTGTGTCTATTCATTGCATTTGTGGGCAGTGAAAATAGTGGAACATTTAGAAAACTAAGGTGGTAAGAAACCCTACCTTTCTAAGGTGGCTCATGAGCTGAACATCCTCTGATTTCTTGCCTATGATAAGGACTTTGCTTCAGTTTTATTAGAAAGTTTGTACTTGTGGTTGCCTCCTGAATTTACACACTACCCCCTCCAAAGCACTCTCTTGGCATCCAGCCACATTCATTTGACTAGATTTCCCTTTGGACTTCTCTTCTAATTTTAAAATATACCCAAACACAGTCTTGTTTTCCTCCAAATTGCCTTTTTTATTCTGATGGCTGCTATGCCGGCTTTGTGGAAAAACACTATTACAGCAGAAGATCTGTGGCAAGAACACAGAACCGATCAATTTTTTTGTAAGCAAACAAATGCAACAAAGGGTTGTTTGTATCTTTTTAAAGGACTGTGGGTATATTATACTGGTACTTATAGAATTTTGAAATGAAGCATCCCTCTTCCTCCAATTCCTCGTACTGTTGCCAGTAATCATTCTAGGTTCTCTCTGAGCTCAGGGAGCAATAAAGGGGAAAAAATACTCTCTCACATCCGTTTATATTGGTGTATGGTCTGATATTCCTGAGCAGGATTCAAACTCTGGCACAAGTTAATAGCAGAAGGGATGAAACTCTGGAGGTTAAATTTCAATCATAATGTGATTATTGGCCTTTCTGAAGTTTTTCTTTTCACCCTGTTTGCTTAATGCCCTCTCACCAAATGCTATTCCTACAGGTCCTCTTTGACCTCAATTTCAATTTAATTACTTCCCAGCAAAGGGTCTTTCCTTGCTCAAACTTCTGATTAATCAAGAACACATACAGCACTGGGTTTGTATAATATAATTTGCAGTATTGGGTCATTGTCTGATTAGCAATATAAGCGGTATGTGTGGTGTGAGTTATTTCACAAGCCCTGTGTAATTATCAGCAGCACTTGCTGACCTGAAGAAGATTGGGGGGGGGGAAATGTCCAATTTTGTTTTAGATGCTAATATAAAGCTTAATTTAACTTCTGTGGTGTGAAAATCAGCCTGTGAAACAACATAAAATGAGCGTTGTGACATTTTTCACCATTTTAAAATTTCCCTTTCATATGAAAGTTTTTGAGAACTGTAATTTGGTTATAAAATGTATGAAACTCTGGACTTGCTTTTCACAATGAAAGCAGTTCTGCTAGAAAGTAAAAATGGGACCAGTGGGAATTTGCAATGTAACCCCAAATTAACACATTTTGAGCCTCTTTGAATTTCTTTGCAAATATTTCACACTGAATAAAAGAAAAATAGTTTAATATGTACACATTCAAACTAGATCAGGAATATAATAAGAAAAGCATTGCTCATGTTACTTCAGATTCAGCTGAAATCAGAAAATTCAGGGAAACAGACAAATAGCTTTCCCGAACTCTATCAAAAAACATAAGCATTGTTTTTTTCAACCTTAAAGAATTCTCTCAAATATCTGACAATTTAGGTGGTTCAAACTTTGGCCAGGGGTCTTAATAGGGATTTGGAAGGGGTCCCATATGAGGAGAGGTTAAAGTGACTGGGACTTTTCAGTTTAGAAAAGAGGAGACTAAGGGGGGATATGCTAGAGGTATATAAAATTATGAGTGGTGTGGAGAGGGCCGATAAAGTTATTTATTAGTTCCCTAAATAGAAGAACTAGAGGACACCAAATTAAATTAATGGGTAGCAGGTTTAAAACTAATAAAAGAAAGTTCTTCTTCACACAGCGTGTAGTCAACCTGTGGAACTCCTTGCCACAGCAGGCTGTGAAGGCTAGGACTATAATAGAGTTTATAGAGAAGCTAGATAATTTCATGGAGGTTAGGTCCATAAAAGGCTATTAGCCAGGGGATAAAATGGTGTCCTTGGCCTCTGTTTGTCAGAGGCTGGAGAGGGATGGCAGGAGACAAATCGCTTGATCGTTGTCTTCAGTCCACCCTCTCTGGGGCACCTGGTGCTGGCCACTGTTGGCAGACAGGATACTGGGCTACATGGACCTTTGGTCTGACCCAGTACGGCCGTTCTTATGTTCTTAATATGTAGGTACCAATTTGCTGTGAGCATGACCTTTGTAATAACTATGGGTATGTCTAGACTACCTGGCTCCGTCGACAAGAGCCATGTTGATGAGGTTTCTAGACCTAGGGAAATGAAGCAGTTTATGCCTTTCTCCAGATCATTTATAAATAAGTTGAATAGGATTGGTCCTAGGACTGACCCTTGGGGAACACCACTAGATATACTTCTCCATTCTGAAAATTTACCATTTATTCCTACCCTTTGTTTCCTGTCTTTTAATCAGTTCTCAGTCCATGAAAGGATCTTCCCTCTTATCCCATGACAACTTAATTTACATAAGAGCCTTTGGTGAGGGATCTTGTCAAAGGCTTTCTGGAAATCTAAGTACACTATATCTACCGGATCCCCCTTGTCTGCATGTTTGTTGACCTCTTCAAAGAACTCTAATAGATTAGTAAGACATGATTTCCCTTTACAGAAACCATGTTGACTTTTGCCCAATTAATTACATTTTCTATGTATCTGACAATTTTATTCTTTACTATGGTATGAACTAATTTGCCCGGTACTGACGTTAGACTTACTGGTCTGTAATTGCTGGGATCGCCTCTAGAGCCCTTTTTAAATATTGGCGTTACATTAGCTATCTTCCCAACATTGGGTACAGAAGCTGATTTAAACAATAGGGGTAGGTCTACACTACCCTCCTAATTCAAAATAGGAGGGTAATGTAGGCATACCGTAATTGCAAATGAAGCCCGGGATTTGAATTTGCCGGGCTTCATTTGCATAAGCGGGGCTCCGCCATTTTTAAATCCCCGCTCGTTCGAACCCCGTGCCACGCGGCTACACGGGGCACGAACTAGGTAGTTCGTGCTAGGAAGCACGGGGTTCGAACGAGCGGGGATTTAAAAATGGCTGAGCCCCGCTTATGCAAATGAAGCCCGAGAAATTCAAATCCCGGGCTTCATTTGCAATTGCGGTATGCCTACATTACCCTCCTATTTCGAATTAGGAGGGTAGTGTAGACATACCCTAGGTTACAAACATATTTAATAGCTCCGCAATTTCACATTTGAGTTCTTTCAGAACTCTTGGGTGAATGCCATCTGGTCCCGGTGACTTGTTACTGTTGAGTTTATCAATTAATTCCAAAACCTCCTCTAGTGACACTTCAATCTGTGATAAGTCCTCAGAATTGAGCTAAAGACATCACCTGGCTGCTGCAGCATAGTCACAGATGGGCTGTTTCCCGTTCACTGTGTATCCAGGCCCACCTTTCTCCCACCAGCCCACCCGGAGCTCCAAACAGGAAGTGGGGCCAAGGCACCAGGGCTGATCCTGGCCTGCTCTGCCTGGCGCAGCAGTGGTGGCTTATCCTAGCCTGTTCCGCCCCGTGCTGCAGCCAGGGAGAGGGACCTGGGTGCCAGGGCTTGCCCTGTTCCACCCAGTTCAGTGGCTGAGTAGCAAGGTTGAGTTGTTGGGGCTTATGCCTATCCCCCCATCATTGCCCACCCTCTTGAAATTGGGGCCCCTTCTAGCTACATCACTGCTGCGTGAAACACAAATCATTTCCAGTTACGAAACATTGTACATTTATGCTTCCTAACATCAGAGCTGCCCACAGCTAATGCATTTACATATCTGCCTGGCCTCAAAGTAAAAAGACCCTGCTGAGAAAAACAGTAGAAGACAGAGAGACGGCCTCCCTAGGAGACAAGGTCTCAAACTGCTGCCCATCCAGGACTAAATAATTCCCAGTGAGCTCCTGTTAGTGTCTGAGAGAGCTGCTTGATCACATGGTGCTGGTTCCACCTGCTTGTTTCCAGTAACTACATTACATTAAACAACAGCTACAAATACATTAAGCATATGCCTTCATTGCACAGCTAACAGCCTAGTGCAGAGCACTCCAGCCACCTAAAATAGCAAACATCAGCATGGCACAATTGCAATTCATTTTATCCTGGCAAGGCTTTCTATGATAAGAGATCAAAAGTGTCTTACACCCAGACAGCATGGATGCAGATAATTTTTAACAACAACTACTTAAGGCAGTAGGCCCCAATGAGAGAATCCTGGAAGTTAACATTATTACTCAGTTCAATCTTGCTCCCAAGTTCATCCAAACTCACATAGGGTATGTCTACACTACCCCGCTAGTTCGAACTAGCGGGGGTAATGTAGTCATCCACAATTGCAAATGAAGCCCGGGATTTGAATTTCCTGGGCTTCATTTGCATAAAGCCGGCTGGCGCCATTTTTAAATGCCGGCTAGTTCGAACCCCGTGCTGCGCGGCTACACGCGGCACGGAGTAGCTAGTTCGGATTAGGCTTCCTAATCCGAACTAGCTGTATTCCTCATTCCACAAGGAGTACAGCTAGTTCGGATTAGAAGCCTAATCCGAACTAGCTACTCTGTGCCGCGTGTAGCCGCACGGCACGGGGTTCGAACTAGCCGGCATTTAAAAATGGCGCTGGCTGGCTTTATGCAAATGAAGCCCGGGAAATTCAAATCCCGGGCTTCATTTGCAATTGCAGATGACTACATTACCCCTGTTAGTTCGAACTAGCGGGGTAGTGTAGACATACCCATATTGAACTGTTCGTCCAGAAACGGACTTGCTGGAATTAAAAAAAAAAGCACCACTAATTTATCTCAGTATATGAGCCCCTTATTTTCTTCAGGAAGTGCTATTTTTTAATGAGGGGGGAAATATTGTTCTGGTAAGAATAGAAAAGAAAATGTATTTCATAGGAGACACCCCTTGGCTAAGGCAGATTTGTTCCCAATAGAAACATCTACATAGTAAAATGAAAGAGGGTTGGACAGTGAAAGATCAGGTTTAGGAGTCAGAAGATCTAAATTCTAACTGCATCTCTGTTTTTTCACTTACTTTCTTCGTTTGAATTACTTAAGCACTCCATGCCTCAATTTCCTGTCTGTATGACAGAGATAATAAACCCTCTGTCCCCACAGCATTGTAGTGATGTCTAACTAGTTAGCGTGAGGCAAGCAGATGTCTTCAATCAGAAGGTACATTTAAGAGTTTACTTCTATGCAAAGTAAGTTAGAGAAAATATGGAACTTTGGGTTCAAATATTTGTCCTGATTGAGTGACAAAAAAGTTTGGCAAAACAACACAGAGACGAGTTTACCCACTGTTGAAATAAGACGTCCCTTAATTCCGGAGGTGCAGAAAAGTTATCTATTGTCCTTCATATTTTATAAACCCTCTATAGAAAATTGGGTGCATCAGATTATTATGAGGAAGCCTACTTTGGTAACATTATCATGCCAAGTCAGCAGACTCAGGAAGCAAAGTTCTCAGTTGGTATAAGCTGGTGTTGCTACAAAGAAATGCAGGGACCTCAACTCCCAGTGTGTGTCAGATGTGGCCCCCCATGTGGGTGTCTTCCAGTCCAGCCTCTGCCATCCTCCTGTGGGGCTAAAACTTACAATCTACTGATGTACCAAGGGAACATGGGTGAGAATATGAGTGGGGGAGTGCCTTTTTCCTTCTCAGTCAGAGGCCATGCAGTGAGGATTTGGTTTTTGTGTTTGGGGGTTTTTTTGCTTCTCATTTGTGTGCAGCCCCCAACTGATTTTTCAGTAGCCCCTGACTCAAAAAAGGTTCCCTACCTCTGAAGAAATCAATCCCAGTTCTCAGGAACTAAAAATCTGAAGTTCAGATAAGCTTAAGTAGTTGAACTTTTGGGTTTTTATCTCACCTGAGTCTGATCTCTGATCCTTTTGAGGATCGTCCTTCACAGTACTTGAGAATGAATGAAACTGGGCTCTGTTATTATGTTGCTACAACCAAAAGAGCAGATACTGAAGATGAAGAAGAGGGCACAAAAATTTCTCAGAAAACAAAAACTACTGGAAATCAGAACTTCACTGAGGAAAGAGCCCACAACACTGCTACAATATCATGGCAGGTGGGGCAGCTTAGTAAATCAGGCTGCACTGCTATGCTCTGTAATTCCACTTCAGTCAATTGAGTTGCTCATTAAATCAATTGAATTAACTTAAAGCAGTGGGTTCCTCTATTATAACTTATTTCAAGTGGTGAAGATACCAGTATGGTGCTGAATCATGCTGTGTCCTTTCCCCTGCCTTTCTATATTTTAAGATTTTATATGCAAACTGTGTTAATATGTATTGATTGTTTCCACCATGCTGACTGTGTGCTGAATATACATTCAATTCACATGCATATCATTAAGAGGACCTCAACTATCAGAAGTCTAAAGCTGAATTACATCCCTTTAGTATTCACAGGGCATGAAAAAAGGTCCAGAGTTCCCTTCCTTTCCCTCTCCACCACAGGATTATAAAGGCCGGAGAAGCAAAGAATTCATTACAGTCCAAATATTCAATATCAGGATGGTCCAGACAGGACTGGAGATATCAGTTTTATGACTCAATCTTTCCCTGAATAAAACTTAAGTAGTTCTGAGATGAAAGCATCAGGTTCCAAGAGTTTCTATATAGATTTTTTTGCAGCCTCTTGACCTTACCAGTCCTTGGGTGAAAAATATGCTTTTGAAGTAATCTGTTTCCTAAGCATCATCAGTAATTAGCTACTTGGATTAACATTAGGCAATTGCCTATTCCCCACCAGTTGCAGGTGATTTGCTATATACTTCAAAGTAAATTCAAGATAGTGATATTGCTATATTTACAGTTTATTTGAATGTTAATATCTTCCTTTGATCTCTGAATGGAATAGAGCAAAAGACAGGAACTGTTTGATTACCTCCTAAATATATATTTGCGCACACAGAAAAACAAACATTATCAATATGTCACTAAAAGTTGCACCTAGGTCAATTAGTTTGCAAATTGCTTAGACCTTTCTGGCTCTGGGTAACATTAGTACATATCAAAAGACAATTTCCATCCCATGGGAAATTCAGATATTTTGACATTTGTTATCTTGAATCTGGACAAGAAGCTGTTTGGTTTTGTTTTTAAACAGAATTTTGTTTTCCTCAGAGGCCCAAGATTCTTGCTGTTGGCTTAGCCACAAGAGGAGATCATACATAACATCTTTTATGATGCACTGTCTGACTGGAGAGGAAGGCCTATAATAGCTATGGAGGACATGAGAGGCTCAGAACAACTCTCAGCAGTCACTGCAGCAGCTCAGGCAGACATCAGTGTTGACCTGTACTGAAAAACTGCTTCGATTTTCCTGATGAAAAATTGACAAAATTGATCTTTTCAGAAGATAAACTGTCACTTTTAATGAATCTGCATTTTCCTACAGGTAACAGTTTCATTTTAAGGTTATCAATCAGCCCTAATCTACTATATATTTAGAAAAAACAAACAATAAATAGTCTTGCAGCACCCTAAAGCCTTACAAAATGTGTAGATGGTATCATGAGCTTTCGTGGGCACACCCCACTTCTTCAGAGGAAGTGGGGTGTGCCCACGAAAGCTCATGATACCATCTACACATTTTGTAAGGCTTTAGGGTGCTGCAAGACTATTTGTTGCTTTTTAAGTTTTTCCAGTTACAGACTAACTCAGCTACCCCTCTGAAGCTACTATACATTTGAGAGAGTTGTCTTGTGTGTCCATCTGTCTGTTCAAGAACTTTTAAACAATAAGAGCTAGGAACACCAAATGCGGTATACAGTTTCCTCTCATCATAACTTCAAGCAAGGCCGGGGGTTGGTTGTGCCTGGAAAATAGGATGTGCCTGGAATGGGTTTGCTTCTCATAAATAGGGTTGCCAGATGGTTTAACCAAAAATACTGAAAACCCTCCCCCTCTGCCCCTCAAAAAAGCACCGGGAAAAAATTCTGTGGAGGAAAAAAAAAGGGGGGGGGGAGACCAAAGTTGTTAAGCAAAAGTTGCACTATTCCCTCCAGTTTGGGACCACACACTAACCACCCATGCACCCACCCTTCTCCCTGAGTCAGGCCCCCCAGAATCCCTATCCCAATGCACTCACCCCTGCCTCAGAACCAGGTCACCTTAGTGCCCCCCCCATCTCAATGCACTCACCCCTGCCTCAGACCCAGGTCCCCATAGTGCCCCCCCATCTCAATGCACTCACCCCTGCCTCAGACCCAGGTCCCCATAGTGCCCCCCCATCTCAATGCACTCACCCCTGCCTCAGACCCGAGAGTCCCTTGTGCCCCCCCCCATCCCAGTGCACTCCCCCCTCCCCCTAAGGCAGGCATCCCCAGTGTCGGGAGCCCCCACTTCAATGAAATCTCCACCCCTCCTCCCCTTCCCCCCCTGCAGAGCCAGGCACAGAGGAACAATCTGACTTTTAAAGTGGCTGCTCCTGGTGCCCGGCCCGGCTGCCTTGGCTCACATTGTAGAGAGAGAGGCGCATCATGTGGCCAGCTCCTGGTCTCTGCTGGTCATGTGAGCCAGAGCAGCGTGTGCTCCACTCCCACCCCAGCCCAGCGCCTCCCGGCGTGGTGCCTGGCAACTGCCCCCTTCGCTAGACTCTGTCACGCTCCTCTCTCCCCACCCCCTCCAGATGCTGCAGGGGGACATTGTTCCTGCCAGGCTTCTGTCCCAAGGAAACAGGAAATACTGGATGTTGCACATGTCCGGTATTTCCTGTTTTTTTTTTTACTGGATGGATTCCACAAATACTGGACTGTCTGGGTGAAAATGGGACACCTGGCAACCTACTCATAAAACCATACAGTAAAGAGACAAGCACCAGGTAGGTGAAAGGGTCTAGGTGGGGGCACCCACCCACCATCTGGGACTGCCCCAGCCCCAAGCCTACCACTAGCTAGGCCCTCTTTAGGGAGGACTGGGGGGAAAAGATACTCCATCTCCTGATTCATATGAGGACATTGCTGGCTGTTCCCCTTTGTCAGGGCGTGAGGGGAAGTGCACAGTTTGCTCCATTCTTCACTCTGGCTGGGGAGTGCAGAGGGCAAACAAACCAGGACCTGCCACAGCCAGGGGATATGCACGCCTCCACTGGCTGTGGCCTCTGGAGCTGCAGCAGACATGGACAGACACTTCTCACCAAGCCCCAAGCTGCTGTGGCAAGACAGGGCTGTTACAGTCCTCTCTGCCTAGGCCAGGCTGCATACTGAACCCCAAACCCACTCAGAGCAATAATTTAATTAATTTTTGGTTTTCTTCATTGGAGTTAAGGACCTGAGCAGTGCCAGGTAAGTTTTCTAGTATGTACATAAAAATAAAGATGACTTGGAGGACTGAAGCCTGAGCCTGACCATGCCATTCTGCCCGAGATGGCAGAGACAAAACCAGAACCCAAGGGCTTCAGCTCCAGGCAGGGGGCTTGTAATACAAGCCCCACTGCCCAGGCTGAAGCTCTCAGGCTTGGCCTTGGGTAGTGGATTTGGGGTTTTTGCTTTGGCCCTGGGCAATAGAAAGTCTTGGCCAGTCCCAGAGACTCCATTAGAGCTGGACCATATTTTCTGAAAGACATATATTCCTCATTTAAACACTGCAAGAGATGGAGAACCCTTTGGAGCAGGGACTATGTACACACACATGTGAATTTGTACAGTCCCATACACAGTGGAGTCCTGATCTCATTAGGACCTCTGGGTGCTGCTGCAAAAAAGAAAAAGAAACCAAAAGGGGGAAATGTGATAACAAAGGAGGAACCCTCCAATGTAAGTGCTTTGATATCTACAGATGAAAAGCAATATGTAAAGTCACAGTACTTCAATGAGTTAGGTGAAACCTTATTAAGGGATGAGTTAAGACCTCATTGAAATGGATATGTATGAACTCTGATTTCAATTAACAAAACTGTAAACTTTACCCCCTGTAACGGGTGTCAGAACCGCACGTGGCAAAGCTCCTCGAATCCCACACTAGCAAGCAGGGGGCGGGGGCGCTCTGGGCTCTCAGAGTTACTCCCGCGCAGCTGTGCCGGGGCTCTTCTGTGGCTGCCACTGGTGCATCTGCAGAAGTGCTTGGGGCTGGCTCGTAGGCCAGCAGGACGGCACCTGCACCAGAGTCCCAAAGTGATGGTGCAGGCTTTGAAAAGAGACCGGCCCTGGCAGCCAAGGGAGAGGAGGTGAGGATTGCGAATCACCGGCCTCAGCAGGACAGGGGCAGTACGGAGTGGAGAGATGGGCAGCTGACCAGCAACTCCCTCACGAGAGATGAAACGCTTCCATCAGTCTAAAGATGGAGCACCATGGCGAAGGGAGTAGGAAGCAATGCAGGACGGGCGGAAATGGACGTCAGGTCACAGGTAAGGCCTTGTTGACCCCCCCACGGGTTGGTGCGTTGTGGGATGAGTCCCCACCAACTGAGCTGTGGATCGGTTTCCCTGCTCTTAGGGTCCTGGGTTGAGGACTGGAGAAGGGGTGGGACCAGTCCCCCTGACACCCCTACAAAAGCACCATGGCAATATTGTGGACTATTGACTCTGTCCAAGAGACTTGAGACTTAACTGTGTGGGTACGGGATTTGTGGGGAGCACATAGAGACATTGGCGATGGGCAAAGAGGGTGGGCGGCGGCCGAAAATAGTATAGGTCCGCCCACAATGATGAGCATTGACCCAGAGAGAGTAATCCCCAGCTGGGACATCCCCCTACCTAAAACAAAAGGCACACATCTCTTCTAAGTATTGTTTTGAGTAGGGTTGTGGTGGGCAAGCAAGGGAAGAGACACAAAAACAGAGAAGGGGGAACAGGTTGAAAGGACAACTGAAAAAATAGTGGTTGACCCTGCAAGAAACATGGGAAGAAGTTTTTTGAACAGGATTGTAGGTTAAAAGGTGCTCTTGGTGCTGTGAGGAACAGAAACTGTTTCCTGATAATTGATTCCTTCTACATTCAGAGACACAGAACTTTGGTGTGATTTTATTTGTTTATAAAGAGAATATAGACTACCAATTTCTCCCAGCTAGCCCCTTTCATCTGTCCGGTGAGTCTGTCTCTTTTAAAATGGTTTTATGAGAAACAATCCCATTCTAGGCATATTGCATTTTCCTGGCACAACCAAACCCTGACCTTGCTTTAAGCAATGATAGGAGGAAGCTACATACCAAATTTGTTGGTCCTAGCTCTTCCCAGCTAGGAGGAGTCCTTGAACAGATGAGTTTGCAGACTCTTTCAAATATATAGTAAATTATTATTGCTGGAACAGCTAGGTGTGCAATATAAGCAACAAAAATGTAGTAATCTGTAGGGTAAACTGAGGCAGCCCTAAATGTTCTAGTAGGCCTCTAAACAGCATGACTCCATCCTGGGATCAAGCCTGAGAACACCACAGTAAGGATAAGAGCTGCAGGCAGTAAAAGACCCTGGACACCAAAGCAACCACATTCTAAAACACTCAGACAGGGTCCCAGTTGGTAACGTAACACATTTTGCTTAAGATAACATTCATAAAATTTGCTTAAACTGTCTTGCTTCACTCCTAGATAATAAGCCTGAGAACCAAACGCTGCACCAACTCAAGGCCATACCCACCTGCTATAGAAACATCATTATCTATGCAGACTAAAATGTCATTACTGTTTTGCTGACATGTTTTGGCATTTGAACAATAACCACCTGTATATTAATTAATGAGTTGTTACTTTGCAATGAGCGGAGATATTATGTAATCTTTAGTAGTTCTAATGGCTTATGTGCTCATTTCGTCTTGCTGATAGACCTATCAAATCATTTTTCCTCCGTCCACCTGCTGACTATATAACCTATTGTATTGTGTTAATTAACCAGTGTTCACCAGGGTAACTCCTGCATGTCACCCCATCAGCTGGTGTATAATAAATCCTCCGCTTGTTTTCACCTCCATCCAGACTGTCCTGGATTATTTCCAACATAATCTAAATATCTAGAAATATACTTAGAGCTCTAGGTTTGTTTGTATCAATTCCATTTAAGTTTGCTAAAGTGATTTGTGATTTTGGATGTCCATCTTGAGATGTCTGAAAGGGGCCAGATTTTCAGAGAGTACTTAATAATCAGGCCTTTTGAAGGCATCTTGAGTTTGGCCATCTAAATGTACAGGCACCCAAAAATCACTAGTCCCTTTGAAAAATTGAGGCTGTAATGCACTATTTTACATTTGTTTTTTTAAAAGCAACTGACCAATTTTTTTTTTATTTTGGATATGCCCATTCAGCTTTCTTTTTTACATGCATCTCAGGGCAGTGTTCACCTTCAAAATCACAATTGCTGATATGCAAGAAGTTCACATTCCAAACAGTGGCATTTTTTATATTGGTCTTGATTTGATATTTCTGTTTTGCCCACTTCCCATGTTCCATTATGGTTACCTCTGTTTGTAAATTATGGATGACATGAGCTGTAAAACAAAATATTAATAAACGTGATTGATGCAGGCAAAAAAAAAAAAAAAGGAAAACTTTTTTTTGTTTGGGACAGGTCTTGCATTACCACACGTGCACATGCATGTCAGGGGAATTCTGCGCCTTCAGATGAGTTGCTTGCAGAGGCAGGAAAAAGTGTTATTTCCAAACCCTAGTTATTACTAGTACGAAAAAAAGAATTTTTACCTTTTCTGACTCTTCATTTTGCTTGGCACAACCTGATAGATAAATCTTATTCTCCTTTTTGACATCTAAACTACCTTCTTTTTAGGCAAATGTGATTGTTTTGGTTACAGTGGAGTAGGTTTCAGAATAAAGATATTTTCTGCCCAGCTTCTATGCTCTGACTTCAGTTCCCATTTATACCTTTCTGTCAGCAAACAGATATTAATTTCTGGCAGTTACAGTCAATATCTGATAGTCATTCTCCCTACTTTATGTAGCTGTGTGACCTTCCCTCATTTTATTCGTAATAAAGGTGGCTTTTATTTGGCTTGCACAGCATTCAGTCCAGAGGAGCACTAAATCAAACAAAATATTAAAGGATAAAAATATCATTATTTATAAACCCCAAATGAGGAAAGAGGTACTATAGTGTCTAAAAATTAGGATACCTCTGTCTACAGCCTGCAATTGCAGCCAGATGCTTGAATGGTATCAACCAGCCTAGCCTCAATGAAATCAATGGAGTTATGCTGATTTATGCAAATTAAAGATCTGACATCTGCCTGTCCCTAATTTTAGTGAATTAACATGAAGATAGATTTTCAGCATTCCTTACAAGTCTCTTTCCCCTTAATGATCTTAAAGTCTGCATAAACACCTGTCCCTGGAGACGCATGTGCTACCCAATAGGATATTTCCAGTTCATTCATCCAACAAGAGGCCTTTTCTGAATATTTTCAACGCAACAACCAGAGCCCCCAGAAAGAAATGTTAACTGCTGGAGGAGTGAGTATTCTATCCCTGTCTGCTGAATGGAGGCAAGCTAAGAGCTCTGAGGAAGGGATGCGGGAAGGTCCAGGGAGAATGAATATTCAGAAAATCTGAAGCAAGAGGACTAGATTCTAATGAGTTCTTCTCATGTCGTGTTGCCCCAACATATCTCCTCATCATTTGCCTATTACTGAAGGGAGCAGAGAAATGTGCACAGCCACAATATGCTCTGCCTGAGATTTTCAAATCCATTTAGGGAATTTTAATGGTGGATGTGTCCCCTTGGATGGCTTTGAAATTCTCAGCCTGACTAGGGAAGCTCCCATACACCAAGTCCTTCAGAGATCTCTGTTATAATGAACAAGAGAATCAGGCAGAAGGATCCTGGGTGAACATAAGGGCAGATACCATTTTGGGGACTTGTTATGTCCTCATTTCAGATCCATACTGAAAAACTGAAAGCCAGGATTGTTATAATTCCAAGAGCAGCTCAGGTGATGGAAAGGTGGACATAGAAGGAACAAGAAAATCATGCAAGGGTGGCAAGTATTCCACCAACTTTTGGCCAAGGACTGCCTGCCAGATATGTAAAGGGATGGACTGATTCACTGAGTTTAGAATAGTACCCTGGGAGATACACTTCCACTGGAAAAGAATCAATTGGCATGGCACTTTTAGATTTCAGAACAGACTTAACCCTGCAGGATTTATAACAGTGAGGCAGGCTTTTGAATTACAGATAAACTATTAAATATGCAGCTGGCACTCAATGCTCAAACACTTCCAGTCTCTAACTTTTACATATTAATCTTTAAGATAAAGCTGGACAGCCTTGACTTATATTGTGAGACATAATTCATGCCATGGCTAAGGGGTCTATTAAATAAATATCAAGTGGTCACAAGTGATAAGCTGGACTTGTCTTGTGACCTCATTTTCAGAAAGCACAACTGACAATAGATTTTAAAACACTAATTAAAAGAGAAAGGCTACTGGGCTTTTTAAAGAGTGAAAGCAATATTTCTAATTCTCTGTGCACTTGGCAATCTTCAATTATCTGGAAGTAGCTCTTTCTAGATCATAATTAATGATGGAGTCAGGTCAGATAATAAAAATACCTTACAATTCTATAGACCATTTAATCTAGAAATAGTGCCATAAAACCATTTTCTATATAAAGAACTATTTTCCTCACCCCTGGAGGCTATCAACAGTGCATAGCAGTACTACAGAAGAACTTTGGTCAGGAAGTAAAGATTATTATGTATCCACAGGAAGCCAGACACAAGGGAATATAAAAGTATAATTTTCTACTCTGTTGGTGGCTCCACTCCACAGTAGCAGGGATCATTCACCCTTTCAGAACAAAACTATTTCATGCTGAGCTTTCCAAGCCCAGGCCCTACAAGGAGTTGAGCATTCCCAAATCACATTGGCTTCAATGGAAACTTAAGGTGTCCCCCATCTCCAAATGGTATTTGCAGCTTTAAGAAAAATATTGCTTCACACTCCTTGGTAGGAGGCTACATACAGAACTGAGCCTTAAAAAAAACAAATAAAATGCCTGCAACACAGATGAGCGTGAACCCCCAACCTCCACAACACTTGGGGTGTTTGAAATCGGCACGCGGATCTGGTACCCAAATGGTCATCTCAGACACACAGAAGAGCAGATGGAGACCCTACGATCCACAATCATTTTAGAAACAAGCGATGAACTGGAGAGGTTGGGCTACAAAGTACTTCAAGATGCACTTGAGTTAGCACCATTCTTAGTTCACCCTCTGTTCTCAAATTGGTTCTCTAAAAGCATCTACAATATAAGCAATCCTAGACCAGGAAGCCCTACCTTCGTAACCATAAACCTAGCCAGGGAATCTTACTCTTTGTAGCCTTGGGGGATCCCTACCCTTGCCAAGGGAGTCCAATCGTATAGCCCCAGCCTTAGACTAGAGAGCCCAAAACATAATGCAGGGAACCTTAATGACCCCTGAATTATCCCAAACCCGGGGATCCTTACCCTTTCTAACCCTTGTCCAAGGTCCCCACAGACCCAGGCAGCCCTACCCTTTGTAACTATACAGTAGCCCAGGGAGCCCTACCAGCCCTAATTCTAACTGTATCTCAGGGAATCCTACCATTTATAATTCTGGGGAAACCCTGCTCATAACCCAAGCCATAGGACCTACACGCCTTTGTAGCTTTAACCCCAGCACAGGGAGCCCTATCATTTTAACACTAACACTAAGCAGGATTACCCTTTATAATTATTGCCCTAGGTCATGCATCCCTAATGGCCTCATGACCAACTCTGGCACAGAGAACCTTGGCCTCTGCAACACTACCTACATTCTGGGGAACCCTGAGGCCCAGTCCTAATCTTAGTCCCAGGACCTCTGCCCTAACCCTAACTCTAGCCTAGGGATACCTACTGGATGCAGGCGTAACATTAGCCCAGAGAATATCCATTGTTAAAGTAACCCTATATTTTTCCAACCCTAACTCTAGCCTACAATGCCCTGCTACCCTAAAATCTAACCCAAGTCTGGGGCCTCTGCCCTTTGTAACTAACAAAGTCATGAGAATGCGCAGCTTTGTACCTCTCACGATAGCAAAGGGATTTCTATTTATAGCCTTAATCCTAGCTCAGGGAACCCTACTCTTTGTAACTTTAACCCAGCCCAGCTATGCCTACTGGCCCCAGGCTTAACCATGACCTGGGGGGGGGCGGGGGGGAATGTTCTTTGTAACTCTAAGAGGGCCTCTCCCAGGCCTGGAAATATCCCAACACCTCCTTGCTCCATGAGGCTGATCGAAAAGCTGGCATCAGTGGTAGGGCTTGTCTAAATGCCCAGCTGGTCAAGAAGAAGTGGGAACCTTGAAGAGAACCAGGAAACATCCATTGTGCTTGAGGCTGATTTAAGTTAGTAGAATCGATAGAATCCTGGAGACAGGTAGACTCCCAAGAGCAAGACATAAACAAGATAATGATGGGGAGCCAGACAATAGCATCAAAAGATAATCTCAGGATTTCCCACAGTTAACACCATTTAAGGATGAATGATGGCAGCATGACACTGCAAAACATGTATACATGTAAGTTCCCATTTGAATCTAAAATGGGAGCTTTTGCCATTCGACTCTCAGTTTGGTCCTGCAAGCCAAGTCTCCGAGGAGCCTCAAATTGTGATCAATAAACTTTGCCCAATGTTCCTTCTAAATTTTTCCATCCATGTGTGGAATATTTTTATGTGCACCAAGACATGTGCAGATGTACACCACCATTAGAAACACATGCTACTGGCTCCTGGCACTGTGGTGCTCTGCTAATCAGCAGGGCAAAATTGAATCTCTCCTGGGCACCTGTATAAGCATTCAGCTTACAGAAAACATAGACCCCGACTCCTCACTCATGCACAACCATACTTAGCCAATAAGATTGACTTGAGCCACGACAGACTGAAAACTATACACCATCTGTAGAACACGTGTACATGTACGTGTGTGCGTGCGCTTGTCTTTATTAAACATATGCTAGCTGCTTTGATATTGTATTCTTTATAAAGGTTGGGGTCTTGCCTTTCCCCCTAAAAAGATCCCGTGTGCTTTTTATAAGCATAACACCCCCAATGTCATTCTCCTTGCTGGTCAAGGGACAGTTCCTCAGGACATGCTCCACAGTGCAACAGAGGAAACATCAGGTGTCCCCCATAGAGTAATGTTCCTGGAAGGCCACTAGGAAGGACCTCTTCAGGCACTTCCCACCATATGCCAGCAGTGGCAGAATGAAAGGATGTGGTAGGGGGAGAGTCCTTCCAACCCAGTGGGAGAGGACTGATGGCAAAAATCAGCTTCCCCAGCTAGGAGAAGGGAATCAAGAGGGTAACATTGGGAAAGACAACACCCAGGTCTCCCAGAGGCTCAAGGGAGATGTTAAGACCCCTCACTGAAAGGCCTTTCTTTGCCACCTTTTGGGCAGCAGCCACTGATGCCAGAAAGATAACCACTTTCCCAAGCATCTCTGAGACCACCTTAGTGAGTTAAGACCCCCACTATTGGCCCCGATGCTCACAAGAAGGTCCCCCTGGCTGAGATGGCCACAAGGAGACAACAGATGCTGTGCTTCCAAATCGGGGTGAGGAAGGGATCGAAGCTCCCTTTGTGATGGAGGAGGCAGGAGGAGATTCCGCAACCTTGTAATCTTTCCTTGTGCCTGCTGCTGCCATAGGCACTGACTCTGTGGGAGCTCCAGGGCTGGAACACCCTCTGGGAAAAATTAGTGGGTGCTGAGCATGAAGCCAAGCTGCCCCCTTCATGCCTCTTGCCTACTGGTGGCCCCACTGTCCTACTCCAGACCTCCCACAGCCTCCCAGCACTTCTGTATCATTGTGAACAGCTGATCTGTGGTGTTCCGGAGGGCACAGGGTGCTCTCAGGGGGAGAGGAAGGGAAGAGGTGAGGCTCTTCTAGGGTTCGGGTTCATATAGGCAGGGGATTTGGAGCTAATGTTAAGTTTCCCATGGCTAGGCTACTTGCAGTCACAATTAGTGTCCCTACAATTAGGGATAACCACACAGTTGGAGTTCCCATAGGTAGGGCCATCTGACCTAGGGTGGGAGTCTTCAGGGTTAACAGACAAGAGAAAAGAGTTAGGGTTCCTACAAGTTGTGTTTGTAGCTAGGGTGGGGTTTCATGGGCTGGGAACTTGGATCAAAGGATAGAGTACATCGTTATAGGGCTCGCTGCTCTAAGGTTAGCATTCCTATCGCTGGCGATCCTGGAGCCAGGGCTAGGTTCCTATGGGCAGGACTCTCCTATCTAGGTATGCATTCCTCTGGTAAGTGAGAGAGACAGGGTTAAGGTTCCCAGGAGTAAGACTTGCCAATCAAGTGGTGGGCTCCTATGGGTAAGGTTCTCACCCTAGCAGCTGTATGGGCCTGTGATGCCCAGGCTCCAGGAATATTCTGGGCTCAGGGGCCTGGCTCTACCAATGTTTGGGATCAGGTCTTTCCCCTAGCCCCACCTGCTGCTCCACGTGCCTCCCCTGAGCACTGCTCCCAACCCTGCTTGTGCAGCCAATGGCTGCTTCCTGTGGCTCTGCACTGCCTCACTGGCCGGGGACACGCTCAGGTGGCTGTTCTGCCTGTAGAGGGAGGAAGCGCATGGCAGCCCCCACACCTGGCAGGCAACAAGTTGACTCTGATGGTAGAGAGCTTCTCCTGGCTGGACCTTGAGCAGCAGCAGCCTGTCAGGCCTTGGGTGAGTGTCATGAGAGGGAGGGGAAATAAGAGGGTTGGTCCTTATAATAAAACGCAAGGGAACTGGAGAAAGCACAATGGTAGGGGGAAAAAAAACCAGAGGGCCTGCCAGGAGACGCGATCACTTCCCCTTGCTCCTTTTGAAGTGCCAGCTACTTTGCCTTCCTGTCTCAGCCCAGCTTGTGTCTCTCTCCAGTGATCTCTGCCTCTTATGCTTTCTTCTCTTTACTCATTATCACGTTTCTTCTCTTATTTTCCCCTCTTTCAAGTGGCATGCCCATCTCTGGAGATATCTAAGTAATAATGGGCCACATCCTGAAGTTCTTACTCAGGCAATGCCTGTGGGACTTTCACACATGTGAATGAGTAGAAATTGATTACCTTCAGTTCCACTGTGAGCTACTTTCCACAGTAGACACACTGCACACGTCAAAATGAAGGGGCCATAGATTAACAGGAATAACTTACACCAATGTCATGAGAAAGCTATGAGTGCACTCGAGCAGGAGTGACGAGTGGGGGGAGATAAGGGGGCACATGCCCCCCAAATGCCATGGGTGGGAGGAGCAAGGGCCCAGAGGGTGGCGTGAGGGACTAGCAATAGGTACCTGGCATCTGCAGAAGGGATTGGGTTCCCTTCCTCCCTCCCCCCGCACTCACCAGAAGCAATGTGGCTCCGCGCCCCAGGCTCCCATCCGTGTCACTCGGGGAAGGGGCAGCTGTCTTCTCTCGCCCCTTCCCCTCCCTCCCCCCAGCATTCACCAGCAGGAAGGGCAGTAATATGGCCAGGAGCTGTGGGAGCAGATCTCACTAGGGCTGTGTCTCTCCACTTCTCCCTGCTGGCACCAGCGAGTGCAGGGGGACTGACCAGGCCACCCCACTAGTCCCCCAGAGTGTATCGCTGGGGCAGGGAGCTTGGGGGACAAAGGCAGAGCAGAACCTGGTGTGGAGGTGGCGGTGCCGGAAAGAGTCATGTGAGGGGGGCAGTCATGCAGCTGATGCCCCTCTTGCATCCTTCCTCATCAGTTGCTCCTGGTGCTGTGGCTTATTGCTGCTCAAGTGCGTCAAGGAACAACAGCTCTGTACATAAAGGTAGTGATGCTTATTTCATTTTTATCTCATGCAGCTCAAGACCTGACATGGCTTCTATGTACTTTTAAGCTAGGTATTTGGGTGTAACTACTAACATGTGTTGGACAATTTGCAAGGCAAACTCACATCTAATTAACTAGCATTTACAGATGATTTACCATGCCTAGCCATAGGTACACAACAATTTAAACATCCATTTACCATGCTGAGAGCATGCTACAGATCCAGGATGTAATTTACAAGGTTATAACCATGAGACAGGAAAGCCATAATTTTGACGTACAGTATCATTAAATTTGCCATCATAGACAATCAGTTGTGCTTTTCTGATACAAAACACCTATTAGAATCACTGCATGTTTGTGTCTAAGTATTTTAGAGTGTGTCCAGAATACTGTAACCATAGTGTGTGTAGGGAAAAGGACACTTGAAAAATAGTTACCCTAAACAGTTATTCCAAATCTCTCATTCACAAGTTAAGCAGCCTCCTAGCTTGGACCTGATCCTTCCCTCTGTTCAGTTCAGCAGGCATCTTAGGTGGTAAAGGGGAGGGAGGAGGTTGG
The DNA here is from genome assembly GCF_049634645.1 of Pelodiscus sinensis. NCBI lineage: Eukaryota > Metazoa > Chordata > Testudines > Trionychidae > Pelodiscus > Pelodiscus sinensis. Next base: position 162,461,264 of record NC_134713.1, on the reverse strand, counting down.
TGTCCAGCAATTGTCCCTATTGGTCATTCCTTCTCCCTTCCCCCACTATATATCCCTTCTGCCCAAGGTGAAAGTTCTTTGTGCTCAGCTCAAACTTCTCACCTCAACTAGAAAAGTACAAGATGCAAAATGAGTCTCACCATCAGGTGGCCTGGTCACGTGTCTTTCTAGGACCTACCACAGTTTGGGTTTACTGGACAAACAAGCCTATTCACAGTCCTCTGTTTGAATACTGACTCATTGAAATCCTAAAAATAGCCTGACTGGCCCTCATTAGCACAGTTAGAATTAAGACCAGATTCACACTTAATATTTCTAACTTCACATCTCAGAAAAATACACCCACCAAAATAGGATACACACATTCAGCAGCCTGTACCTTTAAAATTGATGTTACTGAGGTATTTGTCTAAAGTGTCTTCGAGTTATGTATATTCATAAGCCAATTTTCATAAAGCATGAGAGGTGTGACAATTATATTGCAGGAAACTCAAAGATAAATATCTACTAGCAAGGAGAAGTACAACACACAGTTACATTAAGAAATAGAAGTACTCCTTCAGTCCACCCCACCCTCATCTGGAGGGATATCTCCATCCCTAGAGATTTTTTTAAGTCCCAGTTTGATAAAGCCCTGGCTGGGATGATTTAGTTGGAAGATTGAGGATTGGGAAGGCTGCATTTTTGGACAAAGGCACCACAGCAAACACCTGCTTTTACACCTAATGCCACAGAACTTAAGAACAAAGAATGATCAAGAGTTCAGTTTCTCCGGTCTAACTGAACGAACCCACCCACAAGCCAACTGAACACCACTCAAAGACTCTCTGTAGAAGCATGCTAAAAATATTCTGAAAACTGGGGAAGTAGCAGCATCAACTGGAAATCCTGACCTCTTGACATGTAATAAAGATTGTGGTAGATTCTCCATGCTTGGCCACTTTTAAACCAAAACTGGATGTTATTCTAGAAGAAATGGTTTGCTTCCAATAAGAATTAGTTCAGAAGAGTTTTATGAGCAGTGTTCCCCAAGAGGTCAGACTCCATGATCACTGTGGTGCTTTGTGGCTTTATAAATATGATCTGTGATCTGACAGTCATGTGCCCAGGCAAGGAAATAACATTCTTGTGTAGCCCTAGATGAGGATTTTTATTCAAAATTTATTTATTTATTTATTTTTAGGTAAAAATGGCCTAGCCAAAAAAAAAAAATCCAAATTTCACAACAAAGAAAAAAAAGACATTTGATTTTTCAGTTATTCTTCCCCATCTCCTGCCTCCCTTTTCAAGCAACAACATGTAGCAGGGGGGAAAGGAGGGGAAACCAAAAACTGGATTCCAAAAATGCTTGGCTTTAATTTCTCATATATATTTTTTTAAATCAGGACATTAAGGTCAAAAACTTCTAGATTTTGGAGCACTGGGTGAAAAATAGCATTTGCTACCAATTCTACTCCTACTATGGGGTGACACTAGATGTAGGGGGGAGGGAAAGAATGACATCTCTAGCGGCACTGAAGGGGGAGAACAAGAAGCAAGTAAAAATCTGAGATGTGGCAGAGGATGGCATGTCCCATTGTCCTCTCGGATGTGTGTTCCACATACAAAGAACAAAACACATTCTTTTATTCTAATTGCTTATGGTAGAATAAGGAAAATACAACAATAAGGCCTCAAGGAAAGCAAGCAGAGTCTTTGTTCCTTTCTGTAAAAATATCCCATCTTGAATTTCCTCCCAACCCTTTCTGCTAGCAAACTTACATTTAGGGGTGTGCTACCCAGAATCACCATACACATAAGTGGTTGCACCTATACTAGGAAGATGAAAAGATAAGTAGACCACACGAGGATGTGATCCTGAATCTTCTAGGATATGGGAACTCAGACTCCCAGCCCACAGGATAATTGCCAGCGGGAGCATTTGTGCAATCTATCCCAGGTCTCCTGGCAGGCCGAGGGCCTGTCTGTTACCAGGCCCTAAGCCCAACTCCCTACTGCCATTACCCCACCCTCTCCCCCAAGGTACCCTGTTCCCAAGAATGTGGCTTTGGAGATCACTGAGAAGGGGCTGGCACTGTGTGGAGGTAATGGTCACTCACCTACCCCCCACCCCTGCAACTCCCCATGGTGGCAGAAGATGCAGGGAAGTGGAGCGCAGCAGAGTGAGTGTGTGATAGACCCCGCCCCCCACCCCATGCTTTCTGAAATGGACTCATGCACACGAATATGCATAACTTGAAGATGCTTGGGACAAATTGCCTCATGTAACCTATCAATTGTCATGTCTTAATCTGCTGGGTCTGAATATCTTATTTTGGTGTATGTATCATTGTGTGCAAAGTTAGACACATGGAGTACGGAATGGTTTATGGTTTCTAAATGTGCAAAGGAAAGTCATCAAGCATGTTTCCAATGCTGGGACACCTCAATATCTAGGCAATCATATGTAAAGAGCCCCCAGTAATCCCCAAAGCCACATCCTCAGCATGAGGTGAGAGGGTGAAGCAATGGTGAGAAGGGGCAGGACTTGGGGGCAAGTAACGGACAGCCCTCTCTCCCCAGTCCACTGGGAATCCTGGGCCAGTTTGTGCAAGAACTCCGGCTAGGAATGACCCATGGGCCAGGAGTTTGAGATTGCTGATCGAGGACATCTAAGAACTTGTCGACATTCAGACACCTAAGAAAGCTAAGGCAAATCAACTAAAAGTATGAAAATCACTAAGAGTAACTTGAGATATGTTAAATCTCCACGTGAATGGTCTCATTCCGGACTAAAATACTGCACATGGAAAGCAACTGCCCCAGTACAGATACTGGTGCACTGAGGGTATGTGCTGTAAAAAAGACACACTGTTTAGCAAGCCAGCTGCTGCTTCCTGAACCAACTTGATTTCTCAGGTTGTTTCAAGGTATGTAGAGCATGCTGTAATAATCTAGTCTTAAATGACAAACACATGAACTATGATAATAAACCTAGTATCCAGTGAAATGGTTGCATTTTCTTCAGCAGACAAAGAGGAGAAAAGAGCTTCCTAGAGACTGCTACTACAACATCAGGCAGCTTTGAGTATTTGCCAATTGCCCCAAACTGCTATGTCTAGACTACAGGGCTCCGTCAACAGAGCCATGTAGCTGAGTTTACTAGACATAGGAAAATGAAGCAGCAATTTAAATAATCGTTGCTTCATTTACATCAAAATGGCTGCCGCGCTGTGCCGATCAGCTGTTTGGCGGTACAGTGGGGCAGTCTGGATGCTCCGTAGTCGACAACAGAAGCCTTTGTTGACTGCTCCGTTATGCCTTGTGGAATGAGGTTTACTGAAGCAGTCGACAAAGGCTTCCGTTGTCAACTGCAGAGCGTCCAGACTGCCCCGCTGTGCCACCAAACAGCTGATCAGCTCAGCGCAGCAGCCATTTTGATGTAAATGAAGCAGTGATTATTTAAATCACCCCTTCATTTTCCTATGTCTAGTAAACTCATCTACATGGCTCCGTTGACAGAGCCATGTAGTCTAGACATGCACACAATGACTAGAGGGCTCGCACACAACCTGTAAGAGGGACAGATATGAACCTCACTATAAGCCTGATTTTGAAGACTGATGTCTATTAGAGCTTTATCGCTGATATTGGTGAGAATGAACAAAGCCCCTGATCTTCCAACCAGCTCTGTTATGGAATTGTTTTCTCCAGGAAGAGAGGGCTGCAACTGCAAATGTAAATTTTGAACATGCAAAACTTTGTGAAATTTCAGATCTCGGATGTGTTTCAGCTCATTGAAATAATATTAGCCATTGGTAAAATTTGGACATATAGCCATATCAACCACCCCTCGACTTCAAAACACTGAATAGCTTCAGCTCTGGAATTGGTTCAAACCCATTGCTAGTGCAATAATAAAAGAAAACATCTAAGATCTGATTTTCTTATTGAAATAACTTTAAATCTGTGAAATTACACCATGTCATACTAGTGTGAGTGATCAGAATCACAATTGTAGTTTCATTGCTCTGGTACCTGAAGGTATATTTTTGCAATTAAAAAAAATTCACAATGAAAATGACCTTAAAAAATATATGTTTTTAATTCTATGGTTTACCCTGCTGGCCCATCCCCTTTGCTCAAGCTATTAGAACAGTGTACATTTAATTTTAATTACATACAATTGTTTCAAACTGGAAAAAGTAGAAAAATCAAAACTAGATGCTAGCTACCTGGAACTGTTTAATCACAGTTGGCCAAAACTATCATGCAAGGAGACTTCTAGTTGAAAGAGGCTCAACACAGCTTCTACTGACTGTGGGTATGTCTACACTACAGAGTTAGTTCGAACTAATGGACGTTAGTTCGAACTAACTTTCATAGGTGCTACACTAGCGCTCCGCTAGTTTGAACTTAATTCGAACTAGCGGAGCGCTTAGTTCGAACTAGGAAAACCTCATTTTACGAGGATTAAGCCTAGTTCGAACTAGCTAGTTCGAATTAAGGGGTGTGTAGCCCCTTAATTCGAACTAGTGGGAGGCTAGCCCTCCCCAGGTTTCCCTGGTGGCCACTCTGGCCAACACCAGGGAAACTCGTCTGCCCCCCTCCCGGGCCCGGACCCCTTAAAGGGGCACGGGCTGGCTACGGTGCCCGTGCCAGGTGCAAGCCTGCCAGCACCCAACTAGCAGACCCTGCACCTGGCACGACTCGAACCAGCCACCCGATGCCCCCCAGCCCTCCCCCTCTTTCCGGGACCAGGCTGGCGGCTCCCGGGAGCTTGCCCGGGACCGCAAGAGGCGGGCACCCGCCTGAGCTAGTGCGGACATCATGGACCTCGTCCACGATCTCCACACTAGGCACAGGAAAGTGGCCGTCTAGGGCAGGAGAGCTGCCAGCCTGGCCACCCAGGAGCAGGTGTGCATGAAAATCAAGGGGGTCCACTGAGACCCCCGACCCTGAGCTTACAATGGCCATCCTGGGTCAGACCAAAGGTCCATCTAGCCCAGTAGCCTGTCTGCCGACAGCGGCCAACCCTAGGGACCTTGGAGGGGATGGACCGAAGACAGTGATCAAGCCATTTGTCTCGTGCCATCCCTCTCCAGCCTTCCACAAACCTTGGGCAGGGACACCACTCCTACCCCCTGGCTAATACCACTCCATGGACCCAACCTCCATGACTTGATCTCACTTCCCTTTCAACTCTGTTCTAGTTGTAGCCTTCACAGCCTCCTGCAGCAAGGAGTTCCACAGGTTGACTCTTTGCTTTGTGAAGAACAACTTTCTGTTACTACTTTGAAGCCTGCTACCCATTCCTTTCCTTTGGTGTCCTCTAGTCCTTCTAGTATGGGAACTAATGAAGAACTTTTCTGTATGCACCCTCTCCACCCAACTCCTGCTTTTAGAGACCTCTATCCTGTCTTCCCTCTGTCTCCTCTTTTCTAATCTGAAAAGTCCCAGTCTCTTTAGCCTCTCTTCATATGGGACCTGTTCCCAATCCCTGATCATTGTAGTTGCCCTCCCCTCTCCCAGCCTCTCTCTTCCCCTCTCCCACCTCCTTTTCCCAGTCTCCCCCAGTTTTGTTCAATAAAGACAGATTCCATTTTTGAACACAATTGTCCTTTATTTTGTACATCAAGAAAAGGGGCTAGGGAAGGGTAAGTGGAAGGAGGTGAGGAAGGAATGGGGTACGAGCCCCTGATGGGGAGGACTGGGCTGGCTCTGCGGGCTTCTGGGGGTGGAAGTTCTCCTGCAGCCCCCCAATTGCCCCCTCTCCCCAGATGGCAGCCTGTGGCAAGTGCAGCCGGTCTGATGGCCGAGTGCTGTGATGTGCCCAGTGTGGGCACTCAGGGCACTCCAAGCCAGGACTGCTTTGCAAGCGGGGCACCCTGAACTGTCTGTCCGGGGTGGGGGTCGGGTCCCTTTAAGCGCAGCCCTCAGCTAGCCTGAGACAGCATCTCCACGCTCTAAGTCCTCCTCTGATGCCCTGCCGGCACTGCTTCCGGCCATCCTTAAGCCCGGTTCAGGGTCCACTTAATGTGGACATGCTAGTTCAAATTAGCAAAACGCTAATTCGAACTAGTTTTTAGTTCTAGACGCGTTAGTTCGAATTAGCTTAGTTCGAATTAACTAATTCGAAATAAGTTAGTTCGAATTAACGTTGTAGTGTAGACGTACCCTGGGTCAGAGGGGTTTCCTTTTGCCTCACTGGCAGATGTCTATAGGCCACTAGGAAGGATCCAGTCTAAGTCTCTGCTGTGATAATGTCCTGGAGACATGCAGAAAGTAACTAGAGTTGCCAGGTATCCGGTTTTGAACCGGACAGTCCAGTATTTGAGCTTTCTGTTCGGGAAACAAATTGAGAAAATAGAAATGTCCTTTTTTTTTCCTAAAAAGATGTAATGTCAAGCGTGTCTGGTATTTTTGTTGAAACCATCTGTCAACCCTAAAAGTAACAAAGGGACATATTAGCAATTCCTCTGCAAAACTCTTTGTTGGGATGGGAATTTTGACTGAATGAAGACTGAGAAAAGATTGAGGAAGGGGAGGGCGCAATAACACAGTGTCACTGTAACCTTTTATTAGTACAATACCACAGTACCATACCACAACGACAGGGTCTTGCCCAGGGGCACTTATCACCTAAAAAACATTCTAAACCATAGTGAAAGCTGAACTGGACCATTTCATGTTTAAGCCTGTTACCAAGTATTTTATTCCTTTGCTAGAAAAGCCTCATTTTGCACATACTTGGCAAATCTGCCTCCACAACACAAACAGACCCGCCCACATTTTCAGAAGTGCTCATCAGTTACTAACACAAATTAAAATGGCAACATCATTACAGGAAATGAAAGAGCCACAGACACATTTAGACCCTTAGGTACTGAAATGTTTAATTTTAAAAACCAAAGTGGATTCTTCCTGCAACAATGTTATATTATTATGTTTATTACATTCTCTTGCTCCTTAGCAACTTTTTCCTATAACCATAGATCTCAAAATACTCACATTACCATGATCATATAATTTGTAATGCTTAGCCATCGGGTAAGCATAATTTCCTTTACAAATTGCATGCTTATGCTCATACAGTGCACTTTCTTTGAAAGATTTTTTTTTTTTTGGTTTTATCTTCATACCTGCAATTCACATGCTATTTTTGAAAAGATAAATGCCCACAATGTGGCTTCAGTTATTTCAGCATTAAAAAAAACCCTCTGTACATGGAAATTATGCCATCCAATTGCTAAGCAATAATGATTATATTACTTTAAATAGACAGGAGACCACTGAGAACTATAGCCCTCTATTGCACAATCTAACAGTCATAGGATTTAAAGAGAAATACAACCCTTACCTAGAAAAATGTGTTTCCGGGGGGGGGGGAGGGGAAGGGAGGCGGAAATCAAAGCTTTCATTTCAAACCAAATGTATTATTCTGTTAATTTCAGAGCTGTGAAGAAAACCTTGATAACATGAGCGGAGTGTAACCAAACAGTATCATCCACTGGAGTCTGTGAATATCATGAAACAATAATGCTTAGAAGGTTTGGACTACCTCACTCTATGATGCTGAAATTTAAATGCAACTTATTAATTATCTTTCTTTTTAGAAGACATATCCGCAAATGCCATCATCTAGAATACCCAAATTGCCTTCTCAGAGACCAGAAGAAGTTCTCCCAGCTCGGGGCCCAAAACTCCAGTTTTTCTCCTGACAACATGTAAGTGCTGGGCAGGAGTTCTCAGTATAAAAAACATAGAACAGCAAAGGGAAATGTGGAGTCATGGTAAAAAAAAATGAAGTTGATAAGGACAAACCAAACTGGAACTACTCTACCGCATATATAAAAATGAACAATAACTATTAATTCATTACCACCATTTTTAAACATGACAAATGAAGCAGCCACAGAAATTGTAACCTGCCACAACAGAATGACAAAATATTTCAGACCGTTTGCACAGAATTATTAAAGGCCATCTTTCACTAGAGAACAGAGCCCTGGATTATTGCAAATGAACTTGAATTATGGTGTTCTAGCTAATATATATGCAAATACATGGACTTGTGTGCGCTTTGGACAGAGCAACCAGTGGTGGATTAGTGCACAGGCTTACAGGATCCATGCGCAAGGATGCTAGCCAATGTGTGCACCCCAAGAGGGGCACCAGAACTTGTGTAGAAATGGGGGTGCCACTGTCACTGTGCTCCCACCACCTCTTACTCCTCTTTCCTAGGGCTCTGCCCCTGGCTACTTCAGAAACTAGAGCTGGGCCGCTGTGGAGATTCCCAGATTCTCCTCCTGCCCTGAGTTGAGGGGCAGAGGTGGAGAGAGTTGCCTAAGAGCAGCCCCTGGCCTGTGGATGGAGAGCCTGAGGCTCCCCACAATGGCCTGGGTTGTATGTGCAGCTCTTAGTATTGTCCAGCTTCAGCTTCCAGCGTGGCCAGGGAATGGGGCTTTGGGCAGAATCATAGAATACTAGAACTGGAAGGGACCTCAAGAGGTCATCGAGTCCAGTCTCCTGCCCTCATGACAGGACCTGGTATTATCTAGACCATCCCTGATAGATGTCTATCTAACCTGCTCTTAAATATCTCTAGTGATGGAGATTCCACAATCTCCCTAGGCAACTTATTCCAGTGTTTAACCAACCTGACAGTTAGAAGCTTTTTCCTAATATCCAACCGAAACCTCCCTTGCTGCAATTTAAGCCCATTGTTTCTTGTTCTATCATCAGAGGCCAAGGAGAACAATTTTTCCTCCCTCCTCCTTGTAACACCCTTTTAGATACCTGAAAACTGCTATCATGTCCCCTCTCAGCCTTCTCTTTTCTAAACTAAAAAAGCCCATTTATTCTAGTCTTCCCTCATAGGCCATGTTTTCTAGACCATTCATTATTTTTTACTTCTCTTCACTGGACCTTCTCCAATTTCTCCACATCATTCTTGAAATGTGGTGCCCAGAACTGGATACAATACTCCAATTGGGGCCTAATCAGTGCAGAGTAGAGCGGAAGAATGACTTTTCGTGTCTAGCTCTCAACACGCCTGCTAATGCATCCCCAAATCATGTTTTTTTCCAACAGTGTCACATTGACGACTAGTATTTAGCTTGTGGTCCACTATGACCCCTAAATCCCCTTCAGCAGTGCTCCTTCCTAGACAATCGCTTCCCATTCTGTATGTGTGAAACAAGGAGAGAAGGAGGAAAGGCCCATGTCAACTCCCCCTTCTGGGAAAAGGCTGGCATTGCTAGGAGAGGGTGCACTTCACAGTGGGGGAGCTGATCACCTTATCTGCTCCCCTACCACAAAGCGCAGCCCCCACTGCCACCACTTTGCAACTGCCTGAGGCTACGACACCCACGTTACAAAGTCTGCAAGCCATCTCCTTCCCACCCCCCCACCATTCCCTCTACTTCCAGTGCTCCTGGAGTATAGGGGGCCCCAACATCCATTGTGTTCAGGGCCTCAATAAACCTTCATCTGTCTCTCAGAGCACCACAAGTAACTATATAAAAAAAGGATCAGATGGGTAGCCATGTTAGTCTGAATCTGCATAAACAACGAGAAGTCCTGTGGCACCTTATAGCCTAACAGACCCACTTTGTCAGATGCACGTCGCTATCTGTTAGGCTATAAGGTGCCACAGGACTTCTCGTTGTTTATAAAAAAAGCAGATAGAAAGAGATAGGGCTGTGTATACCCTTCCAATGGAAGAGTGCCAATTCCAAACCTACCTGATGTAGAATCTGGACTCTGCTTGATTGTCTCCAAGTACAGGCAGTCCCCGACTTACGCGGATCCGACTTATGTCGGATCCGCACTTACGAACGGGGCTCTCTCGCCCCGGAGGTTGAGGTGGCGGATTGCTGCCTGCGAGCTCCGGGGCGAGAAAGCCCCGTTCGTAAGCTGCTCCCGGTGCCCCTGGTCTGCTGGAGACGGTCCTCAGCAGACCAGGGGCACCGGGACTGAAGCCGCAGCCGCGGCGGGGTCCCGCGCCTCTGAGACTTTGCCAGAACAAAGCCTCAGAGGCGCAGCACCCCGCTGCCGCTGCGGCTCTCCTCCCCGTGTCCCTGGTCTGCTGGGGGGGGGGCGCAGCTAGTGTGGCCCCCCCGCCCAGTAGACCAGGCTTTTGTTGCGGACCCTGGGGCAGAGCAGCTGGGGCGCTGCCGATTGGTCCTGCAGCGCTGCTCTGGGCACTACTGGACCAACCTGGCAGCACCCCAGCTGCTCTGCCCCAGGTCCTGATTCAGCCGCTGCTGGTCAGTTTCAGCAGTAGCTGAATCAGGACGCTTGGGGCAGAGCAGCTGGGGTGCTGCTGGGTTTGTCCAGTAGCGCCAAGAAGCAAGGAGCGGTGCTACTGGAGCAATCCAGCAGCACCCCAGCTGCTCTGCCCCAGGCGTCCCCAAGTCAGCCGCTGCTGAAACTGACCAGCGCTGACTACAGGAAGCCCGAGGCAGAGTTGCTCTGCCCCAGGCTTCCTGGAATCAGCCGCTGATCAGTTTCAGCAGCAGCTGACTTGGGGAAGCTTGGGGTTCTTAAGTTGAATCTGTATGTAAGTCAGAACTGGCGGTCAGTTTCAGCAGCGGCTGAATCTGGACGCCAGTTCCGACTTACATACAGATTCAACTTAAGAACAAACCTACAGTCCCTATCTTGTACGTAACCCCGGGACTGCCTGTATGCTTGTAAGATTTTACACAGTCGTCATCACCTGTGGAGCAATGGCTGCAGACAGGAGTTCTTAATGCATAAAAGCTGCTCTAGTGCCTGGCCATCAGTTGACAAAGATTATTCTGTGCAAACACAGCAGATACTTTTCTAAGGTAACAATTTGTCACAACAGACAAGTCTAACTTATATGGAAGTAATGAACTGCAAAGCTTTCTTATTAACTAGAAGGCCAAAGCTGGTTGTCGAGCATTATCAATTATAAAAAGCATGGAGAATGAGCCAATAAACTATTTTTCTGACCCTTCTCTAATTTAAAGCTAAATCAGCATAAATGCTTTCAATTTGTGCCAAAAACATGTATCCATACAGGCGCAAGGTATGCCAGATGACTTCAAGCTACAGAAAAATGGTATTGTTTAAGGATTATAACCTGCTTTTCTTCTGTACCCAAAATTCATAAGGAATGAAGGATTGGACTTCAAGAACATTAGGCCTATACAACATTTTTGTTTCTAACTCAGAATAAACAGGTTTCAATGAGATTTAATGAGTCGGATTTATGATTGGAGACCAAAATCATCTACTGCTTGGAGGTTGTTGCATGGTTACTGAATGCTGAAAAAGGTATTTCTTTTCCAGTTGCTATAGCGTGGGAAACTAAAGGCCAACCAACATCAGTGTTCTGTTGTTCTAGGCCCTGTACAAATATTAGTAAGACTCAGTCCCTGCCCAAAAGAGCTGGTTATCCAACCTATAAAATACAAGTCAAGAGGGGGGAAAGTGATACAAAATGTAGACTATTTACAAATCAAAAAGATTGCCACCAGAACATCATAGCTAACTAGCCAGGTGCAAATCCCTCTTTCCCCCTACTCCCCCCCCCCCAAAAAAAAGCGCTTTTGTTTTGTATCAGAACAGATCCAGTGTCAGATTCTTTACTTTGATCTTGTCATATCTGGGAATTATTTCTAACTAACATTTTAGGCAATTTGAAATTTGTGTTTCTCTCTCTTCTTCTATTTCTAAAACTTCTATAGGCAGCAGTCCTCCCCACCCCGTTATTTAAGTTGAAATACACAGTACAGGTAGCAATATAGTATAAGGGTCTGCTCATTCCACCTGAACACCAGCTTCAGTAAACATAATAAAATAAACCCAAACTCGTTCAGCCCTCAGTCCATCTCTGTTAAGACCTATGTAATCCAGAACCATTCACAGAGTACCATAGCAACATTTGGCTCCACAAAGTTCCATAGTGAATGGCACTATTTATATTAGCTACATATAGTCACATATGCACAGTTCTCTCTCTTCTATAAAACTCCTCTTACAACCCCCTACCCTAAAGACTGGGGACACTTTCCAGCATGCCTAAAAAGATTAACAAACTTAGACTCTGGCAAACCAACAAGGGGAGAAAATTCCAAATTCTAGGAACTCTTGGGAAATTCCTTAGGGGCAGTACCCTTCTAAGTATGTAGATGGAGCCCCATTGCTAGTACCTCTGATTTTTAACTGACGTTGAAGGATACATGTGTTATGGGGACACAATAATTTTGATTAGCCAGGGTTTGGCTATTTGAGCTAGCACTGTAAGAGATAATCCTACTACTGTGGATTTCACAAATCTCAACTCAGCTGAGAGAGGTTTTTGAATAGTGTAACAGTGATTATCTAGAATCTATATACATTTTAGGATAATGAGCCAAGTTCCCTCTTCACTTCAGATTTAACTCAGCAAAACAGAAAAGTTTTAGACCCATATATTTTGTCCAACATGACCAAGGATCCGTAACTTGTGTAACTGCGTGTGTGTTACACAAACTCCTGTGTAGGAGGAAAAGTGAGGGTAGACATGTGGGACAAAAATCCCTGCTACCTTTAAAGCACATCCAGCTGCTTTGTATGTTGCAGTTATTTCTAGCTTCACGCTGGGACCACCCAGCCGATGAAATGGATCAGTAATTTACACAGGAGACGTGATAGTGATTAGGTTTTGGAGTCAGGAGAACTGTAACAGTCGGCCATCCTGTAGACCTTAGTCCTGTTTAACAGGAAGTAGACTAGACACAGAGAGAAACATGAAGACCAAGGTTGCCAACTTTCTAATCACACAAAACTGAAAACCCTGCTCTGAGTTTCCACCATTGCCCTGACTTTCTGAAAGGACTCCCCCTCCCCCCCACCGCACGTTCCATCCCTTCCCCCATTGCTTGCTCTTCCCCTCCCTCATTCGCTGGGCAGAGGGCTGGGGAACAGGAAGAAGTCCATGCTCTGGGCTGAGAGTGCAGGCTCCATCAGGGCCAGAAATGAGGGCTTATGGGTCAAGGTTATGGGACAAGGCTGGGGATTTGGGGCACAAGGAGGGGCTCAAGGCTGGAGCCAAGAGGTTCAGAGTGTGGGAGGGAGTGTAGGCTCCATTTGAGGGTATAGCCTCTGGGACAGACAGAGATGGGGTGTTTGAGGTGGACGAGAGGACTCTGAGCTGCAGTGCCAGATCGACACTTACCACAGCTCCTAGGGAACAACCCCGAGGCCCTGATGGCCTCTAAGTAAATGGGCAGCCAGGGAGGCTTCACACATGGTCCTTGCACCTTCAGCCTCCACCCCCAAATACAAACCCCGCAACTCCTATTGGTTGTGCTTTGCAGCCAATGGGAGATGTAGAACTGGCACTTGGGGCAAGACCAGCAGGGAAAGCCTCCCAGGCCCAGGACACCCCAGCACCTACGGGCCAATGGGTTCTGGCAGCTGCTTCTGGGGGCAGCAGGGACCCACGATAGCTAGGGCACTTTCCTTAGCCATGGATCTCTGCTGCACTGCCAACTGAGTGGCCCCTTTGGTGTTGCCAACTGGGCCCACCACTGTCTGTTTGACCAGGCATTCTGATATAAAAAAAAAAAAAAAAAAAAAGGACACCAGGCCACCCTAATGGAGACAGAGGTTAGGGCTTTTCCTGGGTAAGAAACTGAATTTGGTTATCCATTATGCTGTTGATGTAACGGTTAAATAAAAAAACCATTTTGCTGCAATCCGTGATTCCTCATTTCCTCAAATGCTACAAAAATGCCCCATGGAGATGAGCTTCTGTACAAGAGTTTAAGTGCTAAAATCTCTTTTGCATGGTTATGTTACTCAACTGTGACCACACCGGGCCTGGAGCTCATTCTTCATTTTAAACGTTGAACCATTTCTTTTAGTTTTGCCTTTGAAATTGGGATTGTGACAATGACTATAGGGAATGGTCAGAGTATCATTTAAAGTATGCACTGGGTATGTCTACCCTGCAATTAAAAATCCATGGGCTGGCCCATGCCAGCTAACTGAGGTTCGGGGGTTAATTGTGACTGTAGACATTTGGGCCTGAAGCCTGATCTCTAGTATTCTGTAAGGTGGGAGGGTCACAGAGCTCAGGCTGCAGCCAGAGCATTAATGTCTACACCACAATTAAACAGTCCCTTAGGATATGTCTACACTACAAAGTTAGTTCGAACTAACAGACGTTAGTTCGAACTAACTTTCATAGGTGCTACACTAGCGCTCTGTTAGTTCAAATTAAATTCGAACTAACGGAGCGCTTAGTTCGAACTAGGTAATCCTCATTCCACGAGGATTAAGCCTAGTTCGAACTTACTAGTACGAATTAAGGGCTGTGTAGACCCTTAATTCGAACTAGCGGGAGGCTAGCCCTCCCCAGGTTTCCCTGGTGGCCACTCTGGCCAACACCAGGGAAACTCTACTGCCCCCCTCCCAGCCCCGGACTCCTTAAAGGGGCACGGGCTGGCTACGGTGCCCGTGCCAGGTGCAAGCCTGCCAGCACCCAGCCAGCAGACCCTGCACCTGGCACGGATCGAGCCACCCACCCAATGCCCCCCAGCCCTTCCCCTCTTCCCGGGACCAGGCTGGCGGCTCCCGGGAGCTTGCCCGGGACCGCAAGAGGCGGGCACCTGCCTGGGCTAGTGCGGACATCGTGGACCTCGTCCACGACCTCCACACTAGGCACAGGAAAGTGGCCAGCTAGGGCAGGAGAGCTGCCAGCCTGGCCACCCAGGAGCAAGTGTGCATGAAAATCAAGGTGGTCCACTGAGACCCCCGACCCTGAGCCCTGAGCTTACAATGGCCGTACTGGGTCAGACCAAAGGTCCATCTAGCCCAGTAGCCTGTCTGCCGACAGCGGCCAACCCTAGGGACCATGGAGGGGATGGACCGAAGACAGTGACCAAGCCATGTGTCTCGTGCCATCCCTCTCCAGCCTTCCACAAACCTTGGGCAGGGACACCACTCCTACCCCCTGGCTAATACCACTCCATGGACCCAACCTCCATGACTTGATCTCACATCCCTTTAAACTCTGTTCTAGTTGTAGCCTTCACAGCCTCCTGCAGCAAGGAGTTCCACAGGTTGACTCTTTGCTTTGTGAAGAACAACTTTCTGTTACTAGTTTGAAGCCTGCTACCCATTCCTTTCCTTTGGTGTCCTCTAGTCCTTCTTTATGGGAACTAATGAAGAACTTTTCTGTATGCACCCTCTCCACCCAACTCCTGCTTTTAGAGACCTCTATCCTGTCCCCCCTCCGTCTCCTCTTTTCTAAGCTGAAAAGTCCCAGTCTCTTTAGCCTCTCTTCATATGGGACCTGTTCCCAACCCCTGATCATTTTAGTTGCCCTCCCCTCTCCCAGCCTCTCTCTTCCCCTCTCCCATCTCCTTTTCCCAGTCTCCCCCAGTTTTGTTCAATAAAGACAGATTCCATTTTTGAACACAATTGTCCTTTATTTTGTACATCAAGAAGAGGGGCTAGGGAGGGGTAAGTGGAAGGAGGTGAGGGAGGAATGGGGTATGCGCCCCTGATGGGGAGGACTGGGCTGGCTCTGCGGGCTTTTGGGGTGGAAGCTCTCCTGCAGCCCCTCAATTGCCCCCTCTCCCCAGATGGCAGCCTGCGGCAAGTGCAGCCAGTCTGATGGCAGAGTGCTGTGATGTGCCCAGTGTGGGTACTCCGGGCAATCCAAGCCAGGACTGCTTTGCAAGCGGGGCTCCCCTGAGAACTGTCTGTCCGGGGTGGGGGTCGGGACCCTTTAAGCACAGCCCTTGGCTAGCCTGACACAGCATCTCCACGCTCTAAGTCCTCCTCTGATGCCCTGCCGGCACTGCTTCCGGCCATCCTTAAGCCTGGTTCAGGGTCCACTTAATGCGGACATGCTAGTTCGAATTAGCAAAGTGCTAATTCGAACTAGTTTTTTAGTCTGGATCTGTTCATTCGAACTAAGCTAATTCGAACTAAGCTAATTCGAATTAACGTTGTAGTGTAGATGTACCCTTAGAGACCTGCAGCTTGGGTTAACTGCAGGGTAGAGGTATCCTAGGGCAGCGGTTCCCAACCGCCGGTCTGCAGACTAGTGCCGGGCCATGAACCACTGGCTGCCAGGCCATGGCAGCTGCTGGAGCTGAAGCTAGCTGCTTGCAGTAGCTCTGGGAGCCAAGGCTAACTCCAGCCCCCTGAGCCACTGCACAGCAGCCGGCTTCAACTCCAGCAGCTGTGGCGGCTGATTTTGCCCAGCGGCAGCACTGGTTCTGAGGCAGCAGGAGGAGGTGGAACATAAGGCACCTTCCTTCCTCCTCCCTTCTCCCACCCAGGTACAATGGTGGCCCAGCCAGGACTCCATGCTTCCCCTCACCAATACCCATGGGAGCACAAGATGTGCTTTGGCATGGAGGGGGCGTGAAGGAGGGAGCACAAGCACTGCCAATGGCTGCTCCCCTTGCCCATGTGGCAGTAGCCACCATGCTCCCTAGAATGGGCAGTCTCGCTCTGGGGAGTGTGGTGGTGTGATGGGGGGTCAAATGGAAAAGGGGTGTTGGGTGATGGCGTAGTGGGGTCACAGGGCAAGAGGGTGTTGGCATGGGCTGCAGGGGTCAGAGGTTAAAGGATCAAAGGGCATGGGGCATAAGGTGGGGGTTAAAGGATGTTAGGCACTGGGGAGTAAGTGGTGGGTTGGGGCTAGGGATTAGTGGGATATTGGGGATATCAGATGATGTGTTTGGCAGGTCCAGTAATACAGAGATACAGAGTACCAGGTTTGGCTGGATGGGATCAGAGGTAGAGGGATGTGCAGTAACAATACGGGTTCAGTGAGTAAGTGGATTGGCGGACAGGTAACATTTTATTTTCATATTTGAGTACTCATTATTTGCTTAATGAATATGCAAATAGATGTTACCGGTCCACCAAAAGTTTGTGAATGGGTTTGCCGGTCCACAGTATAAAAAAGGTTGGGAACCACTGTCCTAGGGTCTGTAAAAAATGGCTTCTCTGACTTGAGTTTCCAACAGCTGTGAACAGCATTTTGAAAGGACTACAAGGATTTCTTTGTTTTCAACCCCAGAAGCACAAATCTTGATGGCTGCCACTACATTTCACTTTGACTTTTACAGTGTATAGTCAGAAACTAAACTTGTGGGGTTGCAGGTCCTGTGAACCAGAAGAACCTACTTATCCACAACTCTTGTTACAAAAAACCTCTGGAAGAAACAGTCTATTCAATTGGAAAAGCAGCTAGAGAGTTGCTGAAGTATATTTAAGACAAAAAAAAAAAAGCAAGCACAAAGGTGAAACCATTTATTAACATTACACCCAACCCTACATAGCAAAATAGTTCAGTTTTGACCTATGATATTCTACTAATGCGGTCTGACCTCAGAGATGTTTCTATTTATACAGATTTATACTGTGGCCTTACAGTGTCTTTATGCCCAAACTGGCTAGGGTGGTGTTGTGCTGTGCACCTGGCATGCACCTGCAGGAGAGAGTGAGGAGAAAGAGGACAGGGAACAAAGAAAGAATTAAAAGAAATTTCAATGATCTTCATAGTTACTGCATCTAAAACTGTGTTTATGGTAGAGGTGTGAAAAAAACACCCCCAGTTTTTTTATATATCAGACCTACCCTGCATTCATCTGTTTCGTGCTGCGTTAGTGATTCTTTCTTCCAGTGAATTTAGTGTTGGTGAAAAGTGCCACATTAATAAGGCAAGGAAGTGAAGATTTAGTTAGCCACAGGAGTGATAAATATAGTCTGGAAAGCTTCAGTATGCTGCTCGGCCTTCCCTTCCAGTATAGATTTAAAACAAATGCTGAGTGTTTGGGAAGACAAACACACACACAAAGGGCCAGATCCTCAACTGGTGTAGATCAGTGTAGGTGTATCTTTGAAACTTTGACAGCCTCTGATGGGAACTGCTATAGAAATGCAGCATTGCTATGTTAAACTCTTCAGGATGCTTTTCACATTACTCAAATGGAGATAATTCTCCTTAGGTTTTTCCTTTGGCCTCCGCTATTGGGATAAATCAAGCGAGAAAGCAAGCTGACCCTCTGAATGCCTAGGCTTATCACACTCCCGCTCCGCTCTGACAGCATCTAATGAGGTGCATTTGAAACATGTAAATGCACACTTAAAGGAATTATTTACACCTTCTCTACACTCTGGGACCTTATCCCTAGGAATTAGAGATTTAAAAAAGCCTAAGAGGACATCAGTTCCATTTCCCCACTAAAGTGGAGTTGTCTCCCACATGTGAAAGAATAGGGGGGAAACACCAAAACAAATACGTCTGGAGGCTTAGTACCTTCACCCCTCCTGAAGGTGTGGTGCTTGAGATACAAATAAACAGAACACAAACACACATATGCCCAGAGCTGGGGTGTGTTGGATTTGCCATACGTACCTATTCTGTACACTGTGTGAACACTACCAAATAGGGTTACCAGGTGGACCCCCCCAAAAAAACCAGACACTTGATCGTGGGCAGTGGGGGGGGGACCAGTCGGGAAGGGGTCGGGGCTGGCCAGGAGGAAGGGGGGGACGCAAAGCAGAGTGGGGGGGGGGGCTGTGGGGCTGGCCGGGAGGAACGGGGGGGAGGGAAGCATAGCTGGCGGGGGAGGAGAGGTTGGCCAGGGAAGATCAGGAGGGGAAGTGGGGCTGGCCAGGGGAGATCAGGAAGAGGAACAGGCTAGTGGGAAGCAGAGCTGGGGGTGGTGCAGGGGGTCTGGCCAGGGAAGATCAGGAGGGGACGTGGGGGAGAACCGGCTGGCCAGGAAGGGAGGGGGGGACATGAGCAAATTGGCCGGCATGGAGCGGGACTGACTCGGACACATGGAGATCCCGGGGAGCTGCCTGTCCCGTGCAGGGTCCCGGTGATGCATGAGCGAGGAGGAGGCTTCCCCTCCTTCTCCTTACACTCAACCAACTGAGGGCTCCTGGTGGCAATCGCAGCCCCATCTCCCAACTGGGACTCCCAGCCTCTCCCCTTGCTCATGCCAGGCTTCTGTCCAGTGCGCAGCCGGAAAAAATCAGAAAATACTGGACATTGAACATGTCCGGTATTATCTAATTTTTTTTATCACAGAGAGTGCAAATACCGGACTGTCCGGTACAATACCGGACACCTGACAACTGTAGGTACCTCTGCTTGCCTGAATTAGTTTACAATAAGCTTAAATAAGCTTATAAAAAACCAACAGAACACACACCTGCCACACATTAAAAAAACCCAACCCTCTCCTCCCCCCCCCAAAAAACCCCCAACAACAACAAGCCAAACCCCAGACTATTGCAGTAAGGCAGATGTAGTCTCCATATAGAACTGCTCTAGCTATGTGGCCACTACAGGATTTCCCAACACTGGTGTCTTCTTCTCGCTGCTTTTTATTCCAGATTTAGGGGAGGATTGCACTGGGAATGCAGTAGACAGAAGAGAATAAGGAACAAAAATACTTAGGACTTGGACCGTAATAGCCTTACATCGTACAATATCTTACCCCATCATCATTCCCACTAAAGACACTAAGATAACTTGTAGAGTAAGGCAGTACCCACCATGAGTAAGGGAATCACACTCTGGCTCTCAGTGTGATGCATGTGGATGCCAGGCTGTCTGGTTCATAACAGTGAGTGCCTACTTCAGGGTATGATGTAAAATCCCACTTAGCCAGTTAACAGGTTAAACATGTTTAGCAGGTTAAACATTTGAAAGGGAGAGGAGAGGGAGGATGCTCCGGCCGGGCCGAGCCGGGCCTGCCATGGGACTAGGGCCTGCTCCGGCCTGTCCGTCAGTTAACCACAACATCCCTACCTCAGAGCAGAATGTCAAAAAAAGGACAGACACTCCAAATGAGGTGTTCTATAACTGGATTTCACTGAGCAAGTAACAAAATGGGAACTCCTGGAACACTGAACAAGTCTTAAGGGAGTCAGAGGCTGTCTTCTTAGATTCTCCTGTCTATCTTGCCATCCAAAACTGGCTTTAGTGCTAAATGGTCCCTACAGCTAACTAAAATCACTCCACATTCAAATTATTTCCTGTCCCAAGAGATCAGTTAGGGCAGGTCTACTTTGGGGAGTTATTTCTAAATAATTCCCCTTATTTCAAAACAAGCCAAGTGTCCACACTACCAAGCCTGTTATTTCAAAATAATAACTATTTTGAATAAGCTTATTCCTCTTCACAAGCAGGACTTATTTCAGGAGGTATTTCAAAATAACCATGTAGTATAGACATAGCCTTACATTCCCCAGATCAACCTGACCCTAGATCCTACACCACAAGCAAAGCCAGTAGCCAAGCCTGTAATTAACAGTTTACCTGTGAAAAGGAAATAAGTTATTTATAGATTAAAAGAAACAACCATGCACACAAGTGAGTTACCAGATAGCTAATTCCTAAGAGTGAGAGAGTTGTAATGATCTCTCATTTAATTTCAAAGTCTTTCAGGGAGGAGCTGGAAGTAGTCCCTGGAGATGTGGCTTCAGTTTGGTGTCTATAGCCCTGAGAAAGTTCAAACTACCAAACAGAGGGAAACATTTCCTGGGATTGTGTTTTATTTCTTAGTTCAGCTTCCAAGTCCATAGGTCATGTTTTCTTGCATGTAGCTAGCATTTCCAAGGTGCAATAGGGCCATTACCCAATCCTTTGTATTGTGGTCATTTTTTATGATCTGGCTATGATAGTCCTTCTGGACTGGGGGGAGTGGGCGGGATGAGTCCCATGCCTGGGTTCACAAGGTCATAGCAAAGCATTTTGAAAACTCCAGTTCATCAGATGAAGTGGGTTTTGCCCACAAAAAGCTCATGATTCTATATATTTTGGTTAGTCAAGGGCATGTCTACACAGCAGGGCTAAAGGAAAAATGAGCTATGCAACTTGAGCTACGTCAATTGCATAGCTTAAACGGAAATAGTTTATTTCAGCTTTTGGTGCTGACTACACAGCAGGAAGTCTGTGAAAGAGCACTCTTCCTCTGACTTTCCTTATTCTTCGTAAAATGAGGGTTACAGGAGTCAGAGTAAGCAATCCTCCAGCTCAACATTATATCGAAACAACTGCTTCCTGTATGGATGCAGACTGTGTCATTTTGGAATAACATTAGTTATTCCAAAATAATGCTGCTGTATTGTATTGCCTAAGGTGCCACAGAACTACTTGTTGTTTTTTAAAGTTACAGATTAACACGGCTACCCCTCAGATTTTTCAAAGCAAAAAAAAAAAAAAAACCTTTCCTATTTTCTTTAGCATGGAATACCAATAGTACAAGTGAGATTAAAACATGCAGCAACATAGATTTAATAGATCTAAACATTACATACATTCTTATAATACTAATACCTATTTTGAGCAAAATTAGCACAGGAGAACTAAGTCCCCAGTTATGAATTTGTTAGCTCTTAGCTAACACTTGCAGCTCAGGCAAGAGTTGGCACCTGGCTTGCCAGAATCACAGTCTGTATATTGTCATGCATGCTTAAGTTGTGGGCTCCATTCTTGACTGCAGAAGCATTAGAAACTTCACCCAGTCTCTCTGAGATCTGCTTTATGGCTCTTATCATTTTATCATTTTATAGGCTTTCATTTATGTAGGAACAGAACAGGTGCAAAGTGCTGTAAGTATAGCGTCCCTCCTTATTAATTCGGAAGGGGAGAGAAGAGATTTCAGAGTTTGAAAACAAAATGAAAGTGGTAAACCTAATAGATGGAGGGAGCTGATAGCTTGTTTTTAAATCAGACCTTAACCTTACTGCTGAGATAATCATCCATGGCTGATTGATCAAGGTAGAAAGTTACCATGTCTTTGTAAAATAGAGAAATGCTAAGCCTGTCTAATGTGACATTCTGTATCTTGCCAGCCATTTCTTGTGGAGAACTGACTCACTGCATGGTGGCATTTGAGGAGAGGGAACAGCAACCGACAAGTCCAGGTGCTCTTACAGCTAGAGCCAGCATGCATGTACAAAAAGTACCAGGAAGCTAAGCAGCTGAATTTTTCCATGTATGTGCATCTCCTATGTTGTGGTATATGTCTCACCGTGTGAAGATATCTAGGCATTTTTTATTACATGCAGGGTTTAAAAGTGGGATTTCTGTGATAAAACTCAAACTAATGGAAGGTTCAGAAATTTACAGTACAGGCAGTCCCCGGGTTACATGGATCCGACTTACATCAGATCCCTACTTACAAACGGGGTGAGGCAACCCCGCACTAGCTGCTTCCCCCCAGCAGACCAGGGAGACGCGGAGCGGCTTTTCTCAGCAGACACCTCAGCTTGAGAATAAAGGACTGAGGGAAGTGAGGTGTGGGAGAATAAAACTGAGCTCTGGAGAAATGTTTGGCTAGAGTTTCCCCTACAATATGTACCAGTCCGACTTACATACAAATTCAACTTAAGAACAAACCTACAGTCCCTATCTTGTACGTAACCCGGGGACTGCCTGTACAGGAGTGGCTTCAGGACTCACCTTTACAGCATTTTTTAACTGAGGGGTACGTCTAGACTACAGGCTTTTGTTGACAGAATTTTTGTTGACTGATACTGTCGACAAAGCAAGCCGCTTTGTCGACATGAGAGTCTAGACTCAAAGGACAGTGTAGATGCAATAACGCCTTCTGTCGACAACTCTGTCGACAAAAGGCGTTATTCCTCGTAGAATGAGGTTTACCGCCATCGACAAAACTGCTGAGTTCTGTCAACGTTATGTCGACAGAACTCAGCAGCAGTGTAGACGCAGGTATAGTTTTGTCGACAAAAGTCCACTTTTGTTGACAAAACCCTATAGTCTAGACACACCCTAACTTGCTTATGAAAAATACATGACTATGCTATTATGGACTAAAAAAAATATCAGTGATACTTTGCTATACATAGCAGTCCTCAGACAGAATCAGATCATCATGGTATTGTAGAAATTAAGAAAGAAAATAACCTATTAAGTCATCCTATTCATCCCTCCTCCTCCTAAGAAGGATTATAGCTTAGAGTACATTTCTACATTCTCCAATGTAGAGATGTACTGTATCTTAGAAAGTGAGTTCCTTCCAATAAGTGAAATTAGCCACACAAACTCCAGGGGAGATTTGCAAAGGTCCCAATAGAAATTAAACACCTACTTCTACTGGGAATCAGTGAGAATTAAGCATCCAATTTCCATTTGACCCTTGAAGAATATCCCCCTTGTTCTGATTCAGCTCATGGATAGGTGGAAATCTTTTAAGATTTTGTATAAGTGGAAAATAAGTGGGACTTGAAGTATTTTCAGGCTTAGGAATATAGATCAGTTGGATGCTATATTCTGGCATTAGACTAAATATGGGTTAGATAGCCACTGGTTATTATTTCTAGGGAAACTCTGAAAGGTGGGTCTGTGTATGCATATTATATGAGAGCCACTGGTTATTATTTCTAGGGAAACTCTGAAAGGTGGGTCTGTGTATGCATATTATATGAGAGCCACTGGTTATTATTTCTAGGGAAACTCTGAAAGGTGGGTCTGTGTATGCATATTATATGAGAGCCACTGGTTATTATTTCTAGGGAAACTCTGAAAGGTGGGTCTGTGTATGCATATTATATGAGAGCCACTGGTTATTATTTCTAGGGAAACTCTGAAAGGTGGGTCTGTGTATGCATGTTATATGAGAGAGAAAGATAAGGATCTTCTCTTTGTTCATTACCTGTATGGAAATCACTTGGGAGAAAAAATGGTTTTCTTGCTACAACATTGGAGTGGGAATCGGGAAACAAAGATCAATTTATGAGGCCAACAGTAAACACAAAATTTGTCCTGTGGTAATTTTCCATATGTTGATGAGATTTCTCATCACTTTGGCCCAATAGATCACTATGGGCATGTCTACACTACAGTGTTATTTCAAAATAGCTTATTTCGAAATAACACGTCTAGACACAAAATGCATTTCGAAATAGTGTTTTGCTATTTCGAAACAGCACGTCCACACTGATACTGAATCACATTTAAGGCCGGCCAGAACCGGTTCTGGCAGGGCATCGGGTCAGGAGTTAGCCTCAGGCAGAAGTCACACAAGGTACCTGAGACCTGTGCTTAAAGGGAACACCCCCCCCCCCCCCCCCCAACCCGACAGCCAATTCTAAGGTTTCCCGGCTTGTTTGCCTACCTCGCTGAAGGACGGCAAAGCATTTTTTTCCTCTGAGTGCTCTGGTTGCCCTCACTCAGGACATTACAGCACTCTGCAGCATGGAGCCGGAGTCGCCCCGGGCACTCTGGTGCTTCTCCTGGATGTGTTGCTGTAAGCCTGGCAGCACATTCTGCAGGCAGTAACAGTCTCCCTGATGTGTCCCACTTGGCACATTGTGCCTCATTCCTCCCTCACATCCTTCCACTTACCCCTCCCTAACCCCCCTCCTGCTGTACAATAAAAGACATGTGTTCATTACAACAAAGCCTCCTTACTGAACAAAACTGGGGTGGGGGGAGAATGAAACCAAGTGAGACTGGGGAAAGAAGGTGGGAGAGGGGAGGGGAGGGGGAAACCTGGGAGGAGGGAGTTGGCAGGGGGAGGCAAGGTAATGAAGAGGGAGGAGAAGCTCAGGGTTCAGGGTTGGGGGTCTCGCCGGCCCACCTTTCTCTCAGCACCGCAGGGGCCTCAGCATCCCTGGGGGTGTGGGGAGGAAGAAGCAGGAGGGGGAGAAGGAGTGGGAGGAGGAGCGGTAGCTGGGGAGGCAGCAGGGGCTGGAGCAGCAGGAGGCAGCAAGCTCTGCCCCAGGGTCAATGACACCTGGGGGACATGGACCATCCTGCCCCCCAGGATGTGGTCCATGGCATCAAAATAGGGGCAGGGATCTGGGTCTGCCCCTGGTTGGGAGCTGCCCCATGTGGCCCTGGCGTATGCCTGCTGCAGCTCCTTTATTTGCATGCGAACCTGCTCCTGGGTTTGCATGTGGCCTTTGGTCACCAGGCTGGCAGTCATCCACCTGTAGATGGTTGCATTCCTCCATTTAGTGAGGAAATCATGGACATTGGAAGCATCCCCCCAAACCTGAATTAGGTCTGATCTCCCCACTGGAGCAGGCAGGTGCCTGCCTTTTCCGGCCCCTGGCAAGCTCCTTAGAGCTGGCAGACTGGTCCTGGGGAGCAGTGGAGGGCTGGCTAGGGCTGGCTGCCGGGCTCATTCTGGGGCCACTGAGTCAGGTGCAGCGACTGCTGGCTCTGGGCTGGCAGGCTTGGAGCTGGCATAGGTACTGTGGCCAGAGTCTACCCCTTTAAGGGCTCTGGGGAGTGAGAGGAGTTTTCTTGGTTGTGCCCAGAGTGGCCACCAGGGCACCCTGGGAATGGCTGGAGGACCCCTATTTCGATGTGTCTACACAGAGCTTATTTCAAAATAGCAATTTCGAAATGGGCGCTATTCTTCGTGGAATGAGGTTTACCAATTTTGAAAAGCCCTCCGTTATTTCGATTTAATTTCAAAGTAGTGGTTTGGCTGTGTATTTCTAAATAACTTCGCTGCGTAGACATACCCTATGACATTAAAAAAATGTCAGTGAAAAATTCATATCTATACACTATGACCCCAAGAGCCCCTTGGTGCCAAATGAGATGTGTTTACTGTGCTCCTTGCTATGAGTTCTCAGTACAGCCACCACACTGCTGTCATAGTATTTGTCTGTAAAGAGTGTTGTGTGTAGTATCAAATAAAAGCTGGGAACACATTGGTCATTAATATCGTGTGACATCTATGGCTGGAGTGTAAAAAAGTATGTGTGTGTGCTGGAAATATGTTTTTGAGAATGCGTTGTGGGGCAGACTGGATAAACAAGTTTGTCTTAGAGAAAGAAATGTTGCCTCATCTGTGTCTAGGGCTACACTACAAGTGCTCCAGGGACAGCAGCTGTGCTGCTCCTGATGAACACTCTAAACCAACAACTTCAGTTCCTCCACGTCCCACAAAAGGGGACTGGGTTTCTCCTGCCAACTTAGCCCCCACCAACAAATTGCTATCTCCATCGGTGCTCAGGGCAATATAATTTACATCACTGAGATGTGTGGATGAGTCACACGCCTGAGCAACATAAAAATTACACTGAAATAAGTTCTAAGTTCATAATTGAGCAGAATGGAGCCAAAGACAGATGGACAGTTCGTGTGCACCTACGCTAAACACCAGTTCTCAGGATAATGAGGAAACAGCATGGCATCAGCACCCTGGAGAACATTTTGCAGACTGAACTCCAGACAGCCACTCTGATTCTTGAGACAATGCCAGTGAACTTTGGGAAGTATAAACAACAGAAGACCTTGTTATCCACTGCTGAGGGAACAAAGCGAATAAATGCTTTTTGCATTGAGGAATGGTGGGTTCCTAGTTACAAGGGCTGGTGATGCTGAGAAGTAAATTTCTTACTTAAAGCTATCTTAGACTAGGATTGTAACATGTCAAGGGCTAGTCACTAGAAAGCATGGTCATTTTGCTTTGTCTCAGGATCATTTAAATCTCTATTTATTAAAATGTATTCTTGTTTGATTATAAAGTCAGCTCAGTGCTGCAATAGTTACGTGAGGGGTATATGCTCAGCAGAGCCAGCAGGCTGGGGTGCATTTGAAACAAGAGACTTGGTATTTCCTGTGAGTATCCACTGATAGAAGAGTATCCCTCTGCAGTGTTCAGCCCCCAAGGGCGCAGAAATAGAGAGCACTGACAGTTATCTGCAAGGCAAGGCCTGGTAGAGCCCTGCAGAGTTTGAGGGGCTGGCTAACAGATTAGAGTCTGAGGGAGAAGATTCAGCTCAGCAGGCATGAGCGAGTGCACACATACACCCCAAGCGCACGCACACACGCAGTATTGTATGCCCCAAGAAAATGTCTCACGTACAAGCTACTGATGACAGGCAAAGTTAATCACTACTTTGAGCTAATTTCTTAACGTTCATAAAATGCTTTTTGACAAGGGAAAATGTTTTTAACTGAACTATGCAACTGCCTGAAGAAGTAAACAAACACCATTTCCAAGCACTAGTTTGCAAGGCAAGTACTAGACACTTAAATGACTCAATCTTGACTGTAATCTATGCTCATACTCAATTTAATTTAAAAAAAAAAAAACCTACATCTCTTGCTATTAGTTATTCAGTAATCATGAGCCCATGAAAAGAACCAAACTGTGCTGCACTGTCTCTTTCACAGCAAGCTGAATTTATTGCTTCAATAGCACAGTCTAATGATTAACTTTACATGCTAATGAATGGCTCTATTTTACCACTGATCCCCTTTTGTACCCTCCGTTACATTTCTTTCAGCCTCCAGGGGTCACACACAAATCCCTGTTGAAATACTATAAACAAATCCCACAAAATCCCTCTGAATCTAGCCTAGGGAGTATCTACGGTGCCATTAAAACCTGCGGATGACTCGTGCCAGCTGACTCAGGCTGGAGGGACTCAGATTAAGGGGCTGTTTAACTATAGTGTAGATGTTGCATCCCTTTGCAGCACCCAGTCCCTAAGGGGCTCAAGAATAGGAGGCACCAAATTAGCTGTAAAGCAAGCAAGGCCTGGCAGAATCTTGAGAACTTTGATGGGCTGGATAACAGATTGGAGTGTGAGGGAGCATGAGGTGGGAGGATTCCCAGCACAGCCCCTGAGCCAGCTGTGGTTTTTTTAATTGCAGTGTAGATCTATCGCGGAATGTCTCATGCAATGACCTGAGCCAGCAGGATTTTCTTTAACAATCCTGGGTGCTGAGTGTTTCTTCATCCAAACAATATTTACAATTAGCAGGTTTTATTCATGTGTGACAAGAGCATTTCTTTCCATGGTTTATCAGATGAATAATGTGCATTTATAATTAGTTTTTAAAAAGCATATTAAAGGTTGAATTAGCTGTGGCAGCCTTTTGGGAGGCACTTTACAACTGTCTCCTGTCAATACATATGTAGGCATATACTAAAAATCCTCAAGTGATTTCTTGCTGTACTGACCATGAGCTGAGATTTAAAACATGGCCACTTTAAAGCACTAAAGAAACAAACATAGCATGAGGAATTAGACTTGGTTGTATGTGGATAATACACCATGGCTGTGTCTAGACTGGCAAGTTTTTCCGCAAAAGCAGCTGCTTTTGTGGAAAAACTTGCCAGCTGTCTACACTGGCCGCTTGAATTTCTGCAAGAACACTGACTTCCTACTGTCTGAAATCAGTGCTTCTTGTGGAAATACTATGCTGCTCCCGTTCGGGCAAAAGTCCTTTTGCGCAAAGCTTTTGCGCAGAAGGGCCAGTGTAGATAGCTCAGAGTTGTTTTGCGCAAAAAAGCCCCGATCGCAAAAATGGCGATCGGGGCTTTTTTGCAGAAAAGCACGTCTAGATTGGCACGGACGCTTTTCCGCAAAAAGCATTTTTTGCGAAAAAGCATCCGTGCCAATCTAGATGCTCTTTTCTGCAAATGCTTTCAACGGAAATCATGCCAGTCTAGACGTAGCCAATTAGTTTTTAACATAATGATTGTTTAATCTCCTGCAATTTCCACACCACGGTTTTAGATACATTTTAAAATGTTCTGGCTTTATAGCAATGGATCCTAGACAATTACTCCTTCATTAAAGAAAAATCCTGCCCCAGTAGCTTTGCCCAGTGGCCAAACTCTGACTTCAGTATGGCCCGGAATTCCTAGCAGGCATAAGAGGGATTTACACACGGATGTGCATTCAGAGGGAAACTAACTAGGATGCCAATCAGTTACCTTTTTGCAGCTCTTCCTTGCCTGTTTGAAGTGTTATTACTTGGATCCTATTGATCATCCAGAGACTATGATTATAGTTATCATTGGCCTGTTCAGCACATTTTGTATGTTTGTGTGCTTAAGTGCATTTTATCAGTCCAACTGAGCAAGGGTCTGAGGCAAGAATGAAGGAAAAGGCACCAACAGAAGTAATCAAGAGCCATTGTGCTAATACTGATGCTTCTTCCCATTCCCTCCCAAATTGTCTTCCTCCCAGCTCCCCTCAACCACGATTGTATAGACTGCAAAAGCTTAGAAGTGACTAATAAAATGGAAGACTGCAATACATTTTACTCAATCACACCTGCTAAGTTTCACACTAAACAAAACATATTGTGAGAGATTTTGGTAGAACTATATTTTAAAAAAAAATCCATAGGGGAAACCCATTAGTAACACCAGAGCTATGACCTTGAACAACTGGCTATTATTCCTCATGTTTCCTAAAATGGTGGTGGGGCAGAGCGGGGGAAGAATACTACATTTAGCCTCTTGGCACGAAGGCGAGAGTTGCCCTTTTTTTTTTTTTTAAATAAAAGGGACAGAGAATATAAAACTTTGTCTATAGCCATAAAGAACCAGTCTAAAAACACATCTTTAACTAAATCAGTACAAGCATGCACAAAGCCATGGCTCTGGTCCCCTTCAGAAGAATCTCATAGACTTTTTAAAGTCACCATTCTCACTGAGGATATTAACATCAAACACTACATGTAATACTACTACTTCATTGAACTGGACCCGGAATTCCCTGCAGAATTGTATCAGT
This sequence comes from Pelodiscus sinensis, assembly GCF_049634645.1. NCBI lineage: Eukaryota > Metazoa > Chordata > Testudines > Trionychidae > Pelodiscus > Pelodiscus sinensis. The sequence goes on along the minus strand of NC_134713.1, from coordinate 162,431,759 downwards.
GTCACACCAATGGCATTTAATCAGTGTAATGGCATGGGGATCAGTTCATGTGTTTTCCAAAATGAGACTGATTAATTCTCAAGAAGGGCAAACATCTGCCAAAAGGTACCAAGGGCAAAAGCTCCGCACAAAACTCTGCAGTCTCACTTCTGTGTTCCTGTTGTTCAACCCCACCCATGTCTTTTTTTGGCAGGAGTGTGGGGGGAGTGGGAAAATCTTGCTAAAATTCAGTGTTTCCCCCCTTTTGGAAAGCAAACAGTAACAGCCTGCTGGTGAATAACCGAGAAGGAGGATTTATAATAGGAGAGCCTGGTTTAGTTTAGTGTCTGTGCCGAACTGAACATTCCATTTTGCTCGGTGAATGCTGTTTTGAATGTAAGCATCCCTGTAAACTTCATTTATTCACCCTGAGTTCAAACATCCACGTGGGGTTGGAAACCTGTCAGGTGGTAACAAGGACAGTCTTTTCTGGATACAATGCTAATGCTAAATAGAGTTGCCAATTGTCAAATCGCACTGACCCATAGACTCTTGCCATGCCCCCAGCCCACTTCTTCTCTAATGCCCTGTCGTCCCCCCACACACTTACTCTATTCACCCCCTCACACACATTCAGTGACTTTCACCAGATTACAGCAAGGCATTGGAGTGCAGGAGGGGGTGTGGAGTGCAGGCTCTGGGCGAAGGCTATCATGGAGGTGGTGGTGAAAGATCCAGTCTCTGGCCAGGTGCTGCTCTCTCAGGCAGCTCCTGAAAATGACCAGCAAACCCCTGTGGCAGCAGCTCCTAGGTGGAGTACTGGGGTCTCAGCATGTTGCTGCCTGCCGGCACTATCCCCCCCAACCAGCTCCCAGCCAATGGGAGCTGTGGAATCAGCACACAGGTCAGAGGCAGCACAGAGACCCTCCCCCACACACCCTCCATAGGCCATAAGGATGTGGTGACAGCTGCCCGGGGATCGGTGTGGAGTGAAGTTGGACAGGAAGCTTGCAGTACCTCTGCCGTGCTGTTAGTGCTGAAAATCTCCTTGGTTGGCTGCAACAGCCTTCAGGAGATAAAGCATGATTCTGGGGGACTCCTTGTGAAGCAGGAGGGGTAGCAACTTAAATGCTCAGGATGGGGGACAGCTGTGAGAATGCTAATGAGAGTGCCATCAACTGAGAGTGACTCTTTGCTGACTGCAGTATTGCTGTAGCCAGCCCTGTTGGTCCCAGGATATTCTGAGTTTACAGAAGTGAGGTTGCAGGGTTTCACCGCCCACGAGGAGGGTCAAACTCTGCACCTGGAAATGCAGCTGACAGACTTAGAGGTAGGAACAGTGACCAGCTGCCACACAGACTCAGGGGATACAGTGGCTGGATCTCATCCCAACAGATTGGTGTCCATCCAGAGAGCAAGATGGGATCAAATTCTAAGAGGGTCATTTTAGCCTTATATAGGCATTTGCATCTATTTAGTGCTGTCACACCTGCATGAAGTATCATGCATCACAATGGTGGCAGTGTTATAGGAAGTATTTACATTCTAAAAAAAGTTTGAAATGTGCATTTAGTAGAGTACAAGAGAGCTAAGATTGATATTGTTCAGGTCTGAGACACAGGCAGAGTTAATCAGAGAAATTAGGGGAAAGGACAAAGGGCTGAGCTGAGATGTTGCAATGGGTTGGAGGCTTAGATTGGCACAGCAAAGGATGCTTTGCAGCCGGGACTGAAACTCACTTGCAGAATCATGCACTCTGAAATAGCAGGGGTACTGCAGGATATAAGTGAGGACCATTGTCAGATTTGTGGGGGTTAAAGTCGACACAGCAAAAGGGGGTTGCAGGTCAGGTTTGAGAATTATTAACAGAGCTGTGTAGAGGAAACATGCAGAGGGCCACCAATACTATACCTAACTTTAATTACAACTGTAAACTGCATTCACAGAAAAAGGTTTTTAAAAAAAAATGCTCGCCTATTGTCTCATCTTATACATACAATCCAAGTACTTTGGGGTTAGAGCTTTTATAGTTTGTGTCAGGCCTAACATGATCTCTGGGTGCTATAAGAAAGCACCAAAGTTTGGCACAAATGCAGGTATCCCTAAATTAGCCCCACATTATACTACAGCACATGCCAACTACCATCTGGCTGAAACTTGAACAGGTGTATTCCCCTTTCCAGGACAGAAGTTATATGACAATTCTGATCACAAAAAAATTTCGAGACCCCAAATGACTGTAGCAGGCAGCAGAAAAGGAGAAATGAATGTGCTGGTAATACTGCAGATGCTTTTTACCTCATTTCCAGGTAGGTAAGATTTGGAAATCATATTCAAATTACTTAAGAATGCAAGGACCTATGTGATATTCTAACAAAAAGTGACCCCTACGTCCAGTGTATTGGGCCACATTTTAGACACAGAACTAAGGTTCAGAATCTGTTCTCACTTGCAACAGCTCAAATCCAGACTGCCTTCAGTGGAGTAACTCCAAATTCATAAAGATGTAAATAAGAATGGAATTTGATCTTCAGTCAAATTAGGTGCTTGCTGACCTTGCCCTTGCACTCTCTAGGGCTTGTCTACACTATGGAGAAGATCAACCCTCCAGAGGCCAACCTTCTAGCATTCAAATTAATGGGGCTAGTGAAGACCCGCTAATTTGAACTGAGAGGGTGCCCCCGTCGTCAATGGTTGTCCTGCTAATCACAAGGAAAAAGGAAAGTCGAAAGGAGTATTTGCTCCTGTCAATCTGCTGCATGGACGGCCCAAAAACATGATTTAAGGTATGTCGGCTCCAGCTACATAATTAATGTAGATGAAGTGAACTCCCCCTTTTCGTATGGACCAGGCCCTAATTTGTAATTATTTTTCCCCTTGAATTAAAAAAAGCTAGTCTCAGATATGACTGTGGACTTTGAAAGAATAATCCAGGATCACTAAAGCAGCTCCTGCTGAAAGAAGTATAAACACACAACAGATGTGCACACTAACGAACACTGGGACTGCATTGCTCATGTCATGCAGCTTTCAGGGATTGGTCTGCAAAAGAACAAAAACAATGGAACCCCGTTTCAATTGTCATCTATTGTGCCTAGATTCTAGTATGATGGGCTATTATACTCCATGTATTGTGCCCTAGTCTCCTTTTCTCTTTCCTCCACCTGCTTCCTTTCTGGTTTTGTCTTTTTAAACTTCAGGTATGGACAGCTGACCCAAGCTGTCAACTATTTCATGCTGCTTTCTTCAAGCTTCTCTAACCTTCTCTGCAGGCATTTGCTCTGACTATATAAGCGTGACTGTTGTTTCTGGACAAAATCTGTTTGTGTTTGTCTTCCCACATATTCCATCATCTTCCCCTCAATTTGGTTTTTAATATGAATTTTAACACAGTGCTACAGAGAAAGGGCTGATTGACAGCCCCACAGACCAGAGCATCATGACCACAGAGGCTCCCTACCAGTTTGCCTCAGTTCTGACAAACAGCCAAATCTAGCGTGGGATGCAATCCAGTCATGGTTCATTCAATCCTTGGTTCCTCTCCTGAGCATGTCAACAAGGGAACCATCCAAAGTTCAGATCAGCTGTGGTCATCTCCCTCAGGTGGTCATTAATTCCAAAGAAAGGTCATCCACAAGTGACCGTCATCACTTTGTATGCGCCATTGCCCAATGGCAGTGCATAGAAACAGGCTTTGTCTGGAGAGCAGAAATGGTCACAAATATTTCTCACTTTTTTTCCTTGATAAAAAATTCCTTTTGATCAAAGTTTTTCCAAAAAGTTTGCTTTCAGAGGGGAGGGCAGGATCTGTTCTACCACTAAAGTTAAATTTTCAGAAAAAAATAGTTTTGAGGAAAAAACCCCCCACCACAAGAGTATACGTTTCCAACAAACCAAACTAAAAAGTTCATTTCTTTTGCATGTTTTCAATGAAACATACTAGGGCTGTCAGTTGACCTGCATTAATGCCTGCAATTCACACAGGACAGGATTAATGCGTTAAAAAAATTAACGGTTAATTGCAGGCTGAATGCACTGCCTCTTTAAAGCACCAAAACAACACTTCGGCTTGCGCTGCCCTTTTGACATGCTGCTCCAGTGCCTTAGTGGGGACTCCAGCTGATCACGGGCTCCATGCAGCGCTCCCCATTGAAACACCGCTGCAGTATTTCAAAGGGGAGTTGCACGCGGTTAATCGTGATCACATTTTTTTTAATCGCTTGACAGCCGTAAAACATACTTTTCTTTTTCTTATCAACTGCTAGGGAGTAGTAAATATCCAAACAAAAAATTTTATTCATATATCACAATGAAATATTTCCCATTGTTCCATTACTCAGCCTTGTAGGGGGAAAAGAGTCTAAGAAAAGAAGATGTGTTAAGAGGCATTTAAAAACAGAAGGAAACCAATACGGATTTTCCCAGCAGTTTCATAAAATCCCTTTATTTACCAGTGCAAGTAAAAGTTAAAAAAAAAAGCTTGAATTTACTGCACATCAACAATAAGCATATGAATCTTATGCCAATATGCACCCCGTGTAACAAGGACAGGGACACTGAAAATGGCCAGTGCAGTTTCATAGTCCAAATGGAAAGAACTTCAGAAGTAAACAAGAATAAGGAGGATAAAAACTAACTCAGGTATCCTAACCGCTAGCCTCTCCCCCTTTTTACTCTAGGGCATTTCTCCTCCCTGTATATTTTTGACTCAAAGCTCACCGACCTACAGGCCTGCTGCCACTCACATTCCCCACTCCCGTCTCCTTTGCCCACTTTTGATGCCTATGGGCCAGATGCTGTAGATCAGCGCAGCTTTGTGGAAGACAATGAAGCTACAACATATTGGGGCACAATCCAGACTAGGGGAAGAGCGACTATGTCACCTTGGCGCTGCAGTCTTGGGTCCTTTACAGTGCTTTGCCCATAATGGCTTCCACTAGGTCTACCCACATACAGCCTTCCAGCATGCAAGCTACACCCTATGTGTAGTAGCAGACTGCCAGCTAGATCTTAACCTTCACCAACCTGGGCTTGGTGATATTACTAGGTGACCCCAACATATCCACAATCTCAAAATTTCCCCAGGAATATCCGGTAGTGCCCACCCCCCTCCTTTAATAGAATATACCAATTTATTACTATCCAGTTTTCCAGACATTTCAATTTAAAAAAAACGAATTAGATAAAAATGGTAAAACTTTATTTATATTCAAAATCCATCTCTTTGTAGTCAATGAAGCATAAGAATCAGAAATGGTTTCAAGAAAGAGACAGATGATTTTAGTAAAAAAAAAAAAAAAAAAAAAAATCTACTAACGAAAGCACCTTCGTCGAAAGAAAGCTCTCACCATGTTTCCTGTAAGGTCATGGACCAAGTTTTTCAGGTCATGACCTCTCCTGCCCCAATCCAATAGCTGCTTCCTTTTGTCCTGCAAAGGGCAGGGATATGGAGGGGGAGAGAGGTGTGCACACTCTAGAGTGTGTCTCCCTCTTTTTTAGATGGTTTTCAAGAGGGGGGCAAGCTATTTCCAGCTGAGACCTATCAGCTAAAGAGTTTCTATGCAAGGTTTGTCCTTCTGTTTCTGTGACCTGTTTGAAATCTCCCCCCTCCCCAATTTGTTTACTTCTGAAATGCAAATTAAGACAAGCACTCATTTGTTTAGGACAGACTTGTTGGCCAGCATCTATATGGGCAAGGCTGCGTGAATTTGGAATTCTGGTTAATATACAGGGAAAGCTTACAAATTCACGTGCAAAGTTGCCACATATATTATCGAGATGATACTGGCCAGCAAGTTATGGGTTTTCAAATGCGACTTTATAAAGCCTAAACCTTGTACAAAGAGGACAAGAGTGTATGATACAGGACAATATCTAGTCACAAGCTGATCTCCGCACGGGACCAGGAAGGCACCTGCCTTCTCCGGCCCCTGTCAGGCTCCTGGGACCTGGCAGACTGGTCCTGGGGAGTGGTGGAGGGCTGGCTGGCACTGGCTGCCTGGCTCATTCTGGGGCCACTGGTTTGGGGCAGTGAATACTGGCTCTGAGCTGGCAGTCCTGGAGCTGGCACAGGCACTGTGGCCAGACTCTACCCCTTTAAGGGCTCCGGGCGGGGGGGGGGGGGCACAGGAGAGGGGGGAAGGAGAGGAGTTTTCCTGGTTGGGACCAGAGTGGCCAGCAGGGCACCCTGGGAAGGGCTGGAAGCCCCCCTATTTCGAATTAGCCCCTATTCCGCATCTACACAGAGCTTATTTCAAAACAGCAATTTTGAAATAAACCTCATTCCACGAGAAATAGTGCCTACCAAGTTCAAAATAAGCCCTCCGCTATTTCAAATAATGGCTGTTATTTCGAAATAACTTTTCTGTGTAGACATATTCGGGGAGGGCAGGGGGGAGGGAGAGGGAGAAGCTAATATTCTTTAAGCAATGTATATTATACTGCATTTTCTGTATTGTGCCTTGGGGGCTGAGATCCGCTATCTGTTTGGCACACATCACTTATGTAGTGAGTGGCAGATTCCTATAAATAAATAGCCCATACAATATGCATGATGAATACCTTCAAGGCACATTAGTGTTGGCTATTGGGTATATGTACAGTCACACTAGACATTGTCACAGCTACAGCAGACTCTTAAGGTTTACATGTCTTTTTTCAGCACATAGTTCCTTCAGGAGTCTCCTTAGTGCTTTTCCTCCAGCATTGTCTCCAAAACCCTTCTCCGTGCCAAGGGCTGCCTGCAAGCAGAACTATTTTAAAAGGTAACATCAGCCAAAAAGCTGTTGGTTTGGAGCTATAGCTCCACACTGTTGCTCGCCTCTCTCTTGCTGTCTCTGTAGAGGAGTATTCAGGGATATTATTTAAGCTGCATTCACCAAGCAATGCAGTCACCATGTATATCAGTATCATGTATGTGCCCTGCAGTACTGACTTAAAACAGCCATTTCCTCTTGAGCTTTTGTGCTTTCCTTGTTAGTTACAGCATATTGCTGCTGCTGCAAGGGGTTGCCCTTTAGGATGTCAACCTCTGCAGACTTTTCTCACACTCACCAATTGCTGATTATAATGCCAATGCCTACAGGCACGCTTTGCTTGTGGAGGACTATGTTGAGCAACATGACCTTTTCCATGTCTAATTGCCAGAGCCCTGAAAAGCCCAGCCTATGGCAAAGAAGTGGCTCATGGCAAAACATGACATCTTTGCAAAGAATTGCTGTTTTGTGATCTGACTAACAGCTTGTATGTGAAGCATATTGGGTCAATGCATTAAACTGGCAGACCAAGGGAAAGTGGAGCTGGAGGAGATGAAGAAACAGCACCATAACTTTTGATTGCTTAAAGCAGCTAGATCAATTGGCCAGAGACACAGGTGGTATTGTGCTAACAGGATTGATTGATGCACTTTACCTGGAGGAACGTGCAGCAGGGCAAACTGGGCAATAGTACATGATTCACAGAGTTAGAGAGGACAGAATCCAGCAGGGTGAGCAATTCTATTCTAACTATGAGAATAGGATATATGGATAAGCATTAGAGGGTTGATATGGGGGTCTGGTGTAAGATTTTTTTTTTTTTTTTTTTTTAAAAGAGAAAGTATCCAACCATAATACTGGGGAAAAAACTAAAGCCAGAATATTTTGGGGGTACATTTTGCCCTCAATGATGCTCCAAGTATCTGTAAACATTGCACAAATCAAAGTGGGGTGTAATTGTCTCTGCTTCTGCTGTTTAACAGAAAACAATTATCCCCCCAATTATCCTTGCATCAGAATGACCCCAAGCTTTGGGGAAATTCTGAGTTGGCATAGTGAGAGATGGAGCCCATCACTACGCAAAACGTGTATTGTGATGTACAGACTACATGCACTTATTTGAAGAGAAAAGGAAAAGATAGTAGAGTTTAGAAAGGAGAAGTGACAAATGCATACAAAATAATGAGTGCCGTAGAAAACCTGATCAGAAAATTCAGTTCACCCTGATCTCATAATACAAAAACAAGGGGATATTGAGTGAAGCTTAAAAGATGAAAAATTGAAGACTGACAAACAGAATTCATCACAAGGTGTGATCAGAAGGCCTCTTGCTACCTCAGTTTCCTCCTTTGGGCTCATTAATCCCACAAAGGCTCTAATACCTCCCTTTCGGGGGCTGGTTTATTAAATAAAGTTCAAAATACAGACATACTGTCTTTGGTGACCTGGCTGACTATGTCCTTCAGGGTGCATCTATACTGCACTGTAGGTCGAAATGGGATAGACAATTTGCACAGCTCAAATTGCATCTCTCATTTTGATCTTATTTTGAAATTTGGCACCGTCTATACAGCACTTATTTCAAAATAAATCACTATTCCGAAACATCCTTTACTCCTCATGGAAGGAGGTTTACAGAGACATTAGAATAGCAAGCCCATTATATTTTGAAATAATGAGCGTGCTCAAAAGACGTGGAATAGTTATTTCGAGATACCACTGGTATCCCAAAATAGCACTGCAGTGTAGACGTAGCCACAGAGTTCCAAATACCATCAGTTACCACAAAATAAAGTTCATCTGTCTAAATGTGGTTTCTCCTGTCAGTTAAGGGGCCCTCTTTAAACCCTCAGAATAGACACTCTCTGAGCCAACCAGAACAGGACAGGTTACACGCACATCCCTTTTTAACAAAGGAAAGCAGCACAGAATTCATGTCTCCCACAGATTTCCTCTGCTGCCAGCAGAATAATAAATTCTGCTGGCAAGGCTCTGCAATTACACCTTTTGCCCACCAAGGGCTGCTGTGCCACAAGAGAAACCAGCTGGTTAGACTCCAGAGCAGCCAGAGGGAGGGGTCACTTTGGCTTTGGTTCCCCCACTCTCCTCATTGCACAAAGGTTCTGGCACCTGTGTCCGAGTCACATTCCTTGAGGATTTATCTGCTTATTAACCCAACAGCACCTCCCATGGCTTTCTACATGGAGCCTATGGCTTCTCCCAGGAGGACAGTGGCCAGGTATCCAGTTTTTTTACCAGAACATTTGGTTGAAGAGGGACATGGCAGGTTCAGCAAGCACTGCCTATTGCCCTCTATAGTTGCCACATTCCTAATCATGCAAACCCAAAATTCCTTGCTCCACTCTTCCTCCCTTTATTGCTTGCTCCCCCCATCCTGCTGCTCCTAGGCAGGGAGAGGGAGGAGTCAATGTATGTTGCTGTCCAAAGCACTGCCACTGCAGCTACCATTGGCAGCAGTTCCCAGCCAATGGGAGCTGCAGAATCAGTGCTTAGGGTGGGGACAGCACAGAGGCCCGCCCCTCCTCCCCCCGCCACATAGGGATGCATGTATGGTGCTATAGTTGCTTCTAGGAGTGGTGCAGAGTCAAGGCAGGTAAGAGTCTGCATGAGCACCACTGCACTGCTGAACTGTTAGCCTTCAAAATCTCCGGGATTGGCTGCAGTAGCCTCTGGGAGACAGGGTGTCATGCTGGGAGACTCCCAGTGAGAGTGGGAGAGTTGGCATCCCTTCATACTGGGCTGTTAAAAAGTCCAGTTGGCACAGGGCTGGGTAGGCTCCCTACCTGGCTCTGAGTGGGTCTCAGGAAGCAGCTAGCACATTCCTCCAGCCCCTAGATATATGAGCAGCCATAGGGGGTGTTACCTACCAGCCCTGTGCTTTTGGGAGCCAGGGAGTGACATTCATGGAAAACCATCGCCTGCCCCCCCCCCCCCCCCCCCCTTAGCCTTTGCTGGAATCAGACAAAGCAATGAAAAGGCCAGGGAAGACACACCTAAATGGCTTCAGACAAGGGTGATACAATTAAGGAAACACCCCAGCCTCATTTGCATTAAAGATGGAACAGAGGGACATCTCATTAGCATGCAGAATGGAGAGCAGCTCTTTCAAGGCAAGAACCGCAGTGAACTATGGGACACCGAAAGCAGAGAAGCACTGCCTGATGGGAAATCCCTGCTCCAGATGCTAATGAACCTAGGCCTGCTCACACCCAAATTAGTCATTATCAGACCAATTCTAGTAACGATCCTATTGACATCTAAAATACTGAAACTGCCTAGTTGCATTGTGAGCTCGTTCAAGGAACATCACCCATAACCAGGGGTGATCAGTCTCTATTGTCTCACCTCTTTCTTTTTGAACTATCCCTATAAAAACTCCTATCCTTGCCCCAAGAAAACTGTTCTGATACCAGGACTTAAACTGCATCAGTTCCATTGAGACTTCATCATCACCTGTCTGATCATGCTGGGGGCTCTGTCCTGCTTGTCTCCTGCCCTCTGGACCCCCAGCTACCATCATCATCTGGGAACCCTGATCAGTGCAAGCTTCATGGTGAGAGAGAGAGAGAGAGAGAGAGAGAGAGAGCTCTCCCTCTCCCTCCCTCTCTCCCTACCTAACATTTGTAATCAGTTTCAATTTAGATTTAATATTGTAACTTTGATATCTATTCACTACTTAGAAATAAATCACTTCCATTGTTAAGCTGGTTGCTTCTCTCTCTTTCTTTCTCTTTTGCTCACTCTTCCTTAAGGGGTGTTGTTTTGGCTTCCCCATTTGCTCTGCAACAACGCTTCTTGTACCCAAGCAAAAGATCCCTGTAGTGCCCAAAATCCTGTGGGGTTTGCTCATCGTGTGGTTTACCAGTGAATGACTGTGGTGTGAAAGTGGCGATAGGGGGTGCTGAACCTGGGGGCTTATGAGGATGGCACCTTAAAGTGCTGTTTAATCCAGCCCACGGAGTCCAAAGGCATATGAGGGTGCAGTGTGGCATTGCTGTGAAACCCAGCCAGCTGAGTCCAGGGACATATGAGGGGGTCAGCTTGTGAGTGCTGAGTACCCAGTCCTCTCAGACGTGCTCTGTTAGTGGGTGAGTGTCTGTGTGTGTTGCCAAGGTGGCAAGAACCCCATCCTGAGGAACCTAGTTCCTGCAGGAGAGCCCCAGTAGGAGGGGGAATTGGCAGCAGGGAGAATTCAGCTCCATATGAGAGCACAAGTAAGCACCAACAGCACACTGATAGAATTGTTAACTTTCCCCCAGTCCCATAAGGGTAACCCTGATAAATGAGCATACCCCAGAGTATTGGGCAAGTCTGGTAACAGGGGGAAGGGGGTTGTGTGATTCCCACCCCCTCTCCCCGCAAACACTGGCCCTGCTGCGTTCCTACCCCTGGGAACTGGCCAGCATGTCTGTCCATCTCTTAAGTGCCACTTGAGGAAAGTACTGCCAGAAACCTGCATCTCTCACCTCTACCCCAACCCTAAGCACCCTCCCACATTCTGAACCCCTCGGCACCACCACCTATCCCAGAGCCCTCTCCTGCACCCCAAACCCCTCATCTCCTATTCCAGAGCCTGCACCCCCAGCCAGAACCTTATTCCCTGCCTCAACCCAATCCTCTTCCCCAGCTCAGTGAAAATGGGAAAGTTAAGAAGGGGGTATGGAGTGAGTGGACCTGGGTCCTTGGAGAAAGTGCAGAGAAAGGTTTTGTGCAATTAGAAAGTTGACATCCCACCCCAGGAGACAAGTCAAGCCTTCGTCACACATAGCCCTATCCTGGCTTGACCACCTGCCTGATGACTCCCCTTCCTGCAATCTTTTCCACGGGCCTCTTTTCTATACCCCAGAAACCTACTGAGTCACGTGACAGGTAGGTCATGAGATATTCTTCATTCTCAATACCTAGGGAGGCAAGAGAAGCAAGTCACATCTCTCCTTCAAGAATCCTGCCACCCCTTGACAGAATATTTTCCACATAATGCAGGTGGAATTCATTGCCATAAGATATCACTGAAGCCAATAGCTTAGCAGGATTAAAAAAATAATTAGACATTGATATCAATCAGAACACCCAGAATTAGAATAGCAAATATTAAAAATATAAACAAGAGTTTTGAAAGAAAAAGGCCCATGGTTCAGAACATAAGCCAGACATTAATTAATAGGATTCACAGGAAGCTTTTCCTGGGGGCAGGATATTCCTTAACTTCCTCTGAAGCAGCTGCTGCTGGTCATTGTGAGAAACTGGATTCTGAGCTAGCTAGACCAGGGTCTGAACCAGTCTGACAATTCTCACATTCCATTCCTCTGTAGATTACTTCTACTGTAACTGGAAATTTAACTGGAACACCACTCACATGAAGAAAGACATACAATGGGACTATGAACTTGGGCTGTGCTCAGAATCCACTAGAAGAAACAAATCTAGATTAACAGCATTTCTAAAACTTTATCCCTCCCTCCAAAGCCAGACTCTAAATGGTTTTAGAACTTTAAAAAGTTCAAGATTTTTATTTTAATATAGAAGTTGGCCCATAAGAAATGCCAACATCTAAATATCCCTTAATTTTTGGTTAAAAAGTTGATACATGCTCAAGTCCAAAGCTGAACTATATGGCTGACCTGTAACTCTGCACATGAGCCAAAAGCTTCAATCTGCACCTCTCTAAAATATTGCACTCCAGAACTACTGGCAGATTTTTCAAGCCATCCCCATCTTTACAAAGAAGAGACAGATTGTAGCACCACATATGCAAAACAATACGCATTTAAGGTCAGAATTTGGAAAAGTGGCTTGTGATTTTACTCACCCAACTTAACACAAAGCTTGAGCTATGGTCATGCTGAACATTAACAAATTAATCTGAAGCCAATGGGGAGATGCATATTCTGGCATACTAGACTTTAGACGCAGGCCTTTAAACTGAAATCATGTCATTTCATATATATATATATATATATATAGTAGCCCAGTGTCTGTGAATCTGTAACGCTGAAATGCTGACTGTTCCCTCTGGGCAGCCCATGCTGCATGGGGAGTGCGGGGCCCAAACAGCCGCTTGCACCGCTTGCTCCCCCGTGGCAGCCCGGCTGAGCAGCACAGAAGTCAGCCGAGTGCCACGGCGGGAGAGAAAGAGGGGCATGGCAGTGACGTGTGGCATGACAGAGGCTCCAGGCCCCGCCCCCTGGCCGTGAATATCACCACCCCGCCCCCCTTCACCTCCCGCCGTGGTGCTCGGTTGACTTCTGTGCTGCTCAGCCAGGATGCCGCATGGTAGCAAGTGGGGCAAGCAACCATTTGGGCTCCGCGGTCCCCCAAGTGAGAGGCAGGAGTGGGAGGAGAAGAGAAAGAGAGAGACAGAGTAAGAGGCAGGAGGTGGAGGAGAGCTGAGAAGGGTGTGGGGGGAGGCAGTAGGAGGAGGAGGAGGAGAGAGAGAGAGAGAGATGGAGCAAGAGACCGGAGGCTCAGGAGAGAAGACCGACGTGGAGGAGAGACCTAAAAATCCCATCTTATGACGGACTAATTGGCTAGTTCTCTCATAAGAGCCATCAGTGACTTGGTCCATTTCTTTAGGAACTGGTTCTCAGTTAAATACCTCAATACTACAAATGGTTGGGAAAGTTATTCCCCATGGGGGGAAAAAAACCCCTGTCAACTTTCAAAATTGTAAAGATTGATAAAACACCACCTCCCCTCCCCCAAATAAAACAAAAATAGTTTTTTTTCCAGTCTGAAGATTTGATGAAAACTGATCTCTCGCCCCCCCCCACTACAAAAGCTTTCATTTAGTCGAAATGCTATTTGCACCCCCCTTCCTTGGGGAGCCCTCAAGGCAGGGGGTGATGGCGCTGCGATACAACAGGATTTGGAAGACATTTAAGTGTGGGGTACTCAGCGAAGAGGGTTAGGGTGGAGGGGGTGCAGAAGTCTGGACAGAGTGCTGGAGATGTGGGGTAGTAAAGGAGTCAAGTTGGGGATGTGATGGCCTTACTTTTGCCTCTGTGTTGCAGCCATGTTGGTCCCAGTATATTAAGGAGATAGACTGGGTGAGGCAATATCTTTTATTGGTCCATTTTGGATAAAGAAGATTGAACTTTCCCGCTTCAATTTAGAGTGTGAACTCCAGATAAGTTTAGCTCTACAGATTTTAATAGAAATTAATAATCCTTCTGTAGGCTTTTCAAACTATCCTATAGAATTCAATAGGAGAAGACAGCACTGCTACTGACCTCTATTGGGTGATTTTCTTTCCCCTACATCCCCCAGGAATTATATGTACTGAATGTCTACACAATGCCTATTGATTTCATACAGATCTTTCCATTTGCAATTGCAACTACCCACTTGTACTTTTATTGAATTCCCTTTGACCTGTCTCAGCCTCAAATTGTGAGGCACTTTCTTTCAACCAGGTTTTACTGGCACAGATAATTGTTCCAAGTGAACTTCAAAGACATGGATACAACTGTTTCAATCAGAAACAAGAGGCAGAAAACACCAACCAGAATGATCAACATAGATCGAGTAGCAAGTATCAAGTCCTTGCAGAGAACTGGTCAAGGTTGATCCAGAGAATAAATTCAAGGAAACCATGATATCTGCTCCTGAGTTTTCTGCAGGAGAAGGTTTCATTCATCCAATGTGTTACTTGCTGAGAACTATTCCCTTAAGTCGCATTAAGGAAGTTACTCTTGCTGCTGCCTTCCCTATAGCTCTGCTGTAGTTAAATAGTATGCGTTGTTCTCCATGGCTGTGTGGCCAGCCCTTTTAATTTAAGTTTGTACCACTGAATGGAGTTTGGGGGGGTTGTAATAGGGTGGCACTTACCTCACAGGAATGCCCCCGCCCCCTGCTGAGTGCAAGTTGCTTCCAACAGGTTCCTTCGGGACCTAGTCCACCCTGTCACAAGGGCAGATTTCTTTTAAATGCAATCTGTCAGCAGTCAATATTTCAGGTCTCTTCCCCACCCCACCCCCAGTAAAGTTAAGATGACTATTTTTAAATCTTTTAAAGTGAGTGAATTGTTCCTTTTCAGATGAACTCTGTTATAATTGAATAAGCAAAGGCTGCATTTTGCATAATAGACACTTAATATTCAAAAAAGCGTCTTGAAAAGATACTTGAGGCATTCTCACCTGGTTTGCACAGGTACACACACACACACACACACACACACACACACACACAGCTCTTACTAGCTTCCACTATCAAATTGAGTTAAGCCTTAACAAAAAAACACCCCCACACATTAAGTTAAACAGTATTAATTTTTGCTAGCAAAGACCAAAGTTCTGTTGCTGCCACTTACTATTGACAGCTCATGAGACATGTGAATGATGGACAATTGGTCATTAAAGGACCCACCTAACACCGTGCCCCTCTGCAACATAGCTGTAACATGTGAGCCTCTTAGCTATCACAAACATTGCTTAATTGCTCAATGCACAAATGTTTAATGCTCATTTCCTTGTATGTATATGAAGCTTCCAGGGAAGGCTTTAAAATTCACACACAAGGAAGCAAATGTTGCAGAGTCTTGGGTTCAATTAAGAATAAGTAATAGAATGTTTAAAAACACACACTGGAGAGAATTCAGGGATGGTTTATAGTGCCAAATAGCCATCCCTGCAGAGTTAATCCCTATTTATCCACAAGGAAGGTGCAGTACAATGAGAAGGAACTTACTCAAAATCGCATCAAGCCCATTTGCCTCAGCCATGACCAGAAAAAAAAAAAATGTTTCCAGAGCAGAAAAAGGAGCTTAGTTTCTAAAGCCTGTTCATTCCTTAGTTATTTTGCTGATGCTATTTACAGAGGAACAATTAGCAGCAGCTGTGGTAGCCGAGAGGTATACACATCACAAAAAGAGCAATGCAGACTAGACTGACATACTAGCCACTCATTACACACATGCCACTAAACAGAAATGGTTCCACCAAACTGTATTAGATTAGAACAACACTACCTGCCATTGACAGGGTAGCTTCAGAGAGCTCTTTGTGCTTGCTAGGGGGGGAGGGGGCATAGTCCTTTAACAGTGCATACATCAAATACGTAAAGGTTTAGGGCATCTAATCATCAGTTGCATTCTGTGCCAGAAGTGGATGCAACTCAGTGGAGGATGAAGTGCATCATTAGGGCATACGTAGTGCATCATTTTTTTCCATTTGTGAGACCTTTCATGGATTCTCTGAAATGACAGGCACTATGGTCTCAATTCATCCCTGCACAAGGAGCAAAAAGAAAGAACTGGTGGGGATATGTAAGCTCCTGGGTCCGGTTAGGGAGGCCTTCAAGTCATTACAATGCTTGGCACCTGACCACCTTGTAGAATTCAGGCTCACTATGTCAGACACCTGGGCTCCCTATACATTGCATGGAGAGAGTTAGACACTTAACTCAGAGGGATTCATAGAAGCCAGAAAAACTAAACTAGCCAGTAATGGCTTGTCTCTATGGTCTAGCCCTGCACATTGAAATGCTGCACACTATTTGGTCTCTGTTGACCCTGCTGAGGAACTTTAGTTGGTATATAGTATAAACAGACCAAATTATGTGCATTTAGAAATTATCCCCCTGTAATGCACATTGCTGCACTGTGCAGACAAGCCATGTGAAATGCCAAGGAGAGAGGTGTTGTTTAAATACCACCCCTCAACGGAAGTTTGGCACCTAAGTCCACTCAGTATTCATGTCTTTGAACCTTCTGCTTGAGATAGGCATCTATGACAGCCCCCGTCAGTCATTCTTCACAGAAATGAAAACCACTGTCACCTTTATATCTAACAACCCATTGCTTCGGGCTCTCACCCGATGTGAGCGAACCAGGTTCAGTTCCTCACTATGCCTCAGAGCAGAGACCCTAGCCCAGACCCCAGCTGAATGCTCTAACCATTTTGGGAGCTCACAATCTGTCCTGCTGAAACTGTTCCACAACTTGAGTATTGAGTCCCTCTGGCCTAATGAATATTCCAGTGGTTACAGCCCTTAGACCCATGTTCGAGTCCATGGATATTTAGCTAGACACCAAGCCCTTGTCTCTGTGCCACAGTTCATCCATCTGTAAAACAAGGAGAACACTACCTTCCTACTTCATAGGGAGGTTCTGTGGTGTTCAGATACCACAGTAGTGAGGGCTTACAGCCACCTTAGATAAATAGGTAACTCAGGGGAGCAAAGTAGAATACCTGGGGCATGGAAACCTCCCAACCATGCCTCTAGAACAGTGTTTCTCAAAGTGGGCCACAAAACTTCAGAGAAACCAGCTAACTGAAGGTAGAACTTGCCCACGCCACTTCCCACAGCTCCCCTTGGCTGTAAATGGTGAACCAGAGTCAATGGGAGCCACAAAGCTCTGTGGCCATGGAACTGGTAAATAAACACACTGGAGCAGCCAGTTAGCAGGTTTCTCAGGAGTGGTTTCATGGACCACTTTGAGAAACGCTACTCTAGAACACTTCCTATAGTGGGAGAATTCCCAGGAAGGTGTGTTGTAGTTGTTTAAATGCTTTAAGTACCCTTGGCATAACGAGGCCACATAGCACTGCAGAATTTCTCTGAATATAATAAGCAGAGAGATTACTGTCACCCACTCTTTGGCTGTGTTGTCAGAGACTGGCAAAATAACTAAAAACAACCATATAAGTTTATTTTCCCCTTTACTCAGCAAAGCAGTGCATCATGAAATACAAAAGGATTGCTTCTGAATCACTGAAAAGGAGTCACTGAACTGCCTACACCCACCCAACTGCCCTTCCCAAGTTCTGCCTGGTGTTTAACAAACACCATTATGTATTGGAAGCATCAACATGTTTGCAGAGAATTTTAAAGTAATTCATTTTTTACTTAGCAAATGGGTGATGGTAGACTTGTATTGCAGGCTGAGATTGTTTTCTTGCCCCAGTTACATTACAATTGGATCATTCTGAACATTTAGGGTTCACTTGTCAGAAGCACTCAGTACTCATCTAACTCTCCTCCTGCTGTCATCAGTTATACTAAGTAAGTTTCAATACCCTACCGTCAAAGTCCAATCTGGCAGAAGTGTCCGTCCATTGTGACACATTACAGCCAGCCCGAAGGAGCCCCGTTCTTGGAGTGCTCATCTTCAGAGCACTCGAAAGAATTTTCATTTTGTGTTCATTGAGTGGTCTGAGAAACAACCAATGCAAAGCCACAAAGTATGTGAGAGTGAGGAAATGAGGAAGGATGGGGGACTAGAAAAGTAGTACACTGAATATAGGAACTGCAATGTGAGAACAAACAAACAGTCCATCTAGTATAGAAACTTGTGTCTGGCAGCCAACACTGAATTCTTCAGAAAAAGCCATAAGACTACATAGGGGGAGAATGGGAAATGTTTTCCAGACTACTCTCCCCCCTGCCAAAGTTGACCAGCTGCAATCCTAAACTATGAATCCTGAGCATGATTATCATTTTTATCCTAGAAAATAGGACAGTTGGTTGAATAGTAAACATACACAAGCAATGAATTTGGTTCACGATAAATTATTCACAAGCATCCAGATGAGAGTGGAGGACTTTTGAAAAATGTTTGCAAACCCCCAAAAGCTTCAGACATTTCAAAATATGACCCTTGGTTCCTCCAAAAGTCCCTATGAATAATGCATTATTTATCATTCACTACTAATTTTGATTTCTTAAAAAAAAAAAAAAAATCTGTCAGCCAATCAGGGACTGGAAACACCACCACGTGACTAGAGATTCCAAATACTAACTAGCGAAAATGAGAAGCTCTTGGATAACCCATAATCTGACAATGTGGTTTTTATCCCCAAAATCTTATGCCCAAATAAATGTTTGACTGTAAGATGCCACAGGACTCCTCATTATTTTTGCAGCTATCCCCCTTCTCCCCCAGACCACAGTTCAAAGTTATTCATCTGAAGTATTTAGCCAACACTCAAAAGTTGGAAGTACAAGTTTAACATGTATGAAATGCTATTCTTTGGGAATGGTTACATTGCAAGTTAGTACTTAGTTACATACAAGGGAAATCAAACAGAGCAATGGCAGTCACTTACCCAAGAGACTACATTTCAAAGTTCCCTTATTAAAGCAGTAGTTAGTGCAAAGGACCAGGAAGTGGGGGTTCTATGCCTAACTCTCCCACTGACTCACTGTGCTACCTGCAGCAAGTTCCCCAACATCTGCTTATCTCAGTCTCCCTTTCTGAAAACAAGGATACCCAATGGGAATATTGAAGGAATTATTTTCATTCCTATTTGGAGAGCTCTTGGTGATCCTCTGATGAAAGGTGTGATCTGGATTTTTTTTTAATATTTTAAAAGCTACTTAGATAGGATCTATGTACTTGCAGAATTAGATTTACTCTAAATCCTGGCAAGGCAGTTTAGATGGATTTTTTTGGCCTTGTGGGTTGGGATAAGGGTAGAGTTTCAACTACGGAGACCTATTTGTAGGTTTACATTATGTGGCTCTCTTCAAAGCCCTACCTGTTTGTATGGAGGAAAGTCAATTCCACTCTATTTTTCAACATACTCGACTTTGCAGAGCAAGAGTGAATTTCATGCTGATTGTTTGTACTGGGGATACTGAGCCCAGTGGTTTAAGGGCTATAACCTTTGACATCTATGCTTAACATCTAGCCTGGACATTTCTAAATTCAACAGTGCCTCCCTGACTTTTAAAACCAATCCAGAAGAGGGTTAAGGGGGAACCCTCCCCCCCCCTTCACCAACAATCAAATAAAGCATTTTTCCAAGATGCACCCAGCTTTTAATTAAGCACAGAAAGATTCCTGGGTATTTCACGACCAAAGCAACAGTGTACCCAGCAAAAAAAGCCAGCTATTCCCAATCTCTCTCAGACCTGGCCTACACATCCACAGGCATGGATCTAAATTACACAACTTCAGCTACACGAACAATGTAGCTGACGCTGATGTATTTAGATCTACTTACTATGGTGAATTGATGGCAGATGCTCTCCCATTGACTCCGCCTATGCTTCTTGTTCTGGTGGAGCAGGAGTCAATGGGAGAGCACTCGACAGTTGATTAATTGGGTCTTCACCCTGCTGGATCAATTGCTCTGCATCAATCCAGCAGGTAGAGTAGACATGCCCTATGTCAACAATTCAACACACCCTGCTGCGTGTAGCAGGAGTACAAGCAGACATAGGGCTATCCTTAGGATTTATGGGGCCCTACTCAGTATGATTAAACTGGCATCCCCAGAAGAAACCTCACATTGCTGATATAACACAGAGCTTTGTATGGAGTAGACATTGTGACAGCCCAGGCTCACAGCCCAGGGGCAAGGGGGTTTAGAGGAGGCAGCAAAGGATATCACCCAGCCCGCCACAGAGATCTCCACACCTTCTCCCTCACGCAGAATGCACTGTGCCCGCACATTTGGCTCTGTGAATATGACCCCACCTAAGGAAACTGCAGTGCACACTGGGTGTGTGGGAGCCAGCCCTCGCTTACCAGCTATCCCACTGGTGCCCCAAATTTTCAGGGGTGTTCTACACAGCTGCATATGTTGTGGATGCCTAAATACAGCCCTGGCCAGGCACTTGCAGCTAGTTATTAAGGTCTCTGGGACCCTAACCCCACAAATAATACCACAAGCAGAAGTACTGCGGAACACACCAGGATCTGCTGCCACTAACAAGGCTGGAGCAGCTCCACCTCTCATACGCTTTGCAGCCACTGAGGTACTTTTAGTTGTGTAGGATGCAGACTGCTGGCCCATGGACTGAGGAGATGGGAAAGAGTAGGCTTTGATGTGGCCATTCCCACAGAGGCAGCATATAGGGTGTGTCTAGACTACATGCCTCCTTCGACGGAGGCATGTAGATTAGCGAGATCGGAAGAGGGAAATGAAGCCGCGATTAAAATAATCGCGGCTTCATTTACATTTAAATGGCTGCCCCGATCTGCCGATCAGCTGTTTGTCGGCAGATCGGGGCAGTCTGGACGCGATGCGCCGACAAAGAAGCCTTTCTTCATCGGCACAGGTAAGCCTCGTTTCACGAGGCTTACCTGTGCCGATGAAGAAAGGCTTCTTTGTCGGCGCATCGCGTCCAGACTGCCCCGATCTGCCGACAAACAGCTGATCGGCAGATCGGGGCAGCCATTTAAATGTAAATGAAGCCGCGATTATTTTAATCGCGGCTTCATTTCCCTCTTCCGATCTCGCTAATCTACATGCCTCCGTCGAAGGAGGCATGTAGTCTAGACACACCCATAGGGAAGTTTGTGAATAGTCTTTATGGCCTCTGCTCCAGTGTTTTAGAGCTACAGAACCAATTATGTGGTAGGGGCGAGACAGTTAGGAGGACTACCTCTGAGCAAAGTCATTGTTAGCTAGCAAAGGTGAGAATTCTGAGACCAGAAGAGAGCACAGTGGAGGTAGCAGACCCTAAGCCTGGCAGTGTAAGATATGAGAGGGCTAAGGGGCTGGGGAGGCTGAGTTATGGAGATGCAGTTGGAAGAGGAGTGGTTCACTGCCTTAGGGGCAGGGGGACCTGGGTGTTGGAGGGGAAGGATTGGCTTCCTAACTGACAGTTTTATTGTGAATCTTGTAATATTGAGTGTGTTTTCCTTAAATGTCTCAGCTCCCAGAATTGTGAGATTTCATGAAAACATTCTCTAATCCCCGGAGCTGACAAAAAAAATAAAAACTCCAAAGGGAAACAGTATTTTTTAAATGTGGGATTTTTTTAGGGTTAAGACCGTTCCACAAGCTTGGGGGCTCGACTCCTGGTTTTTAAACTCTTGGGTCTGGCAATGCTAAGAATGAACCTGAGAAGATGGGGTTGGAGTTGGAGGGAGTTGAGGAGGGTTGGGACTGGGAGCCTCCAAGTTGGGAGGGGGGAAAATGAATTTGATTGGAAAACAGAGCAAAATAGCATTGAGTATAGCAAACAAGCAGGTCAATTTGTTAATGACTGACTATGTTTGAGACACACACAGTGGCAGAGGAAAATGAGCAGGATAAGAGCTAAATTACAGGGGGAGAATTTGGGATTAGTAGCAAACTGTGAAAGGTTACAGAGGGATGACCGATTTCCCCCTCTCTTCTCCCGAACCCTGCTATTTTTGGTCCCACTTTTTCTTTCTAGAGGTGGCAGAAAAGGATATGATCTACAGACTTCCTGTCATTCCCCCCCATGCTTGACAGTGACACCCCATAATTAGTGTCCCAGTTTCTACTTTGAAAATAAAAACTTGGAGGGAGAGAGGGGAAAAAAATTGTGAGGTTGCAGGTATCAGTTATTTTGGGCACCAAACACCACTGGGACATTAGCTGGAACAAAGAATTTTTTCTTCCCCTGCTGTCCAGGCTTGTATTTTCAATAGGAACAGAGCAAGCCCCTAGTGTTTTAATTAACCCACATGGCAGAGTCTCAGACAATGACAATTTGAAACTGATTGTAGAGCAAGATTATTGTGCAAGGCACATATCTAAATCCCACAGGCATAGCACTTTCTCTCTGCTTTAATATTTTTATAGCCCTGTAGAAAAAGTAGACTCACCACAGGTATGTCTCATCACAGACAGCAGCAGTATTGCAGGCTCTCTCCTCCCATGCACCATGACAAGGGTCACTCTAGTCCTGCAGTGTCTGCCTCTTCTCATGCCTCATCCCAGAACACATTTTGTTTTTACTCCTTTCAGGGCAACAGGAAGTCCAGAGCCCTTTCCTCAGGTTTTGGTCTCTGAGTCTGGACTCCATGATTGCTTACACACTTTCATCCCCTGGCTTTTGAAGCCCTTATCTCCTCCCCACCGAGGGGTTTCTTACCACGTTCCTTAGTGGCTAGTAGGGGGAGCAAGACTCTCCTTCTCCTCTGGATTCCATTGTAGATATCTCTGTAAAAACAGGCAAGGTGCATATGTTTAGACCCTCTCTTTGCTGCCTCCTTAATTTTTTTCCCTCAGCTTGCAAAACAGCCCTTTCCCACAGTTCCCTCCTAGACCCAATATGTCTATTTCAGGCAGGGTCTCACAGGTTTCAGGCTTCATCCCGCCCTCTGGGCCATCTCTATCAAGATTTTTCTCCTAGAGCTTGCCAACAAATTTCCAAAACAAAATCACAAGTTTAAACCACTTTAGCCTTCAGGGACTTTCACTTCAGTCCTTCACAAGCCTTCCTAATACACAACTTCTTACATCTCTCTGAGAGCAAGAACTTACCTCCTTTCCCCTAGGGCTCCTCCTAACTGAGCTTGTGTCTTGTTAAGGAAACTAGACTCCTTTTCAGCTGGACCTACTTACCACCCCTCCAGGTATCAAAAGGAATGTTGATTGAGTTCTGAGGTTCCCTTTAACCCTTTGAGTAATGCTGTGAGGCATATACTCTATTATCACAAGCTCTCATCCCTGTTATGTCTGAGTACTTTACAATCATACAGGAATGTGTGTAGCCTTACTCCTGCGTAAGGCAAGAAAGTATCATTATCCTTGTTTTGTGGATGGGAAAACTGGGGCACAGAGATTACAGTGACTTGGCTCAGGTCATACTGGAAGCCTGTGATAGCACCAGATAGCCTTTGATACCCTTTGTCACCCTTTGTCACCTCCAGCAGCTGCACACACACACACCGCATTATAAATAATCAACAAGTAGGGGGCAAGGAAGGATTTTTTTCTGATTTTACTGGATGGGAGACATGACACAACGGGCCAGTATGCAGAAATTTCAGGGGGGGCGAGCCATGGGAGGGGTTGGTGGTGCCTCCCCCCCATCACGGCCCAGCCCCCACCCCTAGTGTCACTTCTGGGTGAGGAAGGGGGGAATCAGCCCCAGCCTTCCCCGGATGGCTGGAGCACGGGGGCAGTGCACCTCCCAGCTTTCCTCCAGCCGGTTGGAGCACAGGCGAGGGAGGCTGGGGCAACGAGCCACCTCTGCCTTCCCTAGGTCAGCTGGAATCGGCCCCATGGCAGACCATGAAGGATGCATGGAGGGGTGCATTTGCAACCTTGACACACACGGGCACACACACTGCCCTGTGTACGGGCCTGCACAAGCACTTCTTTTCTACTCTTATGCTAATCTGCTTACTGGCCTGGTCTGCTACGGGGCCTTGGCCAATTTGGAGGCCCTGAAAAATTGGGTGTCCTCATGTCCAGACCTACTCACTGGCAGAAGCATCAAGCAGGTGGAACAATGTGAGAGATGCCCCCATGCTCTGATCCCACTCCTGCTAGGAAAGCCAGGTGCAGCCAGGGAGACCCACACACCCAGAGACCCTTGCCAAGACCACAGGAGTAGCGGAGCTCTGGCTCTCTGCCGTGACCCATGGCTGGGGGAGCTCTCATTCCCCACTGCGGCCCTGGGGCCATGATGGAGTGGAAAGAGCTTCTCTGATCTTGGGATTGTGGGGGGCAGAAAGGAGCAAAGGGGTTTGTGGGACTGGAGTATGTGGGGTGGGGGCAGGTTGGAATAGGGCAGACCATGGGTGGACGACAGAGCCACAAGGGGAAGGAACAGAACAGAATTGGGCCTCCTCTGCCCCATGGCCCCACAAAACCTTAATCTGCCTCTGGACAGGGCTAAGAGGAGGGAGACTGTGGATGACACAAATCTGGCTGGGTCAGCGAGAACAGGAAATGCTTAGGACAGACCTCCATAACCATCCTCCTAAAACACTCCCTCTGCCCACCAAAGGCTAAGTATGCATTTCAATAGCAATGTGCTTAAACCTCAACCCTGCATGAGCAACAGGCAAGCAGAACCTCTGCCCCCAACAAGCCCTGTTCATTATCAGTACATGCCTGTGCCAGTGGAGAAGCCAGTCCAAAATATACAAACCACTGTACATGAGAAGTAAGCACAAGATCAGATTTATGAGCAGGCAACACACTCTGTTCACGAAGTCTCTGATCAGTGAAATCAAAGGTTGGCTTACTAGGCCTCAGTGCAGGATGGGCTCCACCGTGAACAAATAGAATAGGTTTGACCTTCAGCTCATCACATGTACATTTGTTTGTTCAGTCTGGTTCTGCTTCTCCCTGCCCTGAAATCTGACAGCCATTTATGCCTGTACAGAGCAGGTGTAAAACAACAGAATGATCGTGTTGCCTCCCCACTTCACACAGGTGCGGAGGATGACACACATTGCAAGGCAGGGGAGAATTGTTACATGCAGTTTAAATTGGACACTGGTGCAGAGGGGATTAACAGTAAGACCCAAAGCTTATGAATGATTAAATCCCTTCCACCCCTCGAAACTGGTTATGGAGGGGAGCGGCTAGCCATGAGAGGTGTAGCCACTGCACCATGCAAGCATGAAGCCAATACAAATAGATGGCTTCTCTGGTGTGGCTGAGCTGTGCTACAGGCTGTGCTAGGGTGATAAGGGTGACTTTAAGTAACCTTCTCAGCTCCTTAATCCTTGGCCAGCTCAGGACTGGGCACTCTTCCAGGGCAGATTACAGCAGTCACGCAAGGTCCCACTGGTCAATCCTTGAAAAGTCTCAGCAGTTAGGCAGGGAACTGCTGACTACACTACAAGCATGAGGCAGAAAGCTTTGATACGAATCCAAATTATCCTGAGTGTAATAGAACTTGGACTCAACATTCAGGGTCAGATCCATCTCTAAATGTCCCTTTCTTTATTTTATACAGACAATGAGGTCTTAAATCACATGAAGAACTTGCTACAGCAATCGATACTGAGACCTTATCTGGAACACTCTGTACAGTACTGGTCATTCTTTGTCAAAGAGGCTACTAAACTCGAGGGGATTCAGAGAAGAATGCCAAGCACAATCAAGAGTTTGGCAAACATTCTCATATGACAGTGATTGGGATGGTTTACCTTAGAAAAGAGATTAATAAAAGGAACATGATCAATAAATGATAGATGAATGCTCTAGAGAAGGTAGGCTGGATGCTCCTAGGCTCATCCTACAAGAACAAGGGGTGATCTGTGGAAAATGAGAAATGGCAGAGGAAATATTTGTTCACAAAACACATTGTTTGACTGTGGAACTCAATGCCACATGATGCCATTGAGGCCAAAAATTTACCAAGATTCAAAGAGTTATTTGACATATATAGGGATAATAAGAATATCCAGAGTTATAATAGTTAATGATAAAAAATAATATTGGAATGGATATAAAGTTTCCTGATTCAGGTTTAAGACAACCTCTAACTATTGGGGATTAGGATGAAACTTTCATAGGAGGCAGATTATCCCAAATTTGCCTAATGCAAATTTTCTTATAGGTTCTCCTGAAGAATCTGGTGCAGGCTACTGTTAGAGGCTATGTCTAGACTTTTTTTTTTTGCAGAAGAGCAGATGTGCTCTTTTGGAAGCCTTGTCTTTATCCTCCCATGAGGAAGAAATGCTCTTCCAAAAGAGGGGTTTTTCCAAAATTGCATGTGAATGATATGAGGGTAGGGTCTTTTCACCCAATGTTCCCTGGCAGAAAACAGGGAAAGCAGATTAGCATTGGAAACACTCCACTAAGTGTACACTGTGTTAGGCTCCCAGCTGGCAGCTAAAGCCATTATAAAGAGCTATTATAAAACCACTGTTCTCCAGTAAAAATGGATTTTAATTTCAAAACAATTCCCAGGACCTTTAGGATCTTAGGGTATTTCAGGACCCCTGTCTGTGTGGAGGCTGGGGTTACATTTGCTGAATTATCGTCACAGGCCCATAGGGTATAACTCCTATCTCCTCAAGGTATAATGTAGGACTCAATTGTGCTGCCCATCAGCTGCTCCAGTCCTTGACCCCAGCCAGCTCTGCCAAAGAACCTCACATGCAGAATTCACTCCCACTCCTGAGGTGAGACCCTTCGCAACCCTGCCAACAAACCTCAGTTGTGACCTATGACAACCATTGCTGTTCCAAATACGGGCCTCTCCTGAGCAGAGTGATAGATGCACTAAACTGTATTAGCTGTGATGTGATGGGAGCCCGAAGGAAAGCCCTATGGCTATTACTGCATCTGATCCAACCCGAGCTATAAACTCAGATCTGTGTCAAAGGTTGGTGCACTAAACTCCTGTGCCACTGAGCAGAATTTACACTGATTGTAGCAGCTTCTGATCATGTAACAAGGCTGTATAGTCTGAGCACCTCCACTGGTAGCAATGGGGTTCCCCTGGACTTACAGTCCTGCAGCAGGTATCCCAAACTGATCAAAACGTGTAGAGGGGAGGTTTAGAAAAAGCAGGGAGGGTACAGCATTTGTCATTTGCAGAGTGTCTTCTACAGGGAAATATTTTGATTATTGTGTCCTGAGGTGTGGCCCTTTTGGGTGCAGATGGAATGCCACAAGCCACCTGGTGGGAGGAGCCAGGAGGGCCACACCTGCATGTTGGCTGCACAAGAGTAACTATAAAAGGCCATCCCAGCTGGAAGGAAGCTGCTTGAGGTCATAGATGTTGAGGGGGGGGGGGGGGGAGGGTGAAATATTGTTGTTCTTATTGTATGAGTAAAGGGCAATAGAACTGTACTTAACCTGTACTGATGGAGGGCATCAAGAGAGAGGGTGGGGACAGATGTTTTGCTTGATGGTCTGTCTGAGTCACAAGTACTATTTGACCTGCCCCTCTCCACTGTTTAAAGACAGTGCTATTAGGCTCCATATATAGCCTTTTGTTTTGTTAAGTGACCACTACAGCTGATGTTGCTTATAATCAGGTCTAAGTGGTTAGTGTTCCTGTGGGTACAGTGTTTTTGTGTAAGAGACAGCCCAGACTGAACTAGCAGCAAGGTTCCCCCACTGAGAGCTCAGCTGAAATCACTGAGTGAAGAACTCTCACCACATTCAAAAAATTTGCATACATGGCTGATGAATGTACCGATGAAAATGGTCATCAAAGTATTAAGTCATTGTGTACGTTATTATCTTGATGTCAGTGATAGTCCAGTAGATTCGTTTCTAGATGTTTAAGTTATAGAAAACACATCAGCTGCATCTGTGACAACCCACATCTTAGAAGAGTTAAATGCTTGTCAATTGGACCCCAGTCAGATGGTTGCTTGTGCATTTGATGGAGCTGCAAACTTCTCTGGAAGACATGGTGGAGTACAAGCTTTGCTCAGAGAAAAGTGTAACCCTAATCTTTCCTATACACACCGCAGAGGCCATCTACTCCAACTAGTACTAGTACGAGCTGCAGAATCTTCAAAAGACATTTAAAAAGCTATACATTTAATGTCTTCATTATATTCTTTTTTCAGCAAGCATTCAAAAAGACTGAATATCTTGGAAATTATAGAAGATACACTGGGCCTGAAGTTAAAATTAGTCCAACCTGGGAAAACCCACTGGCTTTCTCATGAGCGATCCTTGGCTGTTGTCTTAAAATTACTACAGCCATTATTACTGGCTTTGGACAGTATCTACCAAGATGGGATGGATCTAAGTAGTGAGTCTGGTTGATTACTTTGCTACTACGTTCAGAGAAGACTATTACCATTCTCTCTCTCATAAATCTACTGTTGAAACAACAATAGTAGATCTTTATCTAGCAATAGAAGCTACATTTGGCTCAATCAGAGAGCTATCCATTGAAAAAGTCCTGGAAGAAGCAAAGATTTCAGTCCAGAAGTTGACTAATGAAGGCATTTATTTATTGAATCCTTAAGTGAAGAGGACAAGAAGTGTTTGTTAAGACAACTGAAAAAGTACACAGACTTGATTCTTAAAAATCGACAACAGCGACGTCTAGATTCTACTCAACCTCTACGTAGCTTTTACAGATGCCTGTCCTATAAAACACCGACAGTTGAGTGGAGTGAGGCACTACCAGAAGTGGGGCTGCCATGTGCTCAGGACAGAATAGAGAATTTGAACACAGAGGCTACGTCTACATTGACATCCCTTTCCGGAAAAGGGATGCTAATGAGACGAGTCAGAATTGCAAATCCGTTGGGGATTTAAATATCCCCCGCGGCATTTGCATTGACATGGCTGCCGCTTTTTTCCAGCTTGGGGATAAGACGGAGAAAAGCGCCAGTCTAGACACGATTTTCCGGAAAATAAGCCCTTTTCTGGAGGATTTCTTATTCCTACTTGAAAGCGGCAGCCATGTAAATGCAAATGCCGCGGGAGATATTTAAATCCCCCATGGATTTGCAATTCCGAAGTGTCTAATCTGCATCCCTTTTCCGGAAAAGGGGTGCAGTGTAGACATAGCCAGAGTGGAATATCATACGACAAATGAATGAAGATTTGACTTCAACTTCTTTTTTATCATCACTAGTGGCTCGACCGGATCTTTGTGCGATGTTTCCTGGGATGAAAGAAGTAGGAATTCATCTCTTGCTACTCCCAGTCACAACAGCTACAGTTGAGCATCCTTTTTCATCATTGAATAGAATTCTGTGTTCTGAAAGAAGTTGCCTTCTGCCTGATCATGTAAATGAACTAATGAGCATATCAATTGAAGGAATGGAAGTATCAGACACATGAGAAGCCACCAAAGATGAATGCATTGCATTCGAGAAGTTCATTAACAGAGTTGTGCAAAATTATAACAAGAAATCAAGAAGGATGTAGACATAGTGCTTCATAGAAGGCTTGAGTAGCCAACTTTAATTTGTGTGATTTTAAAACATGAGTTAAATCTAATAAAATGGTCATGAAACATTTTTCAGTTTTTACTATAGTGCCATACAGCCCATCTTAGCCCTCATGGTATCACCCCTCATAGGCCCTGACACTCCCCGACTGTAAATTTGACCGCCCCCTCCCCCAATTTCAATTCCTAGGGAAAACACTGGCCCCAGGAACCACCAGAAGCTTCTAAGAAATCTCAGCACAGAGGAGCTTCTAACATTACCATTGGCTGTGTAGCCAGGAGGTTGAGCACACTCGAGAGGGAGGAGAAGGAAGCAATCCAGGAGGACCAGGCAGTGGGCTGGGAGAGAGCAAGCCTGAAACCAGTTCAGAGTGTTGCAAGCAGATCTCTGTTCACTCAGTGGCAGACTGCTCCACCATGGATAGGGCTCTGGGTTGGGACATAGTGGAGGTGGGTGGGCCCATATTCCCCCCTGCCATCCCACTCTGGGATGGCAGTACTCCCTGTCTATAGGCCAGGAGGCCTGTGCAATTGCCTAACTGATTATTTCCTCACCCCATTTAAAGACTGTGGAATTAGCCTATCGCAGCTCATCCAGACTGCAGGCCCAATATTAACTGGTAGCAGCCCACACTGCCTAAGGGCTGGATGGATAGACAGCTGATCTTTGCTCTGGTTACCAGTCAGAGTCCACAGTGCGTACCGCCTGCCCCGCTTGAAGTTGTCTCCCCTTGTTGTTGCTAATTGCCCCCTCTTGTTCTCATCCAAGATGGTTCTAGCAGTCACAAGGAGGCTCCCACACAGATGCAGAGGGATGACCCCACCAGTCTACAGGTGGGCATGGAGCAAGAGTGGCTGCCATGAGGCCAGAATGGGAAACTGGCCCCAGGAATGCAAAGACACCTTCCTAGCCTCTAGGTCTAATTATGTGACCACCCGTTGGTACCACTGTTCAGCCACTAGCCTGCTGACTCACAAGCACTGCATATGTGATGAAAGATGCAATCTGTCTGAATAAGCTAATGTGCTGCCACTTTAAATAACATGGTCACATGACCAGGTTGCAGGAAATGACAGACAATCAAGTAGTTTGAGGAAAGTGTTATCTGTTTTGTTGGTGTTACAATGGCAAAAGAGATATGGACACCAGGAGGAGCAATAAAAGTGTCCTCCACATCATAGACACTGTCATGCCAATTTGCTTCAAACTGACCTGAATGAACAAGGCCAAAATCATCACTGAAGAGTGGAATAACCCTAGGGATGAATCTGACCCATCCCACCTAGTGGCAAAGGAGTGCTCTGTCTTTAATCCTTGGCTCCTGCTGAGTCTGCCACAAATCATGTCAGTTTTGCTGCTTAATAATAAATGTAATACCCAGCTCTTATATATAGCTCTTTCCATCCAGAGAATGCAAAGTGCTTTACAATATAAGTAAACATCATTAGTCCTTTTACAGATGGGAAAACTGAGGCACATAGTGGTGAAGTGACTTGCCCAAGGTCACCCACCAGGTCAAGGCCAGAGCCAAGATTACAACACGGCTAAGTCTACACTGGTGCGATCTTGCACCAGAGCTATGCAAATGAGGCTAAGTGTGGAATATCGCCAAGCATCATTCGCATATCTAATGAGCCACCAGTTTTGCAGAAGAGGCTCTTGCGCAAGGAACCGTCTACACTGCCCCTTCTTGAGCAAGAAAAACCCTCTTGTGCAATGCCGTTATTCCTGAAAATAGTCAGCATAGCAGCATTGCGCAAAAATGGAGGGTCATTCGATATGCAAATGAGGCTTGGCGATATTCCACGCTTAGCCTCATTTGCATAGCTCTGGCGCAAGATCGCGCCAGTGTAGACATAGCCTATGTGTCCTAAGTTCTAGTCCACTGTGCTAGGCACTAAGCCACACTGCCCTTCCAACAACTACTGACACCATCAACTCATTTTTTCCAAAACCCCCAAATAAGGTGACACTTTTCATCACACTAACTTTATTAAATGACCTCGTCTATATCTACATTACAGAACTTGCAGTTGTACCACCCTTGGGCTTGTGGTGGAGACGCTCCATGCCATTGGGAGAAAGCTTTCCCATCAGCTTAACAACTCTTGCGTTCATGAGAGGCAGTAGCTATGTCATCAGGAGAGACTTTCCTGAGACATAGTGCTGTCTGTACCAGTGCTTATGTCATTATCATTTATTTTGCTAGGGCATGTGGGTCATTCACACCGCTGAGTGGCATAAGGTGTTCTGAAGTAACCTGTAGTGCAGATAAGGGCCCAGAAAAGAGAGACTTTCTATCCCATTAATATTGCCTGAGACATCCACTCCTCCTCTTGAAATGCAAATAAAAACAACATGTTATCGTCCAGCTAGCAATCACCACTGACATTGATTAAAAATCCCTCCCATGAGGTAGCCATGCAGCACAAAGATATATGCAGGAGATAAAACATCTCCTGTTTTCCTCTTTCGTACTTCATTTACTCTTGGGCATTTGATCAAAGATAATAAAAAGACTTCCCAGAAATCCAAAGAGAAAAGGAAACACGGCGAACCACTGTGCTATTAAATGCTAATAAATGGGGAGAGTGGCAATTCAGATAACACTCACAAATAAATAACCCACCTTCTACCAGGCTGTAGCACCCCTCTCTAGCTCTCTTGCCAAATGTATCCATTTCCAAGAATCTCCAGACTCAGATAAGCTCAGAGACACACCGAAGCTGGATAAATTATCTCTGAGCTTCACAGCAGCCACACACACCTGTGCAAGGCGGGTGACTAGAGTATGTTGCATCATGAGCATGCTGCACTGGTACAAATGACTGCACATAACAGTAGAGAATCAGCCTCCCTCTCCTTTTTTAAACTTTGCTTCTGGGATACATTGGGAGCTTTAAACAGAATTTTAACAGCTGTAAGGTACAGCCACAGGAATCTGCTCAGTAAGAGGAAGTCCATGCTACAATGTATGTTCACCTAAGTTTAGGGTGACCATGTATCCCAAAATATTCCTCTGCATCCCTTAGGGGATGCATCCCACTTTTTGGGCAAAATTGGGTATTTCTCCCATTTGCTTTTGCCACCCGATGCTCAGTTGGCAAGAGGAAAAGGGACAAATGCCCAGTTTTACCAAAACAGTCAGGACATAGGGTCATCCTACTTAAGTGATGTTTCCACACAGCTGCAGCATTTATTAAATCTCTTTGTGTGTCCACAGTACGCTCCTTATGTGAGTGATGTGCAACCTCACTAACCAACTTGCACTGATGCAGAGAGCAGCTATTCCATTGTACAACTAACACTATCTTATTCAGGGGTGACTGGGAACATTATTTCAAAACCCCATAATGTAATAAAAACAAATGCTCTTAGAGGCGAACAAAACATGTAGATGGTATTGTGAGCTTGTGGGCACAACCCATTTCTTCAGATGAATGGAGTTATTAAAGGTCTAGTTTCTAAATAAACAGGGGATGGGGGAAGAAGGAAAAAAGGGGGAGAAATAGTTTAGATAGTTAATTAATAGTCATTAATAGAAATTAGCTACTAACTGTTAATAAACTCAAGATCTCACTCATCCCAGGCAAGTACTAAAGTACATGGACTAAAAGCTGTAAGGTGGGTGGTGGAATTTGGGCACCTAATTCTGGAATTGTGGATTATTATGCCCAGTGCCATGATAATAGCCTATTACAAGAGACTGATGTGCAGTTCTAGATATTTTCTAACTCTCTAAGGGGACATCCCTGGTTACAAGGAGTGAACTAGTTCAGGCCTTGAAGTCTAAAGTGCTCAGACCTGCAGGAGAGGGGGATGACTCATTTGGGCCAGTTTTGATCCCACTGGAGAGGTAATCACTTAATGCAGGTTCTCTGATGACATCAGCTGCTTAAGCATATTGTGCATGCAGTATCATTGTAACTGTATCAGTCCCAGGATGTTAGAGACAAGGCGGGTGAGGTGATATCTTTTATTGGACTAACAGCTTCTGTTGGTGAGAGAGATAAACTTGTCCAATAAAAGATATTACCTCACCCTCCTGCTTCTCTGGGGATATCTTGACTGTTTGCTTATGGATCAAGGCAGCTGGCAGCTTAGTAAAGATGGTGTCTCTGACAGAAGTTTGCTTTGTGGGATTTTGGCTATGTGGAAACCAGGGGCAGATTCATTCCTGGGGTAGCAACATTCAATTTAGGTGATGAATTTAGCTCTGAAAGAGCAGAGGTTTGTGAAAACAGGAGTAGTATTTTGAGTTTTATCTAATGTCTCCTTAGGCTGAGAATCCTGCGAATGTTTTGCCTTTTTTACTTTAAATAACATCTCTGAGCCAATTCAATGCAGTCCGGCTGATACACTGAACATGTAGTTCGAAATGAAACTGAAGCTCTTAAAAGGTAGCATAATAGTCCCTAGAGATGCCCTCTTCAGAGGACAAGTGAATGAAAAAACAGTGGCTGGGAACGCCCGGATTCCTGTGGTTTCACCTCACGTGGGACCTCTGCTCCTCAGGTACAGCCTAGGACTGCACTTTCAGTGCTGCACTGCCGGTTTCATGTATTGCTTCCTGCAGAGTTTTACTGTACTTCAAGGGCAAGGAAGAAGACAGAGTAGATGATATTTAGCACAAGAAACAAACATGTCTAGGAAACTCAGCCAACAAAATCCAATTGATGGATGGCACGTCGCCTCCTGCTGCATGCTACTAATGCTTAAAATGCTGTTCACATGGGCCTATGGCACAAACAGCTCATCACTTGCATTCCATCTCTTATAGACAAATAATGCTTGTCATACTGGGTCAGACCATTGCTCCATCCTGCCACAAGCAGTGGGGCAATACCTGATGTTTCAGATGGCTCTAGATACCACAGTTATGTCAGTCTTAAAAATGTTTCTATAGAAACATAAAATGAACCAGCAAGACATGAGCATAAACCAATGTAACCACATATTTGACACTGGTGAGCCCACATATGGAGTATTGTGTCCAATTCTGCCCACCCCTCAACCCCCATAACAAAAAGAACGTGGATGCCCTGGAGAAAGTCCAGTGGAGAACAACAAAAATGATTAGGGAGCTGGAGCACATGACTTACAAGGAGAGACTGAGGGATTTGGGCTTATTTAGTCTACAGAAGAGACCAGTAAGGGAGGATTTGATAGCAGCTTTCAACTACCTAAAGGGGGGGTTCCAAAGAGGATGGAGAGGCTGAAAGGCTGTTCTTTGTGGTAACAGATGGCAGAATGAGGCACAGTAGTCTCAAGTTGCAGTGGGGGAGGTCTAAGCTGGATATTCGGAAAAAATATTTCACTAAAAGAGTGGTGAAGCACTGGAATGAGTTACCTGGGGAGATGGTGGAATCTCCATCCCTAGAGGTTTTTAAGTCCCAGCTTGACAAAATCCTGGTTGGGATGATTTAGTTGGGATTGGTCCTGTTTTGGTCAGGGGGTTGGACTCAATAACCTCAAGGGGTCTCCTCCAACTCTATAATTCTACGAGCTTATGTTTGGAACCCTTGTCTATCCTCCCCAACTCCACTTCTTCCTTGTCTTGGTATGTTTGTTCCTTAGGGTATGTCTAGGCTGCAGAGCTTTTCCGCGATACCTCCGGTATCCCGGAAAAGTTCTGCCATGTCCAAGGGACATATCTACTTTTTCAAAAAAAAAGTCAGAAAAGCAGATGTGTTTTGTCGGCATCCCTATAAACTTCATTTTACAAGGAAGAAGGGATGTTCCAAAGTAGGGTTTTTTTTTCTGCAGTTTGGTCCCATGTAGACAGGCCAATTTTTGGAAAAGCCTTTTATGGAAGTAAATCAGAAAAATATACGTTTCTTTTTCTGATTTATCTTTGTAGTGTAGACATAGCCTAATACATAAATTGTAAGCTCGTTGATGCAACAAATAGATTTATAGATTTTATGGCAAGAAGAGACCACCAAATCATAGAATCATAGGGCTGGAAGAGACCTCAGGAGGTCATCGAGTCCAGCCCCCCTGCCCAAAGCAGGACCAACCCTAACTAAATCATCCCAGTCAGGGCTTTGTCAAGCTGGGACTTGTCTGACCTTCTGTGTAACACAGGCATGAAACACCACCTAATCAACAATCAGAATTAGGTCAAAGGTATTATAGTCCTTAGCAGACCCAATTATTGTATGCCACTTAGGATTTGTCTACACTGCCAGCTTTTGCCAGCAGAGAGTATACAAGTGAAGGGCTGATTAGCATTTTGTTGTGCTTCATTTGTATAATCTATTTGAGCCTTTTTTGCGCAGAGTTTTTGCGCAAAACCAAGAAGTGTGGACATTTCCTTTTTGCACAAAAAGCCCTTTTTGTGCAAGGTCCTTATCCCTGGACGTCTTCTTTTTGCGCAAAAGGCTTTTTTTGGCAAAAAGAAAACATATACACTGCTTGTTTTTGTGCAAAAATGGCTCGAATAGATTATGCAAATGAAGTGCAATAAAATGCTAATCAGCGCTTCATTTGCATACTCTCTGCTGGCAAAAGCCTGCAGTGCAGACATAGCCAAACAGAAGAGAAGGGAGAGAGGAAAAGCAATGCCCCAGGTTTTTCCAAAGGCAGGAAATGATACAAGTGAGACATACTCCGACGAATCTAACAAGTGACCCCCATCCCATGCTGCAGAGCAAGGCATCTCTTCTATTTGTTTGCAGGACACCTAGCCCTGGTCTGCACTAGGACTATATTTTGAAAAAAAAAAACTCTTAGGTTGAATTAATAAATGGAGCGTCCACACTATCAAACCCATTATTTGAAAATAATGGGCCACTTACTTTGAAATCTGAACTCCAGCTTTTCTTAAGAAGGAACACTAATTTCCCAATAGTTATTTAGAAACAGTGATAGTGTGGATGTGTTGATGCCGCTATTTCAAAATAACTACTCCCCAGAGTAATTCAAACTAATTACTCCTCGGTGCTTCAATGGGTTTCTAAATCAAGGTACCACGCCCACATTAACAGAGCATGCCTTGGACTGATTTCTAGGCTTCCCTGTAGTGAGGACATGCTATTTCAATTTTATTATTTGAGGAGTTATTAAATCAATTTTAGTTATTTTGAAATAGTTTCCTAGTACAGACATGCCCTTAGTGTGCTTTTGGGCACTTAATACATCATAAGTTGTGGTCGACAGAAAAGTAAGTCTTCCTATATTATACCTAGACAGTTGTGTAATGCTGTTTGCTGGATCCTGCTTGACACCCAGAGGAGATGTGTTAGCGTCCTGAAGCATGTGAATTGATTACACCTAATCCTTAGCTTAAAATGTATAGCTGCAAAAGTTACTGGGTATAATATTATTCAGCCCTTTTACTTTCTAGACCTCCATGTTTGACTCTAATATCTCTTGGGACTGAGAACTCCACAAACTTATTACAAGCTGCGTGGAAATGTGTTCTTGCAGTCTTGCAGCTATCATATATATAGTAGCCCAGTGTCTGAGAGTCTGTAACGCTGATGTGCATGGACAAGCCCCCGGCTGTGCACATTAGCGCTCTGCCCCCTTTCCACTCCCTCCGTGGTGGTTCGGCTGAGTGCTGCGCCACTCAGCTGGGCCACGGTGCGGGAGCAAGCAGCAGCAAGCGGCCATTTGGGGCCCGCATTTGGGCTCCCCCATGGTGGCCCAGCTGAGCAAGTAGCACTCAGCTGAGCGCCACGGCGGGAGGAGAAGGGAGGCAGGGCGGTGACATCCACGGCCACGCCCCCTAGCCGTGTACATCAGTGCCCCATCCCCCTTCTCCTCCCCTGCAGCAACCCGCTTCATCGGGGGACTGGCCAGGAAGGGAGCGGCGCTAACCAGGAAGGGGGGAGGCCTGGAAACAGCTAATGGGGGGGGGGGCCAATGGGGCTGGCTGGGAGAGATGGGGGGCCAATGGGAAGGAGGGCTGGTAATGGGGGGGGTTGGGCAGAACGGGGCTGGCTGCAGGATATCGGGGGGGGGGGGAGACCACCGGCCTGGAGGGGGTGGGGCTGGCCGAGAGTAAGGGGGAGTGGGAAGCACAGCTGGGGGAAATCGGGGGCAGCGAGGGTGGCTGGGAGGAAGGGGGGGTGGGGAGAGGTGCAGCGGCGTTGGCCGGGGAGATCAGGAAGAGGAACAGGCCGGCGGGAAGCAGAGCTGGGGGGGGAAGGTCCAGGAGGGCTGGCCGGGGAAGTGAGGGAGAACTGGCTGGCCAGGAAGGGGGGGTGAGCAAATTGGCTGGCGGGGAGCGGGACTGACCTGGGCACTTGCTGCCTGTCCCACGCAGGGTCCCGGTGACGCACGAGCGAGGAGGGGGCTTCCCCTCCTCCTCACACTCAACTGACTGAGGGATCCCAGTGGCAATCGTGGCCCCGCCTTCCAGCTGGGACTCCCAGCCGCTCTCCCCTCCCACGCCAGGCTTCCGTCCAGTGCACAGATGGAAAAATCAGAAAATACCCGACATTGCACATGTCCGGTATTTTCTGATTTTTTTTTTTACCGGACAGAGCATGCAAATACCAGACTGTCTGGTACAATACCAGACACCTGGCAATCCTACCTGCTTCTCCTCCCCTGTGGCGGCCCAGCTGAGCACGCAACACTCAGCCGAGCCGCCACAGAGGGCGGAGAAGGGGGCAGGGCGGTGATGTAACCGGCCAGGGGTTGGGGCCGTGTACGTCACCGCCCCCCCTTCCTCTCTCGCTGTGGTGCTCAGCTGTGTGCTGCGCCCCTCAGCATAGCCGCCGCGGGGGAACCAGCGGTGCAAGGGGCCATTTGGGCTCTCCCATGGCGGGAGGGGAAGGGGGGGTGGGGTGGTGATGTACACGGCCCTGCCTCCTGGCCATGTACGTTACCACTCCGCCCCCCTCCCTCGCAGCAGCCCTGCTGAGCAGGCAGCACTCAGCCAAGCGCCACGGCGGGAGGGGAAGGGGAAGGGAAAGGGGAAGGGGAAAGAAGGCAGGGAGAGATGGAAGGGAGAGAGAGGCAGGAGGAGGAGGAGAAGAGAAAGGGAGAGTGAGAGGTAGGAGGGGGAGAAGAGAAAGAAAGAGATGGAGAGAGAGGCAGAAGGCGACAGAGGCAGGAGGCAGAGGAGAGCTGAGACAGAGAGGGGGAGGCAGTAGGAGGAGAGAGAGAGAGAGAGAGAGAGAGATGGCACGAGAGACCGGAGGTTCAGGAGAGAAGACCAAGGTGGAGAAGAGATCTGAAAATCCCGTCTTATGACGGGCTAATTGGCTAGTTATATATATTTAGCAAATACAGATGAACTATAAGAATTTGTTAATGTTGTAATGCAGGGCCTACAGACTTCAGGCTGGTCAGGTACTCAGCTTAGTCACAGAAGGGCCTTAGGCTTGAAACAGGTTGGCAAGATTAGCTAACTGAGAGATAACCCTGTACCACTAAAGAATAAGATGACAGTACAAGATGTATTAGATGCTGATTAACTGGAAACTACACAGCAAGAGACTTGAAAAACACACTGCAGTTAATATCACAAGATGACCACGTTTTCCCTCAAGAAAACGTGAGGAATTTTAACATGACCACAAGCTGCTATGGTAACTATTTGACAGAAATGTTAATGAGAATAAAAGGAAACTAAAGATCTACGCAGTGAGAAATGGGGCATCCCCAAATTAGTGGAGTGTGGAAGTGTGGATAAAGAAAAAGGAGTTGGAACCCTCCTCCATATATCTGAGCCCCGGCAGGCTAAAGTATCACTCAGGATAAAAAGGTGTTGCCTGGCCAGTGTGTTGGAAGGGGGAAATGACAAACCTGGGTGATAATGATGGACGCTTATCCATGTCACCCAGCATGAGAGGTGTGATGCCAGTCAGCTGGATAAACCCTAGACTATTGCTGTCAGCTCTTGTATTTCAATTTTTTTGGCACTGTTAATCTGTTTAATGGATTGTTAATAAAGGGACTTGTGATCCATTGCAATTGTTTCTCATGTGCTTCTAGGGTCTCTTAATCTAATAATACAGATAGCATTTCTGATCCTGTAGCCTTCAGAAGGCTGAAACTTGATTGACCACTATGATGTAATAGATTAATCAATGTTAATCATTAATCTTAATTGTTATTAACCACCAATCTATGAACAAGCTATACTTTACTCTTCATGCATCTATTCTTAATATCACCGAAAGATCTTGCTGTTGTATTATGGGACTGCACACAGCGGAAGCTATGATCTTCATCAGTGTAAGGCTCAAACAGAGGAAAACATCCAGCCTCAAAGCAGCCCAGACCTAGAGCCTGGTTCTCTTCTCACACTGTTTTTACACTGTGTCCTCTGCTGGTTTCAACTGATTTACATGAGTGTACCCAAGAAGTGAAACAGACCCCTATTATCTCTAAACACAATGACTCTGCTATATTAACAAGTAATGGTGCCCAGTAAACAGATCCCATTTCTTCTGGGACATTATAAATGGCTGTGCACTAAAAATGTATTAGGCTAATTAGACATCTGGTGCTCCCCAGTTTACATTGCTTTGTTATGCCGCCTGCTCTTTCATCAGCCTGGTCTTGTTGGCATATGGAATTAATTGAACCTTCATCTCCTTTCCCCAAGCTCAGCTTCATACCTGGCATGATGCTGCACCTTATGCATGATGTAAAAAAATTAATTCCTCCTCCACTCTTCCTTCAAATCCCCCCTTAAAACCTCTTCAAGCAGTACTCAACAATCATGCCTTTTCTTCTGTGCATTTGCCTTGACTTAGAGCTCCAGGAAAGGGAGTGTCTTAGCAGTGGAAAGTTCTGTGTAAATGTTACAGTGCTATATAAATGTTTTATAGGTTTTAAGGAAGGATGACCTTTTTCTGTTGTGTGGGGGGGAAGGGGAAAAATAAAGGGAGAGGAACACAGAGTTAACTCCACAGAAGGAAAATTGTCACCTGCCTGAAATTAACAAGATGATCACAGAAGCACAACCAGATGAAACTGTATCCTGAGCTTGTTTCCAGCGTTTCAATGTGACAATACAGCCTAATCACACTGTGCTATTTGAGTCCACAGAGTATCAAAGTGATGATAAAGGAAATGTTATCTGTAAAGATAGTATATACCCATATCCATGGTATCAGATGGCACTGAAACAGTATCTCAGTGAGATGCGGCAAATATCATAAAGCAGAATCAATTGTGTTGTGAAAAACAAATATGAACACCTGGTAACCCTGGATGTATGCTTGGCCTAACTGAAAGATTGAGGGGCTGATCTGTGACAATTCTCCTTCGTTAATAGTGGTGCTGTGCCTTTCAAGAGGCGGAGCTCCGTTATCTGTTCATCAAATCTAACTAACTGCAGGGTAATATTATTAAACAGGTAGCAGTCAGAGTAGTCCTGTGAGGGAATTGGGAAGATCAGTCAGGGAGCATAGGCCAAACTGGGGAAGAAATAGTCTGAACACAGGATCCTAGAGGCCTAGGCAACAGTCTTTGTGAGGCCCAATTGGGGAAAGGGATGTTAGCTGCTAGTCTAGTGCTAATAAGTGATAGATTATTGGGTAATTGTCCTGGTGATGGACTGCCCCCATCCACCTCGCATGCTTTATGAAATGGACTTCTGGACACAAATATACATAACTCAAAGATGCTTTGGACACACTGATTCATGTAACCGATCAATCTTCATGTCTTCATCCACTGGATGGCTACGTCTACACTGGCCCCTTTTCCAAAAGGGGCATGCTAATTTTCAACTTCAGAATAGGGAAATCCGCGGGGGATTTAAATAAACATGTCCGCCGCTTTTTTCCGGCTTGGGGAAAAGCCGGAAAAAAGCGTCTCGACTGGCCCGATCCTCCGGAATAAAGCCCTTTTCCGGAGGATCTCTTATTCCTACTTTTGGTGTATGTATCGTTCTTGTGTGTAAAATTAGACAAATGGAGTAGGGAATACTTGATGGGTTTTAAATGTGTGAATGAAATTCAGTAAGGATGATTCCACTGGTGGGAGGCCTCATGCTATGTCTACACAGCAGAGCTTTTCTGGGATACTGGAGGCATTGTATGAGAAATAAGTGATGTGCTGAAAGAGGTTTTTCTGAAATTTGGCCCCATGTAGACACAGAGCCGGCCCAAGGTATGGGCCAGCTGGGCTACCGCCCAGAGTGCCCCATTGTAGGGGGCACCGCGTGGGGCTGCCAGGCCGGGCAGGGGTGGCACCATGCATGCTCCACGCGCCCGGGGTGGGGCCACACATGTGCCAGGTGCCCGGGGGCAGGGCCGCACATGCATCACACTCCCGGGGGCGGCGCCGCACTCCCAGGGTCTGGGGCGCCCGAATGGTTCAGGCCAGCCCTGTGTAGACGGGCCACATTTCAAAAAAGCCTCTTCCGAAAAAAAAGTGGTTTGCAATTTTGCCTTTTTGGTTTTCCCTTTGATATTTACATACCTTCTGCTTCTTGTTTCCCCGCCCCCTTCCATTTTTTCCCCCCTCTCCCTTCTCCCCTATTTATTTTGGGTCTGGACATCCTAAACTAAATACTATGGTCATCTGAAGAAGTGGGCTGTGCCCACAAAAGCTCATGATACCATCTGTATGTTTTGTTAGTCTATAAAATGCTATCAAACTATTTGTTATTTTTTAAGTTTATCCTGTACAGACTAACTCGGGGCTAAAGGGCTGATGGCACTGTGGAGGTGGGGAAACAAGGACAGCTTGCTTCCAATTGCACTGCAACAACAATGAAAGGTGTTGGAATGGGAGCCTTCTGCTTCTTGTACTCTCCTCCGGAGTACAAGGGATACCGGAGTCTTCTCTCCCCTGCATCCTGGACAACTGGGAAAGTAGGATGTGGAACTTAGCGATGATGGCAGCTGGTTCAACCAGTGCTACAGCAGGACTCTAGCATCCAGCTGTCTTTCTTGAGCCTCAACCACCATCTCAACCTGCAGGTCATGCTCATGTTCCCTGTGTGTTCTCCTGTCCTTGCGGTCACAGTGCAGGCTCTCAGTGCAATCTTCCAAGCACTGAGCTCCAGCTCAGCACTCTCGTAACTCATTCAACTCTGTTTTCTACTTTCTGCCTTTTATCTTGGAAAGTCTCTGTCCTGTTGTGGAGGATGTGCCCACGAACAAGATTTCAGCTGTAAAGAATACAAAGCACAAGGGTAGCACTGATAGTGCTTACACTGTTTCTGGTACAAGGTTAAATCTTTTTTTTATAAAGGAAACAGGCAATGCACTTCCATGAAAGAACAATGTAAGCAGAGATGCTGGCTACTGTAAGAGTCGTTTTGCTGCCAGCCATGCTAAGTAAGGCCATGAAGCATGAGCACACGTCCTTTCCCATTAGCAACTTGGATGGTGTTTAAGGATGGGCATCACCATAAAAGATCTGCAAACAGTCTGATTGTTATAAAAGCATCACTGTGTTGGGGTGGAAAGGAAACAAACAGTCAGTACTGTCCCTCATTTTTAAATGCTGACTGCAATATGAGGTGAGCCCTTCCAACCATGCAGCAGAGCTAAAAGTCCTCTCCAGAACGGTCACAGTGGAGCACTCTGGGGGTATGTCTACACTGCCACCCTAGTTAGAACTAGGGTGGCTAATGTAGTCATTCGAACTTGCAAATGAAGCCCAGGATTTAAATATTCTGGGCTTTATTTGCATGTTCCCAGGCGCCGCCATTTTTAAATGCCCCATAGTTCGAACTACCTGCCCGTGGCTACATGCGGCATGGGCTAGGTAATTCGAATTAAAGCTCCTCATTCAAACAACCATTTCTCCTCCTGCAATGAGGTTACTGTTACTCCTACTGAGGAGGTTCCAGCTTAGGGGCCCCAAGGCAGCAGCAACAGGCAATGTTACTGCCCCTCTCAATCTGGCAGCTTTTCCCTGGGCCACTTCCCCAAACTATCCCTTCCTGCACCTTTCCTTTGGCACCTGTTCATCAGTCCTCCACTCACACCCACACAGCTCTTCTATACCATACATCCTCCTTCCAGTCTTTCACTCTTTTCTTTTCCTCCTTCCTTGCCTGGGCCAGGAAGCACCACAGACCTTAACTGGCTGCAGGTGTCTAATCAGCCTGTGGCTTCTAGCAAGTTCTAATTGACTCCACGTGCCTCCCTGATTATACTGGACTTAGGCTTAGACATTTTTTTCCACTCAGGAAAGAGAAAGCTGTTCACCCAAGCTCCAGCATGTATTCCTTCCACCAGTGAGTGGCAGACAGCTAGCTGGTCTGGTCTGTCACAAGATAGATAGATAGATAGATAGATAGATAGATAGATAGATAGATAGATAGATAGATAGATAGATAGAAAAAGAGAATCATGAGCTTTCAAGAATATAGTTAGTTAGTTAGCTAGTTAGTTAGTAAGTACATGTCTTATTTCAAAATAACAAGGCAAGTGTCCATACTACCAAGCTTTTTAGTTTGAAATAATGGTCTTGTTGTTTCAAAATAACAACTCCTGCTTGTGAAGAAGATTAAGCTTACTTTGAAATAGTTATTATTCTGAAATAACTCACTTTGAAATAACCTGGTAGTGTAGACATAGCCTCAGTCTTCAAAGTGCTAGAGGACCACTCGGTTTTAAAGTTATAAACTAGCACGGCTATCCCTCTGAAACTCAAAGAAAACAGTTAATTCTGAAATTCATTACAGCCCATCACCTCTTCTTTGGATTATAAACCTTTGCAGCACCATGACTCAGGCTGGGTGCAAGATTTACCCTGGTCAGCAAAAGTCCCATTAGCCACTCAGTTGCAGCTGAACACCTAAAAAT
The DNA here is from genome assembly GCF_049634645.1 of Pelodiscus sinensis. Lineage (NCBI taxonomy): Eukaryota > Metazoa > Chordata > Testudines > Trionychidae > Pelodiscus > Pelodiscus sinensis. Next base: position 162,387,726 of record NC_134713.1, on the reverse strand, counting down.
ATATATCCACTAACAAAAACAACTCCCCAAAACAAACAAACAAACAAACCATAGAGTGGCAACAGCTCTCTGCAGCTTTTAGGGGACAGAACTATTAACAAATCCTCCACTAGTCAGGGAAAAGGGAGATTCACAGGACGGGGAATTAATGGCCACTGTGGCCTTGTTTTATTATTTCTAGACTGGGGAGAAATGAGATGCAGGGGATGTTTTATTTGCTTGCTAGTTCAGAAACAAACCAAACTCTGTTTGAATAAGAAAAGTGCCAAAGTATTCCTGGCACGTTCTGAGTTCACTGACTTGGATGCTATTCCTTGTGGGAATATGTGACAACAGATATTAGTCACCGCAGACAATATTAGCATGGCAAGACAGCCCAGAAGTGCTTCCGCTCATTCTTTTTGCCTTCAGTGCAGACCTCTATCAATAAGCAAATCCAAATGAAGCCCAGTCACCCAGTGTTTCTCTTGAGAATAGAATGTGCTTCTTATTTTGATTTTTCTGGAAAAATGATATTTTCACTTCAAAGGCATCTTTTCGTGTTGCATTTTAGTTTGCACTGAGTACAGATAACTGTGCACATGAACATTGTACTGGGTGCATTTTTACTTAATACGATATCCAGATTAATGTGACTCAATATACTGTCACTTTAAGAACCTCCCCTACAATCCTGCAATCCCATTTAAGCTAATGGGAGTTTTACCTCTATGTCGTGTTCTGTAGGACTCCACAGAGCTGGAAATCAGAGTGCTGAAGAGCTGAGAATCAGGACTGTACATCCCAGGACAATACTATAGCCAAGAGGGCTAATTCAATCATTTGATGCATAGACACATTAATCTCAAGTATACGAAGAGAGGTTACTTTAACTTTGATGTTGGCACTGGTGCGACCACAGCAGGAATACTGAAATCATGTCTGGGGCTCCCAGTTCCAGAGAATATTGATAAATTGGAGTGGTTCAGAGAAGATTCTTGCAAATGATTAAAGGATTAGAAAACATGCTTTACAGTGAAAGATACAGAGAGCTCAGTCTATTTAGTTTCACAAACAGAAGGTTAAGGGGTGATTAGCTTACAGTCTAATAAGGGAATCAATATTTAATATAGGGCTCTTCAATCTAGCACAGTATATCACCGTCCAGTGGCTAGAAGTTGAAGCTAAACAAATGTAGACTGGAAAAAAGGCAGACATTTCTAATCTTCATGGTAATTAGCCATTGAAACAATTTACCGAGGGCCGTGGTGGATTCTCCATCATGCACAATTTTTAAATTACAATTGGATGTTTTTCTAAAATAGATGCTCTAGGAATTATTTTGGGGAAGTTCTATGGCAGTGGTCCCAACGTGGTGCCTGCCGGGCCATTTTTGTGCACCCGCCTAGGTATCTGGGCCGGCCCTACCCCCGGGCGTGTGAGCGGTGCCAGCCCCTGGGTGTGCAGCGTATGGGCGGCCCCACCCCCAGGTACATGGTACAAGGGCTGTGCCGGCTCCGGGTGCGCAACATGGAGTGGCCCCGGCCCCGCAGCATAAGGGCTGTGCCAGCCCCTGGGCACGCGGCACAGAAGCAGCGCCAGCCCCCGATGTGCAGCGCATGGGCGCTGCCAGCTCCTGGGCATGCGGCGTATGGGTATTCCCGCCCCCGGGTGCGCAGCACAGGAGCGGCACCGGCCCCGGGTATGTGGCGTATGGGCAGCCCCACTTCATGGCGTGCAGCATAGGAGCGGTGCCGGACCCAGCAGTGCGGTGCATGGGTGACGCCAGCACCAGGCACATGGTGCATGGGTGGCCCTGCATGCACAGCCCTGCCTCTGGGCATGTGTGCAGCCCTGCCCCTGGGTGCCTGGCGCATGAGTGGCCCCGCCCCCAGGTGCCCGGCAGCCCCAGAAGGTTGGGGACCACTGTTCTATGGCCTATAAAGGAGGCTAGACTAGATAATCATAATGATCCCCTCTGGCCTTGTAGCTTATGAATCTGTTGATAGTCCATCCCTGACTATAACAATAACACAATTATCTCTGGGCATATCTACCCTGGGGAGTTATTTTGAAATAACAAGCAGAGCATCCACACTAGGGCTCCATCTACACTGCAGAGCTATTTTGGGATACTGGGAGTATCCCTGTGAGGGGGTCCACTCACCACCATAGCACCCCTGGCAGTCCGTCCACAGAATTAGCTCCTTCCGGTGTCAGGGCACCTTCCCTCCAGCAGTGTTTCCCCTCTTTCTTTCAAGCCGCAGCGTCCTCTTCAGGACACCGCCCTCCGGCAGTGCCCACAGCAGTCTCTGAGCCCCCCTTCCGGGGGTGGTTGTTTCCTCAGCGGGCCTTTCTTCAGGCCCAGCAGTCTGGGGTTTTGTTTAGCCAGAGCTCCCCTTGCCTTGCCTTGCCTTGCCTTGCCTTGCCTTGCCTTGCCTTGCCTTGCCTTGCCTTGGCTCCAGAGAGCCGCCTCCTCCCTCAGCAGCCAGGCTCTCACTGCCTCCCCCCACTGGAGCAGCAGCCCATCATTTTATATGGTTCTCAGCTGGGCCCCAATCATCTAACATGGCCTCAGCTGGGGCCAAACTCCCAGACCCTGCTTCGGGCCGGGGTTTGCTCTTAAAGGGCCAGTGCAGGGCGAACGCCCTGTCACAATCCCGAAATAGCTATTCTGTGTCTTTCTGTCCATTATTTTGAAATAGATTTCAAAATAACAGGTGCGCTATTCCGGCATCCCTGTAGCCCTTGTTCCGCGAGAGGTAAGAGATGTTTCAGAATAGCGCTTTATTTTGAAATTTGGCACTGTGTACACTAAGCTTCGAAATAAGCTATTTCAAAATAAGCTACAATTTGCTTAGCGCAAGTTGCATAGCTTATTTCGAGGTAAGGATGCAGTGTAGATGTATCCTACCATGTCCGTTATTTTGAAATAACAGGCTGGTTATTTTGAAATAATAACTCCTGCTTTCCACAAGGAATAATGATTATTTCAAAATAGTTATTTCAAAATGGCATTCGTGTGGATGCTCCAGTTCAGCTATTTTGAAATAACTACTCCCCAGAGTAATTCGAAGTAATTACTCCCTAGTGCTTCCTGGGGCTGTAAGTCAAGGTAGCACATCCATATTAACAGACTCTGCCTTGGAGTAATTTTGAGGCTTCCCCATAGTCTGGACATGCTATTCAAAATTATTATTTTGGGAGTTATTATTTCGAAATAAGTTATTTTGAAATCATTTCCTAGTGTAGATGTGCCCTTTGATAGCTGCACATAATATCACTCTGAAGTCAGAACACTGATGCACGGAGCTGGCTGCACCGAGGACATTGAAAGCCTGTATCTACAATGTTGATGTTGCAACCCAGTGGCACCTTTCACATGCAGCCTGCAGAAAATTTCATTAATCTCACTCAAACTTGTTGTACGCTAATCTTGTCAGAGACCTCCCAACAGTGCTATTCTGACCCATTTGCTCAAGTTCTTTGAGACTCATGACAACCTACTGGAGACTGCTCATCAGATTATCTTTGAAGTGTTTGTGCTGACAACCCATCTTTTTTTTGCCCTGCCTCAGCTACCCACACACGATCTGTTTGGGGAGATAATGCTCTCCAGTTCTGATGAAATGTCTGGTCCATCTAAAATGTGCTTTCACTAGCACTTCCTCAATGATGATTGTGTTGGCTCTCTCAAGGACCTTAATATTGGTCATTGTGTCCTGCCAGCAAAAGCTCATTATTGAGCAGAGGAAGCATATGTGAAATTGCTCAAGCTGCTTAATTTGCCATCTATAGAGTCCATGCCTCAGATCGATACAGGAGAGATGTTAGGACCATTGAACTATGGATCTTCCATTTGGTGGAGAGGTAATGGTGTTGTGTTCATTAAGGACTTTTGTTCTGAGTCAGCCAAAGACCTGGCTGGCTTTACTGATTCTAGAAGCAATTACCTTATCAAGAGAATTGTCATTCAAGATGGTACTGCCCAAACACTTGAACAAATCCACATTGATCAGCTGTATGCCTTGGATGATGACGGCTGGAACTGAGGCAGTGAATAAGGTACAGGTTGGAACAAGATTTTGGCCTTCCAGAGACCGAGGGTGAGGCCAAAGAGCTAGGATGCTTCAGCAAACATGTCACATAGTCGCACAAGCCATCAAAACAGTCATCTGCAAAATGTTCCTCAACAAGAAGTCTCTCCAGCATCTTAGTCTTAGCGCTGAGTATTTGGAGATCAAAGATGGAGCCCCTGAATGGGTAGCAGATGTAAAGGCTATGATGGAAGTCTCTTGTTGCCTGAATGGGGACACAGACAATGAACAAACTGAACAGCACTAAAGCAAGTATGCAGCCTGGCATTTGAGATTCTGAATAAGTCGCAAGAGTCACCACTGGAGAGCTTGGTGGCTGTGGAACAGACAGGTGATTTGTATGAACCTTCTTGAATCTTGTAGCTATATTACGGGCCAGGCAATTTTTAGGACACTTTTTCTAGCCCTTTCCCTTAAAAAGAGTGAGTAAAATGGCTGCTCAGTCATTTGGTATGCTGCCAAACCTCTCTGCTCCCCTGGGGATGGAGTTGAATGGCCACTAGCTGCCTAAGTGCAGGACTGGGGCTACAACTGCTAGTGGTGGTCTCCCTGTTGCTTCACCATGCTCCCTCCACTGCAGGACTTGGATATTAATGCTATGATGTTAATATCCTCTCATCCAATCTTGTCATCATTAATGGGGCAAGATTTGTGGGAAAGCCTGGGTGGGAAATTTCTGAGTGAGAAAGCTATTTCACAGGTGCAGTTCCACTCTGCTGTGGAAGCCTAATGTCAGTGGTATGGTTGGGGACTGCCTTGGCGTCGATGCCTCCTCATGCTCTGCGCACCCCACAGCATACTGCTGAACCACCCTCATGGCCTCAATCACAAATTGATTTCCTCCTCCCAGTCCACCAGAACAGTCTTTGCATCCTAGAGAAAGACAATTTCCTTATCTTGCCATGGGTAAAAGATCCATCAGGCACCCTCATCTGGTTTTCCCTGCTCATTTAACTCGTTTCCTGGGGTGTGGCTGCTGTCACATGCAAACAGTTGTAGGTGAGAGCTGGGTGCAGCTGGGAACTAAAGCCAATGAACTACACCCTAATAAGCACATTGTGTTCCTCTGACAGAGGTATGACCATTCCTGAATACCCCCCCCCCATATATCCCATACACATTATGAAGCTATGTGAGAGCTAAATCCATAGACTCCGCACCAGGGATTAGTCTGACCAATTGTTTGACTGTACTCTCCCACAAACCTTGTATGACCCTGCTCCTCCAAGTGGAGGCATTTCATTACACAAAGGGTAAAACTCACCTCAGATGCCACTTCAACAAACATTCCACTCACAGTTGTGGTTAGTTGTCTGGTGATAAACATGCCAATCATCAGAAGAAATTCTGACCCTGAGGTATTTTAAAGGTCACATACGCCAGAGCATAGCTCTCTTTCTGATCGCGTGTGTCCAGGGTGGGTTGCAAGTTCTTTTGCTCCGAAGTTGGAGCACTACAAGGATGGACAAATACTATAGAGAGAAGTCTGGATAAAAAGAGGGAGATATTTTGTTCTAATTGTGGAGGGATGGGACGGATGGATTAAACAACTCCATTTAGAAAGGCTCAAAGAGCTAGCCACTCAACCCCCTAGAAACCTAAGCAAAAAGCAGATGACTAGAGCATGACTTGTGGTGGCTGCAAATTGTGCAGTTATGCAGGGTGCATCTGTAAATCAATTAGTTTTTTTTCCTTTAAGCATATTGAAAGGTATTTTTGTATGTTGTCCAAATATTGATTCTTCATGATTGAAAGTGCCACTTGCAAAGAAGGCCTCCTACCTCTCGAAAGACATGAGGGTTAACAAGTAATGAATTGCACTGATAGTGTTTGTCATCCATAAAACTGTCCCGCAGTGAATGAATTACTACTTTTATCAGTCAATATCCAGTCCTTTGGCACCTGTGTGCTTTATTGGACTTCTCTCCTCCACACCACTCGCTGCACAGTTTTTGTGAGAAATGAAGTACTTGGGGAAAAAAATGTTGGAGGCAAGGGACGGTCTGGATATAATTAAAAACCAACTTAGAGGCAAAAGTCCCTGTAAAATTTTCCCATTGCGCAGGCTGTGATTTTTGTATGGGCCCAGATCCTCAAAGATATTTTGGCATCTAAACTTTGATGGTCTAGGTCATAGGGTATGTCTACGCTGTATTCCTCTTTTGAGAAAGGAATGCAAATTCAGGTGAATGAAATTGCAAATGAAGCGCGGATTTGAATTTCCCACACTTCATTTGCATAATCGCGTCCGGGCGCTATTTCGAAATACCCTATTTCGAAAAAAGAAATGCTGTCTAGATGCAGTTATTTTGAAGGAAAATCCTTCTTTCGAAATTACCCTTACTCCTTATAAAATGAGGTTTAAGTGTAATTTCGAAAGAAGGGTTTTCTTTCAAAATAACCGCGTCTAGACAGCGTTTCTTTTTTCAAAACAGGGTATTTTGAAATAGCTCCCAGATGCGATTATGGAAATGAAGCATGGGAAATTCAAATCCGCATTTCATTTGCAATTTCGCTCAGCTGCATTTGCATTCCTCTCTCAAAAGAGGAATGCAATGTAGACATACCCATAGTGACTTTCACTTGAGGGCTTGACCAAAGGAGGTACCAATGAACCCATTTTGTAGATGCTGTCAAAGTCAGACAGGACTCACAGATTTGTCAGACCGCTCTGTTTATTTCAGCAAAGCTCTGCTAAAATGCATCCAGAAAATGTGAGCACCATACAAGGTTCAAACCCCTTGATTTATACAGTCAAAAGGCCAAGTTAACAGGATCAAAAGAGGGGCAAAACTTCACATTATCAGTGTGGTTAAGTATCTTCATTTCAATATCAAGCACACAGCAATCTCCTGTCTATATCTCCCTGATTATCTGGAATTGCTTTCTGCCTAACACCTAATGTTCCTTTTCCTGTTAAACTTAGGCCCATCTGGCTAGCACCTTGATCTGCATACCTACAATCAACATTAACATACTTTTCTTCTTCCTTTTAAAAGACAAACAGAATTCCTTCAACTTATTCAATTATTACAGCACAATTCATCTTTCTCTTACAGTATAATTCTTTCTACTTTCACAATGCACAAAATGACACTGAAAAATCAAACAACTTGCTTAAGGTGAGACTGCAAACAGATGGTCTTGGCATGGTAACTGCTTAACAGGATGTCAGAAGTCCTACATTGCTAACAGCTAATGGAAAATCTCTTTTAGATACTTGTGCTTAAACAGGAGGAAGAACTGAACTCTAGCCCTGCAGCAAAACTGGGAATTGCCATGGGGCTGTGTACAACAGTGACAATTCAACAGTGACAATTGTGAAGCTTGAGATGGCCACACCTATGTTTCAATACACAGATTGAAAACTCAGGGTGTGTCTAGACTACATGCCTCCTTCGACGGAGACATGTAGATTAGCCAGATCGGAAGAGGGAAATGAAGCCGCGATTAAAATAATCGCGGCTTCATTTAAATTTAAATGGCTGCCCCGATCTGCCGATCAGCTGTTTGTCGGCAGATCGGGGCAGTCTGGACGCGATGCGCCGACAAAGAAGCCTTTCTTCATCGGCACAGGTAAACCTGGTTTCACGAGGCTTACCTGTGCCGATGAAGAAAGGCTTCTTTGTCGGCGCGTCGCATCCAGACTGCCCCGATCTGCCGACAAACAGCTGATCGGCAGATCGGGGCAGCCATTTAAATTTAAATGAAGCCGCGATTATTTTAATCGCGGCTTCATTTCCCTCTTCCGATCTGGCTAATCTACATGCCTCCGTCGAAGGAGGCATGTAGTCTAGACACACCCTCAGTGTATACAGACTGGAGAAAAAAAGTGGAAAGTGAGAGATCACAGCTAGACAAGCAAGCAGATGTGCAGATCTATCACCAATGAGGCCAGGAGTTACACTAGCCACGCAGTTTGCATAATGAAAATATGAAAATTAACAGTGCCAATGCACCTGAAATAAGATACGATTCCCACATCCTCAGAGATGGGTTAGAACTACAGGTACCTAGTACCTTTTGGCCCTTTTATTTGTCTACTCATTGTAGAGTATATAGAATTATTTGTGTAGTTGTTGTGGGCAGGGAGGCTGATGGACTTGCCAGGCCCCTGGGCCAGGTGGAGGGTGGGATAGCTCTATGCTCCTGGAAGGGGCAGGGCCTTGAGCAGAAGGAACAGGGCTGAACACAACACACAGGGTGTGCCATGCTGGACCCCCTCTTACCCCTCAGCTAGCCCTGAAAGCCAATGGAGCATGCCACACAGCACTCTGATGATAATTTAAAGGACACAGGGCTCAGGCTGCCACCATTCCTGCAGTAGCAGAGGTGGTTGGCCTTAGTCTACTAGAGGGACAGTTTCTGTCAGCAGAATAAGGGGTCAACAAGAGAGGATTTAGATGGGGTTTTAGAGTTTCAGGTCAGAGGGGGGGTGAAGGGGAAGAAATCGAAAATCTGGACTTTTAGAATGTCAACAAATAATTAAAGGATGGTGAGTGGGAGGAAGACTACAATTGATCCAGTCAGAGAAGTGAAGACCTGCTTAGTGGAAGCTGATGGCTGCTGACCACATCTACTCATAGCGAAGAGCGCTACCTCAGAAAAGGACATTTCAACTCATGGTGGTGTCAAAGAGCATGTATTGTTGAGGTATTTGTGGTGGAATGGGATCTAGAATTGCAGTGGTCAAATCCACAACATAGTTTGGAATAGCAGCCCAAAGGTACCATCTGAATGCATACAAAATCTAGAGTCTCCTGTTAGGAAGATAATTCAGTGTATGAAAGAGCCAACTTCTTCCTGTTGATCTCATCCTTCAAGATCATATGGATGGATCACAGGGATTGGCAACAATGTGCAAGCACAATATTGTGCACTGGGTATATATATAGCAGGCCCATTCCCCAGAGAATTTCATTGTTGGACATTGATGTTTAAGCAATTCTAGAGCGGGCATGGATGGGGGGCAAGCTCTGAGGTCAACAGATACCCTTCCTGAGTTTATTGGAAAGGGAAGGACATATGAATGGATCTGTGTGCAGCTAGGGAAAAACAATTTAGGAATTTAATGGAGCAGTAGGACAAAGAATAGGGGTGGAGTCAGGTCTTCCCAGGGGTAACTGTAACCTGGCCTTAGATGTGGCATTGTCTGACAGGAGAACTGCTGGGTCATGATGCCTGGGCAACGTCAGAAGAGAGGTAAGTTGATTAGCAGCTAAAATTATATCAGTAGGAAAGGCTAGCAAATGTTTATCAAGAAATTGCATATCCAAAGCACCTGGATATCAAACAAGAGGGGCAGGTACATTTCTCTGACTGGGAGGTGGATATGATTCTGGCCACTGTTAGGGAAGGAATGGCTAACAATTTGAGGTTGGAGGGAGACAGCCAAGCAAACTGCTTATGCCTCCACTGCATGAGTACACAGGTAATCCATTCAGTAGGGGTCCAGTTCCCTGATAAACCAGAACAGGAACAGATCAGGAGAAACCATCAGCTAAAGAAGGTGAGGAAGGGGGCTGGGATTCCTTGTGTCTGATACAGCAAAGAGACCACACCCTTCCTCTCCCTTTTCACCTCTGTAGAAAGGGACACTGGTAGGCTCCAACCACTGGTGCCAGGACTAGGCTAGTAGGGTGAGGGCCAAACTGAACCCTTAGCCCGGTAACCCAGATTATAAAGAAAGAATCATCTGCTCTGGACAAGTTATTGCCAGAAAGGTCCCTGATGTGTTACATAGTAAGATTATTGCTCAATTAAACCACACTCCTAGTGTCTTGGCTGTTTTCCTTTAATGGCCGGGACAATGTCTTATTTTTGCCATTAAAGTAATTAGAACTGACTGATTACTCAGAGGGAGCAGATGCACTCGTGAGAAGGTGCCAGTTTTACAGACACTTCACAATACAACTGCACACTAGCCCCAGAGGATATGTCTATGCTACAATTAAAAATCCACAGCAGCCCAGTGCCAGCTGACTCGGGCACATGAGGCTGTTTAATTGCAGTGTAAATACTGGGGCTCGGGCTACCGTCCAAGCTCTGGGGCCCTCCCATCATCCTCAAACCTAGGCTGAAACATCTACACTGCAGTTAAACAGGTCCTGAGCACAAACCCTCCTAGGCCGAGTCTGTTGGCAATCAACTCTGCCTGTGCCCTATTTACCAACTCCTGCTTAAGCTTCAACACGCAGTTGCACTGGGTGAGGTGATAGTAACACTAAGCCTGATTCTCTTCACTCATTTTACAATGCTCTGTGACTCCACTGATGTTAGTACATTTACTCCTGATTTATACCAGTGTAAACGAGAGGAGAATCATCCCTGTTAACTCTGGCTGGCACAATTTGCTGTGCGTGAAATAACTCTTGTCAAGACAGTTGTAAAAGATCACAAGGAGCTTAAGTGTCAGGCAGAAATCAATCTGTCTCCTCTTGGATAGGATCAGGGACCACATCATTTCAAGTACACAGCACATTTCTTTCTTTAAAGTCTGCTGTGCACCATCCCTTGCCAGAGTGAATTAGACTGTTTATGCAGAGTTGGTTGCTGGGTACAGCTTGGTAGAGAGAGGCAACCTTTTTTGTGAAAATAGTTTATTTCCCCAAATCAACTCAAACTTACAATTCATTCTGATCACCCCAAATCTGCCTTTGTCAGCGGAAAGAAAACTATTTTTGACTATTCAGTCAAAAAAATTGTAAGCTTCAAAGTGGTTCATTTGGCTATTTCTGAAAAAAATTGAAACACTGTTAATTTCAGAAACGTGTTTTGTTTTAAAATTTCCCTAAATTTAACTAAAACCCCACATAAATGTTTAACTGTTTTCCCCTCCCCACAGTGTTTTATTTAAGGGCACAGAAAACATTGTTTGACCTGAATTGTATCTTTTTTATTTGGCCAGAAAACCACCATTTGGTTCTTTTCCTTTAAGAACATGTGGCACAACTGAGCAAACATAGCTGGTGACTGGAGAGTCAAATGTACTTACTTCATCCATTCTCTCTAATATAAATTGTTAAAACAAAAGGAAAACAAATTATGTTGTGACTCCATTGACTTTAATTAAAGCTATTCCATTTGCATCAGCAGAGAATTTGACCCATGGGCTAAGTCTACACTGGCATGACTTTCCAGAAATTCTTCTAACGGAAAAGTTTTCCGTTAAAAGCATTTTTGGAAAAGCGCATCTAGATTGGCAGGATGCTTTTCCGGAAAAGCGTCCGTGGCCAATCTAGACGTGCTTTTCCGCAAAAAAGCCCTGATCGCCATTTTCGCGATCAGGGCTTTTTTGCGGAAAACAAATCTCTGCTGTCTACTCTGGCCCTTTTGCGCAAAAGTTTTTTGGAAACTTTCGGAAACTTTCGGCAGTGTAGTATTTCCACAAAAGCACTGGCAATCTTACATGAGATCGTCAGTGCTTTTGCGGAAATTCAAGTGGCCAGTGTAGACGGCTGGCAAGTTTTTCCGCAAAAGCAGATGATTTTGCGGGAAAACTTGCCAGTCTAGACACAGCCCTATTGTGTTTATATAGGGTAAGTCTAGACTACAAGCTTCTTTCGAAAGAAGCTTTTTCAAAAGAGATTTTTCAAAAAAATCTTCTTTCAAAAGAGTGTGTCCAGACTACAAAAGTGGATCAAAAAAGTGATCCGCTTTTTCGAAAGAGAGCGTCCAGACTGCTAGGACGCTCTCTTGCAAAAAGGGTACCCGGAACCACTTCTGACAGGCCTTTAAAAAAAAAAAAAAAAAAAAAAAAAAAAACCTGCCTCCCCAATGTCCACACACTCCTATTTTCGAAAGACTTCTTTCGAAAAAGGAGTTCTTCCTCATAAAAAAGAGGTTTACTAATTTTGAAAGAAGCACTGCGTTCTTTTGATTTACTTTCAAAAGAACACAACTGTAGTCTGGACTCAGGTGAAGTTTTTTTGAAAAAAGGGCAGTTTTTTCGAAAAAACTCTGTAGTCTAGATATACCCTTAGTCTTGCCACAGTTCCAAAATGGTATCCAAGCTTGACTGTGTTTTATCCATGTCTCTACAGTTTGTCCTTGGGATACATTTTTTCTCTCTCCTCTTTTATCCACTTCAGAACCACCTATTACCTTCTGTCATAACCTAAACTGGGCCGGGGACTGTCTATTTACAGAATTTCCATATAGTGTCTATATCAGTGGGTCCTTAAACTTAAATTAATGTCACTGGCATTGCTCCAGCTCCAGCACAAAAATTAGTTAAAAGAAAGCAATTTGGTATATTAGTAGGTGTGTCAGTATCTTTGAGTGGCTTCAGGAAATGTTACTATGTTAAGGGTGGAAGAGCAGGTCATCACAGTAAAATAGCTACTCAAAAATGCCTACCTGTAACTGGATAACAGGTCATAATACTGTCCCACCTGGTCCTGTAAATTCCAGAAGCTGACTACATTGTATTGCTTGTCTCATCTTCCAAGACTACCAGCAAATGACTTTCAGGCAGCAACGTAAGTAATCACTCTTCTCACCTGGATTAATGTTGTCATCCACCCTCACTGCATTAGTCATTTTTTTGTTCCCTGTGCCTCACTTCTCTTACCAGACACATGCTATCTAAGCACATTAGTTTTGCATGCCCCATGGCTGATGGAGGACAGCATCACTCTTTTGTCTCTCAACCAGTATAAAAGTTTCCCAGCAAACACTAATGAGGCCACAATGCAGCATCTACCACTATTCCCACCCATAATTCCTTTGAAGGTGTCTAGGCAACCTGCAGGGAGCTGTTAGCTGGCAAAGCAGAAAATCGGACTTCTTTCGCTATTCAGAAAGGTACGGGAATGGCCCTGCATACACCCTGTCACATTGTAATTAATGGCTTGTTTAGCAGCATGTGCTTAAAGGATTTGAGAAAGACTTTACCAACCACTGCAGCACTCTGGTTTGGACAGTCCATCCTTCACTGTCTCAGAGGCAGCAACCGTTTCCTAATAACCACATTGAGGATGTTATGTTTTTCTCAGTGAGATTTGTTTTATAATTTAATATAGGAAAAGCACAGTGTCAAGCAATATCATAATATTGTGTCTTCTCTTTCCCCCACACTCTTGGTGATTTCTACCATACAAAGAGTGTGATGAAGTAAGTTGTATGTATGTGTCCCATTGCTCTGTTGTAATGTTGTTCTGGAATCAGAACAGTGAGCCTTAATCTCTAGACTGCTTGCAACAAGTGGTGCATGCTCATTCTTTTAGAGCAGGAAGAGTGAGTTCTAGTCTCACTCTTGCCATTAAATTCTGAGGGATCATGTCATGCAGCCTAGTGTCAACCATCTACTTCCTATATGGCCAGGGATTTTATATAGTAGTTTTATTATAGGTAGCACTTTTATCTAGACTATGGAAGTTTCTTAAAATATTACCTTAAACTATCTCTGCAGCTCTTATATCCATGGTACAGAACTTTTGACCTGTGACAGGATTTGAAAATTCACTGATTATTCGCCATGTCTGTTATCAGTGTTGTCTTTAACTTTCCATAGAATCATAGAACACTCAAACTGGAAGGGACCTCGAGAGGTCATAGAGTCCAGTCCCCTGCCCTCACGGCAGGACCAAGCACTGTCTAGACCATCCCTGACAGGTGTCTGTCTAACCTGCTCTTAAATATTTCCAGAGATGGAGATTCCAACCCTCCCACCCCAGGCAATTTATTCCAGTGTTGCTCTTCTCTAGACCTTCTCCAATTTCTCCACATCTTTCTTGAAATGTGATGCCTGGAACTGAACAGAATACTCCAATTGAGGCCTAACCAGAGCAGAGTACAGCGGAAGAATGACTTCTCGTGTCTTGCTCACAACATGCCTATTAATGCATCCCAGAATGATGTTGGCTTTTTTTGAAACAGTGTCACACTGTTGACTCATGTTAACTTGTCATCCTCTATGACCCCTAAATCTCTTTCTGCAGTACTCCTTCCTAGACAGTCACTTCCCATTCTGTATGTGTGAAACTGATTGTTCCTTCCTAAGTGGAGTACTTTGCATTTATCCTTATTAAACTTCATCCTGTTTATCCCAGACAATTTCTCTAGTTTTAAAGATCATTTTGAATTTTGATCCTAGCCTCCAAAGCAGTTGCAACCCTGCCTTCCCCAGCTTGGTATCATCTGCAAACTTAATAATCATACTCTCTATGCCATCATCTAAATCAGTGTTTCTTAAACTGTGTTCCATGGCAGTCAGAGGTGTGCTGCAGAGAACAGAGTTCAAAATGGCCACTCTTAAAGGGCAGGCAACTTTTTTTTTTTTGCTCAACAAAAAATCCTTGGCGTTCCGCATCAAAAAATTTTTTGTTTGGTGTTCCTCAGCCTTAAAAAGTTTAAGAAACACTGATCTAAATCATTGATGAAGATATTGAACAGAACTGGCCCCATCATAGACCTCCGTGGAACTCTATTTCTTATGCCCTTCCGGTATGACTGTGAACCGTTAATAAACACTCTCTCAGAATGGTTATCCAGCCAGTTATGCAACCACCTTATAGTAGCCCTATCTAAATTGTATTTCCCTAGTTTATTGATAAGGTGGTCATGTGAGACTGTGTCAAATGCCTTCCATACCGGCAATGAAAATGGGCCAATGGATCTAGCTATCTGGATTGCCCGTCCTGTAGTAGTTTTGCATTACTGGGGCTGTAAGCACAGAAGAGGGATACAATATACTCCCAATTATCCACATAGTATGGGGGAAATTAATTTTATTTGGATAATAAAGAACTAAACCATTTAGCTGCTGAGTGACTAACCCTTGGCCAGAGGTGCATTCTCCTTCTTGCACTCCAGCTCACGTCTCTGGCTCTGGCCTATTTAGGAGTAGCAGATGTATCCTAAAAGTATATGGTCTCTGAGCCATGGCCCTAGCTCCCCATGTCTCTCAAGATTCTTGTCCCTCACATCACCTGTCCCCTAAGGTCCAGTCACTCCTCTCTGCCCCAATTTTGGCCTTATGTTCAATAATAAATGGGGGAGGGGTCTGCCCCCCCAATCTGTCTCCATGGGCCCTGCTCACTCACTCTTGTGACCGTGGGTTTGCAGAGGGCTCCCAGTGCTCCCACAGGGCTGATTATACCCAGGCCCTGCAGGTGCAAGCTACTGAAGTGGGGAGGGGCTGCAGTCCTGGAGAGGTGGTGCTGACAAATCCAACCAGGACTCCGCTCTGCCCCACAAGGACAGCAGGTATCAGGTGTTGGGTTGTTAACTTTGTAACAGCACAAAACTGAACACTCTAGCTCCACCACTTTTCCAAGGCTCCTTCCCCTACATTCCCCCTTCCCTGGTGGCTCACTCTTCCCCACCCTCTCTCACTAACACTGGGCTGAGGCAAGGGTTGGAGTACAGAAGGGGGTGAGGTCCTGGGCTGGGGTACTGGCTCTGGGGTGGGCTGGAGAAAAGGCAATTGTGGTACAGGTTGGGGGGGGGGGGGCTCCAGGCTGAAGGATTCTGCATGCAGGAGGGGGCTGTGGGTTAAGGCAGAGGATTGGGATGCAGGGGGGTTGTGCGCTCTGAGGTGAGATAGAGATGAGGGATTTGGGATGCAGGAGGGTGCTCTGGCCTAGGCTACTTGTCCCAGAGATGGCCACCCAAAGAATTAGGCAGGGGGCATGAAGGAGAAACCCATTCACCAATCAAAAGTTTGGCAGGGACATAGAGGGGCAGTACACCTCCTGGGTATTACCACAAGTTGCCTAGGAAGTCCAGGGCAGGAGGTTGTGGCTCAGGGTTAGGGCATGGACTTATTTTTGGTGGCTCCCGGTCATCCGTGCAGTGAGATTAAGGCAGGCTCCTTGCCTGTCCTGGCTCTGTACTGCACCCCAGCAGTGTCCAGCAGGTCCTGCACCTAGGTATCAAGGGGTTTAGGAGGCATAGAAACCATAGGCACTGCCCCGCAGCTTCCATGGGCTGGGAACCAGCCACTGGAAGTACAGAGTCAGTGTTCAACACAGGGGCAGCATGTGGAGCCCCATGGAACCCCATCCAGGAGCCAGATGCTGGATGCTTCCTGGGTACAGTGCAGTGCCTGCCTTAGCCCTGCCTTAGCCTTGCAGCATCTCTGACCAGACTTTAAACAGCCTGACTGGCAATGAGGACTGGAAATGCCAGGGCTCCTTTTCAAGCAGGTGTTCCATTTGAAAACCAAACCTTGGTTACCCTATGTCAGTGGCAGTGCAACACAGGAAGCCATTCGGTAGCAGGACGGCCTCCCCCATGGCTGGGGGCTTGTTCTCCTTTTCGCAGTCTTCTGCTCTATTATCTGAACTTCTGTATTATCCAAATCCCTTTCTTGTCTCCAGGGGCAGTGCTAGCTCAGCGGGGGCCCAGATCAGCAATATTTTTGCCTCCATTCCCTCCCACACACAACACATACTAAGAAAACAAGTGGAGACCATCTTGAGCTGCTTGGGTCCCTAAGCAGTTGCTTAATCTGCTTACGCCAAGTGCTGGCTCGGCTCAGCTCTCAGCATGAGATCTATACTGCAGAGGGCATGCATCTAATGGTAGGGGGATAAGAAAGGGATTCAGATAACGTGCGGGTTTGGATAATAGATAGAGTTTTGGATATATGGGAGTATTATATATATATAAATCTAACAGACTGTCTTCATGAAAGCCTTTCCAGTTAATATTAGTCTCTATGCAGATTGTAATCTCTTCAGAGCTTTTTGTTTCATTACTTTAGATGCTACTTTTAATACAATTAAATATAACATTTTTAAGAAGCCTAATGTCACAGCCTTTCCCAACTCTATGAGGTAGATAAATGCCAATTTTGCACAGCCCAATCTCTTTTCCAATTATTATGTTTTCTTCCAAACTACTTTATAGCCACAAATTTTCAGGGCCAGATCTGCACGTGGTATAAACTAGTGTTGTCCCATTTAAGTAGATTTACACCAGCTAAAGAACTGACCTTTTGTTTTTCTGAAGTGAAAATTTCACTTTAATCTATTTTGTGTATTTCAATGTGAAAACTGACCATTGGCAAAAAAAAAAAATATTTTTTTTGGGGGGGGGGGAGGGGATATTCAACGTTTCCTGCTAAAAAAGAAGAGATTTGAGTGAAAAATCTCCATTTTGCAATTCAAAAAGTTATTTTTGCAATTTTGGTCCATATCCTGCAAATGCTTACCTGCCTACTTAACTGTACACATATGTGGCAACTCATTGATTTCATGGTGATTCTTATAGGAATAAAGTTAAGCACATTCATTCCCATTTGCAGTACAGTTGCTTTTTGCTGCAAGTATTTCACTTTGCATTGAAAAGACTGTTTTTCTGATTTTACAAATGGAGAAATAGAGGTACAGAAATGTAAAATGCCCCAAATCACACAGCTAGTCAGTAGCAGAGATTAAACTTTCTCCTCTAGTTGTGAAACTATATAATTTTCTTACACCATACCTTTTTCCTTGCTGTTAGTGCTTCCACTTTATTGCATTAAGTAACACACATTTTTGGGCAACAAGTGCTGGCAAGCTGATAATAAGTTTCCTTTTTACATTAACAAAATGAAAACTACTAATTTGACACAGGCGTTGTTAAATGAATTCACTTAACATTGACAAATGAGTAATTACTAGGACAAGACTCTGATCCGAAGTACAGCAAAGTGTAAGCCATTATAAAACGTCTATACGATTAGGGACCTTAATTTATACCTACAGTAAAAATAAGTTGCACAGAATGTTAGTTGCAACAATATATGTAACATCCATTATTGGAATTGTTTATTTTCATTAATGTTACTGGCTTTGGTGGGGGGAGGGGGTGCTTTTCTTTTAGAGTTAATTAAGAGTTAGGTCTCAATTCTGTTATCTACTGAGTTGCAGTGCTGGCCTGAACCTCAGCTAAACTAGTCTTTCTATTTCATTTGTGCTTGAAATCATTTCCAAACATAGTCTGGCATAAATGAGGAATGTAATGAGACAGTGGTACTTTCCTTTGATACTTTTTTTAAATTACCTGGATTGGAAAAGGGGGAGAGAGGGCTGGGGGAAGCAAAGGCAGGGGAGCAACAAGCTTCTGTGCTACAAAGCAACACATTAGCAACATTTTCCACACTCCGTGCTGGTATAAGCAGCTGCACGCAAAATTGGTCAGTTAGGTATATATATTATGACCAGATGAGCAAAGCTTGAATTTTCACTGGTGAAAACTGAGATTTCAACTAGTCTTTTGGAAAACTGACTTTGGCTAAGGGGTAAATGTTGCTAATCTCTGGAGAATAAACCCTGTGAAAAGGTTATTTTATAATGGCCTGATTCAAAGCCAATGGGACCCTCCAGTGGATCAGGTCCTAATTATTGAATTTGGGTTGTTCGCACCTGCCAACAAAGCACGTGCTATTAGTCAGGGATAGAATACGAGACTAGATGGACCGCTAGTCCTAATTTCTCCTAGAATACAGTGTGAATTTTCCCACTGTAGCATGTTGGAGGAAAATTAACCCTTTACATTAATATTCCACCATGCTGCTTCTATTTCTGTGGCCATAAAAAAAAAGTAAACACAAATGACTGGGTTTTAGCATGTTCGCTTATGTAGCCTAATTGAATAACTCCCTTCTCAGCAGGAATTGCTTGGAAAAATTCTCTAACCTGTCTTATGCAGCAGGTCAGGCTACACTTTTAGAATTCTTCTTTCTAGACACAAAATCTATTGAAACGACAGAGTATAAGAGAAAGAACTGGAGGAAACAGGTAGATAAATGTTCCAGCTTCCATGCCCATGAAGCTCTCAATCCCCTGAGGGGTATCTTGAGTTGTAAAGCACATTTATAATTCTTTGTATAGCCACTAGAAGTTGTCTAATTGCTGCTTTTACATTCTCTCCGAAAGACAGAAAGGAAGAAAAGTTAAAATAGGCTATGTGATGCCAGTGGACCACTTTCCAGCACAAGCCCAAGTTCCCAAGATGTTTCTACTAAACATTGACAAACACATAGCAGGAAATCAGTCTGGGTCACTTGTATGTTAGTGTTACATAAGAATATAAGAATAGCCATATTGGGTCAGACCAAAGGTCCATCTAGTTCAGAATCTTGTCTTTCAACAGTGCCCAATGCCAGATGCCCCAGACAGAGTGAATAGAACAGGTAATCATCAAGTGATGCCTCTCTTGTCATCCTTTTCCAGCCTCTGACAAATAGACTTTTCCTACCCATCCTGGCTAATAGCCATTGATGGACCTAACCTCCATGAATTTATCTAGTTCTTTTTTGAACCCTGATAAAGTCCTAGTCTTCACAAAATCTCTGGCAAGGAGTTCCACAGGCCGACCATGCGCTGCACGAAGAAAAACTTCCTTTTGTTTGTTTTAAACCTGCTACCCATTAATTTCATTTGGTGACCCCTAGTTCTTACGTTATGGGAACAAGTAAATAACTTTTCCTTATTCGCTTTTTCCACACCAATCATGATTTTAAAGATCTCTATTATATCCTTCCTTAGTAACCTCTTTTCTAAGACGAAAAGTCTCAGGCTTTTTAATCTCTCTTCATATGTCATCCGTTCAAAATCCCTAATCATTTTATTGCCCTTTTCTGAACATTTTCCAGTGCCAATATATCTTTTTTGAGATAAGGTGACCATATCTGTATGCAGTATTCAAGATGTGGGCATACCACAGATTTATATAGAGGCAATAAGATATTCTCTGTCTTACTCCTTTATCCCCTTTTAAATGATTCCTAACATTCTGTTTGCTTTTTTGACTGCTAATGAACATTGAGTGGATGTTTTCTGAGAACTATCCACAATGACTCCATGATCTCTCTCTTGAGTAGTTATAGCTAAATTAGTCCCCATCGTATTGCATGTGTGGTTGGGATTATTTTTTCCAGTGTGCATTACTTTACATTTATCAACATTACATTTCATTTGCCATTTTGTTGCCCATTCATTTAGTTTGATGAGATCTTTTTGAAGCTCTTCACAGTCTGCTTTGGTCTTAACTATCCTGAGCAGTTTAGTATCATCTGCAAATTTGCCATCTCACTGTTTACCCCTTTCTCCAGATCATTTATAAATAGGTTGAATAGGATTGGTCCCAGTATGGACCCCCTTGGGGAACACCAGTAATTACCTCTCTCCATTCTGAAAACTTATAATTTATTCCTACCCTTTGCTTCTCGTCTTCTAACAAGTTATCAGTCCATGAGAGGACCTTCCCTCTTATCCCATTACAACTAACTTAAGAGGCTTGAAATGAGGCTTACAGGATCTGAGGACAAAGGGTTCTGGGGTTGGCTGATTCCTGCCTAGACTACTGCGCTGTGCCGACAATCAGCTGATCGGCATAGTGCGGGGGGCATTTTGATGTAAATGAAGCGGTGATTATTTAAATCGCCGCTTCATTTCCCTTTGCCGAGTACACTCATCTACATGGCTCCATCGACGGAGCCATGTAGTCTTGACACACCCTATAAATACATTGTTCATGGGCAGGGCTTGCCAAACCACGGCGAGCTCCACTCGCCAGGCGCACTGTCCGGCGATCTGCGCATGCGCAGATCGCCTGAACCCGGCTCTTCCGGGTTGCAATCTACTTGTCATGGGCGAGTAGATTGTATTATTTGTCGAGCCCTGTTCATGGGTATGAAAAAAATTAATGCAGTTAAAATGACCTCGTCCCCAGTGTAGACAGAGCTAAGCTGATGGGAGAATTCTCCCATCAACCTCACTACCACCTCTTGGGGAGATGAAGCCCCTATGCCAACAGGAGGAGCCCTTCCAGCAACATAGATCACACCTTCACTGAAATGCTATAGCTGCTGCAGTGTTTTAAGTGTAGGCCTACGCTGAGTATAGAACTCACTGCCATCATGGAGGTTTTACCTTGGTTCCTAGCAGTCTGCCCAGAGGTGGATACTCACAGTGTTGAGTGGCTCCAGGACAGCTTGGTGAGCTTAATGTGCAATTTCTTGGAGAGTAATTTCCTGTTAAATAAAAGATTACATCATGAACTCCAATAACCTGAAACAGTGGATAAGAAAGATAGTCTTGTCCTGGAAAAACTTGGACATTGCCTCATTCCTTCCCCTGAGTTACAGTCATATGAAAAGGGCACGTCACTGGAATAGGACTGCACTCTTCACTGTGCAGAGTAAGCTACTCGCCAGCCCAAAATAAGCTAGTGCTGAGGTATAGCAAGCTGAAAGAGGACAAATGGATCCTGGAGCCAGAAACCACTCTCCTTGGAGAAGCAGGAACTGTGTCTGCAGAAGCTGTATTGGGGTATTACTTTAATTTCCTGAAAGGAGCCCATTTATTCAGATTTAATGCAGGCAGAGGAATCTTCATACTTTTGGGCATAAACCAATCATCAGCAGGGACCAGGAAGTAATTTTCTTCAACAAGGTCAGATCTCCGGTATGGATTACCCATACAGCTGTGTTGCTTGGCAGTATGAAAAATCCATACTCTAGTGATGTATGTAAACCAATCTACCCCCTGGGGTAGGCAGTACTATGTTGGTGGGAGAGCTTTTCCAGTCAATGTAGCTGCCACGTCTCCTGGAGATGGATTAACTACACTGACAGGAGAAGCTCTTTCTTTGGTATAGGATGGCCTTCACTTGAGCACCGCAGTAGTGCAGCTGTGCCAATGCAGAATTTAAAGTGTAGGCCTACTCCAAGATAGCACTGCTGGATTAGACACACAAGGCCAGAGTCACCCTTTAAAACTGACTTGCCTCTCCCATGGGGTATTCTTCAGTGGGCAAAGGCATAGCAGAGAATCCCTATGCACTAGCTCTCTAACAGCCAAAATCTCTAGGTTTCTTAATGATGTGTCCCTTTGGCTAATTAGGAACATATAAAATTGATGGAGCAGCCACACCAGTGACTGTGACATTCTATAAGGGCCATTAACAATCAGACACAAGTAGAGATGGGGTCTGAACCAGCTTCTGGCAATTCCTATGTAGGGAAGAAAAAAGGCCATGTCAAGTTATCTTTGCCCCTTCTTCTTGGTCCTTGCACCACTCCACTTGGGGTCATTCATAAATTTGGTCCATTATGTGAGGTTTATGCCTCTGATGTCCTATTTCTTGACATTGGCCAGAGGCAGAAACAAGAGACTGGTGTGGCTGCTCCATCAATTTTGTATGTTCCTAATTAGCCAAAGGGACACATCATTAAGAAACCTAGAGATTTTGGCTGTTAGAGAGCTTGGCAATGTATCCTTGTCTCTCCTTAAGGGACTCCACTTTTCTTCTACCCCGTGGCATTAATTTTCTACACAGTCTCAGAATCTTAGCTTATCAGACAATGACATCTGACCTTAGTCTTGCGTACCTGTCTCCTCATGATGAGCAAAAGTAGAAGAAAAAGCCTGTTTAATAGATCTGCTGTTTCTACATTTCGTTTCCAATTCCCCACTATTATTATTTTTAAAGTGGTCCAATTTTCTCTCTTGCTATCTGTAGCTCTCAACGACAAATAGATCTGAAAACTCCTTTATGATTACCTTAAAATCATTCCTGCAATTTGACTTTTGATATTTCATTTTACTCTGCAAATGACTCTTTTTAACTCAGCTCTGTTTATTTTTATGGCTCCCTGCAATATTCCTTCTTACTGGATTGTTTGTGCTTCCTCTCCCCCCTCCCCTTATTATTTAAGATTTAACTGGGAAACAACTCAGCTGTGGCTCAGCCAGCTGTTTGCTTGCAGCTATACTACCCTCCTGCCTGTGATTTTTGTCAGCCAGCCTAAACTGAGCAGAATTGATGCTTACATGGGAGACCTCAAGGCACTGTGGGAAGCAGTGCTGGTGACTCAATAGACAATCTTCCAGCCGAATCAGTATCAAACCAATGCTCCAGAAGTGTGTGGGCAACCGGTATGCTGTTGGGGTGCTGTCTTTTCAAAGAATTATAAATGCAAGGCTATAGCCACTTTTGGCCGTTAAAGACATGGGACACTTTTTGTTAGAGTAGGGCAGGTGTCGTGAAGCCTTGCTCGCAGCCTGTTAGGGTTATCTGAGGGCAGGCTTTGAGACAGTTTGTTTATACTGAGCATCTGCAGGCACGGGTCTCCGTGGCCAGTGTGAGCTGTGGTTCATGGTTCCTGGACAATGGGAACTGTGGGAAGCAGTGCAGGCCTTCAGGATGTGCTGGCCACCACTTCCCATAGCTACCATTGAGCAGGAATCATGGGCCCTTGTGGCTACGGGGGCCTGTGCCTGCAAATGCTCAACAAACAAAACCATCTCACGGCCTGCTAGCACATCACCGCCCATGGAGTAGGAGCATTAATTCTGCTTTTCTGACTAAATTCTAATTGGACAGTGACATCCTGCCTTTCGGTACCAAAAATTCCCACGTACGTTCAGCTGGTTATGCTTTTTTCACTTGCACCAATTATTGTATGGTGTTTCTGTATTCTGTTTCACCATCACAGTGTTCCATCTAAGAGGCAGATGCATTTCAGTGACGGTGTGATACCTCTCTATAAAGTGGATTTTGTGTCCCTTTTGCATACTTTATGGAAAGCTTTGGAGTCTCTGAACAAAAAGGTGCTGTTTAGACATCCACTATTCTTTCCAGAACAGCCGGCTGCTGCTTCACGCAGCTCTTATTGAAAATAACACTTCATAGAATTACATGAAAACAGACAAATACATTATTAAGGCTGCAAATTCAAGTACCCAGCAGTTAATAAATGTCAGAATTAGAATGCCAATGCAGCCTTAATTTGACCTTCTTCAGTATATGCATTATGAGACTCTCAAACTGTTTTGGCTGAAATTTTCCAGAGATTCAGCCTGAGGCCAACACCTGGCATGGAAAATTTCAGCTAGAATGGCTGCTATTTGACAAAGTTATAATGAACTTATGGCAAACGTCAAGAAACTTTAATAACAGGCAGCCCTGCAAATAATACAATAATTATTACTGAGATGTAGGATTGGAAGGATTAGATAAGTCAATTTCACCAAACACGTAAACTGATGGGGAAATATTTCCATTGATAATACAGTGAAAGCTTTGTTATCTGCCACTCATGGGGAATGGGGGTTGCTGGTTAATTGAATGTGCTGGATAACAAAGATTATTGCTCTGCTCCTTCCGGGAGATCTGACTTCTGGCAGTTAGAGGCTGGCCGAGAGGGAAGGAGGCACCAGCTGATGATGACAGTCGGCCATGCTGCTGTCAGAATCCCCACAACAGCAGGCTTGACAGGCGTAATCAGGCAAGCATGCCAGAAGACATGGAGATGCTGTGGCTTGGGGTAATGCCTGTTAACTAA
Organism: Pelodiscus sinensis; assembly: GCF_049634645.1. Lineage (NCBI taxonomy): Eukaryota > Metazoa > Chordata > Testudines > Trionychidae > Pelodiscus > Pelodiscus sinensis. Next base: position 162,363,369 of record NC_134713.1, on the reverse strand, counting down.
GTTTTCTGGATAACAGAGTGCCGGATAACAAAGCTTTCACTGTAGATTAAAATGTAGTGATAGGCAATGTCAGAAAAATGTTGCCAGAGAACTTAGAGTTTGATTAAAAACTATTTACTTTGTATTTTGTATATGTTAGCAATTTGACCCTCCATAATTTCTTGCAGCTGTAAAAATGTAAAATCACACACTTTGCTCTACTCTGATGCTATCAAATTATGTACATTGAAATTATTTAAAACATCGAACTCTTCCAATCCTATTTCTATGGCATAGTATGAATACATGGTGATTCACAAACTACATGAAATAGCAAGTATAAGTTTTAATAAACCTTTAAATAAACTCAATGGGAATTGAGGACACTCAGTATTTGGAAGTTCAAGTCCTTATTTGGACACAAATAGAGTTCAAACACATTGTAACAAATCTGTGCTACAATTACCTGATAAATAACACGCTTCTGGGGAACATGGACAAAAACCCTGGTCCTTTAGCTCCAAAAACTATGGGCTTCTGCTTCCAGAGCTAAAATAAACCTCTCCAGAGTGGGAACAGCAGCTAATACCTTATCTTCTCTATTTGCCAATTATTAATAGGTACTATGACACACACACTATTACAATACAATTCTAATGTGTACAGTCTACAGTCAGATGATACCCCCGTTGACAAGAGTCCTGATTTGAATAAACACTTTGCCTAAGTAAGAAACACAGGATTTGGATCTATGCTTATTCTATCAATTTGGCCATTTTATATATGCCAGGTGTGCATTCAGGGATAGATTCATCATTGGCCTACAGCCACCTTGCATCAGCTAGGCTGGCACTGTGAAGCCAACAGGCTCAACAGGCCTCTGAGCAAGATGTGGGAGGGCAGCTCCATGCTCCCAGAAGGGGTGGGGCCATAGGCGACTGGCCCTCAGCTTTGCCCAGAGAGTGCAGCCTGGTGCTCCAGCACAGTGTTCCAGTGGCAATTTAAAGGGCCCAGGGCTCTGGCTGCTACCACTGCTACTGCGACAATTGGAGTGCTGGGCCCCTTTGAATCACTGGGCCCTGGGGAAATTGCTCCCTTTGCTGTTCCACCCCCTGCCCCATCAGCAGGCCTGAGCTGGAACAAATTGGCCATAAGGCAGGCATAAGCTCCACTCTCAGGAAATATCCCCAGCACCGGAGACTTGTAGCCAGTGCAAAGCTAACACTAGGGACAATTCTGGTGTTCTTACACCCCAGTCATTTTGCACTGCTGGTATCTAAGTGTTATTTCAATTAGGTGAGAATTAGGGTTACACTCAGGGGTGTCCTAGCCTGTCCTAGAGGCTGAATTGGCCCTGATAAAGAGAATCACAACTTGCCATCTCCATCCTTGTGCCATGGGTGAGTTACCCGTTGGTCTGCATAATGTCGGTCGCATGCAAGGGGCCATGACCAAGAAACAGAAATAGATTTGGTTGTGAGAGAGCAAGCAACTTGAATGTACCAGATTTCATCTCAGTGTAAATGGCTAAGCAGGTTTGGTCCTCTTAGCATTTTGGATGAACGACCAGCTGTGAATAGCTGGAGGTCCAAGTTTTGTTGCTTCTCTGTGTTTGCTCTTAACGATTTCACATAAAGAGCTGCTTCTTCAGCTCAGTAGGTAGCACTACTACTTTAAGATGAAAAACTTCTTGGGTCAGTTTCTTGCTGGACTGGATCCCTCATAAATAAGGATAATCCCTCAATTGATGTTTTCTCACCTGGTGTCTATCCACTATTCGGGCTTTACATACTCTTGTGTCTATCAGTTAATCATGATGTGGGGTAAAAACAACAAATGGTCTGGTAGCATTTTATAGACTAACGAAGCAAGTAGATAGTATCATGAGCTTTCGTGGGCATAGCCCACTTCTTCAGATGACCACGAAAGCTCATGATACCATCTACATGTTTTGTTAGTCTATAAAGTGCTACCAGACCATTTGCTGTTTTTTCTGTAACAGACTAACTCGGCTGTCCCCTGAAGCTCATGATGTGGGGTGACTCACTTAATTTTTCTAGTCCAGTTAGGTGCCTACCTACCACTGAAATCAATGGGACTTAGGCTTCTAAATTCCTTGGAGGATCTGTGACTTTGTTTCTCTGTCTGTACTCTACTAGCAGATATAGGGTAAGTCTAGACTACATTGCTCAATCGACGGAGCCATGTAAAGTAGTTTACTCGGCATAGTCAAAGAAAGAAGGATTTAAATAATCCTCGCTTCATTAAAATAAAAATGACCACCACGCTGTGCTGATGATCAGCTGATCTAGCACAGCACGGCAGTCTAGACGTGGCGTGATCGACAAAGGAACCCTTTGTCAACTGCTCCGGTATGCCTTGTGAAACGAGGTTTACCGGAGCGGTTGACAAAGGCTTCCCTTGTCGACCGTGCCACATCTAGACTGCCGTGCTGTGCAGATCAGCTGATCGTCGACACAGCGTGGTGGCCATTTTTATTTTAATGAAGCGAGGATTATTTAAATCCCCGCTTCTTTGACTATTTCGAGTAAACTACTTTACATGGCTCCATCAACAGAGCCATGTAGTCTAGACATACCCATAGTGTACATGTGTTTTACTCTATGGATATATCTACGCTACAGCGTTATTTCGAAATAACATGTCTAGACACAAAATACATTTTGAAACAGCATTTTGCTATTTCGAAATAGCGCATCCACACTGATAGGACGCTGAATCTCATTTAAGGCCGGCCAGAACTGGTTCTGGCAGGGCCTCAGGTCAGGACTTACTTTGTGTGGCTGCTGCCTGAGGCTATCTGATACCTGTGCTTAAAGGACCCCTCCCCCCCCACCGGACAGCCAGTTCCAAGGTTTCCCTGCTTGCTTGCCTACCTCACTGAGGGACAACAAAGCATTTTTTTTCTCTGTATACTCTGGTTGCCCTCACTCAGGATACCACAGCACTCTGCAGCATGGAGCTGGAGCTGCCCCATGGCACTGTGGTGCTGCTCCTGGATGTGTTGCTACAAGCCTGGCAGCATATTCTGCAGGTAGTAATAATCTCCCTGGTGTGCCCCATTGGGCACATTGTACCTCATTCCTCCCTCACATCCTTCTACTTACCCCTCCCTAACCCCCCTTCCTGCTGTACAATAAAAGACACGTGTTCATTACAATAAAGCCTCTGTATTGAACAAAACTGGGGTGGGAGGAGGACGAAACTGAGGTGAGACTGGGGAAAGAAGGTGGGAGGGGGGAGGAGGCAGGGGGGAGAGGAGAGGGGGAAACCTGGGATGAGGGAGCTGGCAGGGGGAGCAAGGGGAGAAAGGGGGAGGAGAAGCTCAAGGCTCAGGATGGGGGTCTCTCTGGCCCACCTGTCTCCCAGCACCATGGGTGCGGGGGCCTCAGCATCCCTGGGGGTGTTGGGAGGGTGGGGAGAAAGAAGTGGGAGTGGGAGAAAGAGTGGGAGGAGGAGCGGTAGCTGGGGAGGCAGCAGGGGCTGGAGCAGCAGGACGCAGCAAGTTCTGCCCCAGGGTCAATGACACCTGGGGGCATGGACCATCCTTCCTCCCAAGATGTGGTCCACAGCATCACAATAGGGGCAGGGATCTGGGCCTGCCCCTGGTTGGGAGCTGCCCCCTGTGGCCCTGGCATAATCCTGCCACAGCTTCTTTATTTTCATGTGAACCTGCTCCTGGGTTCGCATGTGGCCTTTGGTGGCCAGGGTGGCAGCTATCCACCTGTAGACAGTTGTGTTCCTCCATTTAGTGTGGAAATCATGGACATTGGAGACATCCCCTCAAACCTGAATTAGGTTCCTGATCTCTGCACTGGACCAGGCAGGTGCCTGCCTTTTCCGGCCCCTGGCAGGCTCCTGAGAGCTGGCAGACTGGTCCTGGGTAGCGGTGGAGGACTGGCTGGGACTGGCTGCCTGGCTCATGCTGGGGCCACTGGGTCAGGTGCAGTGACTGCTGGCTCTGGGCTGGCAGGATTGGAGCTGGCACAGGCACTGTGGCCAGAGTCTACCCCTTTAAGGGCTCTGGAGAGAGGGAGAGGGAGGGCAGTTTTCCCAGTTGTACCCAGAGTGGCCACCAGGGCACCCTAGGAAGGGCTGGAGGCCCCCTAGTTCAAAATAAGCGTCTACACAGTTCTTATTTCGAAATAGAAATTTCAAAATTGGTGCTATTCCTTATGGAATGAGGTTTACCAAGTTCTAAATAAGCCCTCCGCTATTTTGATTTAATTTTGAAATAGTGGTTTAGCTGTGAAGATGCTGGTAAAGTTATTTTGAAATAACGGCTGTGTAGACATACCCTATCATACAGAAATGTTGGACGTCTAATTTAATTAACAATACTTTTAACATGCTTTAAGATTCTAGGAAGTATTATTATTGGTTGCCATTTTGCTTATTACACAGTAAGAAACTTTTGTAGGTGCTAATAAATTTATTTTCAGTATTAAAGATCCTATGACATATTTCAGAAATGTATATTTCCTTGACCAAAATTCCCCCTTCCCATTGATGCATAGTCCTAGTCTCTGATGGGAACCGGTTTTTACCCTAGAAGTGGTGGTGTTGAATATGTTAGCATAAAACCTCTTAGAGAGCCTTTTGTATGTTAATACTGGGCCAGACTATGACCCCTGCTCAAGATAACATCCAGTTACTCATACATTCAGTGCCATTAAAATCAACGGGATAGCTTGAGTAAGTAACTGCATATCAGCTTTGATCAGGCTTCACAGTCTTAAACCCACTTTTTTATTACAGAATTAGTCTGATGGCAAACACTATCATAAAGTTTATAAAAAGATTTTTTGTTATAAGCCCCAGATTTTGTGTGCTGATAATTTTCTGAGAAATTCCACCTGTGGAAAGAAATGTTTCATAGTTTGTCTAAGTCCAAAAGGGAAGTTTTAGAAGGTTCCAACACAATCTATTCAGCCATTTCAAACTGTCCGCACAAGGGAGGAAAAAGAGGTCATATAGCCCATTTTAAAATAAAATAAATGAATAAATCTAAACTTATTTTTTCAGATGAGGCTAACACTGCTGAGGTTGGATGTTTGAAACTGTGTAGATGAATAGCTCTTACTGAGGACTATTGTCCTGCTAAATAGGATAACAAGATTTGATGAGGGGCATTCAGATACTGATAATAGCCAGTATTAAAAGCCTATATATAATGCAGTATCAGACACATTTAGGCAAAGCTGGTAAGAGCTAGAGATCTAAGGGTGAAACTCATCTCTGTGCAGAGGTCTCACACAAGGCCTAAGCAGTACTCACACTCTTCTTAAGCCCTCTTTTGGGTGTCCATGGAGTATACTAGATCTGACCAAAACTGTCTGACCAAAAATTTTTTCAGAAAAAAACAAAACAAAAATGCAGATGTGGTGACACAAACTTTCTGTGAATTTGTGGTGGTTTCATTGACATGATGATTTGGGGAGGGGATGCAGAATATTTGAAAAAAAGTTTGATGTTTTCCATTTGAAACAACTTTGTTACAGAATTTCCTTTCATGTTGTTAAAATCAGAAATGTTAAACGTGATCAGAATGGAAATGAAACATTTGATTTTGTCAAAATGAGACATTGTGTTGAACCTGAAATGAACCTTCTTTCCAGTTGGTTAATTCACAAACAGTTCTTGGTTTTGGCCCAACCCAAAACAATTCCTCCACCACCCTCACCTCCAAAGTTCATTTTTTGAACATTTCTAGTTCATAGACGTTGGGTTAGTCTTCAGCATGGGGGTGAACATCTACAGTGAATAAAGATGTCAAGCTCAGTAGACACCAGAATTCTTTTACAGTACTGATGTGAAGTTAGGACTGTCCATACAGGATCAGATCATGAATCAGTCTGTCCATCATCTTACCTCTGCCCATAGCCAGTATTAGTTGCTTCAGACATAAGAACATAAGAATGGCCATACTGGGTCAGATACTGGGTCCATCCAGCCCAGTATCCTGTCTGCTGACAGTGGCCAATGTCAGATGCCCCAGAGGGAGTGAATCGAACAGGTAATGATCAAGCGATCTCTCTCCTGACATCCAGCTCCACCCTCTGACAAACAGAGGGTAGGGACACCATTCTTTACCCATACTGGCTAATAGCCATTAATGGACTTAACCTCCATGAATTTATCTAGCTCTTTTTTATACCCTGATATAGTCCTAGTCTTTGTAACCTCCTCATGTTGACTATGCGCTGTGTGAAGAACTTCCTTTTATTTGTTTTAAACCTGCAGCCCATTAGTTTCATTTGGTGGCCCCTAGTTCTTGTATTATGGGAAGAAGTAAATAACTTTTCTTTATTCACTTTCTCCACACCACTCATGATTTTATAGACCTCTATCCAGGGCCAGCTTGAGCCATTCCTGTGCCCCAGCAGCGGGCATGCGACGCATGCACAGCCCTGCCCCCCGGCGGGCTGCACACCTTACAGCTGCAATCGGGCGTGCGATGTCTGATGGCAGCTCTAAGGGGCGCCGTGCAGCTGGGTGCGTGGCGCCCCTTGCAGCTGCCATCAGGCACCCCCATAGGTTGGCGCCTTGGGCAGCTGTCTGGTTAGTTCCCCCCCCCTTAATCTGGCCCTGCCTGTATCATATCCCCCCTTAGTCTCCTCTTTTCCAAGTTGAAAAGTCCTAGTCTCTTTAATCTCTCCTCATATGGGACCAAAGCGGAAGACAGAGTTGTTGTTTTTATCGTCTTTGTGAGTTGCCTCAGGGTTTCAGATCTGGATGACGTACTATCGGTGAACATCTTTATTCAGTTGTAGTGATGAATTGCAGGTCCCTCCATTTTCATGGCTTTTGAAACGGTGCATTAATGCATGTGCATCATTTAGGACAGGATATGGTGTGACACTGCATTTCAAAGGATAGATCTGCATATACAATGCTTATTTGCCTGGATTTCTTTATATCTAAAAATAAATATTAAAAAAAATCCACTCTCTTGCTGGGAAATGCAATGCAATGTGAATTTTCCTCATCTCTCCCCTCAAGCAAAGTGAGTTTGCTTTTATTATTTTTACCTTGCCCTATCCTGCAACATTGACTATCATCCTGACTCTCTGCATGACTAGAAACTATTTGTATTTGTGGTGGCCTGTCAGCACAGAACTGCCCCTGTATTACACCGAGGCTGGAACGTTAATGAATGCTAAAGAGGAATGTATTTCCTCCACAGCTGCTTATTATATCCATGGAGGCATCAAAAAAAGAATTCACCATGATTAATAACATTACCTTGAATACCAAGGAAGGCCAATTGATTTGGCAGTTATTACTAAGTGCTGCCCAATTTCCATAGACTATATAAATCCACATAGCAGAAACAATCTGCTCTTACATTGTGCCTGCTTAGCACTGTAAATGTTAACTGAGCTGGTACTTATTACTTTACAGCTCCAGTACAGACTGTGATGGTTTTGCTTTCTATCAAGGACAAGAGCAAGTATTTAATTAAAGCATATTGTTGGCTTCTCAGATTTAACAGCTTAAAGAAAAGGGATTACAAATAAAAGTGGAGGGGCTGATCCTCCACTGGTATAAATCAGCCTAGCTCTATTGACTTCAGCAGTGCTATCTGATGTACAACTGCTGAGGACTTGGCCTGTAAACTTCATTATTTTAGATAGATGGGTTTTCATTGACATAATAGTTGCAGGCCCAGGCTCTAGGTCTTGCTATTTTATCTGCTAGAAAACAATGGGGCTAACCCACAAAATCCAAATCTCAACCTGCATTTCTGGGATATCTTGACCTAGGTTTTGGTTAAACACATTTGGTTCAATGTGTACATCCAAAGCCAGCTATCAATGGATATTTTTCTTGAATATTTGATTCTGCTACGCAGGATCAGAATTCCACTTCTTATTTAGAAGGTGCTTTTAGCAAAGTAGATCTTTTGAGGGCTAAGCAGGGGAGGTCGGTAATATTGCATAAGAACACAAGCAACACTTATCTGTCTACTTTCATACCTCTAATTACCAGTTATAGTGGTTTGACCTGGTGTCATGAAGATCTGCTCCAGTTGTCCTGGAAAGAATCCAAGATCAATGAATGTGACTTTGTCAGCAGCATGATAAACACTCTACGAGGCAGAGATGATCCATCGGGAAGCAGCAATATATGAATAGACAGCGGGACAGGTGGACATAAGGCATCTGTAGTAGGGAAAGAGAACTTAAGGTGATCAATGGAAATAATGGTGGTTAAGAAACTTGGGACTCAGGAGATCTGTGTCTAGTTCCCAGCTCTTCCACAGTTTTTATGTGGGACCTGGGGTGAGTCATTTTCTCATGGTCCCTCAATTCCCCATCTGTAATGTGGGGGAAATCATACTTCCTTTCTCTGTCTGTCTTGGTTTGTAAACTGTTCATGGAAGGACTGTCTTTCAATATGATCCTATACAGTGTATACCATAACGGAACCCTGATCTCAGGAGGGTCTCTAGGCAGTGATATAGTATTAAATAAGCAGAAGAGATTTGCATTCCAGGCCCAGTTAGGCACAGATCCAACAAAGTCCTTTAAGCACACCAGTAGTGGGGCTGCTCAACATTTTTAATTCAAAATGTTCATTTTTAACAAAAAAATAGCATTTTCGTCAACACTAGACATTTTTGCAGAACATTTAGTTTCAAGAGCTTTGCTGTTTCCCCAAAACCTCAAACATTTTTTATTAAAAACATACATGTCCATTTTTTTTCTCTGCAGGCATAGGGGCAAAAGTACTAAGCCTGACTCTACTGAGTAGTTCTATTGATTCCAGTGGGTCGATAAGCTGCTCGTGTTTTTAAATACTTAGCTGGATGAGGGCCTTAACTGGGGAATTATGTCAGTGGAAGAAGCAACTGAGGAGTCAGAATCCACTCTTCACTGTGCCTGTCACTCCAAGGGCCCCTAACAAACCAATTCCTGTCTCTGAGATCCAGGCAGCAGTGCCACCTTCAAGCTCTTCAGTTTGGTGGTCACTGAGGGCAGGTACAGTTTTGCCTTCAGGCTCCATCACGGGGTGGTGAAACGTGTAATACTTGCTAAATAAAAACCCACTAGAAAATAGTCTCTTCCTGAATAGTCTGTTCATTTCTACTGCTGATCCTTAAGAGGATCAAAAACCTTTCCAGGCAGCTTAAATCATTTCCTCAGTCCTATTTGTTCTTCTGGCCTGTCTGCCAAGCTTTCATGTTATCCAAAAGCATCTCTGATGTGCTGCCAGAAGCCAGTGTCAGTCAGCTCTCAGCTTCACCTATGGAACTCGGATTTTTTTTATAAAGTCTTATTTTACACCAGAGATGGAAATCTGCTCATCATAAATCCTAACTTCTTTTCTTAGATGGTTTCTTTGCTTTAAGTTAATCTGGTGCTAGTGAAATGAGACTGTCAGCTTGGAGAGTGAAGGCCTCTTTGTAGCTAGGACACAAACAGCAGGAGCACAGGCTCTCTCAAAAACCCTTCCCCACCCTCCTGATTCACATATGAAATACCCTGAAAAAAGATCAGTAAAACCACTACCATAGCTTCCTTAAAGTCCATGACTAGTGTGATGGCCGGAGAACACTGCCAGCTAAAAATAGCGAGGCAAGCAGAGAGCTGACTGCTGCTACTCACCTACCCACTTATCCTACCCTCTAAAAAAATCCCTCTCTACCCACAAATTAGGTGCACAACCTGTCTATAAAAATGCTCATAATAGTCTTACCCTATCCTTTTCCTTCCCCCCAGCTCACTCTATTTGTGTTTCACCCACCTGCTACATCTCATCTTAAACTAAATTTGTAAGCATATCACAGTATTCATCTTCCCAAGGGTCAAGGCAGGCCTACGCACTCTCCTGCTTCTGGTCTGTAACATCCAGCCACTCCATCACAATCATAAGTGGCTAAGCCCTCAAGCTGAATCCCAGATAGGTCAACCTTTCTAAGGCCATTAGCAAACATACAAAGCAATGAACTCTCACAGGTGCATGGTAGGGCTCTCTTTCTTCAGAGAGCCCTGGTAAATCACCAGAGTGACCGAGCTAGTACTGTCTCTTCAATCATGTGTGGTGGTAACCAGAAGTCCTCCCATTAAGAGGGTTCTCTCACATGGAGCAGAATAGTGATAGAAATGTAGCCGTGTTAGTCTGGGGTAGTTGAAGCAAAATGCAGGACAATGTAGCACTTTAAAGACTAACAAGATGGTTTATTAGATGATGAGCTTTCGTGGGCCAGACCCACTTCCTCAGATCAAATAGTGGAAGAAAGTAGTCACAACCATATATACCAAAGGATACAATTAAAAAAAATGAACAAATATGAAAAGGACAAATCACATTGCAGAACAGAAGGGGGATGCGGGGGGGTGGGAAGGGGGAGGAAGGAAGGTAAGTGTCTGTGAATTGCTGATATTAAAGGTAGGGAGAGTGGGATGTTTGTGAGTTAATGGTATTACAGGTGATACAGGTGTCTGGAGCAGACACATCCAGAGTATACTTGTTCAGAGTCTATAGAAGCCATCTTATCAAGTATTTAATAAAGAGAGTTCTGGCTTAAACTTGATATCCCTGTTTTTACTTTGGGCTCCTGAAGTACAGAGGATGCACAAGGAGTCATTTTCAGCTTCCTGGTCATTCTAGAAAGCATAACAAGAAAGCCTCAGAAGGAAGGAAACTGCCAGGCAGTAGTCATCCAAGAAGCTGTTAACTGCAGCCAGGTGTGTCTCAGGAGCTGAAGCCTGGAGCACCGCTCTGTTACCTTGTTTTGTGTTCTTCCCTTTTTAGCTCTTCCAACCAATTCTGACACTTCCCACAGGTATTACAGAGTGGGACTGACAAAGTCTACAAAAGATCATTAAGCTTGTGTTGCCTAGTATAGGGATTGTGTACCCTTTCTTATGGCATTTTACTATGGATCTAGATGGTGATTAGCACAATGAGGCCAGGGCACTCTTGTATCATGTCAGTTTCATGGCAGCTAGAGGCATAAGCTAGGCCAGTGGTCCCCAACCTTCTGGAGCTGCCGGGCGCCTGGGGGGTGGGGCCGCACATGCTCTGCACATCCAGGGGTGGGGCCACGCATGTGCCACGTGCTTGGGGTCTGGGGCACAAGAATGGCTTGGGCCGCCCCTGATCACTTGGCAGGTGCACATAAATGCCACGGTGGGCGCCATGGCGCCTTCAGGCACCGCATTGGGGACCACTGAGCTAGGCCATCTCTGGCTACTTCTGCCTGCGCCATGGACTGAACCAGCAGCCCCTACATAGGGAAGGCACGAGTTGCTCCCTTAAGTTCATAATACCGGCACAGAGATGAATTCTTTTGCTGGAATCTGTCCTTTCAGAAATGCTGAATGCCCTTATTTACTGAAGTCAATAGTAGCAGTGCATACTTTCCACATCTGAAAATCAGCTGCCACTTGAAATTGAGCACCCAGATAGACTGGATACTTTTGAAAGTGTTACCTTCAGTCTCTCTGTGTCTTGTTTTTCTCATCTGTAAAATGGGAGAAATAATCATAGTTACCTCAGCAGGGTGCTAGAGAGACAAGCTGGGTGTGATGATATCTTGTGTTGGATGAATTGCTGGTGGTGAAAAAAGACAAGCATTGTAGCTACACAACTTTGCATAGCTTGAAAGCTTGTTTCTTTTGTCAACAGAAATTGGTCCAGTAAAAGATTTTACCTCACTCACTTTGTCTCACTAACACTCTGAGACCAACACAGCTAACCCAACACTTCAAAATGACAAGGGTATTGTCAGACTTAACTCACTGATTCCTAAAAGCACTTGTCTTGGAGAGCCTTGATGGTACCTTGCCTACTAGGAGTAGATTTGTAGGTGATCAGGGTGGCTCTTTTCCTCCCAATGAGTGGCAGCAGTATGTCAGAATGGTCTATGAACCAGTCGATATTTTTCCTCGTACTCCAAGAGAGAAGCTCAGAAGGTTGGTCAAATAGCTTTTTGTGCTCAAAAATTTTGGCTGGGTGTCTGCAACAGCATCCAACAGGTAGCTGAATCCGGTGACAATAGATGGTGCACAAGAGCAACAGAAAGGCCATTGGACTGATAATGAACAAGACAGCTCCATGGAAAGATCTTTATGGCAATATAATAACTGATAAGAAGAAACGAACTGGAGAGGTGCACTGAAGACTATGGAATAATATAATCAAGGGAGTCTGTAGTAGACCAATGTGTGTCAGACAAATTGCGTGAATTTGAAATTATGCCTTTGTTGGGTGCTGGATGCCTAACCCACAATGGAGAAAGTTGAACAAAACATCAAAAAGATTCCCAGCAACAAAGCTTCAGGATCTGACTATTGCTGAAATCTACAAATGTGCAAAGATTTGTTACAAAGAATGCCAGAGGTATTGCTATTCTATTGGAAGGAAGCAACTGTTCCTCAAGATTTTAAGGATGCTTATTTCATCCAATTCTATAAAAACAAAATGATTGTAATAACTACAGAAGTATCTTTCTTCTTACCATTATGGGGAAAATTTTAAGTTGTATTCTTTTAATTAGACATCAAACTTCAGCTGAAAGAAGCATCTTTGGGTGACTTCTGCTCAGGAAGCTCCGTCATAGCCATGGTCTTTATAAGTAAACCCCAGGAAAAGTGCAGAGAGAAGCATATTCCAATGTATATGACTTTTATGGATTAACAAAAATCTTTGACACACTTAACTTGTCAGAGTTTTATATTGTTCTGAGGAAGCTTGATTGGCCACCAATATTGCTAAACCTTGTGAAATCCATTCACAATGGCATGAAGGCAACTGTAATGTATAAAAACCAAGATCAGACTCATTTCACATCAACCATAGAGGGAAGCAAATTGCACATTGGTTCTTGACCTATTTAATATTTACTTCACAGAAATTATGTTGAAGCAGGAACCAAATGTTTGTGAGTTTGTCTGTCTTAGCATTAGACATGACGGAGATTTGTTTAACGCTGCAAGATTCCAAGCTAAGATGAAGGTGAAGGAGATCATCATAAGGGACTTCTTGTTTACAGATGATACAGCCCTTGTGGCACATAGTGTTGATACCCTACAATATCTTATTATCCAGTTTTCTAATTCATTCAATATCTTTGCACTAGCAATATGCTTGAAGTAGACTGTTATTATGCATCAAGTCTCTTCAGAACCAATTGCAAAAATCAATTTAATCTAGATATTGACCAGTTTTGCTACCTTGGCTTTACTGTTATAGCAACATAGATCTCAAGGCTGAGTTTAATAGTAGAATCAGCAGAACAGGCATGCACTTTGGCCTTTTGTAAGATAGAGCTTTAAACAATAACAAAATGGCAACGAAAGTGAAAATCTGTAATTATAAGACGTGTTTAATCCACTCTTCTGCATGACTCAGAAACACAGACAACTTATGCCAAACACCCAAAAAACTGAACAATTTTCAAATCAAATGCTTGTGTAAAATTATTTGACCAACATGGCCTGACAGTGAGGCAAATGTGGAATATTAAGTTGTGGTGGTATGTCATATTCTTTGGAATGTTGATTAGTAAGAAAAGATTCAGATGGTTTGGGCAGCTCAAGAGAATGATGGATTACAGGATCCCAAAGAGTATGTTATACTGAGCTCACAAAGGGTGTGTCTACACAGCAAAGTTATTCCAAAATAACTATGCGAGCATCTACACAGCAATTCCATTATTTTGTAATAATTTCAAAATAATGGACAGCTTATTCCAACCTCTGTAAACCTCATTCTATGAAAAATAATGCCTATTCCAAAATAGTTATTTTGGAATAGGGGTTGTATAGACACTCCACTTCTGCTATTTCGAAATAGTCCCTCACCAGGGCCATTCTAAGTTATTCCTCCTGGGGCTCTGAATCGAAATATCACATTTACATTAGGGAAGGCTGCCTCGGACTAATTTTGAGGCTTCCCTGCAGTGTAGATGTTCTATTTCAAAATAAGGTATTTCGGAATAACTATTCCGGAATAGCTTATTTGGAAATAACTGTGCTGTGTAGACATAGCCAAAGTGTCTAGAAGGAGAGGCAGACTGCTGCACGGATTTCAGGATGCTTACAAAGATTATTTTGTACCCTTTGGGATGTTTGTGGATTATTGGAAAAGGGCTGCTGCTCTAGTTGGTGGAGTCAACCTCCAGATTGAATGTGGCATCAATCTTTTAAGACTCAATCTCTTAGACTAGATCGATCTTTATGATGATCGATGTCAGAGGAGAAAAGAATTTGCTACTTGGATTCAGAGCATTGCTAGTGCATGGGTATGTCCTACCTATGGGATTGTTGCCTGTACATTGGACTTAGCAGCCATCAAAGTCCTCATTGTTGCATACACCATGATCTGTTATCTAGCATAATGTGGGTCCCTGGCTCATGACTGGGGCTTCTTAGCCCCAGTGATAATATTAGATTCATATACATGATTGTTTTACACTTGGGTGTCCAACTGCAGTACTTCGGATCTAGCAGCTTATGTTGCAAAGCAACATTCAATCTAACAATATATCTGGGTAAAATCAGAGTTTTACAGCTCACCTGCCACATTTTGTCTGTTGTCACATGGATTCGTGCTATCATTAGACACATGAGCTAAGGAGTGAGTGAGTGTGTGGCAAGAGGACTTGTAATGTCGTGGCTTTTGTCAGTTTGCATCAAGGCTTCAGTGCTGCTGCTTATATTTCGATGAAATGTAGATTTTTTTTCCCCCACTGAGTTTCATGTTTATTCCTAAAGCAAAACCAAACAATCCACAGAAGGTTACAAAACATGCAATGCTTGCCCAGGAGATGACCTATTCTCAGTAAGAATATCGTGTTCTGGCTTCTGCACATGAATATTTTGAATCCACTTAGGTATGTATTTATGAATTTTTAAACACTTCTTTTTTGTCCTATTACATATATTTTCTGGCTCAGGCACGGTCTTCTGGGCCAATCAGGAAGCATCTCATACAGCTTTTGGTTCATGTATTCATGTCTCCTGAAAGGTTATGGTACTGCCTGTTCAGCATTAAGGCTTCACTGCATGCTTGAGTTAACATTTGTCTAAACCCAATGAAGTAGCAATGACACTTGGAAGAAACAGGGAGGAAAATTGACATACGCACACACACAAAGAACCACCAAGCAAGAAAGACAGTGAATCCATCTTCTAAATATTTTCCATTGTGTAAGTTCTCTACAGGTTAAATTCAAAGGAAGGATATTTAAACGTTAATAAATATAAGCATGAAGGAGCTTTAGATTTCAGTAGTGTCTTTCATCTGAAAAGCTCAAAGAACTTCATGAACATTCATTCAATTTTACTAAAATGCTTGAGGTATCATTTCATCCCCATTTCACAGATAAAGAAACTGAGGCAGAGAGATTTTTTTTATTAGTTGACCCAATTCACCTGGCAAAACCATATCAGAGCTGGAAACAGCTCGAATACCTTGTCATCCCACCCCCAATTATAAATGGGTTCTTGTTACCCTTTTTTTTAAAGCAATGGGGTTAAACAACAGCAATGTGTGGGCTGGTGGATTGGCTGCTGGAATGAGACTTAGGAGGCATGCATTCAAGTCCGAGCTCTGCCACTGCTGTTCTTGAATGAGTTACTGCCCTTCTCTGTGGCTCAGTTTTTTTTTCCATTTTACAAATAAGGACAATGATACTGACATCTGAGATCTATTGATGGAAAATGCTACTTAAGAGGCTGGTATCAGGCCTACTGATGGGGAGGAGGAGCAAAGGAGACAGTTGCACAGGGGGCTGGTGTTTCAAAGGGGCCTGGAGCTCCCAACCACTGCTGCCATACCCTGGGTCCCTTTGCAGAGCTCTGAGAGCTGGAGGGAGGGCCCAGCACCACGCTCTTGGTCCCACCCCTTCTGCCCTTGGTTCCACCCTTTCCAAGGGTGCAGAGCTCAACCCCCACTCCCCCCCCCCACACACACTCACACCTTGACCTCAGGCCCTGGTAGCTGTTGGACCTGCTGCTCAGTATTATTGCTGAAGGTTCAATATTAACATCAGGAAAATTTATTTTTTCATTAAGATGTGCCACATATTTCATTTTAATGTATGTTATTACTATGAAATGGCAGACAACTCATTTTAAGTACCCTCGCACAGTTAGGGGGTTGTAACATTACCACAAGAACATGCAAAGGTCCTGTGGCAATTCAGTTGTTGTACCTCTTGCCTCAGATTAGATTGTACACTTCGGATCAGACTGCCTCTGTCAACGTGTTTTAGCACAAGGGGAGCCTGATCTGAATGCGATGATCACTACTGAAATAGAACTACTATAGTATAATAATGTAAAGGTGTAGAGAACTACAAGGAGGCTGTTCCACGTGGAAAAAGCTGCAGAGAAGAAGGCTCTCATACCAATAGAAGTGAAATTGCGGGAAGGACAGAAAGAAAATTGATTCAAAGGACTAGATTCTACTACTCATTCCTAGGATGAGTTGCCCCTTACTCAATCAGTAACATCATTAAAATTAACAGGACTACCTGAGGAACAACTTAACTTGAATGAAGATGCTAGGATTTGGCCCATATGAGCAAGAGGAGAGCAGAGGGAGACAATATCTGTGAAGTTGGCTGAAGCAGGTGCATGGAGGTTTCACCACCCAGAAGGCAGTATTGAAATGGACCCTGATATGACTGAGGAGCAAATGAAGATAGACAATGTGCAAGGAGTCAGGAGAAGATTGAGAGGCAGATAAAAATACTTGACCTTTTGTCACAAGGAAACATCTTACCCTGGAAACTGGTTTATTTAAGCCAGTGAACAAGTGCTCAATATCCATGACTGAAGCTCACTCCCTCAGGATATACTCCCTGTCTGCAGTGCAACACAAGAAAAGGACTCGTTTATGGCACAGGAACTTTCCACGGTGCCAATCTGGCTTGCAGCAATGCTTCTGCAGTCGTAGGATGACATCGCTGCTGCATCAGATGGAGATAGATATGATGACAGATGATACAAAGCATGAAGTGCTGTGGTAATCAACTTCTGTGATTTCCAAACTCAAGGGGAATATATGTCCCCAGGAGACTACCTATTAAACTGAAGTCAATGTCTGAGATGCACTGCCCAGTGCCTGTTCCAAGAATAAGGAGATCCTTTGTCTGTCTTATAAGTTTCTGCGGGAGAAAGTCTGTGGGAGCAAAGTCCTCCTTAAACTTCTCACTCAAATCTACCAGTTCAACAGACTGAGACCTCAGGTAAACCAGCAATGGCCTCTTCCCCCTGCTCCTGCATCTTGTGACTTCCCTCTACCTCCTCTCCCTATCTTAATGGACTCCAAGATCAGTTTCTTTAATAGGACCCAGAATAACACCTGCCAACGTACTGTCTGTACAGTATATATGTAGCCATGCCAGTCCCAGGATATTAGGGTATGTCTACACTACCACCCTAGTTCGAACTAGGGTGGTTAATGTAGGCAACCGGAGTTGCAAATGAAGCCTGGGATTTGAATTTCCCGGGCTTCATTTGCATGTTGCCGGGCGCCGCCATTTTTAAATATCCGCTAGTTCGGACTCCGTGCCCGCGGCTACATGCGGCACGAACTAGGTAGTTCGGGTTAGGCTTCCTATTCCGAACTACCGGTACACCTCGTTCCACGAGGAGTAACGGTAGTTCGGAATAGGAAGCCTAATCCGAACTACCTAGTTCGTGCCGCGTGTTGCTGCGGGCACAGAGTCCGAACTAGCAGACATTTAAAAATGGCGGCGCCCGGCAACATGCAAATGAAGCCCGGGAAATTCAAATCCCAGGCTTCATTTGCAACTCCGGTTGCCTACATTAACCACCCTAGTTCGAACTAGGGTGGTAGTGTAGACATACCCTTAGAGAGATAAAGTGGGTGGGGTGATATCTATTATTGGATTGACTTCTATCGGCAAGAAAGACAAACTTTTAACCCACATAAAGATCTTTGTCAGGTCTGGGAAAGGTACAGAGAGCTAAATGCAAAGTAGAAACAAGAAAAATCCTCTTGCTCAATGCCGTTCTTCCTGAAAGGTTATAGGTGTAACGGCATTGCGCAAGAGGGTTTTCTTGTGCAAGAAGGGGCAGTGTAGACACTCCTTCTGGCGCAAGAGCCTCTTCTGAAAAAAAATGGTGGCTCATTAGGTATGCAAATGAGGCTCGGTGATATTCCACCCTTAGCCTCATTTGCATATTACTCGCGCAAGAATCCGCGAGTGTAGACATAGCCA
The DNA here is from genome assembly GCF_049634645.1 of Pelodiscus sinensis. Lineage (NCBI taxonomy): Eukaryota > Metazoa > Chordata > Testudines > Trionychidae > Pelodiscus > Pelodiscus sinensis. Next base: position 162,345,164 of record NC_134713.1, on the reverse strand, counting down.
GAGTGAAGCCTTTTTTTTCATGTCTGTTTAGCTCAACTTTCTCATATTTATTTATTTAACACATTTTTAGGCAAATAGCCCCAGTGTAAGTGCTTGTCTCTAACTGCTGTTGAATAAAGCCCACAGCTGTTCCCAGTGTCTGAATGGAACTGAGAGCTCCCATATACATTATTCATCACAGATTTTGTGTATGCATTTGTCTAGATTGCTCCCAGAGTGGGGGAGTCTTGTATTTCTTATTTACAGGACTTTGAGACTATTAAAGAAATATTTTCCCAGTGAAGTATCCATAGAGTAATTGTACCAGTCACTCTATTGATACCAGAGCATGCCTTCTAAAAAGTCTCAGAGGGGTGGCCATGTTAGTCTGTAACTTTAAAAACAACAAGTAGTCCTGTGGCACCTTAGAGAGATAAAAATAACAAAAATATATCTATTATCATGCGCTTTCATGGGCAAAACCCACTTCTTCAGATGAGCTGGTGTGGAAATAACAGAAACCAAGGTGTGTGTGTGTATATATATATTTATTTCACTCAAGGGTGTGAAAAATCCATACCCCATGAACAATGTGGTGTGACAGGGTCAGTCCCACTCCTGGGTCCCAGACACCTGTTCTGCCTTCCATCCTGCAGTTTAGGGGATGTGGTATAAGTCCCACCTGCCTTTTCTCGGTGTTTGGCCGTCTGTCCCTTGACAAAACAAAGGGCTGTTGGTGCCGAAGCTTCTATAATAAGCAAGCACTGCATGTTCCCTAGGAACAACCCAGGCTAAACTATGGGGCTACATACACTGCAGGTTTCTTGCGCAAGAATGGCCGTCTTCACTTGCAGAGCATCTACACTGCATGTGCATTCTTGAGCAAGTAAATTTTCAGTAAAGTGTCAGAACAGAGGGTTTCTTGCTCAAGAGTTATTCCTCTCCCCACGAGGAATAAGCCCTCTTGCGCAAGAAGGCAGTGTGGATGGGTAACAGGGGTTTCTTGTGCAAGAAATCCCTATGGCTAAAATGGCCATCAGAGCTTTCTTGCACAAGGGAGTGTCCACACTATCATGGACGCTCTTGCACAAAAACATGTGGCAATGTGGACACGCTCTTGCACAAGACTTTTTGCGCAAGAACTCTTGCACAAAACAGTTCTTGCGCAAGAAGTCTGCAGTGTAGACATAGCCTGGGGGATTTCTTGCTTATGCCTAGAAAATCTTGCCCTTGAAAGTACAAGCAGTACAGAGATATAGATTCTTCTTCTTGTGAATTTCTATTATTTTTCCCCCTTCTCTGAGCTGACAGCTCAGCTGATGGGGATAATTTATTTGCATCACTCTTCTTCTTCAGGCATGTAGGGGAGAAAAGCAGTCAACAAAATCTTTTGCCCTCTGATGTTCCACAATAGTTCACCTAGTGTTGATAGGCCTTCCCTATCGGGAAGGACATAACACTTTTTGTTGAAGGCCATCATTTCTCACAATTAATGTTTCTCTCCTGTCTGGTGATTTACACAGCTATAGAGGCTTACAATGCAAATGCTTAAATATTGCCTTACACTATGGGATACAGATGTTATGCGATTAACACACACAGCAGTTTACAAGTATTCAATAAAGTCTTAATGCTAGGCACATTTTTATAACACAAATATGGACTTTAGCAATAGTAACATGGGTAAGCCACATTAATTCTAGCTATGTATTTGTCAGGGTCCACATGAGGTAAGGGGACTGTGGCATAAGTTGGCACTTGGTCTGCCAGCATCATAGGCTATTCTGAAGCCTATATGAAATGAACGGCTGGCTCTTAGTACACTTCCTAATGGGACAAAAACAATCATCCTAGCTGACACCCCATTTGGCAGCCTCATCAGAAAGGCTGATGACTGAAAGGTCTGTGGAGACCACACATTTCTTTCTCACTCCTAGGGATCATCCCTGCACATTACATCAGGAGCAGCAGTAGAGGAAGTTTGCTCAGCTGCATCTATTTTGTAGCTGTACAGCAGATGTCAATCTCCAAGCCTGTTCTTTTGTCAATTTACCTGTTGAACAGAATCTGATCACTTCTTGGACTTCCTCTCAGAACACCAGGGTTATGTCTACACTGGCAGGTTCTTGTGCAAGAACATTTTGTGCAAGGATTCTTGTGCAAGAACTCTTGCACAAGAACATGTCCACACTGCCATGTTCTTTTGTGCAAGAGCATCCATGGCAGTGTGGATGCTCTCTTGTGCAAGAAAGCTCTGGTGGCCATTTTAACCATAGGGCTTTCTTGCGCAAGAAACCCTGCTACATGTCCACACTGCCCTCTTGTGCAAGAGCTCTTGTGCACGAGGGCTCACACTTGTTAGAAAAGAGCATAGCTCTTGTGCAAGAAGCCCTGTCTTCTGATGCCGTACTGTAAATCATCTTGCGCAAGAGCGGGCGGGCAGTGTGGACACTCTGCAAGTTCTTGCACAAGAATGGCTGTTCTTGTGCAAGAACCCGCCAATGTAGACAGCCCAGGTGTTCTCCAGAGTTCTCTGCTCAGTATCCTCCTCTGGATCCCTTGTTTCATAGTCATGCTCATCACCCCTTGTCTGTTTGCCCCATTTTTGTCCCCTGTACTTAGTTAAGTCCTTGTCCTTCCCTGTCCTGAAGGGGCAGCTTGTATACTCTTGTGGGCTCCCCTCACCAGTCTGAAGACATTAATGAACTAGCAATGTTCACACCTCTGCATCTCGTGTGATTCCCCTCCTTATTTCTAGCAGGGGGGTCTTTGCTGCTACTTTTTCTGTGGCACAGTCCTGCCTCTTTCAAAGGACAGTCAAGCAAGCCGTGTCACTAAAAGCATATAAAAATATGTAAAGAAAGCCCTCTGGAGCCTTTGGATGGGAAAAATAGGTATCTCAAAGTAAGCAGTGACGTTGTGCACAGTGATCTACACAGCAGACCGAAGAAAGTTCACTGTGGCTTCCCAGCCCTTCCCAAAAAAAGAGTTTCTTTCTCATGATAGAATTATACTTCCTTTTAATCGTAGGGGTTTGTTTTAAGCAGAAGTAGAAGCAACAGTAAACATCTATCAAAAAGAGTTTAATTAAAATGTTAAATACCCCGCCGTAGAGAAATCTCCTTTTCCGGCAATAAAGCCTCACTAGAGTTAATTATTTAAAATAATGTATTTGCTTCTCTCTGTCTGTGTATGAAAGATTAACATATTAATGGGAATGTAATTATGTTATAAAATTCCTTTTTATGTGTACTATATTTTAAGATGTAATGTTTCAATGAAATCTCATTCTCCCACACCCACGCCTTTTGTAACCTCAAGAGCACAAAGCTGTTGCGCATATTATTGTTGTGGTACCACTAAAGTTCTGTGCACAACAAAATGGGAACTTTCCTTATTCCTGTTCTCCAGAGGTCTTGAATTCACTGTTTTGAAACTTCAGAGCATGCTTTCTTGTGTGTTTTTTTATGAAAATATTATTTCGTAAATGACTGGATGGCAAAGTGGGTATACAGCCATTTGCTGTTAGATTTAACTCCACCTCAGCTCAACATTGACTGTAAATTCATATTGTTTGATTAGTAGAGAAAATTTCTGTGTGCTGTGTACAATGCTATTGGTGGTCTGAGTACATTTTCCTTTGGATATACATATGTGTATGCACATTGCATCCCTGGTGACAATCATGCTGAGAGGCCAAGCATTAAATGAACCATGGAGAACAGATAACTTTCTCTCACCAAGGGAAGTGCCATCAGTCTATGTTTGAAGCACTATGGTGGGAGGAGAGAAACTTTCATTACTGCTGAAACTCTTCTGTAACCAACCCGGGACTACAAGATACTAAACAGCCTGCCACCTCTCACCAGCCGAGAGACAAACATTAGACAAGGACAGCATGTTTAATGAGTTATTCTGAGGCATATGCACATCCAGCAGTGAAAGGGTTTGAAAAGAACAGCTTATTGGTTGGCTGTTATCAGACTTCTAGGCTGTGTCTAGACTGGTAAGTTTTTCCGCAAAAGTGACTGCTTTGGCGGAAAAACTTGCCAGCTGTCTACACTGGACACTTGAATTTGCGCAAGAACACTGACGGTCTAATGTAAGATTGTCAGTGTTCTTGCGCAAATAGTATGATGCTCCCGCTCAGGGATAAGCCCTCTTGCGCAAATGCTTTTGCACAGGAGGGCCAGTGTAGACAGGTAAAAACTGTTTTGTGCAAAAAAGCCCCGATGGTGAAAATGGCGATCAGAGCCTTTCTTGCGCAAAACCGTGTCTAGATTGGCATGGACGCTTTTCCGCAAAAAATGCTTTTGCACAAAAGCATCCGAGCCAATCTAGATGCTCTTTTCTGCAAATGCTTTTAACGGAAAAACTTTTCCGTTGAAAGCATTTGCGGAAAATCATGCCAGTCTAGACGCAGCCCTAGTGTCAAGCATAGAATTGTAACACTTGAATACAGGACTATATTTTAAAGGTATTTAAAACCTACAAATGCTTACAAGGATTGCCAGAAGTGACGAACTCCTACTGATTTTATTCCCACTAAAAACTTATCTGCCTCTTTAGGGTTTAAATACCTTTTAAAATCTGACCTTACATCCATTAGCTAGAAGCAGAAGCAAACAGAGAAGAAGGATGACCCAGTGACTGGAACTAACCCAGAGCGCTGATTCCCATTCTGCAGTCTTTTCCACATCCCTTCTTTCCTTATCCTCATCTGTCTGTCATTGCCTTCCATGTACAGGCAGTCCCCGGGTTACGTACAAGATAGGGACTGTAGGTTTGTTCTTAAGTTGAATCTGTATGTAAGTCGGAACTGGCGTCCAGATTCAGCCGCTGCTGAAACTGACCGCCAGTTCTGACTTACATACAGAATCAACTTAAGAACCCCAAGCGTCCCCAAGTCAGCTGCTGCTGAAACTGATCAGCAGCTGATTCCAGGAAGCCCGGGGTAGAGCAACTCTGCCTCGGGCTTCCTGTAGTCAGCGCTGGTCAGTTTCAGCAGCGGCTAAATCAAGATGCCTGGGGCAGAGCAGCTGGGGTGCTGCTAGGTTGCTCCAGTAGCGCCGCTCCTCGGCACTACTGGACCAACCCAGCAGCACCCCATCTGCTCTGCCCCAGGCGTCCTGATTCAGCCGCTGCTGAAACTGACCAGCAGTGGCTGAATCAGGACCAGAGCAGCTGGGGTGCTCCTGGGTTGGACCAGTAGCGCCCAGAGCGGCACTGCGGGACCAACCGGCAGCACCCCAGCTGCTCTGCCACAGGTGTCCAGAGAAAAGCCTAGTCTGCTGGGGGGGGGCGTACTAGCTGCGCCCCCCCCTCCCACCCCAGCAGACCAGGAAGACACGGGCGGCGGACCGAGACGCACCGCGGTCCCGCCGCCTGGGTCCTCCGCGGCTTTGCTCCCAGTCTCCCTGGTCTGCTGGAGACCAGCAGACCAGGGAGATGGGGAGCAAAGCCTCTGAGGACGCCGGCAGCGGGACAGCCACGGGGCGTCTGGGCTGTCCCGCTGCCGGCTTCCCCGCGGCTTTGCAAAGCCGTGGGGGGGGTGGGGGAGGGGGGCTCGGGCAGCCCAGGCACCCCTGGGCTGCCCGAGCCCCTCCGCGGCTTTGCTCTGCGTCTTCCTGGTCTGCAGACCAGGGAGACGCAGAGAAAGCCCCAGAGTACACGGGCAGCAGGACCGCGAGGTCCCGCAGTCCGTGTACTCTGGGGCAGCCCTGTTCGTATCTGCGGATCCGACGTAAGTCGGATCCGCGTAAGTCGGGGACTGCCTGTACTTTCAGCCTTACATTCTCTTGCAAAGCCATTTCCTGAACATTTGCAGAGTCTTCTTTCCCTACCAGGTGGACACTGTTGCATGTGCTTTTCCTGCTGAGGCAGGAGCAACTAGATGCAGAGAGAACACAACTTCCTTTCACCACCCTTCTACTTTATAAAGGTGAAGGGGGACATTTTAACTTCAGGTTCAGCAGCATGCCAGAGTGTCAGGGCTTTAAGAGACCCCTGCACTGGTAGGACCCAGAACCACAGATACAAAGTCATCTATGTCATCCATGCCAAAGGGCACTTCTCCCCTGCAGTGCATGGTTCAGTGTTCTTCCCAGTCTAGATCGGATTGTTTCATATAATGGGTCTCCCATAACTTCTACTCAGAAAGCATTTTGCAGTCAGTACTGCAAAATTTTCTGAAAAGTTCAGCCATTATTTTCCTCGTTTTCATCCTGTTACCCCTAGCTATGTGTCACCCTAAGCAGCTTGTCTCTTTTGCATGTAGGAAGTCAGAGAAGGCACCTTGTCAGAGTCACTTATCTGAAACACTCCTTTTGGAAATATAATTCATGATTTCTTGAGGCTTGGGGTGGGAGGCAGCAGGAAGTGGGGATCACTGTACTTGGTCCTGTTTCTTCCATTCCAGGACAGCAGGCAGGGCCTTAGAAACACAAGCTACAGCAGGGGTGGGAAATTAAAAAGCAGTGGTTTGCCAGAGTTAGCCTCTGGTGGGCTGCTGCTATATTTACCTGTGCCTCCCCAGGTACCAGCGATTGCAGCTTCCATTGGCTGCAGATTGTGTTCCTGGCCTATGGGAGCTGTGGGAAGTGATGTGGAATGGGACACAGAAATGGAGATCCTTTGCCAAGGGGAGCTGCAATCATTGGTACCTGCGGACGCACAGATAAATATAGAGGTGGTGGCCCGTCAGGGGCTAACCCTGGCAGACCAGATCTAACTTGTAGGCTGGTATTTGCCCACTCCTGAGCTAGAGTTAAATTCCAAACAAGGATACATCCCAACTACGGAAATAATATAAAGATTAAAGTTAGGTTTCAATAAAATGAGAACAAAGATGAATAAATATCTGGAAGAAGAGAGGTCACCAGGGATGAGCAAGTGCCTGAAGGGCTGATATTGTCACATGTAATACAACTACATGCAGACAAAAGGAACATTAGATGTTTATGCAGTTCAAAGGCCTATTCCAATGCTCATTGTAGTCAGTAGAAAAACTCCCATTGACATTATGGGCTTTGAACCAGAGTCCAATTCCTTCAAAATTCAAGCAGCAGGCAAATAGTGAAGTCAACAGCAATAAAAGCTAATATGATATGAAGTGTGAGAAGAAACAAAGTGATTACATTGTGCCTGTTTAACCCTACTACCCTAAAGTGTCCATAAGGAAGAGGTCAGAGTAGCAAAGTCTGAATCTGAACATTCCCATATTCCAGGGACAGGGAGGGGACTGGAGCTATGATTTTTCTTCAGCCCATTAGACCTTCTTTATGCTGGGTGAAAATTTCCCCACTCTCATATATATTGGGTCTGTTGAACAGGAGCTAGAATGTGAAGAGCCGCCATGTAGACAGAATCGCTGCAGCTGACACCACTTTCAGCATTGTGTTTACCAGTAGATATAAAATTCCTGAAGCTGTGATGGCCACAGGATCTCTGTTTGCACTAGGGCTCTTTGATTTGCTAGCACTAGCTCAAAGGGAAATTCCACAAAAAAGTCAACAGCCCAGATAAAGTCTTAGGGAGAACAAAAGTGGCTGTGAAAATCTCATCTAGATTCAAATATTGTGTACCACAGGTGTCATTCAAAACCAGTTAGTTACCAGTGTATCTAGAAAATAAGAAAATACAGGCAGTATTTGTGAGCTCAGAAAGATTTTAAAGGGACCTCTTTACACTTTAAAGGAACCTCTGTCTCTGAGAAAATGATTTATATAAATTTAATCCATTTCTAACTTTTCTCCCCTATGCACAGGACCATTGATCTAACTCTTTAGTGCACTGGGAGGCACTGCAGTGCTGTTCTACAATACCCATCCCTTCCTATTTTAATTATAATTTAGGTCAGCTGATTTATCTATACCCTATATTTTGCCATGGTATGCATTCAAAGGGTTAAGTACATTTTATTGTTCAGCTTTTCTATTTCATCTTAGTTTTTTGGGGGAAAGTGTCCCCCCCCCACTTTTCTGCTGTAGCACACACATTTCTATCTATCCATCTTCTTTGGATTACTGGTGTCTGCAGCATGCCCCTGGGCAACAATTGCAAGTGTCTCTTGAAGCCTTGTCAAATGAAAACTGCTCCTTAGATCTTAAGGGGTGACTCTCCACAAAGAGCACAATAATATTCCTCAGAGACATAGGGCTCAACAGCCATCATGGCCCCTCTCTTTCTGTCTCTTTGCAGTGAGGTGTTCAAAAAGCATGCCAAAGATAATCCACACAGAGCCAATTATCACCCTCATTAACATCCATTTTCCTCCTCGTTCAAAGTTTGGATGAGAACTTGCATCATCTTCAAAAGCCCTTCCACACATCTTGTCCACTGTAAGCAGACTGCAGGACAGACAGGAAGTTCCTTTTATGTCCCATGAGCCTTTGGTCTGGTCTTTTTGATGATGCCAATGTTAACATATTGTTCAGGGTATGCCAAGCTCTTTGCTGACAGAGTAAGGAATGACAGTAAATAGTTACAGACCTTACAGTGTACAATTAGTATTCCAAACATGAAATTAATTTGCCTGAGAATATAGAAACCTTGTAATTTGTTTCACTTTTACTTTATTGTCAGATAGGATTCATTTTCTACATGATTTTATGGTTGGATAGGATTCATTAGAATTTTTTCCCAAACTACCTCTATTAAAAAAAAAGCCTCTCTCTATTCTTTTCACTGAAAATATTGTGCTGGCTTTTCTTCTGAAAATGAGCTTTAACTTGAATCTATCCACACACAATGCTCCGCTCCATAGCCTCAAGAATTTTTATAGTATTGTTTTAATTTTCAGCTCCAAAGAAGATGTTTCTATACAGGTATTCAAATGAAGACAAATCTTTTTTTGAGTAATCTTTATTTTTTAAGCATTAAATTGTCCAAATTTGGCTTTAGGTTAGTTTATTTAAAAACTTTGTGACCCAGGATTTCTCATTACAGAAACAAAATAATGTTGGCTTATTCATATTATTTTTCTTTTGTATAGTAATCCTTCACAAATGAGATATATATTCATACTTTCACTGCATTCCTTTGTTACATTTGCTTTATCTCACTTTCTTTCACAGAGGCTACAATTCCATTCACTGAAACAGATGCTTGTGCCCATTTTCTTAAAAGAGGCACTGCACAGGTACAGATCTTGCTGCAGGATCATGACCTTAAATTTTTATCCACTATACAATAGTGGCCAATTATTGATATACTGTATAATACAAAGGTATAATACCTTTAACTGCTACCCCAAGCCTACTCTACCTCACTTAGCAGTACTGTATTAGGTGTGTAAACTATGTTTATGCTTATTTCATGATTGGTTCATGTCTTGAAATAGAGTAAATGGTAAAATGGAGACAAATAATTAATATTTCATCTCCCCTTTTCTCTTACTGCTGCAGTTTCAATGCAAAATTCAGCAACTTTTGTCTAGTTCTAAAACTGGCTGAAAACACTCCCTTCTTCTTGGTTTTTTTTCCTCCAAATTTGATCTGTTGATGGAAAAATGTGGTTACACACATACAAATCTCAACAACCTGAGAGAATTCTGATCAGTTCTACCCTGTTGAGGTCTGTCACCAAATGTAATTGATCTTTGTGTAACTTATATACAGTAATAGAGAGGTAGCTGTGTTAGTTTGATCTTGCTAAAACAAAAGGAAAAACTATGTAGCACTTTAAAGACTAACAAGATGGTTTAATAGGTGATGAGCTTTCATGGGCCAGACCCACTTCCCCAGATCATAATCTGGAAGAGAATTGGCAGGACCATATATACCAAAAGAATACAATGAAAAAAGAGAACACATTATTAAACTGACAAATCAGATTTAGTACAGAAGGTGTGGTGAGGGAGAGGGAGGGAAGGAATAGCTATTTATGAGTCAATGAATAGCTAATCAGGGGTGATATATAGTACTTATATACAGTAAGGGTATCCAGAATCCAGACCAGAATCAAAACATTTTACACATAAATCTATCCAAAGCCAACTCTGAAGAGTTCAAACTTAAAAACAAACAAACAATTATCCCTCAGATCCATTCCTTATGCACTAAAACTTTCCTGGTATTATTCCATTAACCGCTCTTTTACCTTCCCCCATGGGGCAATGTGGAGTAAAGTGGTTAGAGATGAGATCTGGGATTTGGGCTCTGCCTTGAAATCCAAGCTGACCATGAGCAAATCATTTGGTTTCTCTGGGCTTCCATTTTCCCGTCTGGAAAATGAGAACCATAATAATGTATGCAAAGGGCGTTAGGATCTTTGGGTAGAAGGTGCTACAGAAAGTCAATGTATCATTGGTGTTGGACTATGTTCTAGTAAAACATTTATCATTCTGTTTTAAGTCACCTGCCTGTTTGAATAACAAAGGGAAAATTATGACCTGCCCCTGCCTTTATTTATGCCCTACATGGAGGAGGAATTTTCCCAAAGCCCCTTCTCCCTCTAATGCACCCACACTAGAAAAGAATGGGAGACAATCCAGTGTCCCCTAGAACACAAGGCAGAGGATTCAGCTGATTCAGTAGTCCATGTACTGCCAGTGGTGGGAAGGGTAGATTGTTCCTTTCTAGAGGTACAATAAGAAGCAATGCTGAGTGCATCTTTCCTAGTCCTCTAGGCATCCAGGATGGCTCAGAAACCTACCACTGCTCCACTCCTTTCCCCAGTATCCTTCATACTCACAGAGAGCATTCTGCCTCTAACATGGTGCAACTATAGGACCGAGTCTTATAGCCACTGAAGTCATTAGAAATCCCTCCCACACACATTGTTTTCCACTGGAACAAAGATCAAGCCCTCAATTTGTAGGTTATATAATACACTTACCCACTTTGTTCTGATTTTTTTTAAAATATTGACTACGTTTTCTATTACTAATATATTATTAATCCAGTCTGCAGCCTTTTGCCAATGGGGGAAAAAAAGTCAATACGAGCAAAAGACCGTGCCCAACAAATAAATAAATAAATGAAAAATGATGGCATCTTCAAGTGCTGAAAGTCAATGCACTTTAAGAGTACTTGGAATTCTTTACTGCTCTTCTGATTAGCCAGCCAACCTGAAAGGCAGCTGTGTCTGGGAAGTGATGCTCAGCTTTCATGTCAGAGTCAGGGCTAAAGATGAAATCTAATTCTAGGACAGTGAAGAGGGTGCACACCATTTAGGTAGGGATTATTGATTGGTGCATGGCCACTCATGTGAAACTGTCACCCTGGCACACTCCCTGACAGGTGGGAGGGAACTGGGCACCTTGATCTATTTAGAGAGGAAAGAGGATCCAGTCACTAAGGCAACAATATGGGGACTTGTGAAATTCAGATTGAGTTCCATTATCTGCGAGTCACTTGATCTGTTACTGTGGACAAATCCCTTAGTGCCTCCTTGCCTCACTTCCCAATCTATAAAAGAGGGGTGATGGCAGTATTGTACCTCATAGGGCTTTTGTGAGTGCTAAGATATTGGGGTGATGAAAGCCATATCCATGCCATGTTTACCTGCTCTCTTTGGTGCCATTAGCATTGGATCCTCTCATATGCCTAGTCATGTTGAATAGTAATTTAGATAAAAATTGAACGGGTATACCTTATAAACAAGGGGTTCATAATATGGCCCTCAGTAATTAGAGAAGGATTCGAGCCATCTAATTTTACTCTAGATCCAGATGTAGATTTTAAACACAATAAAGATCAAGGGTGCTAGATCACCTTACTATAAAGTAAGGGGTTATTTGGAAAATTAGTATTTTGAGGCATTCCAATGCAGAATTTTTATTTACACGTGCATCTAGTAGTAATCCTTTAGATTTATTGTGTGGCCACATTTAATCCAAGAATCTCAAAGCATTTGATAAATGTTCATTAACTTAGGCTCACATTAGTACTGCCAACTAGGTAAGGGATATACTGTTTATATTACAGATGGGTAAACTGTGGCACAGACAGGTTGAGTGACTTGTTCAAGGTCACACAAAAAGCGAATGGCAGAAGAGTAACAACAGAGAGGCAGCATGTGTACACATGTACATCTTGTGCACATGGTGGAGTAGCCCTGATTCAGCTATTGCTAGCCTCAGTCAGTATAGCTGCTAAAGTTATGTCTATGCTGCACATTAAGTCCAGGCTATGATTCAGTCTCTTTCTCATCCACACACACATGAATCTGACTTGGGTCAGCAAGAACTCAAAACCCAGGTTCTAGGACCCTGCAATGGGAGTACACCACAGACTAAGTCCCTCTGTGACTTGGGTGCAAGCCCTGACATCTTACAGTGTAGACTCAAGTTGTGCCAAAGTCTGAGGGCTGCCAATAGGGGTGGCAAAGGGTGCTGCTGTCCGAGGGTGTGGGGATTTTAAAGTGTTTGGGACTCCTGGCTTCTGCCATCTCTACTGCAGCAGTGGCTGGAGCCCTAGGCTCTTTAAATCATCGTCAGATGATTTAAAGCTTTTCCATCACTTGTTTGTTTTTTCTTGAAAATGTTGAAAAACAACAAACAACAAGTGATGGAAAAGCTTTAAAGCGCTGCCTGGAGGAGGCTAGCCTCCAGGCCCACCCCTTCTACCTGAGGCCCCGACCCTTCTGGGGGCCCAGAACTGACTATTCCCCTCACAACTCTTGCCTTGTGGCCTGGCAATTCTGCCAGCAGATCCAAGTCAGAAGTGCAATATAGACGTGTTAACATGTCTGCAAGACTCAGGCCCAGCAATTGTAAATGCAGCTTTGTAATGCAGAGTGGATGCTCATGCAAGGTCTTGGACTGAGGCCACATGCCCAGGCTTAGTGTAGACCTAACCCAGGGCTACATCTACACTGGTGGTTTCTTGCGCTAGAACAGCTGTTCTTGTGCAAAAACTTACCAGTTGTCTACACTGCACGCGTGTTCTTGCGCAAGTAAATGTACAGTCTAGCGTCGGAAAACAGGGCTTCTTCCAGAAGAGTTATTTCTCTCCCCATGAGGAATAAGCCCTTTTGCACAAGAGCTCTTGTGCAAGAGGGCAGTATAGACAGTCAACATGAATTTCTTGCACAAGAAACCCCTATGGCTAAAATGGCCATCAGAGCCTTCTTGTGCAAGAGAGCATCCACACTGCCACAGACGCTCTTGCGCAAAAGCACATCTCTTGAGCAAAAGCACATGCCAGTGTAGACGTGCTCTTGTGGAAAACTTTTTGCACAAGAACTCTTCCGCAAAACAGTTCTTGCACAAGAAGCTGCCAGTGTAGACGTAGCCCACGTTTTTAGCTGCAAGTAGGAAAAAGCCACAGTTAGTGCAATCATGCAAATCCCTGCTTGTCCTCATCGATGCTCTTAAGTCAGCAATTCTGTGTCACCAAGAGCTGGGTCAGGACTGTTCCCAAATGTACAAAAGGCTGGAGTCATTTTTATACCTCCCTCTATACCAAGACTATTCAACACACAGCCCATGGGCTGCATGCAGCCCATAGCCTGTGTGTTTGTGGCCCACGGTGCTGTTTGGGTTTACACAGGACTCAACATGCAGCCCACGGGTGGGATCCTGTGAACATAGCGTCCACTGGGAACATGCTACACAACAGCGAGTCATTATAATGGTCTCCTGTTGATTTGCATTTTAGTAGTTAAATTCCTGGACTGTCATTGCTTATTAAAAGTGCTGACATATGGGTGGAAATGGGGGTAAATATTGCATTTATTAATAGCAGCATAACTGACTTAAATGGGGCCTGCGTGTTGTGTAGTCGTCTTAATCTTTGTATTCATGCCCATCAATGTGAAAGAAGCTATTTGCATATATTTTCATATATATTTGCATGTATATGTAACCACACTTAGGCTGTGTCTAGACTACATGCCTCTGTCAGCAGAGGCATGTAGATTAGACACATAGGCAAAGGCAAATGAAGCCGCGATTTAAATGATCGCGGTTTCATTTACATTTACGTTATTCCTTGTGGGATGAGGTTTACCGGGGCTGCCGACAAAGGGCTTTGATGTCGGTAGGGGAGCGTCCAGACTAGAGCGCTGAGTGGACAAACAGCTGATCAGCTGTTTGTCGGCTCAGCGCGGCAGCCATGTAAATGTAAATGAAGCCGCGATCATTTAAATCGTGGCTTCATTTGCCTTTGCCAAAACAACAAATCTACATGGCTCTGTCGACGGAGCCATGTAGTTTAGACGTACCCTTAAGTTGCAGCCCTCGGCATGTGCTGTCAGTATCATTGTGGCCCCCGTAGCATCCAATATTAAGTAGCTCCGCTCAATATTGACAAAGAAGAAAGAACTGGAGCATGTAACAAATGATGGAAAAGCTGACAGGCTAATATTTCTGTTTACAATGTGGTAGGTGCTGTGAAGGTTTATGACCAACAGGCCCTTCCAACACCAATGCCACCACGAAGACATCTGAACTGTGTTTTGGACTTTGTGTGCATGTGTCTCCTGCCCTGGAAGAGGCTCTTCTCCTGGAGCTTGAGCTACAGCTTGCTGAAGTCAGTGAGAGCCTTTATGTTGTCTTTGGATCAGGCCCCTAGCCAGGGCCACCATTCAATTCACTATGCCGCGGGGCAGAAAGCCAAAGCCTGAGTCCCGCAGTCCGAGGCTGAAACTATTTATCTTCCTGGTGCCCATGAGTCACTGGGCAATCACCCAGCTTGCCACCCCCTAACACCAGCTCTGACCCTAGCCAATCCCAGTATCAGCAATTTCCTTCCCATGAAGCAGCGATGACGGAGAAATAGAGACTTGGCTATTGGCACACAAATTCATGGTGGTCAGATTTTGTATTTTCTAGCCACCAGCAAATCTCCAGCAACTAGGAGTAAGAATGAGCAGTAGAGCTGATTATTTTTTTTTAAATGAGGAAATTCCTGTATTTGGGGGGAGGAGAGAGAGGAAGAGTTGGACTGAATTGGAACAAAAAGGTAAAAAACTGACACTTTTGGCAGAATAGAAAGTTAACAAAATATTGGATCCTAAATGTGAAAAACAAAATATTTTGGATTGAGTCCACATTAATCGGCATCCGCCTAAATCACCACTGTGTCTCATGAGAACTGCATAATTGTGCCCTGTGCCCTATCGTCCCTGATGGGCCACACTACCTATCTATCTCCCTGCACTGTGGCTTTCTTTCTATTATGCACCATTGCAATGCCATGATTCCAAATATCAACATTAAAAAGGGTCTTTCCCAGCATACTATAGCTGCACTGGGTTACCAGCAGTGCTCTCTTCCCATAAAGAAAGAAGTCAGGATGTTTTCCAGAAGTCAAAGATTGTTTCTTACGGACTTTATCCAGTTCCTTCCTTTATGTGCCAGACACTAAATTATAGCACAGCAAAACTTGCTGCCAAGGATCAAAAAGGCAGCAAGATGAAAGTCATTTTTCGCCATATAAGTCAGAGTACAGTGCATACAAAGCCTTTCTTAGCCATTTGATTAGAATAAATATTCTCCAGGCATAATAAAGTAAGCAAACACTCTTGGTTTCTTACTGCTATGGTTTATGTCTCTGTTTCAGCTGGTTCTGTGGTTTCTTTTTCTTTTGCTCTATGACCTAATTAAGCGTTCCTGATATTTCATCCACCGTACCTTAAACATTTTGAGTGTGCCTCTGTGTTTGGAACATTCTTTCTGCTTGCAGGAGAGTAAATAAACCCCCCAAACTGTAAAAACAAGGTCTTCTTATTTTCCATGTTTCCGAGGTATGGGGGGGACGACACCTATTTTCCCTTCCAAACACCTTATAATGTGAAAGGCATGATTCTAGGAACAGGGAAAGATCACCAAAAAGCAAATTAACACAAGGCTATTTGAAAGATCCTGCAATGTTATATATACTTATATATTACAGTGGCCCAGTCTTGCTGCTACTTAATCATTTATTATCTAGCAGAAGTGAAAAAAATAGCAATTTTTAAGCACATGAGAAGTGGAAAGCCTGCTAAATAACTGGTGGGGCCACTGGACGATTGAAATGCAAAAGAGCACTTAAGGACAATAAGACTGTGGACAAACTAAATGAATTCTTTGCATTGGTCTTCATGGCTGAGTATGCTAGGGAGATTCCCACACCTGAGATGTTCTTTTTAGGTGACAAATCTGAGGATTTGTCCCAGCTTGAGGTGTCATTATAGCAGTTTATCAGTTTATTTAAAAACCCCAACAGTAACAAGTCACCAGGAGCAGATGACATTCAAACAAGAGTTATGAAAGAACACAAATGTGAAACTGTGGTTTGTAACTGATCCTTTAAATCATCTTCTGTACCAAATGATTGGAAGATAGCTAATGTGATACCAATTTTCAAAAAGGGCTCAAGAGATGTTCCTGGCAATCACAGACTGGTCAGTCTACCTTTAGTACTGGGCAAACTGGTTGAAACTATAGTAAAAAACTGAATTGTCAGACACATAGATGAACATAATTTGTTGGGGGAAAAGTCAACATGCTTTCTGTAAAGGAAAAACATGTCTCACCAATCTATTAGAATTCTTTGAGAAGGTTAACAAGCATGTCAACAAGGGGAATTCAGAGGATATAGTATACTTAGAGTTCCAGAAAGTCTTTGACAAGGTCCCTCGCTAAAGGTTCTCAAGCAAAGTAAGCTGTCATGGGAGAAGAGGAAAGGTCCTCTCATGGATTGACAACTGGTTAAAAGACAAGAAACAAAGGGTAGGAATAAATGTTCAGTTTTCAAGAGCCTAGAGAGGTAACTAGTTGTGTCTTGCAAGCATCTGTATCGAGACCAATCCTATTCAACCCATTTATAAATTATCTGTAGAATAGGTGGAATTATCTGTAAAACAGTGACATGGCAAAATTTGCAGATGATGCTAAACTGCTCAAGATAGTTAAGTCCAAAGTAGAATGTGAAGAGCTTCAAAAGGTTGCCACAAAACCAGGTAACTGGGCAACAAAATGGCAGATGAATTTTAATGTTGATAAATGCAAAGTAATGCATATTGAAAAACATAATCCCTATTATATGTACAAAATAATGGGAACTAATTTAGCTCTTATGGCTCAAGAGAGAGATCATGGAGTCATTGTAGATAGTTTTCTGAAAATATCCACTCAATGTGCAGAAGCTGTTAAAAAAGGTAAACAGAATGTTAGCAATCATCAAAAAGGGATAAGATAGTAAGATATAAGATGGAAAATATTTTATTGTCTCTATATAAATCCATGGTATGCCCACATCTTGAATACTGCATGCAGATGTGGTCACCTCATCCCAAAAAGGTATCTTAGCATTGGAAAAAGTTCAGAAAAGGGCAACAAAATGATTAAGGGTTTGGAATGACTGCCATATGAGGAGCGATTAATAAAACTGGGACTTTTTGACTTAGAAATCAAGAGACAAACGGGCAATATGATAGAAGTCTATAAAATCATGACTGGAGTGAAGAAAATCTATAAGGAAATGTTATTTACTTCTTCCTATTACACAGGAACTAGGTGTCACCAAATGAAATTAATGGGTAGCAGGTTTAAAACAAATAACAAAAGGAAGTATTTCTTCACACAATGCACAGTTGACCTGAGGAATTCCTTGCAAGAGGAAGTTGTGAAGACCAGGATTTCAAGAGATTTCAAAAAAGAACTACTGTAGATAAATTCATGGGGGATAGGTCCATCCATGGCTACTA
Organism: Pelodiscus sinensis; assembly: GCF_049634645.1. Taxonomy (NCBI): domain Eukaryota; kingdom Metazoa; phylum Chordata; order Testudines; family Trionychidae; genus Pelodiscus; species Pelodiscus sinensis. Next base: position 162,327,548 of record NC_134713.1, on the reverse strand, counting down.
GCCAGGATGGGTAGAAATGGTCTCCCTCTCTGTCAGCAGCTGAATGGGTGACAGGGGAAGGATCACTTGATGATTACCTGTTCTTTCCCTCTGTGGCACCTGGCATTGGCCACTGAGGATACTGAGCTAAATGGACTTTTGGCATGACCCAGTATGGCCGTTCTTATGTTCTCCTGGTGTAGAGACCTGAGTTCAAATCTTCTCTCAAATAAAAGCTGAGAATAAGATGATAGGTCTTCTGAGTGCTATTAGACTGGAACAGTTTCTATGGGAAAAAATGAAGACTCATTGCTTGGGACACTGAAAACTCAACTGTACCAGTCCCTGCCGAAGGTTCAATAAGGAGCAATCTTGTACTACCAGAAGGCATGGAATTAAATTAACTCAGAGGCCTTCTGTGTCTCTATTTCCATGATTGCCTGACCCCCTCAGCAAACATGGTATCTTCTATCTTGGTTGAGAAGCTGTGTGGGAAACTTAGACTGGATTAGTAAGAAAGATTTGCAGCGTAAAGTCTGGGTGCAAGATCAGCTATGTGCGGAATAGCAGTGGGTCAGGATTTGGGTGCATTGTCATTCAGGGCTGAACGCGTGACAGGGAGCCTTGTAGGGCTGCAATGACATGGGATATTTCAAGCAGGAATCAAAGTGCATTGGTACAACAGTGTGCAGGGAGAGATTTGCACTGCAGCTCCATGCCCTATGTCTGGGAGACGTGAGTGCTAGGAAACACTGTTTTTCATGACTGCCAACATCCATTCACACTTTTAAAACAATGAACAAACAAGCTTTTGCCCACGCCGGCCTGCTACTTCCACGACAAATTCTCACTTGTGCACAAAGCCCAGCAACGGCTTCTTCTCCACCAACACAGACCCTCCATTTCCCTCCCTTTTTCATAATGAGCCTACATTCAGGAATCCAAGGGTAAGTCTACACTACAGCGTTAATTCGAGTTAACTTAATTTGAAATAGTTAATTTGAATTAAGCTAATTCGAATTAACGCATCTACACACAAAACCTATTTCGAAATAGCGTTTTGCCAACCGATGGGGGGTGCCAGATGGTAGCTGTAAGGGGCGCGCGGCGTTCCTTACAGCTGCCATCAGGCACCGCGCGCCCGGTTTCCACAGTGCTGGCCCCACAGCGCCGGCCAGCAGTGCCCTTCCCCCGCCCGGCCACAGGGCCCTGCACTGCCCGGCGCGTGTGCCAGCAGCACACACCGGGCTGGGCAGCGCATGCGCTGTGCGCCCCAGGGGTGGGCCCCGGGCTGCACGCCAGCAGCCGTGGCCGGCACGCGCATGCACCGTGCGCACAGGCCCAGGGCGCCAAAAGTGCTTGGGCCACCCCTGTCTGAACCGAAGTTAAGGCTGGCCAGAACCAGTGCCGGCAGAGCATCAGGTTAGGACTTAGGGTGTGTCTAGACTACAGAGTTTTGTCGACAAAAGTGGACTTTTGTTGACAAAACTATACCTGCATCTACACTACCGCTGAGTTCTGTTGACATAACGTCGACAGAACTCAGCAGTTTTGTCGACGCTGGTAAACCTCATTTTACGAGGCATAACACCTTCTGTCGACAGAGTTCTGTCGACAGAAGGTGTTATTGTATGTAGGGTTGTGTCTAGACTACAGGGTTTTGTCGACAAAGCAGCTTGCTTTGTCGACAGAACTCAATGTAGTCTAGACGCTCTTTGTCGACAGAAGTTTTGTCGACAGTATCTGTCGACAAAACTTCTGTCGACAGAAGCCTGTAGTCTAGACGTACCCTAAGTGTGTGGGGCTGCTGCCTAAGGCTAACTGAGCTCCGTGCTTAAAGGGACCCTACCCCCACCCCGGACAGACAGTTCTCAGGGTTCCCTGCTTGCTTGTCTACCTCAATGAGGGTCAGCAAAGCTGTCCAGTCTTGGAGTGCCCTGAGTAACCGCAATCGGGACACCACAGCACTTGGTCACTTGGAGCCAGAGCTGCCCCATGGCACGCCAGTGCTTCTCATGGGGTCGTTGCCATCAGCCCAGCTGCACTTGTTGCAGGCTGCCATCCGGGGCGGTCGATCTGGGGGCTGTCAGGATCCAGGAGGTCCTGAGGGAGAGCATCCACCCCGAGGAGCCCTCAGAGCCACCCCGGTCCTCCCCACCAGCGGCTCGTGCCCCATTCCTCCCTCCTGTCCTTCCACTTATCCCTCCCTAGCCCCCCTTCCTGATGTCAAACAAAAAAGACATGTATGTTCAAAAATAGAAATTGGGTTTATTGAACAAAACTGGGGTGGGGGGGGATGAACCTCTGGGGAAACAGGGAAAAGGAGGTGGGAGAGGGGAAGAGAGAGGGTGGGAGAGGGAAGGGAAGGGGAAACCTGGGAGGAGGGAGCTGGAAGGGGGAAGCAAGGGGAAGAAGGGGGAGGGGAAGCTCAGGGCCCAGGGTTGTGGGTCTTGCAGGACCAACTTGATTTTCATGCAAACCTGCTCCTGGGTTCGCATGTGGCCTTTGGTGGCTGCCATAGATGGCCACATTCCTCCATCTAGTGTGGAGATCATGGACACTGGGGTCATCACCCCCAAACCTGAATAAAGTCCATGATCTCCACCCTAGACCAGGAAGGTGCCCGCCTTCTCCAGCCCCTGTCAGGCTCCTGGGAGCTGGCAGACTGCTCCTGGGAAGCAGTGGAGGGCTGGCTGCCAGTGGCTTGCTGGCTCATGTTTTGGGGCCACTGGGTCAGGGGCCCCAGTGGCCACTGCTGGCTCTGGGCTGGCAGGCTTGGAGCTTGCACAGTCACTGTGGCCAGGGTCTACCCCTTTAATGGCTCCGGGGCTGGAGGAGAGGAGAGTAAGTTTTCCTGGTTGTGCCCAGAGTGGCCACCAGGGCTCCCTGGGAAGGGCTGGAGGCCCCCTATTTCGAATTAAGTGTCAACACAGCACTTAATTTCAAAATAGTGGTTTGCATGTATAGACGCTATTAAAGTTAATTCAAAATGACAGCTGTTATTTTGAATTAACTTTGCAGTGTAGACATACCCTAATGCATTCACAACTCTGGGCTCCTATAGTTCTACACAGGCCTATAGTGTCTTCTCACTGAAGTATAAAGCTGTTATAGTGATACCATAACAGCTGTTGATAGAAGCTAATGAACCTTCACAGGTACACTTCTGCCTCAGCTATGTGATATCGAAGAGGTGTTTAATACTGTCAACATGGCAGCACTTAAAATTCATCCTTTTGCATTCTGGCCAACACCCACGCTGCCTAAACTAATTTCACTACACATGGTAGTTAAGCAGCCAGATATCATCGGAATGTTTTTATGTATTAGCTCTTTGTTGATTTTCAATCAGCTTACACAGCAAAGATAACCAAGGCAGGATGTTTTGAGTCTGCTTATCCAACCTTCATCTGCTGCCAGAGATATAGCGAGCTGATTGAAATCTGAACAAAGAGATTATACCAGGGGAGCATGAGGAGGGGTAAATGCCTTCTTATTGTGTTATTCCATGTCACACCATCTCTTCCTTGAGCCAAGCTGCATTTTATACTCTCACCATCTGCCTTGGAATGAAATTACATGCTCCCAAGCTCCATTACAGGATCCAAGAAATTCCAGTTCAGGGTCACCAACTTCTATACAGGAGTCCTGCTACCACTACATTCAAAACCTACCTATAAGATGGGTGATGTATGGGACATGTGTGTCACCCCACAGTACCGGCTGAAACTCAGATGAAGGGAGCTCAGCCCCCAGAGCTGTCATGAAAACATTTCCGAAGGGTGGTGTGTGGCATAATAGAAAGCTGAGTGGAAATGTGATGTGAAGGACAGGCAAGGGAAGAGAACCACACGGTGTTTAGATGAACATTACAAATGGTGACTATTTACTAGCTATCTCATTAAGAGCATGCCTACAGAATGGAGTCTTGGTCCACTCCTGGGGCTAGTAGGCAGTATAATAAAACAAGTAATAGATTAATAAAAGAATAATACACTTAGAGTTGGAGACACAATTCCCAGCTCAGGGAGACATCCCCCATCTAGCATTCTGAAAATAGAAAGTAGCTACAACAGCGTTTGTGACAGGATGCACTAGTTAGCCAAGAGTACTGTATATGCCTAACACTTCAGATGGGTGCATGCTCAAGGTAGCTAACCCTCCCACTGCCTCAGCTATGTTCTTTTTCCAAGTGTGCTAGCTCCAATCAGAACATGCATGGGTATCCCTCTGCAAGCTTGGAATCATGCCACAGCTCAAATTATAGACATAGCCTTAGGGTTTTAAAAGGCCACCTTTCACTGTAGCATCTGAATAGTGTCCATATAAAAAAATCAATAGAAATAATCACATGAAATTACTAGCAGCTCTTCCTTTCCAAGCCAAAACTCTGCCTGAGGAGCAGGTTTTTTGGGTGTGGTTTTTGCTTGCTTTTAGGAGACAGTTATAGAATGGAAGGAAATTTTCAGCAAGTACTAGTTGAAAAAATGTCATCAAACGTTGTTTCAATGAAAAATGATTCTTTTGGTTTTTTGTGAAAAGTCTTTTCAAAAAATGCTCAAAATAATATGTCATTTAAGTTTTTTTTATTTCTTCCTCACCACCTTCTTTTCACTCGGCCTCCTGTTTTCCCCCACCTACTGTAAGTGGGAGGGAAAAAGCACAAAGTTTAAATGTTACTTTCTCGCACTTCTGAAACATCTTTTAAAAATAAACCCAACCAAACAAAGTAAAAAAAAAAAAAGTGTCCCTCCCCCTCATTTTTCTGGGGATAGAGAGAAGGGCAGGGGAGGAGGAAGAGAGAGAAAATGGAAACACTCCAAAAAAAAATCAAACTGAACAAATTCATACCGAAATAAGTTGCTTTGTTTCATTTCAAATTGTCTCTAAAAAGAATCCTGAAAATTTTTAATGGAAAGTTCTGCATGGGGGTATAAATACAAATTTTTAAAAAATTCAACCAGTCCTACTATTTACCTCATTCGAACTTCTAAAATTTGCAAAGCACTGGTTTCAACACTAACTTCTTACTCTTCTAATACCTGCCTTTTTAATCCCTTTCCCCAATAAAGCTAAATGTGGAGAGGGTGAGCTGTGTAGAAGGTAATCAAGAGTTCTAATGTCAGGTCTGACACTGACTGCCTTGATGACCCTGAGCAAGTCATTGTACCCTTGTGTGTCTCAGTTCCTGGCCATCTATACAAGGGAGACAGTAGATCCTAGTTCTGTGGGGATGAATTACTGTTTTAAAGATGGAAAGTGCTCACTATATTTAAGATCCAAGATTGGTGAGGTGATATTTACTGGGCCAACTTTTGTTTGTGGAATGGACAAGCTCCAGACCTGAAGAAGAGCTCCAGGGAGTCAAAAGCTTGTTCCTTCCACAAACAAGAACTCAGTCCAATAAAATATATTACTTCACTCATCTTGTCTCTTTTGTATTCTGGGACCAACACACCTACAATACCACTGCAATCAAATATATAAAACAATCTGATTGTGATCATTTTTTTCCCCTTGGCTTTCCAGATTGTCTGCATGCATGTGTGCGTGCATGTGAGTAAGAATGAATATTGTCCTCTATTGAATGGAATCAGAATTGCCATTGAGAATGACTCTTAAGCCTTGAATTATTGACAGAGATTCTCCTTAGGCTGAAATAGCAGGAGTTTGTTCTTTTGCAGTAGAGTGGATCCACATTCTTTCCCCGTGCCAGCATATGGTTCCAAACAACCATGTATGGATTTTAGTGACAAACCTGAAAGCTCTGTATGGCAACAGATTTGTTACAGTATGCTAGGTGTCCCTGGAATTCATTTATATTCTTGGCATCATTCATTCACCTTCCTTGCTAACTTATTCCATATGTTTATTACCCTTTTACAATCTGCTCCTTCCTTGTTTACTCTTCAGGTCTTCATTACCTAGATTAAGTTTTTTTGACTCCTACACTCATGTGAACAATTCATTTCCATCAGCTGCATCAGTCCACCCCCTCCTCCTGTCTCACTGTTCCTGCAATCCTTATTCCGGCTGCTTCCAAGCCCCCACATGGTAGAGAGCTAGCAGAGGGAGGTCTTTGATGAATTGGGAAAAATACTGAGGCTTGCACAAACTTGGAGGCCACTTGTAGGCCATCAATCTCCTGCCCTCCCCACAACATAATCATTTCCCTGTTTGAAATGCTTCGCCTGCACTTTGCGAGGCTTTATTCAATTGATGGCGACGTGTTCACACTGTATTTAAAAATGAATGAAATGTGAGGGGAAACTTAGCCTCTGCCTCTTAGGCATTACAATCACTTGCTGCCTCAGAAATCAGTGACATCCCAACCAGCTGTACCAAGGAGTCTCCTCTGCTTTTACATACATCTGTAATTTTCACGTAAAGGCTCAAACACATGTTGCTCAGTTAGTAATGATGCCAGATCCTGAAGGACCTACTCTGGTTTTACACAATCAAATGAAGCCAGTTCCCAGCATGGAGGATAGTAGTTTGGGGCACAGACTGTGTCATGTAGACACATTGTTTCATGAAGGACAGTGACTTCCGGAACTCCCCTGTACAAGAAGGGCACATTGCTCACTACTACATATATTGATGTGACTCAGTTTACTTCTCACTACCATCAATGACTGGAGGGCTCCATTTGGTGGTGCTTATTGAAGATAACGCCATGACCCCGCTGCCTACTCATCCCTATTTTCTCTCTTTGGGATACTAGGCATCACCAGGAAAGCAGAGCTGGACCAACCTCACATTCCCAAGAATACAGGAGGAATTTCATCCATCCTATAGGTGCCAATGGGGAGAAGGTTCTGTAAGACCAGGAAGACTAAGACCCTGGGTAAGTTTTGCAGGATCTGGCCCTGCAACAGCATCTCTCCCTAGTCATCTCACATGGGACCAAGATCTGGCAAGACCCTATGAATAATGGCCATGCCATAAAATCCACACACAGCAGGAAAATTGCAGAGTGGATGTTTTCTGCACCAATCTTCAGGAATGGTTGAGCTTTAAGAGGAAACAGCACTCTAAAACAGAGACGAGGGATCAGGAGTACAATAGAATTGATTTTTTCCACACTTTTTTGGTTTTGACAACTCCACAGCATTTTGAAAATATACATCAATTGTGCCAGTTTTGTTCTGTTTAGAAAAAATTTCAAAACCAGAATAAAAAAAATGAAATGTCCAGCTTTAACATTTTCTAAGTGAAATGTTTCAGTCATTTCAAAATGCCCCTTAATTTTATTTTTAAAAATTAAAAAATTGTAAAAACTCAATATCAAAATAAAACATTGATTTTGTTGAATCAAATGTTTTGTCTGACCCAAAGAATTTTTGCTGAATTTTTCATTAGCCAAAAATACTTACAATTTTGGTTTTCATTCCTATCAGCAATGTTTTTGTCCCCCCCAAAAAACACCCCCCCCCCCATTCTCAGTGAACCAAAATGTCCAGCTTTTTTCTTAATTTAGCTCTAGACCCACAACTCAGCCATAGCTATCACACACACTGCATACTACTCAATATTAATACCAACTGGAATAGCAGTGAGTTGTGAAACTACTGTAGAAAGTATGCCATCATTCTAGGGAGCTGTACATGTTGCCCCAGTATCTGAAATGTCCTTTTCAAATTTATGAGGTGAGTCTTCTCTTTGTACAAATACAGAGCCTTCACTTTTCATCCCTCTCTGGGATGCTCGGAGCTATCTAAGGGCAATTTATTTTATGTCCTTGATTCAGTTCTTTCCATCATCAAGTTTCTGTGTGTCTTGCCTGTCCAAGGCTCTCAAAGCACTCGCTCTATCTAATCTATTTTAACTGTTTTGATAGAATGCTTCATAGTCGCCTCTAAGCACTGAAATCTAATCTAATCCATCAGTACAACATCTATCCACTTTACAAACATTAATGGTCAGATAAAGTTACCCTTTCTCAGACTGAAATCAATGAGAATACTTATGAAGTACAAGACTACTCAGCTGTGAGTAAAGGCATCAGAATCTGCCCCCAAATTCCAATACTTCATTTTTATTCTGCAGGTGGGGAAACTGAGGTGCAGAGGAGTGATGTTGCCCTAGGTCACATACAGCAAGTCAACCAGAAATAGAACTCCGTTCTAACTCTCAGTTTCTTGCTCTAACCAATACATGTGAGAAATCAAATAGCTATACAAGGAGCTGACTTGTGTTTAATGCCTGCTATTTATTCTGACTTGTGTACTTGGTAATAAAGGTTTTAACTGTAAAAGAAGTGCCCACAACCATATTATTTGCTTGCACTTGAAATTCTCTTTTTAGATTAATAGAAATTGCTTGTTTGAGCTCCCCAACCACAATCATAAAACTACAGCTGATCAGCTTTGTCCTCCCCCTTCAGTTGTAACAGAAGTGTGGTCACAGACCTGGACCCTCACGATACAACAGGTCATCTTCTGTCCCAAACGGCTACAGGACAAGACTGCCAAGATATGAAATGAATCTCAGAGAGTTTAAAAAGGGTAGAAATTAATAGTCAAAGACACTGCTGCCTCCTGGAGTCTCTTGAACAATTGTGTTTCCAAGAAATTCTGCTGGCAGGTAGCACACATTTTCTGTTTACCTCTCTTATTTTATTTAAAGAAAATTATTCCGGAAGACTTTTTCCAGAAATCAAAATGTTTGTTCTTAAATTGTGTGGCTGCTGCAGCTTATTCCTAACCTGCTGTCATACTCTTCTGTTGAGACTTCACAGTTTGGTGCTGAGGAAGTGGTTATAGTAAACAGAAGACTGTAATTGCTTATAGAACTGTGCAAATAACCAATTCTTTAGTTCACTAGCCATATAGAAAAATATAATTAAAAAAAATTCACGGGTTTTGGTGAATCAGAAAAAAAAATATTTTTTTAAAAAATTAAGTATTCTGGATCAATCTAAATATTATGTTTGTCCTCCTCCTCCCCCCCCCCCCCATCGCCCTCCCAAACAAAATGCTTTATTTGGTTTGAACTGTTTAAGGGGTTTTTCCCCAATAAAATTGAAGTAGATTTTGAAAAATAATCATTTCCGATAAAATATTCTAAATGTTTTATTTTGAAAATGTCAAAATGACACATTTCAAATGTTTCAGAATATTTTGTTTGTTTGTTTTGCAACCAGTTGATGCAACATGCTGTATAGATACCAGCACATTTCTGATGGACTATTCCCATCATCCTCAATCTGTTTGATGCTGTAGGTCCAACAAAAAGATAGACTGGAGTCAAATGTTTTGTATACATGGAGTCAAATGACAACTACTCTAGTGTTAAGTGCAGGACAGTGTCCTTCCACTTACTGGTGTAGATCAGGAATACATCTGGTGAAGTTAATGGAGTTACTCCAGTTTGAAATTGATGCAAGTTAGATTAGAAATAGGCCCTAAATATTTAATCTCTCCTTTCTTCTAAAGACACAGATGCATTGTTGACCCTTTTCATTCATCTGCTGGATGCATCTGTTATTGATGGTCCATCTGATGGATGTGTAATGCTGGAGTATGGAGCTGATAAATCAACGCATCAAGAGAGTAAGTTATGCTCCAGAGTCCACAAGGGGACACATTCTGTGCAAATGGTGTTCTTATAAACTTTAAAGAACATGACACATAACTGTCCAAGAGCAGAGTCTGGCTCAATAGCATAGCTCCTTGCAGTTTGCTCATTTTGAAATCTATAAAATGAGCCCACTTTGGGTCATTCTAGGCATGAATATTCTGTGTGGTTTTGTAAGGAACAATCAGACTTACGATGGCTGTTGCCATCCTATAGACGTCAGTGCAATAAATGAAAGACTCAAGTCATGCTGTTGAAAAAAAGATTTGTTCTGGCTCTTACTACAGAGAGATCATGCAGTAACATGTAGGAGGGGGGAGAGAGACAGAGATACAGTACAGCCTAGATCTCAGGAGTTTTCAAAGGGTGTTTGCCAGTATCACTCAATATGCTAAATTTGTACTAACATAGGCGTTAAGAAGCTGAACTCCAGTTTAAGTGTTGTCTGACAAGACAAAGCTGTTTTGCTGTCTCCTCTTATCTTGTGAATGCTTTCTCTGGAAGAGGGGAACAGCAGATATTCTCCCAGTCTTTCAAATCTTGTCTTTATGCTGGAGCTAATGCTCAGAATGCATCAAAACCAAAGAGAGTCTAGGAAAATGGGACAGTCTCAGACGTCCTCTGAGGATGTCTAAATCATGAGTGGCAGGTATTGCAGGCTAGGAGAGACTGAGCCTCCCCAAACAAACAGCCATACTTGGCCCCTACCTTTCACTCTTCCTCTGTGTCCCCAGCCTAGGCTGCTCTTCCCCAAAGTTGGCAAAGGTTAGGGATAGGGTGGGATGGCTTGTGACCCCAGGATTCAGGCTGCCCAGTGATTGAGACACCTGCTGGGAATGCCTGCCTGGTGCTGGGAGCAGTGGGGCTGGTTTTGGTAGGGAGGGGGCACAGAAAGGGAGAAAGGGGCCAGACTGGAGCTAGCCTCCCCAAATGGGCTGTTTATGCACCGTCCATACTCTAAATAATGGGTAGTCGTTATCCACTCGGTTTTAGAAGGGGAAGGATTTCCAGAAATCTAGGTCTAGTGCATAGCAAAACCTTTTATATTGCCCTAGGTATATAGCAATTTTGACCCAAGAGCAGTGAATATACAATCCAAGCACAGCCAACCAAACCCACTTTCATGAATACTTCCTTGCACTCACTTCCCGTTCTAAGGGTATGTCTAGATTACATGCCTCTGCCAACAGAGGCATGTAAAATAGGCTACCTGACATAGTAAATGAAGCCAGGATTTAAATATCCCTGGCTTCATTAAAATAAAAATGGCCGCCACTCTGTGCTGGCTCAGTTGATCGTCGGCACAGTGCGCGAGTCAAGACGCGGATCGGGCGACAAGGGAAGCCTCTGTCAACCGCTCCCTCTGTCAACCGCTCACTTTTCTACTCATAAGGACTAAATGAAGGCAGGGTATTAAGATCAATCTGCATTGCAGTTAAACAACTCACTGGGATTCTGCCATCTTCCCAAGACAGTTTACATGACACGGTGCTCTTTGTCTTATGACAAATTGGACTGCATAATTTGTCTACTGTTAGGGAGGCATTCCCTCCTTCCATTCCAAACCAATGCAAAGACACTCACTTAAGGTGTTTACAGTTTGATCCCAAAGACTTTGTGGGCACTTATGCTCAGTCAAGATGTATCCCATATACACATCTGAGGTTTGAACTTCCTGAATGATCATCTATAGCAGTGTTTCTCAACCAGTGGTATGAGTATCCCTTGGGGTACTCGAGAGAAGCCTGCGGGGTATATCAACACAATTGAAATTTGGAGAAAACTGAATTTTTGTTTTAAGTTTTACAGTGTTTTATTATTTTTGTACTTTTTACAACCAAAAATTTCATCGCCTCCCTGGCTATCATTAAGTTGTTTAAACAAATGCGTTGCAATGGTAGAAAAAAATTTGGTGTGTCTGAAAACTGTAGGTACTGGGGGTACTTATAATTTTTTTTGTTGAAAAAGATGTACTTTTAAAAAAAAGGTTGAGAAACACTGGTCTATAACACCTGTACCACCAATGGTAATTTTACCCACTGAAGTTATCTGTCCTGTCCCTACTCTGCTTAAGAACATCTGCATGTTAACTTTTGCTGAAGCAGTTGCATAGTATTCACAGTCAGTAATATGCTTTAATGTCAGTATGAAAACACGACCTCTGTTGCTCTAGGGCTTACATCCCAAGTACCTTGGAAAAGAGCCAGCCAACCAGCCTGCCTTCCTTCCTTCCATGTGCAATTCCCCAGAACTTCAGCATAGAGGCAGGTTACAAGGGAAGCACATGCTGAACACAAGGGATAGTTTCTAACAGTTGGGGAAGCTGGCAGTGGGACTTGTCTTGGGAAAATATTGCTACCCCACCTAGCTGGCACAAACACTCCTGAGTCCTGCTAGAGTGCCCTGGATTTTTACCAACAGTCAGATTCAGATGTTGGGTGCCATTGTAGAGGGCTAAATGTGACTCTGAGTTTAGTTATAGTGGAAAGGTGCCACGCTGATAGCCCCAGCCTATGAATCCATCTCCTGTTTTCTTTCTTGTTTCCTCATGTGGTTGTATAAACTTGTCTCCACTGGCTGTCGGGAGGATGACAATTGCTATACTTCACTTATTACTATTTCCTCCCTTCTGACAGATCAGAATACAGAGCCCAGCCCAGAAACAAAAGGTAAATCGCAGTCTGCCAGGCAGTCCCTTCACTGTGATAAATGCTATTTTCCAGGCTCAGCAAATTCAATTGGCTTTTTTGAAAATGACCTTTCTTAACACAATTGGAGTCATCAAGGAGCACCTTGGTGTCATGGGGCAGCTGTTAAGCATGTACTTTTTACAGGAAAGGCCCAGAGCTAGTGCTGACATTGTCTTGTGTTTGTTATTCCAGGGTATCTGACTGGAACATTTATTCTTCCATGTTAGATTTCTCCAGGCTCGTCCCTTCCATTTGTTTTTGTTTTTTTTAAGTGGGTAGTTTATTCTGCTGTCAGGGATTTTATGCTGAGGTTTTGCTAATTGGAATAAACGACGGATATGTGTGTTTGTCTATGTATGTGTGTAAAAGATTGGGAGAATGTGTTTCAGGAGCAAGCCAGGACACATTTATATCCAAGTGTGAGTTAATACTATCCCAGAGTCCTGCTTGGAGTTGGGTATGCCCCATACAGACAAAAGCCAATTGTAAAATGTGGGTTCAGAAATGGCTTCAGGTATTGCAACCCCCACCTTCAATAATTGGGGGTGCTTGGATTTGGGGGTTTGAGATGGGAATCACATTGAGCAAGTGATCGGGAGGAAGAGAGTTATTTGTCTTGTGATGGGGCATCCGCCCCACACTGGCCCTTCAAGGGTGAAGCCTAGCCCTGGCTGGGAGAGGGCTGAGAGAGCAAAGCCCCATGGCTGAGGCAAACATTGCCAATTAGGGCCCAGCTGGGGACTGTATAAATAAGGGCTCCAGGAGAGAGGAGGAAGAGATGCTTGCTCTAGCTGGGGAGCAGAAAGGACCTGGCAGCCAAGGAAGCTTGGATGCTTCCTGAAACAGAGCAGGGCTGAGGAAAGGCAGGCAGAGCTGGGGAGCTCTGGCCTGACCTTACTCCCTGAGGCAAGGCCTGAGGTACTAGGTCTGTAGGGAAACAGCCAGGATGGGGAAAGGCAGCAGGTCCACACCCCTTGCCAATGATGAGTGGCTACTTCAGACTGCAGTTGTCCCCTGATGCGGGGGCTAGATGAGAACTGGCAGTGGGTCACTGAGGCAAGGTGGGCAAAGGGGAATTTGGGGTTCTCTGTGAGGGAAGGGCCCAGGAGTGCAGAGACTGATAAACACACACACGCCCTGGAAGGGGGCCAAGAGACACTGGAGTGGACACTGCCTGAGTGCAGTGTCCTGAATAGGATACCACAGTCTGAGAGTGATGCGGGTCCAGAGCTAAAGCATGAAGTGAGATCACATACGGACACACACCAGAGGAAGGCACCCTGCTTCCAAGCTAATTCCCAGTGCTACTGGCAGGAGGCGCCGTGGCAGTGAGTGTCAGCCCTGTGGTATGTCCTAACAGATCAGTCGGGAGAGATCTCTTCTCTGGGAAGTGTAGCATAGAGAATATCCACATGATGTAGTGGATTTAAACATTTATTTGAAGCATCCCTCTAGCGGCTGGACTCCCTGGGGATATATCCTGCAAGCTAACACAAATCAGACAGGAAGGCAGAATATCAGGGTCTGACAGCAGCTCTGCTCGGGAAGTTATAGCACTAAATGTCCTGCACTCTGCTGAGAGCGTCTCAGACTGAAGGAGCTTTTGCACTTCTTTCAGCTTGACAATGCAGAGCACAGTCCTTGTGGAACCTGCTGGTATTTTTGATTCTTTGTCCCTTTCAAGTCCTGCTTCTGTTGTGCAGCTCCAGCTGTGAGGAGGAACACAGGTCAGTAAGCTCCCGTGTTCACACACGCTACCAATGGCTGAGTGCTGAAATGCTTCTTGGCTTCTGATTAATGATCTACTGCATTGCAATATGGACTGGGAATGAACACAAGTTGATCTAACATGGAATCATCTTCTCAGGCATTTCCTCTACAGTGTTCCAAAATCCTTTGGCTGTGTCAAGAGCAGAGACTAGCAGAGTCATGGGCAGCCTGTGACCCATGGCGGGGTTCTGTGTGTGTGGCTCATCAGACAGTTACTTCCCATTGCTCACGCACAGATTGCCAGATTCTGCTTGTTTTTGTCTCCATAGGTTTTTTTCCTACTGATATTAATGAAGGAACAGGCATATAAAGCAAGGGCACGTGAAGCGAGGTGGGTGCCGATTGCACACAACATTGACTGTGAGAGCCATGTGCTTCCTCTGCATCCAATCAAAGTGCTGCTACAGTTCAATCAGCACCCTCCAATTTCTAGGAACACAAGTGCACTTAGCCAAACTTTCCTATCCAGGATGTTGTCTTGGTTACAACAATTTTGCAGCCTGCTGAGTTGAAGGAGGGCTACTCATGCAGGCCACTCGCTAGTCTAGGTTGCCCATTGCTGGGCTTGCAGGAAAGTTACAGGCTGGGTCCTGCTTCTCATCTCATATCAATGTAAATCTGAAGTAAATCCATTGCTGTAAATATGATGCATCAGGAAAATCAGAACCCAAGAACTTGAAGAGATAATCAGGCCCACACTTCCCTTTTTGAATAAACCTATTGATTTCAGTGGGATTAATGGCTACCATCTATGGGTATGTCTACACTAGCCCCCTGGTTCGAACTAGGGTGACTAATGTAGGCATTCCAACTTGCAAATTAAGCCAGGGATTTAAATATCCTGGGCTTCATTTGCAAGTTTGAATGCCTACATTAGCCACGCTAGTTTGAACTACGGGGCTAGTGTAGACATACCCTATGCTACTCAAAGTAAGGATGTATAGAATCTGGCATTCTGTGGTCATGGAAGGCTTGTCTCCCACGATGAGAGAGAAGGACAACAAAGCTTGTTAAAAGACAGATGAAAGAATTCAGCATCCGCTATTACTCCCAAGAAAGATACCACACGTGTAAGATACTTGCTGAGGAAGTGGATTGTGTTCAGTTTACTGATTTTGGTGTCGATCCACAGCCTGGATGAAGCCAATGATTGACTGCCTTGGGCTTCAGACCAGGCCTATCAATATTACATTATATGTAGAGGCCGATTTGGAACTTCTTACTAAAGCAAAACTCCTACTGGAGTCGAAAATTCTAAGATTATGGTTGTCTCATCATATCTCACAAGAGAACATTCCCTTCCACCACATACTAGTTCAGTCCACTGTATCACAAGACATTATGTATTGATTTCTATGGAAGTTTCAACTCACTGCTGGTGTACACCCTCCTCGCTGGGTGTAGCACCCCAGCCACTAGCTGCTCCAATATTGTGGTGATCTGTATCTTCTCATGACTCAACCTGCCGACTGGGTTGTTCAAACACAAAAGATTCTTCTGCTCTTTCTTGGGCTATTCCTCAGCTCTTGAGGCTTTGTTTTCAGACCCAGCCTGAGCTCAATAGTGCTTGTGGCATGTTTGTGTGTACGCCTTTCCTCAGGGTTGACAAGAGAACCCAGACCTACCTTCTGCTCAGGGGCTTTGTAATAAGCAGCTAGGTCTGTTTATTTAGACCCATTGTCTCTCTGGGGCACTTCCTACCTCCAAGCCCCTTCTGTGGTCTCCCTGAAGCCTGTGCTCAATATTCACCCCTCTGGTTCCCAGGCCTTTCTTCTCCCTAGATCCTCCCAGTTTCTCCTGTCTCCAGAGCTAGAACACTGACCCCTCAAGACTGCCTCTCTGAGTCTTTGCTATTTTCCAAGGCCCACCACAGGGATTAATTCCCACCCAGTTGTCTTCTGTGTGCCTTCCCCAGGTGAGATCCTTCCCAGAGACTGGAAACTCCCCAACTCCTCTCTTCCGGATTTCTCTGTTGGGCCTGCTCTACACCGTTCTCTTCCGTGAAGACCGTGCTCCTCCCATTTGGGTAAAACAACTCAAGCCTGAGACACCCTGGCAAGCACAGCAAGCCAACCTAACTGAGCTTTCAGGTTCCTGTTAAACCTGTGTTCACTTGTGTGGGATACAATGCAAGTCCCCAATAGTGCAATATGGTATAATTGTAGTTGGCACTTGTATAACATATTTCATCAGAGTTCAATGTGCTTTACCAATATTAATCAGCTAATTAGGCAACACCTCTGTAAGATAAAATATTGTCTCCATTTTACAGGTGGGGCAATCAAGGTGCAGAGAAGGTAAGTGTATTGCCCAGAGTCACAGTGTCAGTGTCAGAGCCAAGAATAGACCCTAAATCTTCTGACTCTTGAGCGCTAACTGCTAGATCACAGTGCCTCTGCATCACTGGGTAGTCTGAAACAAACTCCTACTGTGTCTCCTGTTATACCCAGGAGTAGAATAACTGTTTAATTCAGATAGCAAGAAATTGTTCAAACAAACTAAACCTTTTCTAGGAGCTCCAAAATCAAAATATCTGGCTTGATACATGAACTTTAAATCACCTCCCCCTGGTCCACTATTCTTAACAAACATGTTATTGAAAGATTTCTCACTTGCTGCTGGCAGTCTAAGAAAAAGGCAGCATTACAGATAAGCAGGCATGTATCAGCACAAAAACTGTGGCTCCTTATTTTTACTTATCAGACTCCATTATCACTCCCTTAAGCAATAATGCACTGGGATGTTTTTTCCTAGTCAACACACACTATTAACTCAATACCCCATTAAAAACATCAAAAGAAAGCGTTACACGAATGCACTAGCAAGTTACTCCCAACACAGAGATAGTGCTGCCAACTAATTGTGTGAACAGAATGTATAACATATTTCCCATTAAGGCTGCCTTTGGCCTAATCAATAGAGGAAGCTCAAGAGGAGCGGCAGTATGTTTTGGGGGTGAAAATGTAAATTTTGCTCCTTCCCTCTAGCCATTGACCTGGATCTCCTCAATAATGGTCCACAGATCATGAAGGAGGGCACTTTGTATAGACCAGTGTCAGGCAGGGCTGAAGTTAGTACTCTAATCTGCTACAAATAGTGCATGTTGCAGACAAAAGTTCCAGGCTCCCACTGAGAAACATTCATTTTCTCTTCTGGAACTGAGGTTTTGGTCTGGCCCATCTCTATAGAGCATGTCATAGTTTTAGGATCCAGACACTGTGGTTTTCAAGCATGCAATGTGAGTTTAGTCACTGCCTGAGGTCAAATCCATTCTATTTACATTATTCTAGATATGTTCCTTTCAATCTTGCTGCTTTTCCCATGTGTCAGCACCTGCGCTTGGAAAGTATATCCTCCCATCTGATTCCCTGTGCCCTACACAGTGTTTCTCAACCTTTTTTTAATAAAGTACCTCTTTTTCAAATAAAAATTATAAGTACCCTCAGTACCTACAGTTTTTCAGACACACACAAAATATTTCTACCATTGTAACATAATCGTAGCTGGGCGGGCAATGAAATTTTTGGTGTAAAAAGTACAAAAATAATAAAGCGCTGTAAAACTTAAAACAAAAATTCCGTTTTCTCCAAATTTCAGTTGTGTTGACGTATCCCCCAGACATCTCTCAAATACCCCTAAGGGTACACATACCACTGGTTGAGAAACACCGCCCTACACTTTACAGTTTTGAGACCAAGAGGAACCACTCTGATCATCTAATCTGGCTTCCTGCATAATGCAGGCCAGAGAAATTTATCCAGCAATTCCTGCAATGTAGGGAGTTATGCATCCCTGCTACAGAAATGAACTCTATTGAGCCCAATTATTTAATGATCCATACTGCTGTAGCAACTAGACGACCCAACCAAGGACAGGCCTCAGTTGTGCTGAGCACTGTGCATAACATTTGGGAAGACCTGGCTCCTACACAGTGTACAGGCTAAATAAACATTTACATTTTGTTCCATCGTTTATCACTGTTTTCCAATTCAAGCTTTCAAATTCAATATATGCTTGGGATTATGAGCTGAATTTAATTTAAGATTTGAAAGGCCACTGTTAGTATTTTTAGCAACAAATATTTATGAAAACTTTACCCTAAAATTTCCATGCTCATAGGGCCTCACACACACATAAAATTCAAAGAGGAATTATGCATGCATATCAGAAGGCATAATGGCTTGAGTAATCAATTTGGTGTTTCCCTTGAAGCACAAGAACTTGACTGAATCCTCTGCTTCATCATAATATACTAAGTAAGATGTAGAGGGACACATACCCAGTGCATTATACTGCACAACAGTCTTGCCTTGCATGTTTAAAACACTCCTACCAAAGCCTGGGCATTATTTCATGTTTAGTAATATCACCTGAACCCTCGGTCAGTACTGCCCTCCCAAAGCTGGGTTCTTTTACTTTGACTGCTGGTCAGTCAAGCCTTGGGGGGAGGGGAGAGCACATTTTCAAACTTTGTCTTCAGACATGGGAAGCTAGAATTGTACTCTCCTTTAAAACAAAACACAAACATAGCTGAGGTTTTCATGATTTCAGGTCCTGGAGTTTTAAGAAAAGTAAGAAATATGTGACGTATGATAAAACCGCTGGCATTAGCAACACTGCAGGGCTGATCAGATTTAATAAGAGGGAGCACAATCCTTCCAGGACATCACTTTATCTTGGAGTTTGAATATTCTTCAGGACTACCATTTCCCTCCCTCATTTTCCCTAGCTGCTAATGACATCTGCGGCAAGCATTCTTGGAGCAAGCTGAGCTTGGAGGTTTTCTTTATAGATATTTATGAGGCCTGGTGACATAAGTTTTATCATAATACATCAGGGCATAGTGAGGTTCCCTGTTCTCTCTCTCTTTCTTTCTTCTCTCCCACCCCCTATGTGTGTGCTTCTTAAATGTAGCATGTCTTAAAAAGAGAGACCATCTTAGGCAAGGCTTTTAAATTTCTGCTGGAAAGCTACACTCCACAGTCTAGTCGATGTCATCATATTGATTGAACCGGGTATATGTCATCATTCGATATAGATTACTTTATAAAATAGGCATCCCTGTCCAAGGAAACCATGTTAACAATCACAATTAAACACAGCTCCAACTAGTATAGTTCCAGTACTAGTTAGTGCAAGTGGCTCTGTTCATATACTGATGTATATACCTTTTAGTGTCAATCTCATATACCCCTTTTGGGAAGGTAAGGGGATACCAGCTCCTTTTTAAAATTAACGCTATCCAGTACCACTGTTCCATTTGAAAAGAAGGGAAAATGGATTTCTTTGTTTCTCTGTTCTAGACATTGCTTACTGTACTAATAATATAATGGAGATTGCCTATCTCCTAGACTGGAAGAGACCTTGAAAGGTCATCATGTCCAGTCCCCTGCTTTCACAGTAGGACCAAGTACCATCCCTGACAAATTTTTGCCCCAAATGGCCTCCACAAGGATCAAACTCACAACCCTAAGTTTAGCAGGCCAATGCTCAAAGCACTGAGCTATCCCTCCCTACTACTTTAGACCGGCTCTCCCAGGGGGACTTTTATACTTGCAACAATTTAAAAACAGTTTTGTTTTGTCTTTGGAACAGATCACATTTCACAAATTGATTCAGAAACCCTTATCAGTAGAGGAGAAATCTAGGTTAACCTGACCCTCAAATCACATAAGTTAAACACTCTGCTATGTACTGTCAATATATGGTGTATTTTTGGGGACGAATAATAAATATTTCCATAAAGTGTAGTTAATGAAGTCCCTTTGCCAGAGGTAATCCTCCTCCAGTTGGCTGCATTGGGGGATTTTTTTAAAACGGGAAAACAAAATAAGAGCTTTCCCATGCTCTATTTCTCTTTTATCCAGGTGCTTCTGGGTAAGGAAGGAGTTTTGCTTCAGACTCCATGTTTTTAAATGTTGGCAGCACATCATCAAAATCTCAAATGTTTTTGAGAAATAGTAAACTGACTTTTTTTTAAATTCAGGGCTATAAAAAGGTTTTCTTTCAATAATTTTAAAAGTTTCATTTTAATTGTGACCTTTTTTCCTTTGTTTAGGTCTAAATTTACTAGCATGTTAAAATGAAAAGTTGCTTAGAAACTTCATCTAAAAAATGTCAAAACCGGACATTTCAATAATTTCAGTGTGTTTCTAATTTTTTTTTTTTTTTTTAGTCTGGTTATTTGTTGAAATTGACCCTGTTTCATGAACAGCTGCAATTTTAACAAATTGGCACTTTGTGGCAAAAATACCTTTTGTCCCAAAAAAGTTCCCAGCCAGCGTTAGGCTTATGATCCTAATTCACTCATGTTTTTCAAAATGTTTCCCTGCATTCCCATTGATTACAAAGACTTCCAAAACTGGTCTTCTGTAAGAATCTGTCACCCACTTGGACTCTGCCAAAGCAAAGAGATGTACGAATCTCCACTCCTTTGGGGTGCACTCAATGAGCTGTAATGGGGGAAATAACCTTTTCTAGAGGCAATCAGAATCTCTGAGGTCTTAATTTCCCCTTTTCATTGACATCCATTTAACATCAATGCAATTTCGTCAGCGTTGGTGGACTTGCTCCTAATTTATGTTGGGGTACGTGAAAGGAGAATTAGGGCATCTGAGAATATCCCTGTTACCTGCACACCTTCTCTTTCTGAAGCCTGCGTCTAGAAAGAAGATAATTGAAATCCAGACATTTCACAGTTCTCTAGATGTTGGCCTTTGGAATTCTAAACTATCTTCTGAGGGTTTGTGTAGAGAATCAGCAAGTATAGTGCTTTGGCCGCATGACAGAGCGTCCCAAGGACGAAACCAAGCAAGAGTCTTGAGCCAACAATAACAACATCTGTCTGAGTCAATGACCTTCGAGAGTGCTGTGTTTGGGACTGGGAAAAAGCAGTTTGTGTAAAAGCAGTTTGTAAACTTTTAAGGGTATAAAGGTAGTTGTGATTTTGCAATAAAATGATTTCGTGCTTGCACCGGCCGGAGTCCATGCCTTCATACACCACAAATGGCGCCCGATACAGGGCTTGAACTGAATGAGTGATTCAAACCGGTGGTGTACCTGCGGCTGGACGGAGGATAAGTTGTTGAGAGGAGCTCCCGAAATTACTGACATCACCATTCGCAGGACGAACAGGTGAGCAGCCGCGGACAGAGTAACAGAATGGGGCAGTCTGCCACGAAAGAGCAAAAACTGCAGCTTGAGATCTTGCAGCACATTGTGAAGGAACAGGGGTTTAAGGTTCCCCCTGTACAGCTGGTTCAGCTGTTGGTTTGGATACGAGACCATTGCCCGTGGTTCCTGGAAGGGGGTTCTTATGATTTGACCTTCTGGGAGAAGGTGGGCAAGGAATTGAGAACCTCTGAACATCTTGCATTATCCCTCCCAAAAGGGATCATAGTAACATGGCGAACTGTTTATACAGCCATACAGGCATTGCATCCCGCCAAGCGGTTCCTGAAGGAAGTGTCAGCAACATTTGATCCCAGGCCATATCAGGACCCAGAGGATCCCTCGTCCCCTCCCCCAAAACCCCCCGGGGAGGATTGTGAGCCAGTGTACGCCACGGTCCCGGTCTCCCCGGAGCCTGATGACTTGTGCCTCGGCGCTGAGGACAGTGAATCTGAGGACAGCGGGCCCGAGGACCCCCTTTGACACAGGGACGGCGGCGGTCGGCGTAGGGCCTGACTCGTACCCGTCGCTCGAGCCCGTCAAGGCCCTGGCGGCATCTGCGCCGACGGCGGAGCAAATTTTAAAGACTCAGAGGCTACAAGCTGTTTCTCAGTCCTCGATTGTAGCCCCTCCGCCTTTTGCCCCAGCATTAGCTCCCGCTTCTTCATACAGGTCCGCAAGCCACACGGTCACTCCATATGGGCCCCCCTTGGCGGCACCCTCGCATAATGAACAGACAGGGGTTTTATCTGAATGCCGACGTGAGGCTCTTCGGCGAGAAGATGTGCAGCTTCTACAGGCTTTTCCAATTGTATATGCGCCCCAACGGCCCGCCCGACATGAGGCTTTGCCATATGAATTTGTAAAAGAGTTGCGCAAATCTGTGAAGGATTATGGATTACAGTCTTCTTATACGATGAATTTGGTTGTGGCTATTTCGGAGTCATATGTTATGGCCCTGCATGATTGTCGCACGCTATTACGCCTGCTACTTAGCCCGGCGCAGTATGCAGCTTAGGACACCGAGTATCGTGACGGTGTTACGTCGCAAGTTATGGATAATATTACCAATGGGGTAAACGTTGGCATAGATGAACTTATAGGGCAAGGCCAATATGCTACTCCCCAGGCTCAGGCTCAGATGAATCGCTTGGTATTTACACAAGCCACATTGCTGACCCTTCGAGCCTTATGACAGGTCCCTGATGCGGGCCAAAGGGACACATCTTTTGCTACGGTCCGCCAGGGCCCCCAGGAACCCTATGTGTAATTTTTGGATAGGCTCCAAACCGCCATACAACGATAAGTAGACTCAGAGGAGGTTCAGCACCTGTTGCTGTTTCAATTGGCTATTGAAAACGTTAATATAGACTGCAGGAAGGCTTTGGACCCCCTGCGTAACAAGGCAAAAACTCTTTCAGAATTGATAAATTTGTAAAACCTGCACCCTAAGGGTTAAATGTGTCTTCCAAGGAAACTAATTATTGTTTTAAGAATCCAAACTCTGAAACTTCACTGTGTTTCTTTTCAAGGCTGAGTTGATAGCACTCTTGGCTTGCTTTCAGACCCAAGGTTGTGTGTGTCTGCAAACTGCCTGTCTGTTCTGGAAGGGGGGGGGCACTGTCCCCCATGAGTAAGCCTGTAACATTGCAGGTGATTCTTTTCAGGAAAAGAAAACCTTTTTGCTTGCTGGAATAGTAATTAGCAAGCACCTTGTTCTAAGAGAGTTTCTGTGGCAGTAAAAAAAGCCTGGTCTGCAGTACAAGAGGGAAACTGAGGCATGCCACCTTTAACTTAATAATTAAACAATAAAGTAATTTATTCAAACCCTCTCAAGCTGGTGTTCAAAATAAAAGCATACCATTGGGTAACAGCAGGCTGATCAAAAAGTAGCAAAAATCTGTAAAGAAAAAGTGTTCTAAAATATAATGCACCACCCCAATGTGGGTAGAAATGTTTTCTTGTCTTTCAGATCATCAGAAAGCGCTGGTGCCAGCTGAAGAAAAACAACAACAACAACAAAAAACCATGGTTCTGTGTCATGACATAATAAGTTTGTGTTCTGTGTTCTGTCCAGATTTGTCTTGTGTGTCTTGTTTGTGATATATGTATTGCAAACGTTGTGTGTACAATATTGTTGTTTTAATGAAAGAATAATTTAAGTCCCTTGAATAATCTTAACTTTGTGCTTTACACAGATGGTTTTTTTGCTTTTATAATTCTAGTGGAGTTTTAATAGCAGGCTATGCAGTTTGTACTGTCTGGAATGTAGTGAAATCTGCTCCTCTACCTGCTGTTTTTCCCTTCTCTCCTATGATCGCCAGCTCCTTTGCCATCTCTGATGGAACTGGCCCTCCTGCAAGACCAAGCCCCAGAAACGGGAAAGCAGGAGTGGAGACTGGCAGGGTGCACCTTGCACCCAGAGCACTACTGGTGCAGCTCTGTTGGCCACATTGTTGCCCCAGTGGTCTTGCTACCTCACCTTGCCTCCGTGCTCCCTGGATTGTCGCACGTTGGCAAACGTAAAACAAAATTGGTTTGCTCCCAAATTCTCCCAAGCAGTCAAAGATTACTGTTTGGCTTGCCCTGTCTGCCAAGCCTACAACGTGGGTAAACCTGAAAAGACAGTCCCGGCAACCTCCGCCTTTGGGACCATTTCTGAACTTACAAATGGACTTTATTCAATTGCCTAAATGTCATTTTTTTTAAATAATGTGCTGGTGATTGTTTGCTTGTTTTTGAGATGAGTAGAAGCTTATCCCTGCAGGAAAACTGATGCCATCACAGTGGCAAAGAAACTTCTAAATCATTACATCCCATCATGGGGAATACGCTTTATGATCTCCAGTGATAAAGGTACCCACTTTACTGGACAAATTGTTCAAAAACTGGCAAAGCACTACTCTACCAGACAAGCACTGCACTGTGCGCGACACCTGGAGAGCGCAGAAGCAGTAAAAAGATGAAACAGGATTTTAGAGAACAAACTTGCTAAAATATGTCAGAACTCTGGCCTGTGTGCACTCTGGCTGCCCTCTGCGATGGGACCCCGGTCCTAGCAGTAAAGTCACGGACGTTAAACCTTTTCTCAGCACACACACACACACTGCCCTGACCGTCAGCTGACACATGGGTAGAAGCACTCCCAATTGCCCTAATGAGCATGAGAGCCACTCCTAATCGGAAAACTGGACTCAGTCCACATGAAATTGCATGTGGCCGACCTATGAAATTGTTAAGCAACCCAAAATTAACCTGGCTGATGCCACACTTGTTAAAAGAAGCCTAGTCAAGTATTGTCAGGAACTTATGAGGTGTGTACAGTCTTATCATTCACAGGTTAAGGACGCCTTCCAGGAGGACCCGACTGAGCCGCGCCATAAAACTACAACCAGGAGACTGGGTTTGCGTGAAAGTTTACCAATGAAAGACTGCCCTGGAACCCAGGTGAAAGGGTCCCTACCACGTCCTTCTGACCACACATACTGCTGTAAAGTGCAAGGGATTGCCCACTTGGATTCATGCCTCTCACTGCCAACTGGTTCCAGCGCCTACAGAGGTTAGCCCCAACAAGGATCACTGCAGACCTGGTACCGGAGACCCAGGTCCAGAAGTAGACAGAGATCAACGCAGGCTTGGTACTGGCAATCCAGGCCCAGAAGCAGACGAACCTGAGAGACCAAGGCCAAGGTACCAGCTGCAGCCCAGAAGAACCTGCCAGCGATAGGTGAAGCAAACTACGAAGTCCTGAAGAACAGCCAGCATGAGGCTAGACAAACAATTCATGTTGCGCTTATGCTTAATCTTGTTTTGAATATCTAGCAGTTATAACCTATATGGTTCAAATGTGTTATGATAAGCACGACTTTCACATGATTTTTTTCACCAGAATGCTAGATCATTAGCTCAGCAATTTTCCCTTACTAAACAGCAGGCGCAAGATATAGTTCGCGCCTGTCCGGATTGCCAGTGTCTATCCGCCATACCGGTACCTAGCGGTGTTAACCCGTGAGGCCTACGGGCCAATGAATTTTGGCAGTCTGATGTGATCCATTTTTCCGAATTTGGCAGATTGCACTATGTACATGTTACTGTTGATACCTTTTCCCACCTTATTGTTGCTACTGCCCATGTGGGAGAAAAGGCTCGTGATGTTGTTCGGCATTGGTTACATTGTTTTGCTGTTATGGGTGTTCCAGTTTCTGTTAAAACTGATAATGGTCCCGCTTATATCTCTCACAAAGTTCAGTCCTTTTTGCAGGATTGGGGTGTAAGCCACACCACAGGCATTCCACACTCCCCCACGGGCCAGGCGATTGTTGAACGCACGCACCGCACTCTCAAGACCCTTCTTGATAAACAAAAAAGGGGGAGTCCAGTGGGAATGACCCCACAGGAGCGTTTGGACAAAGCTATGTATGTGTTAAACTTTCTGATTTGTCTTTCACGGCAGCACAGTGCCACTTTGGGCAAGACTCTGCATGGCCGGAGCGGCCACAAGTTTACTACAGACACCTGGAATCCGGACAGTGGCAAGGTCCCGTACCATTAATCACGTGGGGATGTGGGGATGCATGTGTTTCTCTTCCCTCAGGTCCCTATTGGCTTCCTGTGCGATTTGTTAAGCCAGCCAGGATTGGTAAGCCATCAGCGCAAGAGATTCAACTCAAGAATGAAGGGACTGCTGCCGATCCATAGCAACAAATCCATGACGGTCACCACTGCATTTCTGTGGTTCCTGTGGAGCGGTTTTTGTGTGCATACTGCGACAGCACATTTGTATTGGACGCACATCATTGATCCCCCCGTATTCAGGCCTGTGACATGGTGGGATCCCTCACCGCCCATCAGTAACAATGGTACCGATTGGGTAGGAGGGGTGTGGATACCCCCTACAGCAGAACAGGAAACCGAGGTCGTTAATGTTACCAATGTCACCTTTGTCACTGACCTCCCAACGCTTTGCTTCATGACTCAGGTTGCGTGCCCGTGCAGCTACAGTTGCACCTAGTGGCGTGGGAGCACGACGGAAGGGTTAACTATACCTTACTGAGCATTCCCGGGATGCACGGAAGCGGCAATGACTCTTGGGAGCCGTACGCCCCTGATTTGCCCCGCTGCATGATAAAGAGGATATCAGCGGACGCGGCACCAGTTTGGCAGGCATGTCGTGGACGCAGTCCCCTGGTACTCCGGGGCGAATTCGGCACGGTTGTGGATTGGGGCCCTCACGGTATGCTGTGGGATAAAGTGGACAATCGCACTGTCCCCTTTGGCCGGTATAATCATAGCCTTTCGTGGCATGGGGGAGGCTCTGCCGGTCCTGTGTTACAATTTATTACTAATGGGGATAATGCCACGGCCTCCATGTTACATAAGGGGGTGTGGCAGATAGGGTTAGCATTTATGGGTTATAATTTAGGGAGTTTGATTTTAGAGAATTATACATCTAACTATATTAAGCAGCAAGATAATAGTGTTATGGTTTGTACTTCGCATCTATATGTTTTTGCCTTGGCACAAAATGCAAGTTTTAAGAGATGTAAATTTTCCCATTCTTGTTATTCTGTTATGTTGTCTGAGGTGCGATATAAGACCTGCATTTCCATGAGTGATAATGTAACCTTTGTGTTCCCTCTTCGACAACGCTCTGAGTTATGGATTCCTGTTAATCTCACACGAGATTGGGAAGGAGATAGTGGTTCTGGCCATCTTACAAGGTTGCTGCAGGAGGAGATTATTAACACTCGTAGACGTACGAAGCGATTTTTGGGGTGGCTGATTTTTGCTCTTGTCGGCAATTATTATTCTTGCTTCTGCCACTGCTGCTATTGCCTCTTTAACTCAGTCGGTTAAGACTGCAAAAATGGTAGGGGAAACTCTAATAAACGTTACACGGGAGTTCCAAATGCAGAAGACCATTGATGAAGAGATATTGGTGCGGCTTGAGGCCCTAGAAGCCGCAGTCATTTGGCTTGGTGATATGCACGCAGCCTTAAAGACTAGGTTGTCTCTGCATTGTGATTGGGAGCACATTGCTGGAGGTCTGTGTGTGACATCCCTCCCCTGGAATTCATCAGTTCATGATTGGAACCTTGTTAAACACCATTTACAGGGTGCCTTTGATGTTTCTTTACGTTCTCATGTTAATTCTTTGCATGTTCAATTAAAGAACCAAATTCAGCAATTGCAAGAATTAACCACACAAAAGGTTTTTGCTACTTTGCAATCTGACTTATCTTGGCTTAATCCTACTGCGTGGTTTTCTGGATTAAATTTGCGCATGTGGGTGTTTATTGGACTTGCTAGTGGGCTTCTTATTGTGCTTTTTATAATTCTTTCTTTACTTTTTTCTTGTATTCGTTCTGCTCAGAAAGTTGAGGCTCATGTAATGACAATGTTACTTATTAATGGTATTGCTTTGTATAAAAGAGGGGGAGATGTAGAGAATCAGCAAGTATAGTGCTTTGGCCGCATGACAGAGCGTCCCAAGGACGAAACCAAGCAAGAGTCTTGAGCCAACAATAACAACATCTGTCTGAGTCAATGACCTTCGAGAGTGCTGTGTTTGGGACTGGGAAAAAGCAGTTTGTGTAAAAGCAGTTTGTAAACTTTTAAGGGTATAAAGGTAGTTGTGATTTTGCAATAAAATGATTTCGTGCTTGCACCGGCCGGAGTCCATGCCTTCATACACCACAGGTTTGTAGGGACTAGAGTTCAGCATATCTCTTCCAGAAAAGATTTGGTGGTCCTCTGTCCCAGCATAAGACAGAGCAATGTTTGAGAGCTAGGTAGTTCTCCAACATCATCAGACATTGTGGTTCACAGAATCATAGAATCATGGGGTTGGTCATCGAATCCAACCCCCTGCTAAAAGCAGGTCCAACCCTAACTAAATCATCCCAGCCAGGACTTAAAAACCTCTAGGGATGGAGATTCCACCACCTGCTTAGGTAACCTATTCCAGTGCTTCACCACCCTACTAGTGAAATAGTTTTTCCTAATATCCAATTGAGACCTCTCCCACTACAACTTGAGACCATTCATTGCTCCTCATTCTGTCATTTGCCACCACTGAGAACAGCCTCTCTCCATCCTCTCTGCAACCCCCCTTCAGGTAGTTGAAGGCTGCTATCAAATCCCCCCTCACTCTTCTCCTCTGTAGACTAAACAAGCCCAAATCCCACAGCCTCTTCTCTTGTCAGTTCTGCCCTTACGTCTAACCAGTAAATGCTACTCTCTCATATGTGCAGATGCTCTAAGCTATAGGCTTCTTCCTCACTCACTTCATAGGTGTTAAAAGATACATCTGCTGAGACCCATGTGCCACAGCCCATTGAAGGGCAGATATTAAACATTTACTAAATATAAAAAGAAACCACACATGCACAAACCGCTCACTCATCTTCCATTAAATCTATTCTCAGTTTATGCTATTATGGTTTGTGCTGAGGTCTCTAGATTTCATTGCCAAAGAAATACAGCAGCAGCAGTAATGGCAAAATATAGTCAATCCTAACAAAGTTAGGAGGGAAATGGAGAGACAGAGAAAACAGGAGGGAAGATGCATTGATGGACAGAAAAATTTGCCATCATCCTTTATTCACTTTTTGCCTGGCTTGGATCCCTAGAGCTGAGCTATTAATGTGACATATATCAATTGCCTCACTAGCTGCTGGTTATTTTTTTTTAATAATCATAATCTAATTACTGGTGGAGTGTGAATTGTCTCCAAAATAGCCGGCACTTGGGGCATGAGAATAAAATTAAACTTCTCCTGATTTAAGCATGAAAAGAGAATTGAGGGCAGAACAATATGAGATAGTATATTGGGAGCATTATGACACAGGAACCGTAAGAGAGGACAGATTCTAGTAACTACTTTGTTACACTTGAGTAAGTCCCTTGACTGTGCTATCAAAGGTTTTCAACAGGAAGGGCCTATTTCCTTATCTGAGTTAGCGCTGGGTGTACTTGACTGGAAATGGCCACTGCCCTATAAGTATTTCTGTTTAATAATGTTGGACCTTGGGCAAGTCACTTCAGCTCTGAGCCTCTGTTTCTCCCTCCTCCCCCCTGCTTTGTCTGTCTTGTCTATTTAGATAGTAAACTCTTTAAAGCAGGGATTGTCTCATATGTGTATTTGCAGTGCATAGAACCTCCCCTCCCCCGGTACCAGGGATCTCTAGTCACATCTCTAATATAAATCAAAATAACAAACCTCATAATATACTTCTTTTATTGTTACCTCATCTTCTCGCTCCTCTTCCCCTCATCCACCTGCTGTGTCTTTTTGTAATGTAAATTGTGGTTTTATTGCATTCTAGTGTAACCCTTCTGCTGGGTAGGCCTGGCAGTAACCAGGGCTGGGTTCAATATCTTGGGGTCCATCTCACACAGAACCGGCTCAAGCCCCCACCCAGTGATCTGGGAAATTCACACACCCCTGGGTGCCTCTGAGAGGCAATGCTTCCCCACTCGCACGCACTGAGTCTGAGTGTAGGAAAGAAACATTTAATGAAACAGAGAGAGAAGTCACATGGCATTAACTGATGGAAAACACCACAAACCGAGTTCATAACCCAAACATGAGCTAAGCCCCCTCCCCCAGCCAAGGATCACCTGAAGTCCAAAGAGTCCGACACCCCAAAAGTCTCTGTCCTTGGTCCGTACCACCCAGAGTCCCAAAGTTCACCCGCGGGGTTTCACCTCCCAACCTGGATAGTAATGGGAGTGGCGGGATATATAGGGGGCACCTTACGACACTTCGCCACACTCCACCAGCTGTCTCGTCCCACGCCACTGGATGGTCTGCTGGTCGCCTGCCTCTGCTCCTCGCCTGCTGCTGCCACTGGTCGCCGCTCCTTGCCTGCCGCTGCTCCGCACCACGCCACTGGTTGCCATGCCATGCCGCTGGTCGCTGCTCCTCGCCTGCCGCCGCTCTGTGCCACGCCGCTGGTCGCCGCTCCGTGCAACACCGCTGGTCGCCACTCCTCACCTGCCATCGCTCCTACCAGCCATGTTATGCCACCAGCCAGTGATTCCCACCAGCCACTCTGCTGTCCACTGCCACTTCACTGACCGCAATGGGTCTGGATCTCAGCCAAACCAGTGATTTCAGCTCTCAGTGATTTCAACTCTTTAGCCACCAGCTGGACTGGCAAAGGAATCCAGCTTCCACTGGACTAGCAAAAGAAAAGACTCCTCAGGGAGTTTGCTTTAGGTCTGTCCTTAAAACAAAGAGGGAAAAGGGCAGGTTGGGCCAGTCTTACAGCTCACACCGTGAACCAACAACCAACAACCACAGGACATACCACACTAATACCAACCCTGGTACCTTCCCTTGCAACAAACCCCGTGGCCAGCTTTGTCCACATATTTATTCTGCTGATACCATTATTGGACCTAACCAAGTGAGTTATAAGAACACATATTCCTGCGCATCCAGAAATATAATCTATGCTATCATGTGCCGAAAGTGTCCGTCTGCTATGTACATTGGACAAACATCTCAGACACTTTGCCAAAGGATTAATGCCCACAAAACAGATATCAGACAAGATCACAAAGAAAAAACAGTTTCTTGCCATTTTAACCAGAAAGGACACTCTCTCAATGACTTAACCACCTGCATTCTGCTACAAAGACCTTTTACATCTGCACTTGAAAGGGAATCCTCTGAACTGTCATTCATGTTAAAATTCGACACTCTCCAAAGAGGATTGAACAAACACTTGAACTATCTTACACATTATCAAGATAGCTTTCCCAATTATCACCTCTAATACCATTAACTCAGAAACATCCCACTCTCCCCACCTCTAATATCGTCAATTCACAGACACTTACCTTCCTTCCTCCCCCCCCCCCCCCCGAATCCTCCTCCTGTTCTGCAATGTGATTTGTCCTTTTCATATGTGTTCATTTTTTTAATTGTATCCTTTGGTATATATGGTTGTGACTACTTTCTTCCACTATTTGATCTGAGGAAGTGGGTCTGGCCCACGAAAGCTCATCGTCTAATAAACCATCTTGTTAGTCTTTAAAGTGCTACATTGTCCTGCATTTTGCTTCACCGTGAAACAGGC
This sequence comes from Pelodiscus sinensis, assembly GCF_049634645.1. Classification (NCBI taxonomy): domain Eukaryota; kingdom Metazoa; phylum Chordata; order Testudines; family Trionychidae; genus Pelodiscus; species Pelodiscus sinensis. The sequence continues at coordinate 162,296,272 of NC_134713.1, read as the reverse complement.
TGACTCAAGCCCTTTAACCCTTCCGCCCAGCTCAGTTCACTCAACTCTGGAAGGGGGGAGGCTTGTTCCTCCGAGACCTCTTACCATGATGGTGGTGTCTCCCCTACAAGCACTGGTGGCATGTTTTACAAGTTCCCACATTTAGGGGTAGCATGATTAGTGACCCCCACAACAGTCCCAAATTATTTACAATTCTCCACATTCCATTCCAACACTGACCCTCCATCAGCCCTGGCTGAATGGGATTTACATAGCCACACCTCGTATTCTCTCCTGAGCTGTATTTACATATCAACAGTTAACAGTTAATTACCTTGCAGAGCTAAACAATTGCAGCCAGCACACCCACCCCTCCTTTTAGCTGGCTGATAGCAAGCAGCAGTTTAGTCCCTGCTTACATCAGGAGTATCTACCTGCTGGTCCACCAAGAGAGAACACAATGGGGGCAATTGCTGCAGAGCCTGGTGATTCAAAGAGGCCCAGGGATCCTGGCCACCACCTTTATTATGGAAGTAGTAGTGGCAACCAGAGCCCTGGGCCTTGTAAATTGCAGCTGGATGATACACCGCACACTCTGTGTGGCTCTGAGGGTTTGTGCTGGGCAGGGGGGGGGGGGGCGAAGAGTGCATTGCACTCTGTGCAGTGTGGAGGGCTGGCTGCTCCTGGCCCTGCCCCTTCTTCCTGAGGCCCCACCCTTTCTGGAAGCACAGAGCCAGGCCCCACACATACACCTTACAGAGGTGCTCACGGAGACTGTTGGCTCCCCCATCTACCTGGGGAACATATATTTAATAATATGCTCTTCCATCTAGTAGAGAAAGGAATAACATGATCCAAGGATTGGAAGTTGAAGCAAGACTGATTCAGACTGAAAATAAAGCATAAATAGGAGAGTTTTCTCAAAGCTCTGCTATAGAAATTATTCTGGGAAATTCTACAGCCTGTGTTATACAGGAGAGCAGACTAGCTGATCACAGTGGTTCCTTCTGGCCTTAGAATCTATTTGGAATCCCATGTGCATTATTGCATTACTGGTAATAAATAATAACAAACAAATGTAGCGCAGTAAAGTGGAGTTCATTTATCTTATTGAAAAACAAAAAAATAGAGCCCAGGGTGTGATTTGCAGAGCTCAAGCACCCCAAACCTTTCCCTTTTCCCTGGCAGAGGCACATTTTTCCCAGCAAGCTTTGCAATGACATTAATGAGAATGAAAGAGAGAGCACGAGCGTAGAGGACAATGTAGAGTTTCCTCACAAGAACAGCTACTTTAACAGCCCTACAGGGCTTCCACAATCAGGCCATTTCAGGCAGGAATGTAATTTATAATAAATGATGTTCATAAACCCAATGAATGTGCTACTTCAGATGTTCACACTGATTTACATTTAGAACCTCTGTGGTAGCAGGAAAGCCTGGCAGGAGAGCAAAGTGGCATATTTCGTGAGGAGTGGTAGTCACACTCACAAAGCCTATGGGAAGCATAGCTGTCATGGCAATAAAATGATTAGTATACAGAGGAACAGAAGGGCACTCTTTAGCCTGTTTTTAATCTTTTAAAGAATTCTTGTTTCTGAAGGTTAAAGGGTTTGGCAGCTTGAGAAAGCAGAGCTTTGTAGACATCCAGCTCTCTCTCGCCCCCTCTCTTGGATTATCCTTTGTTATCCTGATAAGATTTCTATCAGAGGGCCTGATCTAGGCAAAGGCAGTAGGAAATATCTACCCTGTAATCTCACTAGTTAGGTCCTTTATTGGGTGAGGGAAATGACAAGGCAAGACAGAGGTTCACAACCAGCCCATATAATTCTACTCTTCTCCAGTGGAAGGCTGGTAGTAAGGACTCCATATTATGTGACCATCACAGGGAGAAATGTGTGTGTCTGGCTCTTTGTTGTTCTTAGATCTCAGTGTATTATAGAGCTTGATATTCCATATTGGCCAGCACAAACAAAAGGCTCCTCCTTACAGATAAACCTTAGTGAGGTGCTCACAGATCGCTCAGTTGCTGCCATGCTTGAGTTATTTGTTACATGGATTTGAGACACAAAAGCAGGACTAGCTCTTGGTTCAGGATGCACTGAAACTGTGGTCTGCTGACTCCTAAGAGATGGCCTGTAGTCATTGCAGTGATATAACAAAACTGATCACCCACAGATTACTGAGCGATGATCTCATATAGCAAGCAATTTCTGCTCACATATAAAAGATAATTTGTGTGCAAGCCAATATGATTTTGTGCAGTTGTACTGCATATATGAGTCAAATAGGTTAATTAGTTTCAAAATGGTGTCAAACATTTACAAATAATATCTGGAGTATTACAGGTAGTGGTTGGACAGAATCAAAAGGACTTTTAAATCTTATGCTCCAGAGCTATAGGGCAATTGCCATCTATGATGAGGAAGAAATCCTTCCTGGTTAAATAAATATGCCGATTGAGGGGTCATGTTATTCTCTGAAGCATTTTATTAGCCAATGCCAGACATAGAACCCATCATATAATAGCCTTTCCTCTGTCCTGGTATAGTTTCTAACTCTTTTCCACTTGAAAGTGACCTCAAACTTTAGTTTGCATGCAGACTTATCCTCAGTTTCCATAGAAATAACCTGCCCTGAATTCCTCTATATTGAAAACAAAACTAAAGTAACATTAGAGTGCTTTGCACACTGAATCATGCAACCTCTCTTTTTCAGGTTACCAGCTATCATACAGAATGTCAGGTGTAGGCAAGAGACTGTGTGAAGGGCAGGTGTCCCCAGGAAAGGATAATAACTGGAATAAGTCACTGAGAGCTACATAAACTGTTAAAAGTAGCAGGTTTTGGTAAGCAGCACGCATACAGGAGCTTGCTGCTCATGTCCCATCATCTCTCAGCAAGGGAGGGAACTATAGGTTACACAGATAAAGAAACCAAGATAGATTATTACAGATATGCAGTCATATAGGACCTTTTTGTTGCGGACACTATTCCAAACACTGTACAAATATTGGTCAAATTAAACTTCAATAATAGGGCTGGTGGCAATGTTTCACCAAAAAGGTGGGAGGTGCTTTTGTTTTTTTGGATGGGAAACAATTTATCAACAGACCACTTTTGCAGAAATAGATCTGCTTTGCCAAAATGATCATTGAAAGGGTTATGAATTTCTGGTCAAACAGAAGTGAGATGTTGTACCCAATAGACTGGTTGCTAGGGAGCCCATCTGAGAAGTGAGACACCCACCTTCAAATGCTTTATTTGGCTATAGAGTCATGGGCATCATCTCTTCCTCCTCTCTCCTCCACTGGAGAGGTTCCACTTGGAACTAACAGAAAGATAAGATTCGAGAGTCCAGTGGCTAGGGTGCTGTTGTAATAACTGGGCCTAGAAATTTACCTTATTTATTAATTCAGTGGAGGGAAAGTGAGTGGATATTTGTAAAATGTCACAATCACATACAACAATAAATGTTGATTGGAAAAACTGCAAAAAGGAGATAGAAAGTAATTAATTAAGCTAAACAAAAAGGATTCCTGACCTAATTCAAGGGCTATTTTCTTGAGTACCAGCTCATGCCTTGTAAAGAAAGTGAAGTGTGAAACCAGAAATGATGGACCACAATTAGTGTCAGAAATTAAATCTAATTGGTGGATAAAAAACAAGGGGATGGTCTGTTCTGCCCTTCACTCTCTTTTGGAACCCTCAAAAGGAAACTTTAGCAGATGTGAGCACAACCATTACTAGCTAAGAAAAGGAGAAGGAGTGAACTTTCCATCATGGCTGCCACCCCCAGCATCTCCTGGGATGCCAGGATCTTTTGGGCCTTCATCATCCTGATCCTAAGATATGTCCTGTCCAGACTGACCCTAAATCCCAAACATCACATGAAACATGAGACGGATTCCTGTTGTCACCCCTAATTTCTGTTGCGTGTCCTTTCTCCTCCTTATATGATTTCTTCACTTTCCCATCTCTCTTTTTGCCTTCGGTTTAATAAAAATATGATTTAGACCAGTGTTTCTTAAACTGTGTTCCGTGGCACACTGGTGTGCTGTGAGGCAGTCGAACGTGTGCCACGGAGAACAACAGAATTCAAAATGTCTGCCCTTTTTTTCCAAAAAGGCGACTTTTTTTTTTTTTTTTTGCTCAATAACTTTCCCCTGACCCTCTTTCCCCCGACCATTTTTTCGTTTGTTTGTTTGTTCGTTTTTTGGCTCAACCAAAAATCCTTTGTGGTCCTCATAAAAAAAATATTGTTTGGTGTTCCTCGGTCTTAAAAAGTTTAAGAAACACTGACTTAGATAGACTGGATATTTTGTAACATTGCTGTAAGCCTATCACCAAAGGGACAGCTAGAAGCAGTGTCCTACACTGTTCAACAGCCCATTGCCTTCACAAATTTACCAGGTCTTTGGAGAGGCTGAGGCACTATGTGCCATCTCTGTGTTTTCCGAGCAGTGACTCTTAGGGTACGTCTACACTACAGCGCTAATTCGAACTAACTTAGTTCGAATTAGTTAATTCGAACTAAGCTAATTCGAACTAACGTGTCTAGAACTAAAAACTAGTTCGAATTAGCGTTTTGCTAATTCGAACTAGCATGTCCACATTAAGTGGACCCTGAACCGGGCTTAAGGATGGCCGGAAGCAGTGCCGGCAGGGCATCAGAGGAGGACTTAGAGCGTGGAGATGCTGTCTCAGGCTAGCCAAGGGCTGCGCTTAAAGGGACCCGACCCCCACCCCGGACAGACAGTTCTCAGGGGTGCCCCACTTGAAAACCAATCCTGGCTTGGAGTGCCCGGAGTGCCCACACTGGGCACATCACAGCACTTGGCCATCAAACCGGCTGCACTTGCCGCAGGCTGCCATCTGGGGAGAGGGGGCAATTGGGGAGCTGCAGGAGAGCTTCCACCCCCAGAAGCCCGCAGAGCCAGCCCAGTCCTCCCCATTGGGGGCTCGTACCCCATTCCTCCCTCACCTCCTTCCACTTACCCTTCCCTAGCCCCTTTTCTTGATGTACAACATAAAGGACAATTATGTTCAAAAATGGAATCTGTCTTTATTGAACAAAACTGGGGGAGACTGGGAAAAGGAGGTGGGAGAGGGGAAGAGAGAGGCTGGGAGAGGGGAGGGCAACTAAAATGATCAGGGGTTGGGAACAGGTCCCATATGAAGAGAGGCTAAAGAGACTGGGACTTTTCAGCTTAGAAAAGAGGAGACGGAGGGGGGACAGGATAGAGGTCTCTAAAAGCAGGAGTTGGGTGGAGAGGGTGCATACAGAAAAGTTCTTCATTAGTTCCCATAAAGAAGGACTAGAGGACACCAAAGGAAAGGAATGGGTAGCAGGCTTCAAAGTAGTAACAGAAAGTTGTTCTTCACAAAGCAAAGAGTCAACCTGTGGAACTCCTTGCTGTAGGAGGCTGTGAAGCCTACAACTAGAACAGAATTTAAAGGGACGTGAGATCAATTCATGGAGGTTGGGTCCATGGAGTGCTATTAGCCAGGGGGTAGGAGTGGTGTCCCTGGCCAAGATTTGTGGAAGGCTGGAGAGGGATGGCACGAGACAAATGGCTTGGTCACTGTCTTCGGTCCATTCCCTCCAGGGTCCCTAGGGTTGGCCGCTGTCGGCAGACAGGCTACTGGGCTAGATGGACCTTTGGTCTGACCCAGGATGGCCATTGTAAGCTCAGGGCTCAGGGTCGGGGTCTCAGTGGACCCCCTTGATTTTCATACACACCTGCTCCTGGGTGGCCAGGCTGGCAGCTCTCCTGCCCTAGGCGGCCACTTTCCTGTGCCTAGTGCGAAGATCATGGAAGATCACAGCCTTCCCCTGTGTGACTCAGAAGGGGGCAGGCCTGACCTAGGCAAGCAGGCTTTAAAAAGCCAGAGCAGTGCGACCAGGGGAGCGAAGCGGACAGGGGACTGCAGACAGGGGAGTTGAAGAGGGAGTGACTGATGGTGATGAAGACCCGTAGCGCTTGTGCCAGTACTTCTCCTGTCTCCTCCACCTGTGCCTGTATCCAGACAGAGAACCTGAGCATGGATGCCTCTACCCAGGTCCTGGTGTGGTCTTGCTGTATTTGTGGCTTGCAATTCCCACTGAGTGATCTCCAGGCTGGGGGAGACAACCGTTGTGAAAGGTGCCTGCTGGTGGAATCTCTCAGGCAGCAGGTGGGAGAGCTACAGGAGGAGGTGGCCAGGCTGAGGAGCATTCGAAGCCATGAGGAATTCCTGGACAGTATTCCTGTGGAGTCCACGGAGGTCACTGTCCTAGGATGTGGGACTGTTGACCAGCCACTTATGGAGGAGGCAGTGGTGCAGGGTGAGCACTGGCAGCTGGTTACTTCCGGCAGCAGGCAGTGTTCCACCCCTGCTCCTAACCCTCCCACTGTGTTGTTACATAACCGTTACACTTTACTTTCAGCAGGAGACAAGGAGTCACTCCCCACGGTGGAGGAGACCAGGCCTTGCACCACCAAGGTTGAGCAGTCTCCTGCCACCACTGCGAGGAGGAAACGTAGAGTAGTGGTGGTTGGAGACTCTCTTCTGAGGGGAACGGAGGCACCCATCTGTCGCCCTGACAGCTCATCTCGAGAGGTATGCTGTCTGCCAGGGGCCCGTATCCGAGATGTTACGGAGGCATTGTCGAGGATTATCCGGCCCTCTGACTACTACCCCATGCTACTCATCCACGTGGGCACAAATGATACTGCCAGGTGTGACACTGAGCGGATCAAGTGTGACTACAGGGCTTTGGGAGTACGGGTGAAGGAGTTTGGAGCGCAGGTGGTATTCTCTTCTATCCTTCCTGTCAAAGGTAGGGGCCCGGGCAGAGAGAGGTGCATCCTGGAGGTGAATGCCTGGCTGCGACGATGGTGTCGCCAGGAGGGATTCGGCTTCCTTGATCACGGGGTGCTCTTCCAGGAAGGACTGCTTGGCGGAGATGGAGTTCACCTTTCCAGGAGCGGGAAGGCCTTGTTTGGACACAGACTGGCTAACCTTGTGAGGAGGGCTTTAAACTAGGTTTGTCGGGGGCAGGTGAGCAAAGCCCACAGGTAAGTGCTGAATGTGCGGGACTGGGAGATGGGTTGGAAATGGGGGGGACTACGGCCTATAATGGCAAGGAGAAAGGAGGGTCAGGGCACAACAGGGAGGCAAGATCAAATCAGTATCTTAGATGCCTATATACAAATGCGAGAAGTATGGGTAATAAGCAGGAAGAACTGGAATTGCTAACCAATAAATACAACTATGATATCATTGGTATTACAGAAACCTGGTGGGATGGGACGCATGATTGGAATGTTGGTATGGAAGGGTACGGCTTGCTCAGGAAGGACAGACAGGGAAAAAAGGGAGGAGGGGTTGCCTTGTATATTAAAAATGTACACACTTGGACTGAAGTGGAGATGAACGTAGGAGATAGCTGTGTAGAGAGTCTCTGGGTTAAGCTAAAAGGGGTAAAAAACGAGGGAGATATCATGCTAGGAGTCTACTACAGGCCACCTAGCCAGGTGGAAGAGGTGGATGAGGCCTTTTTTAAACAATTAAAAAAACTATCCAAAGCCCAAGATTTGGTGATGGGGGACTTCAACTATCCAGACATATGTTGGGAAACTAACACAGGGAGGCACAGGCTATCCAATAAGTTTCTGGACTGCATTGGAGACAACTTTCTGTTTCAGAAGGTTGAAAAAGCTACCAGAGGAGAAGCTGTTCTGGATTTGGTTTTAACAAATAGGGAGGAACTAGTTGAGAACTTGAAAGTGGAAGACAGTATAGGGGACAGTGATCACGAAATAATAGAGTTCATGATCTTAAGGAAAGGTAGAAGGGAGACCAGCACAATTGAGGTTATGGATTTCAGGAAGGCAGATTTTGATAAGCTCAGAGAACTTGTAGGTAAGGTCCCATGGGAAGCAAGACTGAAGGGAAAAACAACTGAGGAGAGTTGGAAGTATTTCAAAGGGACGTTGTTAAGGGCCCAAAAGCAAACAATTCCGCTGTGTAGGAAAGATAGAAAATATGGCAAAAGACCAGCTTGGCTTAACAAGGAGATCTTGCATGATCTCAAAATAAAAAAGGAGTCATATAAAAAATGGAAACTAGGACAACTAACAAAGGATGAATATAGGCAAGCAACACGGGAATGCAGGGGCAAGATTAGAAAGGCAAAGGCACAAAATGAGATCAAACTAGCTACAGGCATAAAGGGAAACAAGAAGACCTTTTATAAATACATTAAAAGCAAGAGGAAGACCAAGGACAGGGTAGGCCCACTGCTTAGCGAGGAGGGAGAAGCAGTAACAGGGAACTTGGAAATGGCGGAGATGCTCAATGACTTCTTTGTTTCGGTCTTCACCGAGAAGTCTGGAGGTGTGCCTAACGTAGTGAATACAAGCAGAGAGAGGGTAAGTTTAGAAGATAGGATACACAAAGAACAAGTTAAAAATCACTTAGGAAAGTTAGATGTCAGCAAGTCACCAGGTCCTGATGAAATGCATCCCAGGATACTCAAGGAGCTGATAGAGGAGGTATCTGAGCCTTTAGCTATGATCTTTGAAAAATCATGGCAGACAGGGGAGATTCCAGAAGACTGGAAAAGGGCAAATATTGTGCCCATCTATAAAAAGGGGAATAAGAACAACCCAGGAAATTATAGACCGGTCAGTTTAACGTCTGTCCCAGGGAAGATAATGGAGCAGGTAATTAAGGAAATCGTATGCAAACACTTGGAAAGTAATAAAGTGATAGGGAATAGCCAGCATGGGTTTGTGAAGAACAAGTCATGCCAAACTAATCTGATAGCTTTCTTTGATAAGATAACGAGCCTTGTGGATAAGGGAGAAGCGGTGGATGTCATATACCTAGACTTTAGTAAGGCATTTGATACGGTCTCGCATGATATTCTTATTGATAAACTAGGCAAATATAACTTAGATAGGGCCACGATAAGGTGGGTGCATAATTGGCTGGATAACCGTAGTCAGAGAGTTGTTGTTAACGGTTCTAAATCCTGCTGGAAAGGGATAACAAGTGGAGTTCCTCAAGGGTCTGTTTTGGGACCCGTACTGTTCAATATCTTCATCAATGATGTAGATATTGGGATAGAGAGTACTCTTATTAAGTTTGCAGATGATACCAAACTGGGTGGGGTTGCGACTTCTTTGGAGGATAGGGACATAATTCAAAATGACCTTAGCAAGTTAGAGAAATGGTCAGAGGTAAACAGGATGAGGTTTAATAAAGAGAAATGCAAAGTGCTCCACTTAGGAAGGAACAATCAGTTCCATACATACAAGATGGGAAGCGACTGTCTAGGAAGGAGCATGGCGGAAAGGGATCTAGGGGTCATAGTGGACCACAAGTTGAATATGAGTCAACAGTGTGATGCTGTTGCAAAAAAAGCAAATATGATTCTAGGTTGTATCAACAGGTGTGTTGTAAGCAAAACTCGTGAAGTCATTCTGCCGCTCTATTCTGCACTAGTTAGGCCTCAGATGGAGTACTGTGTCCAGTTCTGGGCGCCACATTTCAAGAAAGATGTGGAGAAATTGGAAAGGGTACAGAGAAGAGCGACAAGAATGATTAAAGGTCTAGAGAACATGACCTATGAAGCCAGGCTTCATGAACTGGGCTTGTTTAGTTTGGAAAAAAGAAGATTAAGGGGGGACATGATAGCAGTTTTCAAATATCTAAAAGGGTGTCACAAGGAGGAAGGCGAAAATTTGTTCCTCTTGGTTTCTGAGGACAGGACAAGGAGTAATGGGCTTAAAGTGCAGCAGGGGAGGTTTAGATTGGACATTAGGAAAAAATTCCTAACTGTCAGGGTGGTCAAATATTGGAATAAATTGCCAAGGGAGGTGGTGGAATCTCCCTCTCTGGAGATATTTAAGAACAGGTTAGATAGACATCTGTCAGGGATGGTGTAGACGGAGCTTGATCCTGCCTTGAGGGCGGGGGGCTGGACTCGATGACCTCTCGAGGTCCCTTCCAGTCCTATTATTCTATGATTCTATGATGCCCGCACTAGCCCAGGCGGGTGCCCGCCTCTTGCGGTCCCAGGCAAGCTCCCGGGAGCCGCCAGCCTGTTCCCGGGAAGAGGGGGAGGGCTGGGGGGCATCAGGTGGCTGGCTCAAGCCGTGCCAGGTGCAGGGTCTGCTGGCTGGGTGCTGGCAGGCTTGCACCTGGCACGGGCACTGTAGCCAGCCCTTGCCCCTTTAAGGGGTCCGGGGCCAGGAGGGGGGCAATAGAGTTTCCCTGGTGTTGGCCAGAGTGGCCACCAGGGAAACCTGGGGAGGGCTAGCCTCCCACTAGTTCGAATTAAGGGGCTACACACCCCTGAATTCAAACTAGCTAGTTCGAACTAGGCTTAATCCTCATAAAATGAAGTTTTCCTAGTTCGAGCTAAGCGCTCCGCTAGTTCGAATTAAGTTCGAACTAGCGGAGCGCTAGTGTAGCGCCTATGAAAGTTAGTTCGAACTAACGTCCGTTAGTTCGAACTAACTCTGTAGTGTAGACATACCCCTACTTGCAACCTCAACAGCAGAAGCAAAAGCTGCATTTTCCATCTTTGCTGTTCTTTTCTCTTTCTGCATAAAACTATAGATTTGTTTTGTCTTTTAGGAAATGGGATTGGACTTTGCAAACATCAGCAACAATAGTTCCAACCCATCTCAATTAAACTTCTCTTTTCCCCAAAGAGAACAGTTATTACCTTCTTTAATACCATTTAATGACTGAAACAGGAGTGTTTCCTTCTAAATAGTCTCTACAGCTAATGGGAATAAGGGACATTAAAATAAAAGTCTTATTTAATACCCTACATTTCGAACTCTTTAACTGTTTTCCCTTTCTTTTATACATCTTTAATAAAAGCTTAAAGAAAAATGAATGGATGCTTTCCCATGGTAGTAAGCAGGCCAAGTTCTCTGTATTCCAAACCTCAAACCTTGTTCAAGAAACTGTTTTATGTTGGACAATGATAGGGTCACACTAACACCTTTAATTTTTTGGACCCGATTTATTTCTTTGTCATTATTACAAGAGCATTCATGAAGGAAATAGGAGACCCAGATTCGAATCCCTTCTCCAAATCACACCTAGTAGGGACTTGAATTGTGGTTTCCTGCCTCCCTGATGAGGGTCCTAATCACAAGCTTATCAGAGATACAAGTGTGTCTTTTTTTTTTCTTTCACAAAAAAAAAAATCAAGAAGACTAGTTTTATTCTGATATAGAGGAGGGGAAAAAACAACCAAAACCTCAACATTTTTTATGAAACAGAATTTTTGTTTTCTGACTCTTTGATGAAGGACACAAGAGATGCACAAGGATAATTTCGCCCACCTATGAAATGGAACCATATCTGGTGGCAGCTGTTTGGTAACCCAGAGCTAGGCACCAAAATAGCAGAAACAAGTTAATACCATGCCTAGATTAAATGAATATTTAGGTAGACAGAATGTAATTCCCTGAATTTTAATTTTCTATGAAACCGGGATTCACATGTCAAGTCTTATGTAAGGCGCCAAGGGATTTACCTACCACAGATAATTGGGAGTTCAGTTTAACAACTCATTTGATATTCACTATCTCTAGCATTCTTATCAACATGCTAAAGGGTTCTGTGTTGATGCAGATGGAAGACGCAGAGGGATATGTAAATGAATGGGTGGGTGCATAAAGGATGGCCCCTTGGTCTCCTAAAATATAACAAAGGTAATATAATTCAGGGTCCCAAAGTATTAGTGCTTCTGGTCCAGTAGACAACATGATGCATAATGATCAGAGGGACACGTTCATAGGATTTGATTATTTAACAAGGAATTGATCCAACACAAAGCAGCCAGAAACAATATTTACAGCAAGCCCCTTTGTTGGGGCATAAACTACAGTCACCTAAAGTCTCTCCCAGAAAAGGCAGAGTGGGAAGATGCTTTAGAGCAGGTTGGAGGGGAAAATCCACTGGAAATTAAGATTTTAAAAGCATATTTATCAGGGATGCTTCATGGAAGGTTGAATCTGTTCATCAAAAAAAAGCCTGAGAAACAAAAATCTCAGCAAAAACAAATAGAGAATAAGACGGAGAATATCTTATTGCCCTTATATAAATCCATGGTATGCCCACATCTGGAATACTGCGTGCAGATGTGGTCTCCTCATCTCAAAAAAGATATACTGGCATTAGAAAAAGTTCAGAAAAAGTCAGCTAAAATGATTAGGGGTTTGGAATGGGTCCCATATAAAGAGAGATTAAAGAGACTGGGACTTTTCAGCTTTGAAAAGAGGAGACTAAAGGGGGATATGATAGAGGTCTATAAAATCATGAGTGGTTTGGAGAAAGTGAATAAGGAAAAGTTATTTACTTGTTCTCATAATATAAGAACTAGGGGTCACCAAATGAAATTAATGGGCAGCAGGATTAAAACAAATAAAAGGAAGTTCTTCTTCACACAACGCACAGTCAACCTGTGGAACTCCTTACCTGAGGAGGTTGTGAAGGCTAGGACTATAACAGGGTTTAAATAAGAGGTAGATAAATTCATGGAGGTTAAGTCCATTAATGGCTATTAGCCAGGATCAGTAAGACATCCCTCTGTTTGTCAGAGGGTGGAGATGGATGGCAGGATCATTATCTATTCGGTTCACTCCCTCTGGGGCACCTGGCATTGGCCACTGTTGGCAGACAGGATACTGGGCTGGATGGACCTTTGGTCTGACACTGTATGGCCATTCTTATGTTCTTAAAGAAAAACGGACAGCTGGCCTGTGCCAGCAACTTGGGTTCACGGGGCTCAGGCCTGAGATCTTGAAACCTTTCACCCAAGCCCTTTCTTTGTGCTTTGAATTATAAGTCCAATGAAGCACTACAATGGCTAAGAATGATGCAGTTTAATGTTGAAATGTAAAATTTCTAGTTGGGAATGCCAAAACATTGGAATTCGATTGAAAGTGTCAATTCACAAGATTTATACATTTCTAAGTTAATATTTTTAGTTCCATTCTCTTCTCTTCCCCCCCCCCCCCCCCCCCACCCCCCACGCACACAAATCCCCCTTCAGGAACACTATGGTATTTGGATGTATCACTAAAAGTCAATATTTTCCATGAATAGCAGACACTTTGGAGGAGAGTTGACAAAAAGACAGTTTTGACAGATTTTGTTCAATTAGTCCTGTTAATAAACTACTGCTCTCTTTCCATATCATCCTCAGATGTGTAACTGACAGCTCAGAGAAGCTGAAGTAACAGGACCTCTCTCTTACATGCAGATTCAGTTCACTGTAACTGAAAAGGGACATTGTTGAATTTCACCTCTGCTTAATTCAAAAACATGAACCCTTGAATAGCCAGATGATGGGCCTGTTTCTTGTTTACTCAAAAACTATTTTAGACTCAGGTTTTAAGGCCAGAAGGGACCATCGTGATCCAGTAGTCTGATCTCCTTCACCTTGCAAGCCATGGAACATTGACCACCTGTTCCTGTAATAGATCCCTTACTGAAGTTCTCAAATTACCATTTAAGAACTTCTAGTTACAGAGAATCATTTACTCTAGTTTAAACCTGCAAGTGTCCTATGCCCCGTGCTGCAGAGGAAATGTGGGGGAGGGGATTCAGAGCATCTGCCAATCTTATCTGGGGAAAAATTCCTTCCTGACACAAACATGGGGATCAATTGGACCCTAAGCATGTGGGCAAGACTCACTAGCCAGATACTTAGCAAAAAAATTCTCTGTGGTAACTTGGAGCCCTTCCTATCTAATGTCCCATTTCTGGCAATTGGGGATATTTGCTACTAGCAGTCACAGATGACCCACGTGCCCTTGTAGGCAATCTCATCATATCATGCCCTCCATAAACTTATCAAACACAGTCCTGAAGCCAGTTAGATATTTTTACCCCACTGCTCCCCTGGGAAGGCTATTTCAGAGGTTCACTCCTGATGGTTAAAAACCTTCATCTAATTTCAAGCATAAACTTGTTGATGGCCAGTTTATAGCCATCCAATCTTGTCTCAACATTGGCACTTAAATATCTCCTCTCCCTCCCCATATTTATCCCTCTAATGTATTTATAGAGAGTAATCATTTTCCCTCAGCCTTCATTTAGTTAAGTTAAACAAGCCAACTTCCTTGTGTCTCCTCTTGTACTGTACGTTTCCTATTCTTCTGATCATCCTAGTAACCCTTCTTTGCATCTGTTCCAGTTTCTCTCAAACTTAAGAGAGACCAGAACTGTACACAATATTCCAGATGAGGTCTCACCACTGCCTTTCATAATGGTACTAATGCTTCCCCATCTCTACTGAAAATACCTCACCTGATGCATTCTAGGATTGAACTAGCTTTTTTTGTGGCTGCATCACATTTGTGACTCTTGGACATCCCATGATCAACCAGAACACCCAGGTCTTTCTCCTCTTCTGTCTCTTCCAAATGGTAAGACCCCAACTTATAGCAAAAATTCTTATTGATAGTTCAAAATCATATACGTTGAGACTTTAATTTCCATCCCTTTTCTATTACTCCAGTTTTCAAGGTCCTCCAGATCTTTTGGCATGATATTTTGGTCCTCGTCTGTATTGGCAACACCTCCTAGCTTTGTGTCATCCATACGTTTTATTAGCACGCACTCACACTTCTTGTGCCAATGTCATTAATGAAAATGTTAAATAAAGCTAGACCTAAAATGGATCCTGAGAAACTCCACTAGTAATCGCCCTCCAGCCTGACAGTTCACTTTTCACTGCAATCCATTTTAATCTCCTCTTAACCAGTTCATTATCCACCTTATAATTCTCATATTAATCCCCTTCTTTACCAATTTAACTAAGAAATTGCACACATGGAACTGTATCAAGAGCGTTACTGAAATCCAGTTAGATTAGCTCTAATTCACTTCCTTTGTCTTAAAAATATGCTTAGTCTCAAAGGAAGAAAATCAGATAGGTCTGGCATGATCTGTCTTTTGTAAAAAACGTTTTCTATTTTACTCCAATGACTGTTTGCTTTCATGTCCTTAAGTAATTACTCTTTCAAAATTTGTTTCAAGATCTTGAATACAACTGAGGTCAACCTAACAGACCTGTAGTTTTCTAGAACACCTATCTGCCCCGCTCCCCTTCCCCATCTCCTCTCTTAAAAAATAGGTGCTATATTAGGTATTCTCTAGTCAGAGGTATGACATCTGAGTTTACGGATTAATTAAAAATCCTTGCTAATGAGCTTGCAATTTCATGTGCTAGTTTCAGCAATATTTTATACATTTCTTTGTCACACATGGTACATTTAAAGTGAGAGCAATTAGAATTTACTCTCGATCTCAGGTCTCTTTATACTACCAAAGTGGTGTGAAGTGGCCCCTATTGTAAATGTGAATCAGGCCCATTAACTAACCTGCCTTAGTTCTAATTTCCACTAGTGTCTCTTTATGTTGCTCTGTCCATGAAAGGGGGCCTTCAAGTGAATGTAATTATATCTATTGGTAGTTTAAGGCCTCTTTGTGCTACCAGGGCATTGTAAAGAGAGCTTTAGGGTAAGTGGGAATCCAACCAATTATATTTTAACTTGAGTGGTTTAGTTATGTTGGGTTATTATGAAGAGGCTGAAATGCTTCAGAACTGCAAAGTAGTAAATAACGACTGTACCATTTCAACCGTTCTTTGTTAATACTTACTTACTTACTGCCCGTTACGCCAATGGCGCATAGGGCAGCAACAAAGTCCTTCCACTTCTGTCGGTCGCAGACCAAAGCGCCTATTGTTCCCCAAGTGTGATGATGGTCTTTTAATTCTTGTTCTACCGTTCGGCGCCAGGTTGTTTTTGGTCTTCCTCTCTTTCTCTTCCCATCTGGTTTCCAGTGGAGTGCAATTTTCGTAATAGATCCATCTTCTCTTCGTAACACATGACCTATCCATCGCCAGCGTCTTTTCATAATTATAGTGGCCATGTCTTCTTGTTTACACTGAGACAGTAGATCTTCGTTGGAAATTTTATTTGGCCAAAATATCCTGATTATTCTTCTAAGATTCTTGGTATGGAATGTAGACAATTTAGTAAGGTCTCGTATCATGCGCCAACATTCTGCTCCATAGAGAAGCACTGGAAGAACACAGCTGTTGTATAGTTTCAGCTTAGTGCGCACGCTGTACTTTGAGGATTTCCAGATGTTATCCATACTGATAAAGGCATTTCGTGCTTTACTCAGTCTATTCTGAATGTCTTGCTTACTTCCACCATCTGGGGTGATGATACTACCCAAATATACAAATCTATCAGTAAAGGGAAGATCGTTGTTATTGATCTTGATGGGGGTTTGTGTTATAGTGTTCAGAGTCATGACTTCTGACTTCTTCTGGTTTATCTTAAGGCCAACTTGTGAGTTATATTTATTTAATTTATCTGTTTTATCTTGCATATGCCGATGAGTGTGAGAAAGAAGTGCCAAGTCATAGGCAAAATCCAGATCTTCAAGTGTAGAGAAAAGTGTCCATCTAATGCCGGTATGCTCCTCCTCAGTCGTACGTTACATCACCCAGTCAATAACAAGATTGAAGAGCAATGGCGACATTACACAACCTTGACGAACTCCGGTCTTGACTTCAAACCATATATCGCTTCCTCCAACACAACAGCTATAATTTTTGTAGAAGCTCCTAATGAGCTTCACCATATGACATGGTATTCCATAGGCCATCAAAATCTGCCATAATCTGTCTCTATCGACACTATCGAAAGCCTTTTCAAAGTCTACAAAGTTCACGTGAAGTTGTCGTTGCCATTCTGCATTCTGTTCTATGATGTTACGCAGAGCAAAGATCTGTTCTATACAACGCCTACCTTTTCTAAAACCTGCCTGCTCCTTCCTCAGCGTTTCATTAACTGCTGTTGATATTCTACCTATGATGATTTTAGCGAGGATCTTGCTGGGTATTGACAGAAGGGTAATTCCATGCCAGTTGTTACAATCGCTGAGTGTGCCCTTCTTTGGGATCTTGATACTCACCCCTTTAGTCCAATCCTCCGGTACGCAGGCTTCTGTCCAAACTGTTCTGAAAAGTGGTTCCAGTATTCCAGCTGCTGTCTCTGGGTCTATTTTGAAAAGTTCTGCATTCAAGTTGTCCTTTCCTGGGGTTTTGTTGTTCTTCAGTTTCTTGATTGCTGATATAATTTCTTCTTTGGTAGGTAGATCGATGTTAATATCTAAATCTGTCTCCCTTCCACATATATTAACACCTTCTTCTGATGATTCTCTGTTAAGTATTTCTTTGAAGTGTTCAGCCCAGCGTGCGTCTTGTTCCGCTTGTGTTGTGAGCAGTTTTCCTTGCTTATCCTTAATGGGTGGGCTGACTATGGAATGGTACTTTCCACACACTTGCTTAGTAATTCTATACAGTTGTCCTTGTTCTCCTCGAGTTGCAGCACTTTCTGCCTCTTTTGCGAGGTCGTCGACAAAAGCACGGCGATCAGCACGTACCATTCTCTTAACTATCTTATTGGCCTCACTGTACTGTTGTTTATAACGTTCTTGTAATCTTGCTGATCGAGTGCTAATCATCTGACTCTTCAATTTACGTCTCTCCTCTATAACTTTCCAAGTGTCTGGTTGGATCCATTGCTTAGATTTTCTCTTCTCCATATAGCCCAAGCATTCTTCAGCACTCTGATGGTATGCAGCCTTTATATTATTATAGACTGTATTGATGTTACCAACATTACTTTCTGTAACTAAATCCTGCAGCACTTGAAATCTATTTTTTACTTCTGTGACAAAACCGTATTTTATGCGTGGATCCTGTAATTTTTGGATATCAAATCTTGGTTGTATATGAGATTTGTTCTGTGCCTTCCGGAGTTTAAGTCGCACCATTGCAATTACCAATTGATGGTCACTTCCAACATCAGCCCCACGTTTCATTCTCACATCCAGCAATGATCTCCTCCGCATTCCATTAATGAGCAGATGATCTATCTTGTTCTTTGTTAATGGTGGGGTGAAACCTACTGACTGAGGAGCCTCTATGGTGGAATTTCAGGTGGTATTGTGCTTGTGTGTCCCACTGATGAGTATGTGATACAAATCCCATTTTGCCTGAGCCATCAGTTAGCTAACCATGGCTGTTGTTCAGACTGCAGTATAGAGCCTCATGTTTTTAAACCTAGAGCTCACTCCTCCATGTGCCATACAATAGAGCCTCCCTTCCATACACACTAAGTCTGAACTGTAAACCAAGCATGCAGAGATTATGATGCTCTATGTACACAGCAGAAACTTTTGTGTGATGCTCTCAAGCCAAAATCTCTCCCCATCAATAATCAACTATCTGGTCTGAGTGCTGGGAATTAACTTTGGTGCAAGATGAACAAAGCTTTTCATGCAAGCTGAATCAGGTTAAAGGGACTAGTGCTCTTAATCGGGGCCAGAGGGGAAGAGAAGCAGCAGTTTGGGGCTTTGCCCAACTCCATGATCCTGTTCTTCACTCTGAACCTCCTCCCAAACCATGCAAGAAGAGGGAGCAGAAGAATTTTCACAGTGAAACAGACTCAGAGACCAGTAAGGCCAAAATCATTTAAATCCTGAGAAAGGCTGGCGGGGTTTTTTTCCCCACTTTTGCTAGCCCTGAAGTCATTTGGCTTCAAAGGAGAGCACTGAATCTCATTCCCTCTTCCCACCCAGGATTCATCAGCTGCTTTGGTCCTATAGCAAAGTCCTTTACAGAGTTAACATTATGTCTCTACTGCAAGAACATGTGGAAGGAGCAGGAGGAGGAGGCAGGAAGGGCAAAACACAAAGCAAGCTTGGTAACTACAAAGATAGGAAGGGGAAAAATAAAATAAAAAAAACTTGTGGCATATAAAAAAAAGGTGATGAAGTTTGAAATCTGATGTGTTTGGAAGTTCACCCTCCCACATCAGTATGTAAACCTCTCACACGTGCCTCCACTATCATTAATTAGAAGAGGGAATTTGATAGGGTGGACACCCAGCTACAATTATAATTGAATACTGTTATCTCTATCCCCCAAGAGTAAATTATACAATGTGTTCTGACAAAGTGAAATGAGATACACCAGGTGCACCCAGGGAGAATTCAAGACTCGGTACATCTGAAAGTCCTTATTCAGTTTGCTGAATAAGTTCCCACTGACCCAACTTAACCAGGATTTCTGAATCTGTCTCTCTGAAAACAAAAACAAGATAAGAGGAGATGCTTTATTTGTAACCCACAGAGCATAACTTCCTCTGTAAGTAACAAAACTTTATGTATAGTCCTAGTTCTTAAAGTATTCTTAAAGCCACTTTACAGATTAGGATCATAAGAAAGATGTTCAAAGGCATAAATGCCAGTTAAGAGCCCATTTCCATCTAAAGTCAATGGAAGTCATGTACCTACCAGCTATTTGTGCCCTTGAAAACATCATTCTATGTCAATCACATTGAAACAATTCTGTTTCTTCATGCTTCAATATCAGTGACATCATGGCACCATTTTCAAAAGACTTCATGATCCATCACTAACTTTGAGCCACTCCACAGCTCACCTTCTAGTGATTGGCCTTACACCATCCATCCATCTCCGGCTACAATGAGCCTCCCCTGTTTTCTCCAATATTGCTGACTTATGGTGATTTCTCTCTCTCTGCCTCATGTGACCACAGTGCACCATTTTGTGTCTGTTTATTGCCTTATGTCTGAAATCATATTTCTAGCCTAGGCATGTGTCTTTTTTTCCTCTCCATGAGATGTGAGAGAGTCTTTGTCAGTACCGTTTCCAAACCTTAAATTTTTCTTCTGGTCAGCAGCATTTACTTCTTACAAGTCACATGCATAAATCACTATGGCCAAATTTAAACTTTTCAGCAGTCTCATTTTTGTACATGTCAAGATGCCATCTTTTAGGGAGGCCATAATTCAATAAGCCATCCCTACTCTCCTTCCAATTTCTTCTGAACAGCATCCTTGCTTGGATATATATGATCCCAGAAATTAAAAACTCATCTACTGTCTTTGTAGCTTGTTCATTAATTGTGATGTCCACTAGCATCCTGTTTTTGTTTGTTCGCTCAACTTTCATCCATTTTGTTTTTGTCACATTGTGGGATTGCATTTATTCCCATATTAAAGCCTCTTCATGCAGTCAAAGTGGTGACAGACATCCTAGCAGTGTAAATGACAACCAGGACCTATATGGGGAGAAGGAGAACAGAAAGACAGAGATCTCTGGGAGTCAACTTGCCTGAAAGCACCTAGATACTTGGTACAATAGAAAAAAATTCAGGTAGATAAATGAGTAGAAGAAAATGATGTGCAGAAATGGAATGGAGGGAATTCAGAGAAAACTAGAACGTAGAGATTAGAGATGGAAGTGAATGGTAGTGCACACCAGTTACTGGGGGAGGTGGAAGTAAGAGGACACAGTTATGGGGAAAGGAGATAGATAATGAGTTATTCCACAGAGCGCCAACTATTTTTGGAAGATTAAATTAGCTTCACAACCCCACTTTGAAGAAAGTAATATTCTGCCCTGTTTGAAGATGGGGAATCTGACATGACTTGCTAAGCTGACGCTATGCATTGGCCATGGAAACCCTGAAGTGTGCCAGAAATGGAAACAGAACCATGGAGTACTGAATCAAACCCTCCCTCCCTCCCCCCACACGCACTCTTCTAGCACTGAGGTAACATTCCCTTCCCACAGCAAAAGAGAGCAGTGACCTGGTAATACCATGTAGATTCTAGGTATTAAAGTGTGTGTGTGTGGGGGGGGGGGAGCAAGAGTGGTGAGCAATGGAGTGTCCTTTCACAGTGCAACACCCCTTTCAGGCTGTAATTTGTACCAGACCACACAAGCAAAGCCTTTTAAATATATATAATGTTGTGTAGTATATTTTCCTTTTTAGAAAGTCCTGGAATTTGCATGCAGCATACAGTAATTGGGCATCTTTTGTTCCACACAGATTCTGACAAGCCTTCCCAGGATGCCAGAGCCACTTTGTGAAGTGCAGCCCCAATGGAACTGCTCCTTTTCCACCTGTTATAATGTTTATATACTTCAAAATAAAAATCATATATAGAAAAGGAGAGGAGGCAAGCTGAGGGGGAAAGGGAGGATGGCAGGGAGGGGAGAGCAAGAAAGAGGGAGGGCTGCCATCTCACTGTGTATTCCCAGAGTCTCAGGCTCTACCCGCACCACTATGTCCACAGCATTCTAATCACATGGTGTCATTTAACAGTTCCAAACCAAAAATTCAGACTTACTGGATCCCAAGAACAAACAGCATTTTGCAGAGGGCAAAGGGGCACTGCCTAAAAATGCTGAAGCAGCAGGAACATAATGAAATGGAACAAAATATATTCACAAAAGGAAAGGAAGAAAGGACAATTTTCCATTTTTCAGCACTGTAACTCACCAGAAAGGGCACAAAAAACTTCAGTATGTAGAATCAGTTAACTGCTCATTTTGCTATCTATAGTCTGAATGCAAGTACCTGGGGGATAGGGAAGGGAGGGGCTTGTTGCATTTTCATTCATACCAGTGAAATCTGGAATAAATCAGGAATCCAAAAGAGGTATGGTGGTATAAAAAGCATTGAAAGTGAGGTCAGAACTAGGTCCTATAAATAACACACATCCATGCCAAATCCATAGTGAAAAAAAACACATAGGATGCCACAGTATAACACCCTGCATAGTCTTGCTCTCCCATTAATCATCATAGCTGTAGCACTTGCATGCCCCTATCTAAGATGATAGGCACTGCACACACACACACACACACACACACACACACACACACGCACGCACGCACGCACAAAGAAGCAATCCCTGCCCTGAAGAGTTTACTAACCATTTAAATAAAGCAGATAAAGGGGGCTCTTTCTCTGCACATGCACACGCACACAGGCTAGTCATATAATACGTCTGTTAACATATTTCTTTCATGCAAATTGCATCTCCAAGAACACTGAAAAGGTAAATGATAAACGGCAGCAGAGACATTATGAAGTACAGCCAAGGGAGAAAAGATATGTTTCAACTGAGACTTGAAAAGAGGGACAACTTACAACTGCCTTATCAAAGAGGAAGCAGGGTCCAGATGTCAGAAGCTGCAGAGGAGAAGGTTCTCAAACCAGCAGTGTTGAGGCTGTATGAAGAGAAAGTGAACAAAAGAGCATAGAGAGAGACTAGGCAAATCTAGAAGTCTCTAGAGCAGTGGTCCCCAACGCAGTGCCCGCGGGCACCATGGTGCCCACCGGGCCATTTCTGTGCGCCCGCTGAGTGATCGGGGCCAGCCCTGCCCCTGGGCACGCGGCACAGGGTCGGTGCCAGCCCCAGGTGCGCAGCACTTGGGTGGCCCTGCCCCCAGGCTCGCGGTGCATGGGCTGTGCTGGCCCTGGGCGCGAGGTGCATGGGTGCTGCCGGCTCCTAGGCGTGTGGGTGGCCCCGCCCCTGGGCGCGCAGCACAGGAGTGGTGCCGGCCCCAGGAGTGCTGAGCATGGGCGGTGCCGGCACCGGGTATGTGACATATGGGTGGGCCTGCCCCCGGGCGCGTGTGCAGCCATGGCCCCAGGTGCCCGGTGCATGAGAGGCCCCGCCCCCGGGTGCTCAGCAGCCCTAAAAGGTTGGGGACCACTGCCCTAGAGTTACTCCAAAGTGGAATCAGTGGAGGTGCCAGTGTAATAAACTGTCTGGAGTATTGTCGAAACAAAATACAGGACTATGGAGCACTTAAAAGACTAACAAGATAGTTTATTAGGTGATGAGCTTTCATGGGCCAGACCCACTTCCTCAGATCAAATAGTGGAAGAAAATTGGCACAACCATATATACCAAAGAATACAATAAAAAAATGAACACATATGAAAAGGACAAATCAAATTTCAGAACAGAAGGGAGATGAGGGGGGGAGGTAAATGTCTGTGAGCTAGTGATATTAGAAGTGATAATTGGGGAAGCTATATTTGTAATGGGTAAGATAATTAATGTCTTTGTTTAGACCTAGGCATAAAGTGTCGAATTTAAGCATGAATGACAGTTCAGAGGATTCTCTTTCAAGTCTGGTGTTAAAAGGTCTTTGAAGTAGGATGCAGGTAATCAAGTCATTGAGACAATGCCCTCTCTGGTTGAAATGGCAAGAAACTGTTTTTCTTTGTGATCCTGTCTAATATCTGTTTTGTGGGCATTGATTCTTTGGCAAAGTGTCTGAGACGTTTGTCTAATGTACATAGCAGACGGACACTTTCGGCACATGATAGCATAAATTATATTTCTGGATGAGCAGGAATATGTGTTCTTGATCTTATAACTCACTTGGTTAGGTCCAATAATGGTATCAGCAGAGTGAATAAGTGGACAAAGCTGGCAATGGGGTTTGTTGCAAGGGAAGGTACCAGGGTTGGTATTAGTGTGGGATGTCCTGTGGTTGTTGGTAAGAATCATCTTGAGGTTAGATGGTTGTCTATAGGATACTATGGATCTGTCTCCCAGAGCCTCTCGGAGTTTAGTATCCTGTTCCAGTATAGGCTGTAGTTTATTGATAATGTGTTGGACAGGTTTAAGTTGAGGGCTGTAGGTGATGACAAGTGGTGTTCTATTGTTGGTTTTCTTGGGCCTGTCTTGAAGTAGATGGTTTCTAGGTATTAGTCTGGCTCTTTCAATTTGTTTTTTATTTCTCTGGGTGGGTAGTTGAGGTTTATCAATGCTTGGTAGAGATCCTGAAGTTTCTGGTCTCTGTCAGTAGGATTAGAGCAGATAAGGTTGTATCGAAGGGCTTGGCTATAGACGATGGATCGTATGGTGTGTTCTGGATGGGAGTTGGAGGCATGTAGGTAACTGTATGAGTCGGTGGGTTTTCTGTAGAGAGTGGTGTCTAATTTTCCACTGGTGATTTGTACTGTGGTGTCCAAGAAATGGATCTCTTGTGTAGAATGGTCCAGGCCAAGATTGACGGTGGGGTGTAGGTTGTTAAAATCTCTGTGGAATGTCTCCAGTGTTTCTTGGCCATGCGTCCAGATCATAAAGATGTCATCGATGTAGTGTAAGTAGAGAAAGGGTAAAAGGGGATGGGAGCTGAGGAAACATTGTTCTAAGTCAGCCATAAAGATGTTAGTGTATTGTGGAGTATTGTCGACAGAGTGTGCCCTTTGTTTAAAACTATTAGCAAAAAGCTACCACCTTCCAAAAGGTTGAGGCCCAGCTGAAATAGTTACCCGGCATAATGGATTAAACCATTCATATTTGGTCATTAACATTGCTGGGGTTTATGTCTTTGTGTTCAGGAAACAGCCAAATACAGATTGTAGGAGTGCCTATCATATTTCAGAAATTGGGGTTCACTGGGCACTACTAGCACCCCAATAACAGGACAATGAAGGTCTGCTAAAGAAAGAGATCATAGACAATATACTGAAAAATTTTAAAGATTCACTGAGCCAGTGGACTCCATGGTGCCGTTGATTAGGAAGGACACTATGGAAGCTATGCATGAGTTCAAAACAAGACAGTATTGTCTGGAGCTAGTTGTGGGGAGATTCCAATAAATCACCCTAATAGCAATTATAAGCAGAGCCAAGAAGGTCTGTGTTTGGAGATTTTTTACAAATCCTTTTTATCTATAAACATGATCTCTGGTTTTACTCTATATCTGTATTACTTCCTGTATTGAGTAATGAGGTCTGGGCAAGAAGTGACAGTTTCTCTTTACAAACGTTTGAACAAAAACGTCCTTGCTTTGATTCCCTATCTTCTAAAAAACTCTGGGGGTATCAAGACCCAGCTCCTTCAGCAAAATTCACATCAAATCAGTATTTTACTGTATTTCATATCCAAACCTCTTGACGCCGCCAATTTCACACAGTTATGATGCAAAGACATGCATCAAAGCCTCCCGTTCCAATAAAAATCTTGTCCAGATTTAATCAAAAAGTTTGTGAACCTCAGCAAACTTTATTTCAATGAATTTGGCTGGATTTGTAACAAAAGGCAACAAAATCAAGAAACTCTTCATGTGTTTGAGTCATGCTTGAACTACAGATGCTCCCGTAAACAGAATGAAAATGTCATTTAATTTCATTGTAACTACTGTGGGCTGTCTCAACTAAAGCATTAACACAAATTTGTCCTCTCTCACTCCATACTTCAGAGGGAATCTACATAGTGCAACTGGTCATTTGCACATGCCAGGAAGTTAAAGTTAGTGCATATGGAAGTCCAAAGTCCAGCCATGTGTGCAATAGAAGCCTAACCCAAGAAAGTGGCTCAGGAGTGACATAGCTTTGTACCAGAAATGCAAACCTGAAAGAGAGTGCTAACATTCAGGTCTTAGCATGTTTAATAAAGATCTCTTTCTCTACAGTCCCTCCCACTTGCCTTGTCACTGAATGTGATTGACACAGAATTACATTTCTGAAAATTAGCACTCTCTCAAAACGGCAAAATTGCTAATAGGCAAAATGTAAGTACCCATTAAATAAATACAATGTGATGGCCACTGACTGTATGGTATGGGGAGAAAAAAACACTACTTCCACAAGATGGCTATATCAACTGATACAATGGCTGAACATTGTACAGCTGAACATTGTACATTGCACAAACTGAAGCGGTCAGTGCTGAAAGGAGCCGTACCTTTATATTCCAACTGGCATTACTCATGCAAATCAGCCTTGACTCCAGTCCATCACCTCTCTTTGAAATGCTTTCAGTCAGCCACAAAGATACTGGCAGCAGTGTCTATGTAACCAGAAAGTACCCATCAGCCTCTGCATGTACTTAATGCTGAACTAAGAAGCTACTAAGGTAGCAGCATTGTACCTTTACATTTAAGACTCCTGTTGTTTTAACCCCGTTACATTCTGCTTCATCTACCAAATTGGCACCAAAACATGGAAAGCCTCTGCAAAGCCCAATCTTTCGATGCTTTAAAAAGCACAAATCTAGTTGAAATCTGCCCTTTATGTAAATGCCACGTTGGCTGTATGCCCTGATAGCCTTAGTTAAATTGTTCAGGGGCAGGAGAGACAATAGATTGTCTCCACCACGAAATCAAAGCAATCTGCTAAGGTTTCTAATAGCAGAGGGTATGTCTACACTACAGAGTTAGTTCGAACTAACTTAGTTCGAATTAGTTAATTCGAACTAAGCTAATTCGAACTAACGCGTCTAGAACTAAAAACTAGTTCGAATTAGCTAATTCGAACTAGCATGTCCACATTAAGTGGACATTGAACAGGGCTTAAGGATGGCCGGAAGCAGTGCCGGCAGGGCATCAGAGGAGGACTTAGAGCGTGGAGATGCTGTCTCAGGCTAGCCGAGGGCTGCGCTTAAAGGGACCCGACCCCCACCCCGGACAGACAGTTCTCAGGGGTGCCCCGCTTGAAAACCAGTCCTGGCTTGGAGTGCCCAGAGTGCCCACACTGGGCACATTACACCACTCGGCCATCAGCCTGGCTGCACTTGCCGCAGGATGCCATCTGGGGAGAGGGGGCAATTGGGGAGCTGCAGGAGAGCTTCCACCCCCAGAAGCCCACAGAGCCAGCCCAGTCCTCCCCATCAGGGGCTCGTACCCCATTCCTCCCTCACCTTCTTCCACTTACCCTTCCCTAGCCCCTTTTCTTGATGTACAAAATAAAGGACAATTGTGTTCAAAAATGGAATCTGTCTTTATTGAACAAAACTGGGGGAGACTGGGAAAAGGAGGTGGGAGAGGGGAAGAGAGAGGCTGGGAGAGGGGAGGGCAACTACAATGATCAGGGGTTGGGAACAGGTCCCATATGAAGAGAGGCTAAAGAGACTGGGACTTCTCAGCTTAGAAAAGAGGAGATGGAGGGGGGACAGGATAGAGGTCTCTAAAAGCAGGAGCTGGGTGGAGAGGGTGCATACAGAAAAGTTCTTCATTAGTTCCCATAATGAAGGACTAGAGGACACCAAAGGAAAGGAATGGGTAGCAGGCTTCAAACTAGTAACAGAAAGTTGTTCTTCACAAAGCAAAGAGTCAACCTGTGGAACTCCTTGCTGCAGGAGGCTGTGAAGGCTAGAACTAGAACAGAGTTTAAAGGGAAGTGAGATCAAGTCATGGAGGTTGGGTCCATGGAGTGGTATTAGCCAGGGGGTAGGAGTGGTGTCCCTGCCCAAGGTTTGTGGAAGGCTGGAGAGGGATGGCACGAGACAAATGGCTTGATCACTGTCTTCGGTCCATCCCCTCCAGGATCCCTAGGGTTGGCCGCTGTCGGCAGACAGGCTACTGGGCTAGATGGACCTTTGGTCTGACCCAGGACGGCCATTGTAAGCTCAGGGCTCAGGGTCGGCGGTCTCAGTGGACCCCCTTGATTTTCATGCACACCTGCTCCTGGGTGGCCAGGCTGGCAGCTCTCCTGCCCAAGCTGGCCACTTTCCTGTGCCTAGTGCGGACATCGTGGACAGGGTCCACGATGTCCGCACTAGCCCAGGCGGGTGCCCGCTCTTGCGGTCCCGGGCAAGCTCCCGGGAGCCGCCAGCCTGTTCCCGGGAAGAGGGGGAGGGCTGGGGGGATCGGGTGGCTGGCTCGATCCGTGCCAGGTGCAGGGTCTGCTGGCTGGGTGCTGGCAGGCTTGCACCTGGCACGGGCACCGTAGCCAGCCCGTGCCCCTTTAAGGAGTCCGGGGCCGGGAGGGGGGCATAGAGTTTCCCTGGTGTTGGCCAGAGTGGCCACCAGGGAAACCTGGGGAGAGCTAGCCTCCCACTAGTTCTAATTAAGGGTCTACACAGCCCTTAATTCGAACTAGCTAGTTCGAACTAGGCTTAATACTCGTAAAATGAGGTTTACCTAGTTCGAACTAAGCGCTCTGTTTGTTCGAATTAAATTCGAACTAGCGGAGCGCTAGTGTAGCGCCTATTAAAGTTAGTTCGAACTAACGTCTGTTAGTTCGAACTAACTTTGTAGTGTAGACATACCCTGAGAGTGCCTATTCATATCTCTGCTTTGAAGAATTCATTGTAGGGGAGAGATATTTCATATGACAACCTCAAAGCACCCAAACAGCTAAGCGGATGATATCTTAGGTATGTAAGTGACTAGTTTTACTTATCAGATATACTTATCGGATAGTCGACTCAACTAGTGGCTCCTCCCCCTTTGCTACCTCTATCAGAGAGAGGCAAGGAGAGAAGCAGGAGCCAGTGCTGGGGGGAGCTGGCTTAAAAGCTGGTTCCCCCCAGTACCATCTCCATGGGGGAAGGGGGGTGCAGCAGGGAACTAGCTGCGCTTCTGCTTTTGAAATGTAGCAAGAGTAGGGCTCTTGCTACATTTCAAAAGCAGAAGTGCCACCGGAGCAGGGGGAAAACAGGGGACTCAAGCAGTCTCCAACTGGCCCCACACTTCTTGCTTTTGAAATGTACAAGAGTCCCACCACACATCAGTCTTTTCTCAAGATTAAGGGGGTCCAGATATTTTAGCCTCTCCTCACAAGTCAGGTTTGCTAAAGTGTTTATCATTTTTGTTGCTCTTCAGTTTGCCTACATCTTCCTTAAAAAGAGTGCCAATGCCCGATATGGGATCTTTGCCTTTAAAGCTTCATTGTAAGTCATTCCATATGGGCTGCTCAATATGGATCAACCTCCAATGCCAGGGAGAGGGGAAGCTTTTTTCTTAGCTTCACATCATTTACCTCTGAATGAGATTGTAAGCTCTTGGAGCAGGAACAATCTTCATTACATGCATTCACAGTGCCTAATGCAGTAGGAAGTTTCCCCAATTGATGTTTTTAGGAATCACTATGCAAATAACGTCTTTTAAAAATGAATTCTCAGCTACAAACAGCACATGATTTTAAGCTGCAAAGGAGCTAGGAGCGCCATCTACAATGTCTTTATCAAGTGTACCAACTGTGATATGGGGAACTCTGAACCTCAACACATCATTAAATAAGCCAGGGTGGCCTCTTTCATAGTTAGGTTACCGTGGCTTAATTCCACTCGGGTAAAACATTCTGCCAGCCCAGTTTTTCACTGAAGTATCTATTGGTTATGGTATTCTTCATTTCCCATCTTAAACTGTTGCCAAGGGGTTCTGTGAGCTGCTAATAAGGTGCTGTTTCCCACCAGTGTACTTACATTTCAAAGGTTGGTGGAATAGATAGCTGGAAAGCTAATTTGTAACATTTGTAAAGCATCTTTGGATGAAAGGAACTGTATAAGTATCAGCTTCTATTATTACCCAGGCAGCTGGTTATTGGAAAACCTGTAGTAATATCACTGACCCTATTTAACTCCAATGTTCCCAATCAGAGTAGAAAAGAGGTTTATATAAATCAAAGGAACAAGCCCATTTCTTTTTTTAATTGCTCTATGCAGCTCTTTTCACTAAAGCCATGAAACGCTGGGTGATCCTATACTTCTACAGGGTAACCTAGATGGGAACATTTTACCACTATAGAGATAGGGTGTGAGTGTGTACTATTACAGTTATCCTGGCATAACCCTCAATATGGTCATTCTTATCCCAATTCCAGGTTTCAAGTTTAGTTGTGTCACTTTGGAAGAAGGTTAAGATAAGCCAAAAGAACCATTCTTATTCTGGAATCAGAGCCTCTACTAGTATAAATAGAGCGACCAATATGACTGGTAAATTTTCCAGTGTACACAAACCCCAATGTAAGATATATAGGTTTGGGCCCTGATGATCACTGACCTACACCTAGTTCAAGTTCCTTTTATTCAGATTGTACTCCTCTCAGGACAGCAGGGAAACAGGGTTGGGGCTGGAACTGTCCAACTTACTTATTGCTCTCAACTTCAGCTGAAAGCAGCATTGTAAGCCAGTGCCTGCAAGGCAAACAGTTGGGTTGGAGGAGATGGGATTTGTCAAACCAGCCAAACTGCTTAAAAACAGTGGGCAATGGGAAAAATGAGGCAGTTTTAAACTGATCATTTCCTTACTGCACTGGGCTTCCTATTCAACAGGATGTTTTGTGAATCCCTGGCCACTTTCCCTTCTCGCTTGCTATTCTAAGAACTAAAGGGAGAGCCACAAACACTCCTAGTTGAGTTACTGCAGCAGAAAATGAGAGCTGTAAAGGGCAATAGCGCAAGTGCCCCTCCTCAACCTTGAACTTGCTGCTCCAGCTGCACTTTTCCCTTGGAATGGAAGGAAACAGGAGGCAACCCATTGACTAGAGATTCACCCTGAAATTTAAACCGACACACAGAAATGGAAGGGGCCACAAAAAATCATCTGATTGTCTAGCTAAGGGCCCCCACCTTCTCTTGAAGGTTCTTTGTTCCTAGTTCCTAAAGATACAGCGATGCAATTTCATCCAAAGCAGGATTGCTTCCTCACTAGCCTTATCCCACCTATGTCCTCATAGAGCATCTTTAAAACCCATGCAATGTCCTGGTGTGGATTGACCACTAGGAACTACTAGTTTTAAAGGAGAGAACACAGCTTCACACAGTGTATTTGCAACCACACTGAAAAGTAATGGGGAGGAGGGGGTTTGTTGTGGTGTTTTTACTCACTACTGTTTTAATAGGCACACTTTGTACACTCAAATCTGTGCACATGTAAAATCTTTTATGCAAACAAAAATTATATGTAATGTTAGCTTTTAAAATCTTTATTCTAAAATTTTACCCCACTTACGGTCTTTCTAAATGCATTTAAAGCTGTTTGAGCTTCTATAAATTAATCTCACTTGGGAGGAGGATTCAAACCTGCCAGAGACATTAGAGTAAATAAACCTTTTGAAGATACTTTCCTGCAGTATATAGTCATTTGAAAGCATATGAAGTTTTTTAAATCTGACACCACCATAAGCCAAAGTGATGCATCACGTCATCACAGCTTATGGAATCACCTGTCCTTACAAACCTTAAGTGCTATGATAATACACCTCGTAGCACTAACCACTGTAACTATAAAATGGTGATCTGTTCTTTTACCCCTTGCTGATCCAGAAACAAACACTTAAGGTACATCTACACTTGCTCCCTAGTTCGAACTAAGGATGCAAATGTAGGCGACCAAAATTGCTAATGAAGCAGGGATTTAAATAACCCACGCTTCATTAGCATGATCTCATCGGTGCGTTACTCCGCTCAACAGCTGTTTCAAAAGTGAAAGTGCGTGCTGGGTCGCGTTGGTTCAAACCAAACCCCTTGGTTCAAACTCCTCAAATGATGAGGAGTAACATTAGTTCAAACCAAGGGGTTTGTCCCAGCACACACTTTCACTTTCGAAACAACTGTTGAACAGAGTAACGTGCTGGCGAGATCATGCTAATGAAGCATGGGATATTTAAATCCCTGCTTCATTAGCAATTTTGGTCACCTACATTTGCATCCCTAGTTCGAACTAGGGAGCAAATGTAGATGTACCCCTTTGAAAAATTCATTGGTCTTGAAAGAACTGGTCTTACTCTTCCCTGTATTTGTAGGTATCAGACTTTAAATTCCTGGAATGACACAGGTGGAGAAGATTTGGAAAGTAGGTTTTGTTGAAAAAAGGAACATTTTATTTCAAAGGTTTTCATGGCAAATTTTTACATTTTATGACCCAATTCTAATTTCAAGTCCCATTTTTGTTCCATTTCACTTCTGACATGTATTCACAGCTAATATCTCATGAACTTCTACAGTTGAAGATTAATGCTTTATACTTTTTGAAAGCAGGGCTTTCCTCCAGAAGACACACACACACATACACACACACGGAATTCAATTTGCAAGAGTCCTGTTTTTCAGCTCAGCATTTTCTGAAAAACACACTCCTTTAAGGTGTGCCAAGTGGGCCCCCAAAATCAAAATGATTCAAGAATGACTAGTCATTATGGAAAATTTAGGCTTTGGTTTCTTTATATAGCAGATACTGAAGTTTATTGTGTTTTATGATGTCAAATTACAAGTAGGAAAAAAGATGAAATCTCCCAATTGTGTCATTCTGGATACAATCTGCTCAGGCTAGAAATCAAGAGTAGAATTAGCTTTGATTAAAATCATATAATACACACCAACTTCAGAATTTGACCCAAATGCTTTATACCAATGACACTCAGACATCAGTGGTTCAGGAGCCAAATTAGTAATCAACATTAGCCAGAAGAGCCACAGTACTGTGAATTCATTTGTGTATCTTTCTCGATATATAAATACGTTCTTCCTGACGTGCGACAGAATGACATTATCAAGCTCTTGCCAGAGAAAGGGGAGCATAGCAAGTAGGGGGATTGGAGAGCATAGCAAGCAGGGGGTAGCCCCCTAGCATTCATTAAATATATATTAATTCTCACAGCACAGTGATTGACCCAGTATTATTTTATCAACTAGTATTGGTTAGTAATATAGTAAAAGAATCCTGACCGGTTGATAATTAAATTCACATGGTGTTTTAATATCATGTGCTGCAAAGAGCCACAGGACATACATTAAAGAGTCACATTCAGTTTTTGAGCCTCATTCTGAGTAACACTGCTTTATACCCACTGGAAGCTAAGAATACCAGCCACTCACTGTATACCTAATATCCCGTGCATTTTACTGGCTTTGAAGGTAGCTGCCCTTAAAACCACCCCTGGTTCCTCAGTCTAGTGGGAATTGTGGTCAGTGATACAGGCCTGCACATAGCAAATCCCAAACATCTGCTGCAAATAATCTTCAGTCCTCGATATGGCAAAATAAAAGGGTGGAATCGATCAATAAGATACCCATGAAATGGTTACAGGTGTTTATGCTAGCGATGAGAGAAGGGATGTGAATGAAATATAATATTTGTCAAACTTAAGCTCCTATTTCTTTGCAATTCAAAAATAATATTCTTAATTCTTGAATTGCTTTTATTTTTCCATTTAACTGTTCCTTTGCAAGAGAGGACATTTTGATGGAGCTTGAGTCCTGACTAGAAACAGGAGGTTTCAGAACCAGAGGCCTCCTCAGAAAGACCAGTTTTGCTGATCCAAGAGATCTGGGGTATGACTAGACAACATGGCTCTGTCGCCAGAGCCATGTATATTAGTTTACTAGACATAACCAAAAGAAGCAGTCAGGGCAGCCTCATGGACTGTAAGTGAGAAATGTGTAGATTGCAGGCCATCCAAGAACTTTTGGCACTTTAGAAATGCATTAATCCCTATACTTGAATTGCATGTGGTACAAATGACCATGCACAGAGGTGGTCCGGCAGTATTGAATTCTAGCGATGGGTGAAATTGAAGAAAGGAGCTTTTCCTTGGGTCCGAATAGGTTCTTCTGTTCAGTTTCTTAGGCTATGTCTAGACTGCAAGCCTCTTTCGAAAGAGGCTCTTTCGAAAGATACTTTCGAAAGAGCCTCTTTCGAAAGAGAGCGTCTAGACTGCACGTTGAACTTTCGAAAAAGCGGCTTGCTTTTTCGAAAGAAAGCATCCAGTGAGTCTGGATGCTCTCTTTCGAAGAAGCCCTATTTACATTGAAGAACGCCTTCTTTCGAAAGAGGAACTTTCGAAAGAAGGCGTTCTTCCTCGTGAAATGAGGTTTACCGCCATCGAAAGAAAAGCCACGTTCTTTCGATTTAATTTCGAAAGAATGCGGCTGCAGTCTAGACGCAGGTGAGGTTTTTTTGAAAAAAGGCTACTTTTTTCGAAAAAAACCCTGAGTCTGGACACAGCCTTAGATTGTGTGCATCACCATGCTGGTAATCATCTGAAAATCCAGGGATATGTCTAGACTACATGGCTCTGTTGCCAGAGCCATGTAGATTAGTTTACTAGACATACCCAAATAATTGCCGCTTTATTTAAATTAAAATAGCTGCCGCGCTGTGCCGATCAGCTGTTTGGCGGCACAGCACTGTAGTCTGGACGCTCCGCAGTTGACATCAAAGGCATTTGTCAACCACCCCGGTATGCCTTGTGGGATGAGGTTTGCTCTGACAATCGATCTCTTACACCATATTTGAGTAGGGTCAAAAACAGCTACATCTCTCACTTATTTCAAGCCGGCTCCTTGGAAAGTTCTGCTACTGAGCAACTCTAAAAAGGATACAGAGCACCTCCAGATCTCAAAGTCAATGGGAACTGAAGGCTGCTGAGGACCTCTCAGGAACTGGTCTGACAAGGCAATAGTTTGGAAACCTAACCTTTGTGGCAGATGTGGACACACGAGAAGGTGCTGCACCCGAATTAGTGGTTTCTACTCGGTCAGAAACTCAGAAACTCTCTCAAGCTGTAACAATCACCTTGATGGTTCTGGGAGTCCCTTAGGGATAGTCCCTGAATACTATCTTAGGTCTAAGAGAGGTTGTGTTGTTATTCACTGGTCATTAGAAACTCTAAAGAGGAGAGACAGACAGAGACAGACCTCTAGTTCCAACTGTGCAAAGTCTAAGTCGTGCATACAGGGATTCAGCATTCCCGTATATTCCACACTAATAGTTACAGCTATAGGTTGAGAAACACCCTACAAAGGCTTAAAATTGTATGTCTGACATGGCATGGAGAATTTGGGTACTCACACTTTAGGAGGCTTACTCTACAGTGTCTAGGCTACTCCATGTGTACTTTTGCATGGTTATGGCTTTGCCAATTCATTTTTTAGTGGACACTCTGGTGCCCAGTGCAGGCGTGGTCCTTAAATCATGGTTATAAGTTCGACAGTCTGCATTTCTTGGAGGCAAATGCAGTTCTATACGCTGTGTCGGAAGTTGGATGTGTTTTTGAAGGGAAATACTTCTTTTCCTTTTATACTGTAAGCAGGACTTTCCCTGCCAACAGTTGTTACACACATACGCAGACTCAAAAGCTAGCTTTCTAATCTGCTTTTTGTATTTGACAGATCACGAACTGCTCTGTTTGAAGGTCTTCAGTAAAGGAACTGAAGTCTCAGGAGGGAGGAACTTAATGGTAGAGAACTAAAAGGAAAAAATGTAAATATGTCAAGTTGGGAATCTGGCAGGGCAGCCCTGTGGCTGGTGCAACATATCTGAGAGGGATCATGCCTTTCAACATTGAATTGACAGGAGTCCCTTCGGGGAGCATTATGCAACAGATCCAAAGGTCACACACTGCAGATCAGAGAGAAAAAAAGTGTCCCCTACTGAAAAGAAAATTGAAGGTGCGCTGGTTCTACCCTGGGTACCAATACACTCAGTTCCAAGACTCATATTACAATGTATGCACATACATTTTTGTTGCAAAGTGAAGGGAGGTAATAGGTGTTAACAGCCTTTGCTAGTGCACTGGATATTCTTCAGGGACTAGATCAGGGTGACCAAACTTACTGAACCTCTGAGCCCTATTTGACAGTCATCTGAAGTTTGAGAACTGGGGTGCAGGGTTTCAGCACCATGGGAGGTACCTAATGGAGCTCAGGGCTTCAGCCCCACTCCTGCTGAAGTCTTAAGATCCAACAGATGCACTCATGGGGCTGGATGCTTCAAGCCCCTATCTCCTTGAGCAGAAACCCCTATTCAGCTACTGCACTGCAAGACGGAGGTCCCGAACTCCTGCCCCAGTCTGGTAGGTGAAGAATGGCAAGAAGTGGGGGATTCTGCAAGCCTAGGCAAGCCAGCAAACTCCCCAGGCTCCTGAAGCAAGGGGAGTGAGACCAGCTTCATGTTCCTGAAGGGGGCAGGGTCTCTGGCAAAAAAGACAGGGACAAGGCAGCCCATGCAGCATCACTTGGACCACGCTGCCCCACCCCCATTACCGTCCAGATCACACCATTCGGGGCTCTGCAGCATGCTGCCCAGGGCTCCTGATGTGGCCAGGAGCCATGAGCCCTGGACAGTTACATCCTCCCCTCCCCCCACAACCCCCACTTCCCACACACACCATCAGCAGACCTGTGTGAGCCACACTTTAACAGTAAAAGAGTCACATAGGGCTCAAGAGTCACAATTTGGAGAATGTTGCCCAAGGCTGATCATTGTGCTCTATCGCTTTGCCCTGTTCGGGTAGCACAATGGGAATGGAGTCTGTCTACAACTGGCCAGTAGAAAATTTCCTCTGCCTTGAAGTGGTAATAAAAATACCAAGGACATGGTTTCCAACATCAGCACTCCCACTATAGATGCCTCCTAATCTCACATCAACATAGGGGGCATGACAAATTCACTACAAATTCCTTTAGGAACCTTACACCAGTGAAGCAAGTTCCCGTAGCTGCTAGATTGTCCTAGTTGATGTCCAGACTAAAGTACAGTCAGAAACCCATAATCCATGCAGGGTCATGACAAGGAGCAGAATTAAATTCTTGATGATAAGAAAGTGCTAATTGTCATTTGACAAATATCTGTCTATAATATTTCTAAGGTGATCGACACTCTAGCATATAGACACCACCCTTACCTCAAGAAAAGTCATTAAAGACACAGGATGCTGGTATGGACTAAGTCCCACCGAATTCCTGCGCTTCCACAGCTACACCAAAAAGTGACAGCATAGCGGAAACTCGCCTGATAAGAAACAATTCCCCACAAAAGGAAGGCAAAATCCTCCCCAGTATGTCTGACAATAGCCCTCAGGAGAAGATTTAACTGAGATTAGGCTCAGTTTAACCTTGTCCATAGGTCATATTCTGGGATGCAATCCAGACCTGTGAGGCGGTTGTGTCACCATTTGCTTTAAAAAGTTAGGTGCCTCACAATGCTTTGCTGCTGCAACTCCCAAATTAGGTTTCTCATTTCTCTAGCCCTCTCCTTTTCTACGTGTGCCCCATTTTTGTCAACAGGCTGTGGTTCCCCATATACTCACATTTCTGTGTCATTCTTTTGGGTTAGTTGAGGGGCAGAACAGCTTTCTTCTTCCTTCTAGTAGATCTTGTCTCCAGGGAAATGGCTTGACAGTCCTTTTCCCCTCAAGTACCAACACTTCGCTCCATAGACATTCCGAAGGCTCTTCTTGCCTACTCACTTCCCTTCACTGGCTTCACTTCCTAAGGGCTGGTCTAGTGGCCTGCTCCTCACACAAGTAAATAGGAGGGCTCCATGGACTAGTTAATCCCAGTTTTTCTGCAGTGGGATCAAGTGATCAATCCATTAGTTCCTCTATTCTATTTGTTTTCCATCTTCAGTGGTACTTTGGTGCAATCAGAGCTCATCATGAGATAGCAAATCCCACAGCATGTGACAACTACCTTCCCCTCTTGCTAGGGGTACTATTAATATTGCATGGAGGTGAAATCCAGGAAAGCAGAGAGATTTTGTGGGGATTTTAGAGGAGTCCATGTAATTTTGTTATTTGAAAAGGATTGTAATGTAAAGGAAAGAAATTTTACTGACTGGATGGCTTACGCTACTATAAGTGAAGTACCAGGAAAAAAAAGACTGCTCTCATCAGGCTTCCAAGAACCCCCCGAGGCTACTCAGGGAACACCAGAAGGAATCAAATGAGAGATCTGTGCTTTCATCTAGTCGATTTCCTCCCTTTCCCCACCCCATGTGAAATTTGCTTCTCATTTACTGTCCGTCTGTTAGATCAATCAAGGACTTTCACAATATGCTACAGCAATTCTGTCTTGCATAATATCAATTGTCTTTGATTCTAATTATACAATTTACAATATTAATACTATTCTGTACTATCTTGGCTCTTTAGCCAGTTATTTTTATTTATTCTATTTTCCTCCTGGATGCCCTTCCAGAGGATCTCTAGATTGTCTTTCTTTATGTTCCATCGCTTCCTTCAGGTGCACTTTCCTGTCAGCCCTGCATAAATTTTGGGTATCTCTTTACCTGGAGGATATTGAGAAATGAGAGGGACTAATAACTGATTAGGGATTTTGTAGGATTTGTCTTATTAGGAAAGAGACAAATGATTCAGACATAACCAAGATGGGCCAGGACATGAGAACAGTCTACAAATGTTTTAAGGGTACAAATGTCTAGGGATTGGAGAGAGAAATTATTTAAGGGGAACACAGGCAGAGAGGGGATTAGGAATAAGAACCAGTCTAAACTTCCCTGAATTTCTTCCTAATCAGGAAAACTCATGAGGTCTGTTAGACTGTGGAACTGTCAAGGAAAGCAGTAGCAATCATGTTGTTTGGAACATTTCAACTCAAGGCATAGCCACTTGGAAAATGTACTGCAGAAACAATCCTTCAACAATGGAGATAGACAAGGTGGTTTTTTCTGGCCACTGGCCACCATGACAGCTCTTAAAAGGAAAGGGAAATGCATTTTAAAACAAGGAATGTTAAAAAAAACCCAATATAAGTGATTCCACACTGTCTAAACAATGTTCTTTGAAGTTCCAAATCAAGCTGTGGCTTTTGAGGGTCCGTTATTTCTCACTAGGCTGGTTTCCACAGAATAACACATACACCAATGCAAAGGGCTCTGAATGGCAGTCTCAGCAACAGGGCCAAAGGCTATATAGGCCATCTCTCCAGCACAAAGACAGGGAAGGATTGAGGTCAAGCTGTGAGGAAGAAGCATGCATTGCCTCAACCCTTTTATTTGTTCTTCAGGGCTGTCAGTGCAGTGTCTTTCAGAGGCCTCCATTTCATTCAATTTTGGCTTTGCAAGGGTTAAAGAAAAATACATTTTCAAAACAGTTAAAAGAGAGTTGCTGCTATCGCCAATGATGCCTTAAATAGCCATTAGCCCCTATGGGAAGCATGGAAGGGGTGACATGGCTCACCTTTCTTTGGCATCTCCAGTGGTTGGCTGGTCCCTCAAGCAGGGCCTGGTGCTGTGAAGCGTTAGTCCTCTCCAGTTTCACCACTTCCAGGGTATCACAGTTCCAACAGGAAACTCAAATGAAGCTCATATGGTGAGTCTTCAGCAACAGACCCCCATCCTTTCTTCAGGGCCTGTTTTCAGTCACCCACCGAGCCTCACCAGCCTCACGTAGCCAGCAAGCTGCCTCAGATTCTTGGCTGCACCCAGGTTTCTTTTGCACGTCCCTCTTCACACAGGACCGATTGTGGGTGTACTGATGAGGCCCACATTAAACCCCTCCTGACCAATCTGGGGCTTGTATGCCCCGTCACAGGACATGAATGTACAACACCACTCATTCAGATTTTGTCTTATCCCAGCATCCACCAGAATCTGCACAGACTCTTCTTGGGGCATTGCAACATGCTGGCCAGGAAGTTGGATGCAATATTCCCAAGACTGTAAGCATGAAATCCTGTGCTGTGCATAAGTGGGTAGAAATAAGGTGACCATTTGTGAGAGGGCTAGATGGACAGAAACTCAAAGCCAGAGAAGATCAGTATGGCTTTCTGGCAAGTTACCATAAAAGAATCTTTGTCATTCAAGCAGCACCTTCTGACGTGTGATGCCCTTGGCAACTGTCTGCTTCACCTATGCAGAAGTCAGCTTCTATGTGTATATAGCACAACCCTACCTTCCCTGGGCAACAGGCATTTGTTAATTCAGATAAAAGGGGTTATTTCTCTCAACAAGGTGCTTTGGAAAACAGTATTGTAGCCTGAACAGCAGGTCAGGGATGTGCCTCATTCAGGACCACATCTTACCAATGTTCTGCCTAGTAAAGATTAGATTTGTGAGAGCTGAATGCCCACTTTCTTAAAAGGGGACATGTGCTCAAAGTGTCATTGATGGTGACCAGACCGGCACAGAGCTGAATCCGGTGTGGTTTGCTTTTCAGATTTTCCAGAGACCTAAAGGCATGAGGATATTAAAGTTGCAACTGTGCTGAGTGTGGCAGCAAAACAATCACTTTCATTAAAATAATAATGATGCTTGCACTTTTTGTTCATCCTTTCTTCTTTCTAGCTGCATTAACAAAAAACAAAATAAAAAGCTTTGGCTACTGCAAGCTTTTCCTTTTTTCTTGTTTCCCCTTTAATTGGGTTGTTGGAAAGGACCCACATGTTCCTGGAATTGCATGTGGGGAACTGCTAGTCATCTAATGAAAACTACTACAGCTGTTACCCTCCTAATCCCATAGTACTGTAAAAGTCCCAAGACACTGCACCATTGCTGTAGCAAATTGTAGTTCTTTCCAATATTTATCTATCTTAGTTTTTTCTATAGCAGCCATCTCCATAATATACAAGGAAAAGTATATAAAAGGATTCATCCATATAAAGCTGAAGTAGTCAGATAAAGTGGGGAAACTACAAACAGCTTTGCATTTTTTCCTTTCCATCGGCATTTTCTTGCCATCTCAAAGAAAAAGCACTTTGTATTTTCAAAACCATTTGTAAATATTAACCCTCACTTCCCAATCCCTGTGGCCATTTATGGTCCCAACCCTGGAAACATATAGATTTCTTAATTTTACTCACATATTGATCTGCTCTGAAGTCAATAGGTTTTGCAGGCTGGAGGTCTAAAGATCATCATCATTAGAGTTGAGTGAATCACTCTTGTCACAATTTATCTGATGACTTTAGCTACTTTTTCCTATTTGTCTACAAACAGCTTATGATTGCCTCAAATTTGTTGCGTGCTTCTTTAAAAGTGTAGAATTTTAGTTGTGCTGATTAGGTTCGATTAGACACATACTTTACATGGTATTCTTCCTCTCTAAGGAAAAAAAAAACAAATCCCAGAATCAGAAAAATATTTGCATCTACAAATTCAAAGTTTGCCTTGGGGAAATGTTATCAGATTTACTCAAAAAGTACTGTTTCTGCTACCAGTCCTCCCAATAAACTTACTATACTGGAAGGAAGGATAGAACTTGCCTGGTATGAGAAATTAACAGAGCTGAGTATCAGAATTCATGGGGTGAATACCCTGGAACTATAACTACCATGATGCACTATGGTAGCGCAACTTGAACCAGAAGTTAATTTCATCCCAACATGTATTTAAATGTTTAATTTCAGATGGAAAAAGGTCAAAATATTTCTGAATCTACATACCATTTTGTTTTGTCACACCGACATTTTTCTGCAAAGTGGTGGGATGGGGTGGGGTTTTTTGGGGGGGCGGGGCTATTTTAATTTTTGGTCCCAATTTGGTACAGAAATGAATATTAAAATATTATTTTTTCCTATAGAGTTTGACTGAATTCACTTTATTCTTTATTAAAAACCAGCTGTTTTTATTTTAATTCATCTCCAGGATCATTACTATGACTACAGTAAATATATCAAGACTAACATCCCAATGAAAATGCAACATTAACAATAATGCTTTCTACCCCAGTACTCCCAAACACTGAAGTAACAAGAGTAATAGTCTAAAATTCTATTGGAACACCACTGTAGAATAATGTTTAGAGCGGTTAGTGCAACATGCTGTAAAAATTATATTTGTTTTAGAAGGTTAAAGGGCAAAGCATGGATCATTACACAGGAGGTACTTATTAAAATCTCATAATCTTTGCAGAATGGATTTGTATTGTTTTAAAACTCATTTTGAGCCAGAAAATAGATGGAATCCATTGGCTGTTGTGACTGTAAATTTAAGCAGTGGATTGCGTTATTAGCTTTCTTTTATTTTTCCCCCCCAAGTAAGTCTGCTTAGATCAGCAACTTCTAGATACTTTAGTGAATTACAAGATGTGTTTTTTTCTTACCCTTAATGCAGTGCGTGGGTCAGATTCTCAGTTGTTGCAAATCAACATAGCTTCATTGATCCCACTGGTGCTACCTTGATTTACACCAGCAGGCCCTTTGTGTGTATAGAGTGGCTGCCCCTTAGCACTGTATGATTCATATCTGAAACAAAGGCTGACATTAACAGAATTTACAATAAGCTTGGTAAAGATGAGGAACAGTCAGATCAATTTCTCCCAGTGCTGACGCAGCTTCCCAGTGCAAAACTTATTCATGTAGGGGCCAGTAAAATGCAGTCATAAAATGATTATGACATGCTCTGGCTTTCAGTTACTCTTTTTGCTGTCAGGCTCAAAAGCAGCAGAATAAATTGGGAGAAACTCATACATGAAGATTTAGGCAGGCTTTTGTCAAAGTCTTCAATTTCCAAATGCATTTGGTTATGGTGTTTCAAAGCAATGCAGACAGTAGAAATTTACCTGGAGTCAGGGTTCAAAACACTTCCTTCCATTCTTTGATCTGATCATTTTAAATGTGTGCCCCTCTACAGATCCCAGTTTGGGCCCCATCTGAAGCTCAGTGGCTCTGCCCCATCAACAGCTTTTCTGTTCTTCCATCTTCTAAAGGTTCTTTGTTTCTAGTAATGTTGTATGCCCCACACCACAGGCTGGATCCCATTGTGTTTTTCAGATTTGTCTCTCATATCTTCCCAGCATTAGGGCATAGCTATCACTTTCTGGTTTCTTGCACTCTCACTTTTAGTAATGTGAGCACTGGGTTTAACTGAAGATGTTTTGATATTTAGATTTGGTAACATTTTGCCTTCAGTTCACACTGGTGAAAACAACTATGCATTGTTTTTTAGGGCAAAAGAGGCTCAGGCACTTGGAATCCTTGTGCTTCATCCTCCATGACCAACACGTGATCAAACACCAAAAAGGCCTTTAAAATTCCAAAATGCTCTTTGCCATCACACTCCCCAGGCTTTTTTGTAGAGGGACATTGTGACCTTGTAGAAGCATATAGGCTGGGCTTTGCAGGGGAATAGGACTGCCCTGGCCTCCCAGAAGTGCCAAAAGTACACGTCCCCCTGTAGAGTTCATCAGGGGACACAGCACACACAGAGTGCAAAGGCCCAGTCTTCAGCTGTGTCAGCACCAGTGTTAGTGTGTAGTATGTAGCTTGCCACAGTGAAAAGCCTGCTGTGTCCACACTGTCACTGAAAAGTTTGGGTGTGGGGGGAACAGCAGGGAAAGGCTCAGCTAAAAATAACTGTGCAGATGGGGAAGCACAGCTTGGGCGAATAGAGCACATGTAAGGTATATGTACCCAGTCACACCCTTCAGGCCTTCCTTTACTTGACTAAGCCATTCCTTGCTGGCTACACTGTATGTATGTGTGTATACACACACACACACACACACACACCACACTGGGAGGGGTTGCCAGTGCCACACACATACACACACACCAAGCTGGGAGGGGTTGCAAATGCTTTAGAAGATAGGGCCATAATTCAAAATGATCTGGACAAACTGGAGAAATGGTCTGAGGTAAATAGGATGATGTTTAATAAGGACAAATGAAAAGTACTCCACTTAGGATGGAACAATCCATTTCACACATACAGAATGGAAAAGAAATGTCTACGAAGGAGTACTGCAGAAAGTGATTTAGGGAATCATAGTGGACCATAAGCTAAACATGAGTCAACATGTGACACTGGTGCAAAAAGAGCAAACATGATTCTGGGATGCATGAACAGGATTGTTGTGAGCAAGACACGAGAAGTCATTCTTCTGCTCTACTCTGTGCTGATTAGGCCTCAATTGGAGTATTGTGTTCAGTTCCGGGCACCACATTTCAGGAAAGATGTGGAGAAATTGGAGAAGGTCCAGAGATGAGCAACAAAAATGATTAAAGGTCTAGAAAACATGACCTATGAGGGAAGACTGAAAGAATTGGGCTTTTTTAGTTTAGAAAAGAGAAGGCTGAGAGGGGACATGATAGCAGTTTTCAAGTATCTAAAGGGGAGTTACAAGAAGGAGGGAGAAAAATCATTCTCCTTGATCTCTGATGGTAGGACAAGAAGCAAAGGGCTTAAATTGCAGCAAGGGAGATGTAGGTTGGACATGAGGAAAAATTTCCTAACTGTCAGGGTGGTTCAATGCTGGAATAAATTGCCTAGGGAGGTTGTGGAATCTTCCTCACTGGAGATATTTAAGAGCAGGTTGGACTGACATC
This sequence comes from Pelodiscus sinensis, assembly GCF_049634645.1. Classification (NCBI taxonomy): domain Eukaryota; kingdom Metazoa; phylum Chordata; order Testudines; family Trionychidae; genus Pelodiscus; species Pelodiscus sinensis. The sequence goes on along the minus strand of NC_134713.1, from coordinate 162,252,618 downwards.
TATCAGGGATGATCTAGATGGTGCTTGGCCCTGCTGTGAGGGCAGGGGACTGGACTTCCTGATTTCTCGAGGTCTCTTCCAGTCCTATGATTCATATATGATTTCCCCCCACATATATATATGTAGAGAGAGAGAAGAGAGGCTGTGCTATGTACACTTCCTGGTGCTGAAAGAAGTGTACAGTGTAAAACTGCAGGGGAAGACTCAACTTTCTTCTCCCCTCTGCCCCCCACCAGAACCTTTCCTCACTGCAGTGAAAGGTTCTGGTAGTTGGGAGCTGCTGAAGTCCCTCCTCTTTCCAGAGGTTGTCAATGACATAGATAGCTATAAACCAAAGTGTGGGTTCAGCTGGCTTTTCACTGCCTAGAGTATCTATGTGTTTACCATCTGCTACCACCTTGGTGTTGTGGTAGACTTAGCCTCAAGGTGGGCATGGGAAGACAGAGCCATAGTGCTACCCTTTCCTGCCTCCTTGCTACTGCCTTTGGACTGCAGCACCAGACAGAGTGGAAAGGACCAGCAGTGTTGGATACTTATTCGATTATACATTCATCCATGATCTGGTCCTGCAATAATCAAACTGTGGGTGGGGGAGGGGAGGGAAGAGATTGATCTCAATCAAAACCAAAGCACCTTTTCATAAATGCAAACTTCCTCTGGATGTGCTGGGGCTCTAATCACAACCACTCTAGTGCCAAATGCACCCAAGCATTAATCCATTTCTTTAGGGAATGTAAAACGTGAGCAGACAAGTTTCATACTGTCCATGCTGAATGAATATAAACACAATCATAGCAGAGGGGTGGAACAATTTGTACAATGCGGTTGATGAGAACCACTGAACCAAACTATAAACCCTGGATATGATGGAACCTGCGTTAAGCCAGAAAATACAGCAGCACCCCCTCCCGCCTCGCAGCCCTAGTTCCAGCACCTATGAATCATAGGGACATGTATTCACATGGCATATTCATGCATATATGTTAATGAAGCAAAGCAATAACAGCTGGCACTAAACCAGAAAGGAATTTGTTTGAAATCTGATTTTAGGGGCAGATTTACAGAGGAACATCCAGTGTGCATTCCGACAACTCCTACTGAAAGTCTCTGAGAGAAAGGCACTCAGCTCCCATTTGTGCCTTTGAAAAATCTCCCCCTTAATCCTTCTTTTTATCTGGACACAGAGTCTCTTTAAACGCACGCTCTCTTCATCTTTGTAATTCATCACCAATTTATTTATATTGCAACTCCTTACAAAGGAGGCTCGTGGAGTATGGGATGAGCAATTTAAGTAGGAGCCTAACAGCAGATCATTGAAATCTGTCATTCAGTGAGAAACCAACGCCCCATTTCAAGAGCAAAACACATCAATTCAGATGGGTTGACCTCAAAGCTGCCTTACAATCCTTCTCTCACCTCTTGAGGAAATGAAGTATGAGTGCCTCAGACACAGTCCCCGGAAAGTGAAAGAAATATAGGTAGGCACAGGGACCAGACAAACAATGAAGAGTGTGACTGGGAATCCATTGCACAGATTAGGATTAGAGACTGGCCTTTCTGAACAATCCCTCATTTGCCACGTGTTTATCATTGGCAACACAACTCCTTACAAATTATGTACTTTCTCATATTGGGGTCTTCCATCAATGCTCCTGTCACTTCTTACGCAGCTCTGATGTGTGAGACATTCTTTTCACACCACTGAGTAGTTTTCATATATAACATTTACAAAAACTACATTAAAAACATTACGAAGGTTACCACAGAAGCACCCAATATTTGAGAAATGCCAGAATTCAGCCCCTTTTATTCAGATGCATTATGTGACAGTCTTTAGTTATTCACATGTTTTTCCCTCACTAGACCTTGCCTCATACGGTACCCAGGATGGACCTTTTCTGGCAATCCAAGACAGCCATGTTCTTGCCTATTTATTAATATATAGGGTCCTCACCATAATGGTATCTGAACTTTTCACAATCAATGGATATTTTTTGTCTTATAACGATTCCTGGGAGGTAAGGAAGTATAATTGCCATCCTACAAATGGGGAACTAAGGCATAAGATAAAAGGTGACTTCCAAAAGGTCATAAAAAGAGCATAGAACTGAGCCAGGAATTGAACCCACCTATCTTGAGTCACAGGCCCTTGAATAAACTACCAAGTCTTCCTTCCTTCTAGTACAGTATGGGTTTGCAGTGCTTTGTATTGCTAAAACAGCTAGGCACTTACAAGACCAAGAGCCATCTTCTCTACTCCAAAAGAGTTTACAACTTCTTTTTAAATATTATCCGAGGTTAAAAACAATGGGAGCAGATGGGGTAAGGAAGGAGAAGAGCATAGGAGCAGGGTATGCAGTTATTCACTAAGGGTATGTTTACACTACCCTCCTAATTCGAAATAGGAGGGTAATGTAGTCATACCGCAATTGCAAATGAAGCCCGGGATTTGAATTTCCCGGGCTTCATTTGCATAAAGCCGGCCGGCGCCATTTTTAAATGCCGGCAGTTCAAACCCCGTGCCACACGGCTACACGCGGCACGGAGTAGCTAGTTTGGATTAGGCTTCTAATCCAAACTAGCTGTACTCCTCATTCCACTCTGAAGTAGGAATAAGAGCCTCCGGAAAAGGGCGCTTTTTCCGGAGGATCGGGGCCAGTGTAGACGCTCTTTTCCGGCTTTTTTAAAAGCCGGAAAAAAGCGGCGGACATTTTTATTTAAATGCTGCGGGGGATATTTAAATCCCCCGCGCATTTCCCTACTACGACTCATGAAATTTACATGCCCCTTCCGGAAAAGGGGCCAGTGTAGACGTAGCCAGTATGTGTACTGAGGCCTAATCCTGCAAGGTGCAGAGAAGTATTGATTGCCCTCAGTTCCCCTCACATTTCATAGATCTTAAAGGTGTTCAAAACATCTCTCAGGAGGTGCTCAGTGTCTCTCAGGTTTGGGCTAACTTGATTACATACGTTAATGGTAAACCTTCCCACATGGGAGACAGCTGCCAAACAGTTCCAGCTAAACTAACTTTGTAAAATCTCTCAAGGTTTGGAACAGAGGCTACATCATTGTAGCTTTCTTTGCTCCTCTCTCATATTATGTCATGCTCACAGTTCTTGATACTGAAAATATAAACTCCATGTGCTGGTGCTGGGTGAATACTGAAAACAAGTGTTCACACAAACATGCTTCAATAAAAATGTAGACCGTTTTCTTTCCTTGGATGGTGACACCCATTTACAGTAAACTATTTGGGCTGGGGACTTCCCCTTACTGGGCACATGCAGCATCGGATACTATAAATCCCTGATATCAGTTGAGGTCTTACTCTTAGCATTAGCGTGGGCATTCTGAAAGTTCTCATTAGCTTGGGAGTCATCAAGTCAGGAGGCAGAATCAACATCATATGAATTAGGTAACTACGCATACAACTTAAATCAAGGGTGGGGAACCTCAGGCCTGGGGGCTGGATTGGGGAGCTCCTGCTGGCACTCCAGCCCCCTGTCATCCACCCAAAGGGCCAGAGCACACAAAATCTACTAGCCTGGGCCCCTCTAGGCACTGGTGTGCAAGGGGAATGCGAGGAGTGTCTTTCTTCTTCTCAGTCAGAGGCTTCTTGCTTTACTTCTCACTTGTGTGTGGCCCCCAACTGATTTTTCTGGTAGTCAACAGACCCTGACCCAAAAAATGTTCCCTACCTCTGGCTTAAATAGTGAATTCAGCTTGCAGGCAAATGAAGAGCTGGGTAAACCAGGCAACAATCATTTCAAGTCATGTAAAAAAGAATCAAACTGCCTGTCTCCTCCCCCTCTCTCTTTTATACCATCCCATCCTGTGCTTTCCTAGTCTCCCTTTCTGTGTTTTCCCCTCATGTGGTGCCCACCTTCTACTTCATTTATATGTTTTTGCATGTTTTTATCTCCATCCCTTTCCTGCAGCTTGATTCAGAGAAGTCCTCATTATCATCTTCCTACTATTCCCTTAATTAAAAAACAAGAAAGCATGAGTGTTCCTTAAAAGAATAAGTTATCTGGTTTATGGTGCGAATGATTCTTTTTCCTCTCTAACCACAGCTGTGCAGCCTGTATGGATGTTCAAAGGGCTAAGGATTTTCTCTTTTCATTCTCCCAAAAGGCTGAAAGCTTGTGCTCAAACTTTCCAGAGCAAAAAGCAAAATTCACTCTTAGACATTGGGTCCAGAAGGTTACACACCAAAAGGTGAATGTTGCTGAGAGTTCTGAGTGACTGTAAGATGGTAAGTAAAAGTGCACACACATTTACAAAATGAAAACCCTCAGGCAACTTTAACTGACCATACTGCTCTTTTATATTACAAACCTGTGTTTCTTGATAAATGTGAAGGTAAGAAGTTAGAAACCATCATGCAGCTTAAACTAACATATCTTAAGTAAAACTATTTAAAACAGAGTATTTTTGGCACAGCTCTACTACATTTAGATCACATTAATAATACACATCACAAGCTGTGTCTTCGGAAAACATCCTTTCATTATTTTAAGCAAAGATTCCCAGCCTTTATAATATGACATGTTTAAAATAAATCCCCCAACCAGACTGATTTTGGACTCTGTGCTGACATTCATGCTGTATTAGTTAGCCATGTGTCAGTGTGAGGTGGGGCCCTAGAACACACTGCAGTTGATGGTGGCGGGGCTGAAGGTGTGGGGAGAAGAGATCCAATTCACTCTGGAACAATATGAAGTGAATTATTCTTAGAGGTCAATAGTGAAATCCTTAAAAGGGACTTTTGAAAAGCAGTACAATTTCCAGCATCCTAATTTCAGTTAAGTTAATGGTTATTCATTGGTACAATGGCCACTTGCTCACCTCACACAGATTTTTCAAAAATAGTCAATTGTGCTTCTGAAAGGAGGTTGCATCAAGAGACCTAGGGATTGACATTCACTATTCATCCTTGGAGAAGGCATAGAATGGGCAGCAACACTATGCTGTACCTCACTTGGGTGCCTCATTTATTATCTGTAGGGACTGCTTCCTAGCTCAGGAGAGTCCAATAGACTACAGATACTGCACATATGTAACAGGGCCTGCAAGTTCTATGACCCATGGTCACCCTGCAGAAAGCCCCTGTCCATATTTCCTCTTGGTTCCTCAATAAATGTAGAAACACAACCAAGAGTTAGTAAAACATTCCCTTTTCTGGAGGTCCATCCTTCAACACAAAGCCCCAGATCTCCTTCCCAAAAGTGGGTCACTCAGGTCTCTCACACTTCAAGCAGGAGCTTAGCTCTGCAGCCCCCAACACCCATTCAATATCCACCTTTTCCCCCTTTAGAAGGGAGCACACCATCCTGTCACCTAGTGCTATATCTTAATTCAACAGTCACCCCCAGACTTTACCCAGCTCAAGTTCAGGTCCCTGGCTTTGACTTCTTAACTCCCCCAGGTTCAATGCCTCACCTGCAATCACCCTTATAGCCATCTCAATTTCCCCCCTCTGCTACAGCATCCTGCTGTTTGTAATGGGGGAATCAGCTGCCCACCATCAGCTCCTCAAGATTGTTAAACAGCACAGATGGGCTGGAGTAGGTCCTTCTGTAATCAGGGTTGGCCGGCCCAGGCATCCAGGCCCTGAGAAATGAGCCTACCTGCTATTGGAAACTTGGGCTCTGCACTGGACCTTTGCCCGGAGAAGTTAAATATCATTATGATGGTGACATCTATGTTGCAGGATGGATCATTTATTCTTTGTAGAACTGGTCCAAAATAAGATTGCAGCCCCCTTGTACGAGACACTATGACTATACAAACACCTAATAAGAGACTGTCCCTCTCCTGAGAAGCTTACAGTGTGACTGCAGATAGCAAAGGCTAGAGAAGGGAAGGATTACTCTCCATATTTTATAGATGGGAACCTTAGGATGAGAGGGAGTAACACCACATTTTTAAAGGTATTTAGGCATCTAAGGATACAGATAACTATGTTTGTCCTGTATATTGTTCTGTGTTGTATGTGACTCACAACATAACTACTTTTCATTAATTTCATTTTGTTGCAAACAAAAGAATTTAATTTTATAGTTTTTTTTAGAAAGGGGTATAAGTGATACCACACTAATTTAATATCCTGGTTGGGGTATAATCATAATATTATTAATACAATTTTTGCAAATTTCAAAAAGGTCTCAATTATATGTACATATATTTCTTCCTCAACAAATAATGCAATTGCAAACCAAAAAATCCCTGTTATTAATTACAGGGTTTTTTTATTATTCAAACAAAAATATTAGGGGAAACCTCAGAAGGCAAATGTGATATTACCAAAGTGTTAATTTTTATAAATTTCTTTGCATTTTTAAAATATAGTTACAAATGCCATAGTTAAATAGTTTAAAAAAATAACAATTTATGCATAAAGCTAACCAAATTATTTCAATGGGCTTCCATCTTGGCAACAGGCTTCCACATTTGTTTCCCAAAACAAGTATCAAAAAACTGTAAGGCCCTAAAAGTATTTGCATTGACTTGCATTTAAACTTCATGTTGTTTTTACTGCCTGTAATTAAAAATGGTTTATTTTCTTTTAAGTTCAGTTAAAGAGAAATTGTGTTTGCTAACGTTTGTGCTTCTAAATACTGTAGTTAACAAAAGTAAAATTGGTATACAAGCGTATTAACTCTAAAAGGCTTGGTAAAAATGTGTTACTAGCTCTCTTGCTAAAACAACAAAGTGCTCAAATTGGAAAGTAATATACTCCTCACAGAAAACTCTAAGCATCTATTTTAGCAGTTAAATATTATATTTAGTATAAAATATTAGTATCATATCTCAAGTAAAAATAAATGTCAGTTCAACATTGCAAAGTTATAGTTTGAGTTGTAAAAAATTTGGTCCCATCACATGGTAACCAAACTAAGTTAATCTGTGTATTACATTTCGCGTTACTAAAAACAACAACAAAAAATAACAGAATAAACCCTTTTTTGTTTTAACTAATTTAACCCATTTAAGGTTGAATCCTATAAATCAAAAGCACCCAAAAGAACTCTCACCACAAAAATACACCCCAAAAAAAATACAGTAAAAAATGCCAAAATATTAAAAAAAAGTTTTATAAATAAAAAACTGGTCAAATGGACCTCAATCTACCATGTATAAACATTTAAATTGGCAATCAGCTAAAAAATCACTGTTAATTAACTTCAAGTTGGCTAGTGTGTAAAGTAAACAGTAGTGCTACTATATCATTGTATTATAGCTGTATTGTTGTATTATTAATGTACATCATTTACAGTGTGTGTAACATTGCTAAACTGTTTAACCATCACAAAGGTAAAAAACAAACAACAGCCAACAACAAAATCCCAAAGTAGTAAACAAAAAGTTTCATAGTAACTATTGAATAAACAAATTCACTGTTAGTATAAATCAGATTTGGGGGTCAGTAACACTGTAATCTAACTTAAGGCACATGTTATTCAAAACAGTCTTATTCAGTGTTTGGATACCAATACTAAATTCTAACACAACGACATTTAATAAATTGGTTACTGTCCATTCACAGGTTATCTAAAAGACAGCATCCACAGAAAACAACTGGCTGTATGTCGGCTGCTGTTGTATCGCAAAGCAGTCTTACCAATGGAGCAAAGAAGATACCTATTCCTGTTTCCTGCCCAGAAAAGCTTATACCAAAAATCAACCACTAGCAGTAAGGGTAACCTATAACATGAATGGACAGTACTGTGTAGTAACCCAAATGCCGCCCCCAGAATGCCTACAGTAGGAGTTCTGGGGGCAAGGGGTTGCTGCCCTAGCACCTCCTTCCCTCTCCAGCTTGATCCCTCAGGAAGCAGGTGGTGTTTGCCTCCTGAGTGTGTGTGTGGGGAGGGGCGGGGGTTGAACCTTCAAACTTTGGCTCCAGATGCCTCTGGGTGGGGGCGGGGGAGGGCCTCAGCACAGGGAAGGGTCTGTAGGTAAGGCTGGGGGCCTGCCTCCACCAGCCTCAGGTGCACCAATTTCCCACACTCATTTGTATCATCACTCCCCCAAATTTATTTTATTTCTCATATACATAGTCTTGTGGAACACTCTGTAACAATGCTTATCCCAGTATTGAAAAACACTCAGTACCTGTAACAACCCTAATAAAAGTGTGTTCCTATCTGCGGGACTAAATTTAAAAAGGCCAGGCTACCACATCATATTAAAAAAATATAATTATGCTTGGGTGTAAAGTGGTGTCATAGGTACACGTACCTGTGCGGCCACATACACTACAAATATATACACCGTATCCACATTATCCATACATATTTCTTATATGGCCGTTCTCCAAGGTTCAATCATAAAACTACATTAATCAACCAAAGTCCCAGGCCTAACACTCCCAGGCCCACTATAAAAAAGTTAGACAGATTTTATTTGTCAATTGTGTTATCAGAAGGAAAGTGCAGACTAAGGGACAAATGAGGTATGAATGTGTGGACAGCAAAGCAAAATGACCACAAAACGGTGTTTAGCCCACTGGGTCGCCTTCAGTCCATGCATTATGCTTTTCCAGAATGATGGGTAAAATCCTCCCTAATAAAAAGACAAAAAGTGGGAGAAGGTAGGAGAAAGAAAGAACCTGAAGCATGGGCCTGATGCCTGAACCAAAATAAACAAGGGATATACTATGAATAACAGACAGGCCACTCAAAAGCAGATGTTTGCCTGCAAGTCAGTGTCTTTTGGAACTGCTAACACTGCTAAAAGCCCATGGAATATGTAAATACATTCCACCAGGACAGTACAAGGACACCTCATCTTAGTACATGATAAAATAGTTTGAAACAACAGGAGTGAAAGCATAACAATGGGTGGTGAATAGAAATGCTTTGAAGGAAAGTACAATGGGAGGCACGTGTCATTAATGCGTAAGATGATATGTAAGGTAAGTATCATAGATTGTTTATCTCTGTCTATAAATGTTGGGGTATCTCAACTTAACTCTTTGTCTAGCCTAGGGGGCAATAGTGAAATCCATAATATTGACTGAGCCGAGTCCATTGCCATGGGTACAAATGCATAAGGGCTCAGAGGCCATCTGGATACCAACAACTATTAATGTACTTTGACAATAAACTTGACTCAGGTGCCTTCGTATTTTATCTGAGTCTGTGGTCTTTGGGGTCTCATGTGTCAGGCAAATCCCCTTACACTGACCTATTGGCTTTTCTAGGATGGGTGCTCTTTCTGACCAGAAATTCCAGTCTAGATTGAGAAACTTTCCTGTGAAAGCTTTAGTCAAAATGTTTCTATAAGGAGTTTTGGTTTTAACAAATCAGCATTTTCTAACAAAAAAAAAAACCCAACAACATATAGTTGACAAATTCTTGACTCAGCGAATTCTATATAGACGCACAAAGAGCAGATCATAGCAGCTCTGACCCCAATCATTGTATGGTCACTGTATCTGAATACAGCAAGGAGGAATTCTGGCCTGTAAAATGAGAGGGAGACTGAAATTTGACAGGACAGAGAACTGGGGTTTGTGCTAACAGAAGCTGCCTCTTTCACTGCATGTGAACAAAGGAGCTGCTTTAATTCCAGCAGTGTCTCTGGCCATTTTTAATGATTAATTGCATGCCTGGGCCATGGATCACTCAGCATCTGGGTGCTTCCCAGATTTGTATCTGCCATCCCTTGAAAATACATTATATTATTGGGTCATGCTCAATAATATAATCTACTAATGTAGCTGCTGATTTATTCTTGTTTGTGTTTGGGTTATATTCATAGCCTAGGTGCTTAACTTCCTGCTGAGGGCTGGTTGCTCAGCAACCAGCTCCTTTTTCTCTCTCTCTCTGCAAGTGAGATTGGCAGATTTTTTTTTGAAACAGCTATTCCTTTAACTTAACTCAGTTGAAAATCAGACATCACTTAATTGCAGGTGAAGGGATGTGAGGGCCAGATTCCCTCAAATTAATCACAAAAAATGCTTTGCCCTTAAAGACAACTTAAGGCTTATTACCAATAACCAGGTTAGGACCCTCGTTAAAGGAAGGTCATAGTAATCTTTATCATAGAAGATGCAGAAAATGGCTGTGGCACTTTCTTTCCTGGCATGGTTTTGCATCCTGAACTTTCTGAGAGCAAGGTCAAATAGCCTTTAGCAGCCATTTATAAAGCATAAGATCAGTGTATAGGTGCTGATTTCATTAGGCAGCCCTGTATAAAGTAGCATTGCTTCTGTGGTGCAATATTAAGCTATGCTGCTAAAAAGAAATGGTCTTTGTTCAGTTATCTGTGTGTTGCATCTTTAAGTTTAGAGGAGCCTTCCTTCTGGTCTTTAATGACAGCTGCCCCCTCTCTTCAGATGCAGAATGTTACAGAGTGAATTGCCATGTGTCTGTACCACAGTGTAAAAAACGTATAGACCAGATCACTGTAAACTTCACCAGCTGAGGAAGCCAAATGTAGTTATGCTGATTTACACCAGTGGAGGATTGAACACCATAATTGAACACAATCCACGTAAAGTCAATGTCACTATAAAATTCCCCAATGTTATTTAAGGAGTCTCTTGCACTTCCTTGTTGGGGCAAAAACTCTGCTTAGGGTAAGAGATTGCTTTGATTTTAACTTTTTTTGTGTTTAGCAGCTGAAGGTGTGTCCATATTGCTGGAAAGGGTTTTTCAAAGATGAAAGTTTTGCAGGATTTTCTAGAGTCTGTAGATTTGCCTGAGCACATCTGGAATTTCATTCCATAGTCCTATCACTTCGACCAAGATCTCATGTGCTCCATCCCAGGCTTCAAGCTCCACCCTGTGACACTGGAATGCAGCTGTTACTGTGGGGTTCTTAGATAGATAATTGATCATGTAAGTCTCAGGTTAGGTTTGGCTCAATGAATGATCCAGAATTCAGGTTCATTTTTATTTTATATGATCCAGTTCTCTAATTGGTAATTAGAGGGGCTAAGCCCCAGAAAAGGCAGGCACTCAAAGTGGGAGAGTTGTTCAGAAGTTAGGGCACCAACCTAAGGTTCAGGAGATCTGCATTCAGTTTCCTACTCTCTGAGGGTATGTCTACACTACCCTGCTAGTTTGAACTAGCGGGGTAATGTAGGCATACCGCACTTGCAAATGAAGCCCGGGATTTGAATTTCCCAGGCTTCATTTGCATAAGCGGGGAGCCGCCATTTTTAAATCCCTGCTTGTTCGAACCCCGTGTAGCGCGGCTACACGGGGCTCGAACTAGGTAGTTTGGACTAGGTTCCTATTCCGAACTACCTAGTTCGAGCCCCGTGTAGCCGCGCTACACGGGGTTCGAACAAGTGGGGATTTAAAAATGGCGGCTCCCCGCTTATGCAAATGAAGCCCGGGAAATTCAAATCCCGGGCTTCATTTGCAAGTGCGGTATGCCTACATTACCCCGCTAGTTCGAACTAGTGGGATAGTGTAGACATACCCTGGTAGATTTCTTGTGTCACCTTGCACAAGACATTGGGCCTCTCTGTGCTTCAGCTCCCTCTCTATAAAAACAGGGTCAATAGTGCTGTCCTGCCCCATAGGGATGTTGTGAAGAAAAAATATATTAAGGATTGTGAGGTTCCCAAAGATTATGGTGATGGGGGGGGTCCACAAAAATAGATCAAATGGTGGTAAGGAATAACAATAACATTCAGTAAAATAAAATGTAACCAAAGTATCAGGGAACATATCCTAATGGTAACACAGCTACTGGATGTAGAAGAGCCTCCTAGAGGAAAGGGTAAAAGACCAAATGTCTGATTCAGGATAGCACTGAAAAACAGTCTGAGAAACAATCCTGTATTTGCCTTTGATGCCTCAAGTGGCCCTTTAAATGACCTATTTCCATAATGTCATAGAATCATAGAAATTAAGGAAAGGGAAGCATAATAGTCTAGTCCCTTCCCTTGCCATCTAGAGTAACTACAGCATCATGGCACAATTACTGTGAACTGAAAAATGTGATCAAGAAGTTGATGCTTGAGGGACTGGTTCAATAAAAGCAGAATTCAGTTTAAATGAAAATGTCTGAAGCTCACCGTTCTGTAGCAGCTCCCTCATTACCTGTGCTTTTTTCTGTGCACTCAGGACTAAAATATTTACATTCTGAATTTAATAGTGCAGAGATATGAAAATGACATCTGAAGAAAAAGGCAGTCTGACACACTTTCTGGTACTAAATAAGACAGGATCACATTCTACTCTCAAGTACAATGAAAAGGAATTTGGAGTAACTGCACTGAAATCAATGGAACTTATTCCTGATTTTCGCCAATGTAACTGAGAGCAGAATGATTACTACTTGTTTGCTTGCTACTGGCAGCACTGCTACTATGCTGGATGCTAGCCATATACAAAATGAGGCATAATGCCTGCCCTAAAGAGCTGTTGATCTGAAATGGCAAAAGAGGATAGGGTGAAGGTGATATAGCAGAAAAGGAAAGTCATCAACAGTGACTGGCAGACTAACTTGGCTACTCCCTGAAGCTTCTGGCACATCTTGTTCATCTATGAATAAAGGTAAATGGACTGTTTGCAAATACCCTACACTTTTTGCCATGATCATTCGGTTTCTTGTGGGCATCTTGGTAGAATTAGATCTTTACAACGAACCTGATATGGAGAGAGTGCTGGTTTGCAGAGCTTAGTTCAGTGGAGTTCCACACAAAGTACTGAGACACTTATATGAGAGCCAGTAAATGGGGCATGAAGGCTGGCACAGTTAGACATAAGAGGGTTTCTTAGATGTACAGATCACATACCCCAACTAGTTGCTGTGGCTCCTCCATTGACTTGGAGCAATATCTCTGAAGCCAGAAAAAAACCACTTATAGTTTTTCCTCTTAATTAGCAAATTGATGAGTCTCATAAAAATAGTTTACACATGGGCTCCCTGAGTGTGTTCTAATTACAATAGTATGAAATATTGTGCTCCTTATGGGAACTTGGGTTCCCATAAGATCAAGACCTGTCTCATCTGGCTTTTCAGCATTAGATTTGCAGGCAGACATGTGTGGGGAATCCAGTCTAACCCTGGAGAGACCAAAAAGGAGAGAGAAAGCTAGCTGAGCCATTAGATATCCTGGCATGAGTACAGTATATGTGCCTTTCTAATACTAGAAATAAGAGATCAAGGTTCACTGTCATAGCTGACAGGTTGGTTAGCAATAACTCCCATTGTGCTCCACCAAACATAATAGGTCATGTCAGACAGCATCCACCTTTCATAAGAGTCCAAAAATATAACTGGTAGGGAACAGCCATGTTGAAACTGGGCTCATCTTTAGTTTCCTCTAAGTACCCTAATTACAACAGTTTAAAGTGTCTGTGAGCCTGATCATGGCAGTTCTAGTTCCTTTGGGGATTGAGAGAACCCCTGGGTAAACAGAGTACAAATTCTGACAATAGAACCAAAATGATTCAGTTTCCACTGTCTCCCTTGGAATGATACCTCAGTGTCAAAACAAGGTAACTGGGCACATAGATGCAGGATATTTCCTGACATCATACAAACTAAGGGCTTCAGAGATGATGGCTAGATACAACAGTGCTGATGCCTTCCAAATGCAGAATCCAGATTAGAGAGGAAAGAGGAAAGTTAGCATGGCCTGAAGGTTAGTCTAATTCACATCTGGGAGAACAGACTATGAGCAACACAAAGGCCAGAGATCTAATACTCCTCTGTGAGCACACCCCAGCTTGTGTTGTGTGCAATTCAGCCACACCAAGGAACTGGTCCTGCTCTTACATGAACATAGCTCCCTCTGGGTATGCTACTGCACCTTGTATTCTTTAGATCTGTCTTGTTTACTCCGTAACCACTTTCAAACAAAGATAATGATGCAATCCTTAATCCTTTCATCTCAGAAGCGGTTTAATACCCCCTTTTCAGATGAGGAAACTGAGGCACAGATTTTTGTTAAGTGCTTGCACTCAGCTATACCGTGAATCTGTGTCACAGCTAAGATGAAAGATCAAGAGCCTTGGCTCATAACCCCAGTGCTCAGACTGCTAGGCCACACTGTGTACTAGAAGTACTCTTTGCTTTCACCCACTGTTACTGGGCCTGTAAACTGCTGTCCTTTCAGAAATCACCACTGGCTGATCCTCTGCTAGGTATGGCTGAACAATCCATTGGCTATGTAGTGCCTTACCAGCAATACCTTTCTGAGCCAAATGCAGCCAAGAGTCTACTGAATGCTCATAGTGCTGACTATTCCCAGTGCCTTTTATTGGATCTGTAATACTGCATCCTCCCCAACATGTCAGAGGTTTGCTCTACCTATATGGTTCTAAGAAACAAAAATCCCTCTTGAATGATTACTGTACAGTTTTGTTATTCCCAGTATAAGGGCTGGCCAAAAATGACCAAAAAAAAAAAAAAAAAAAAAAAGCCAAAGCTTTAGCTCAGTTACATTTATTTTAAAAAAGAGGGATTTTTTAATTCATCCTTCCTGACAACATAAATAAGAATAAATGTTGTGGGGGCCCACAGAAGTCCAGTCTTGTTTATGTATTTGGACCATTTGATGTAGTTGAACTGAACAGCCTGCATTTCCATATACAACCACCCAAATATTCACTCAAAATTCAAACCAAACTTCAACCTACTTTTTAGATTCAAAAAGAACAATGCCCAGTGGACTCCCCCCAACCCATGCTAGGTTTCATTTTTGCACAGCTTTACTGACATGTAAGCTTTCTGGGTTCTAACGGGACAAAACCCAGAAAAAGTCAGAATGTGACCCGAAAAGCCTTAGATTCCCAGCCAAATGTTCAGTTTCATAAGGTTAGGATAAATGAGATATGCATGTGAACTTTAGTGAGCTTTTCTACACTACATGAACCTCCTGGAGGCTTGGCAGTCTGTCACAAGTTTCCCCAGCATTTCAACGTATATGTACAGAGAGATTAGACAAATATATATTAACCAGTTGTTGAAGTACACAGGGGAGCTCTCTCTGGATAGCAGCCATGGATGAGGGGAAGCAAGGAGAAACATGCTTCCTCAAGTTAGGAAGTTCACTGTATTGAACCCAAATGCTAATGCTCCCAAGACACTAGGAAAATCCAAGCCCTCCACCTGCTTTACGCTAGCTGACAAAGAAGTGATTTTGTTGGCTCAGTTTCAGTACATTCTTTTTCATGGGCTATACCATGCCCTATTAGGTATTTCTGTCTATCTACCTACCTATCACCATCACCTAACAGGTCTTTTCCACTTCTAAGATAAGAACATACATAAGAATGGCCATACTAGGTCAGACCAAAGGTCCATCTAGCCCAGCATCCTGCCTTCCAATGCCAGATGCCTTAGAGGGAGTGAGCAGAACAGGTAATCAGCAAATGATCCCTCTCCTGTCATCCATTTCCACCCTCTGACAAACAGAGGCCAAGGACACCATTCCTACCCATCCTGGCTAATAGCCATTGATGGACCTAACCTCCATGAATTTATCTAGTTCTTTTTTGAACCCTGTAGGGGTGTTTGTATATAGGTGTATTGGCGGGCAGGATTGCCTCGCTTAAACTACATTGTACTAAGAAATAACTTGCATATTTGTTTCCCAATGTGCAATATTACTTAAGTGCCACTCTGATTTTAACAGCCCTACTTTATGTATATATTTACTTTTTAAAACAAAATGTGTTTGTAAATTGAGATCAAACCAAAGCAAAAAGCGAGGACTTTGCAGTAAGATGGCTTTGCTTCTGGTAATTGAGAATAAATATTTAAATATTGACTCAGAGAGTGGACTCATTTAATAAATATTTTGCTAAATTCTCTATGGCTCAAGGCTAGTAAACTGAAAGACTTTCAGCACTCTGGACAGCTAACAAGGACTACAGCTCTGAGAAATGCTGCCACCACACTCTTCAGTGAGGTATGACACATTGAGCAACAAGTCTTTCTGGGGCATGAGAGGAATCCCATGAGAGGAAAGGTGACTTCTTTCCTGCGCTTATTGGGAATCTACTCCAGGATATGGAAAAGAGCACTAGTGAATGCCAAGACAGAACCCTTCAGACCAAATGAGAGACACTTTCAGCAAAAGAGAGGAATCACCCTCTGAGACCAAGGGCAAGGGAGTGTATCTCAGGATTAAACAAATACTCTAGAGTAAAAGGCCCTCTCCCTGAGAGAACTCATGAAAGAATTACTCCCTGAGGTACAAACAAAGGAAGACCCTACTTTGAAACCCCACTGCCAACACACAAGCTATGAGAGAAATACACCTGCCATGAATGAGAGATCCACCAATGCAAGACATGGAAGAGCCCCTCAGCATCTGAGATGTTTTTCACCATGAAATATGGATGATACCCCTCTCAAGGCCTCTGGAGAAAGGATTCTCCATCCTCACTCTAGGGGTACATCTAGACTACAGGGTTTTTTTTTTTTTTTTTTGGAAAAATGGCCATTTTTCAAAAAAAAAAAAACTTCACTTACATCCACACTGGTATTGAATTCTTTCAAAAGAAAATCAAAAGAACACAAGGGCTTTTCCGACATTGGTAAACCTCATTCTACTAGGAAGAATGTCTTTTCCGAAAGAGCTCTTTCAGAAAAAGGTATGTGTAGATGTGGAAGAGGTGGGGGTTTTTTGGTTTTTTTTTTTTTTGAAAGAATAGATCTCCAGGAAAAAGCACAGGTGCCCTGGTGGCCACTCTGTCCATAGTAATCACAGCTTAAATGCAAGATAGTGTCCATTCAATGGGAGAGCTATCTTTTGAAAAAGCAGATCACTTTTTCGATGCACTTTTGCTGTGTGGACGCTATCTTTTGAAAAAAGTTTTTTCAGAAGATTTCATCTGAAAAAGCTTCTTTCGAAAGAAGCTTGCAGTCTAGACGTACTCTAGATGCTAAAATACAAAAAGCAATAGCCTTCCCTTAACCACCCCTGCAAAATGAAGGAACAACAAATTCCTTATCAAGGAAATACCTACCTTATTCTCATTCCTGAGAAAGAAAAGTGAGGGAGCATGTGAATGAGGAAAGCTCCAAGACACATTGTAGCTTTAATGGATCCATAGGCTATAAATGGAAAACATAACAACCAGCAAATTTAGAAGCAAAAATGAAACTAACATGTAATGCATCTAATTATTAAATGATATTCTGAGGTGATAAGTCTGCAAAAAGGAACAAGCAGCTTACTAAGAAGAATTAGATATACTATGATCACATCCTGTGCATGGAGATTTCTGAGTACAATACTGCAGCAGTAAAGCTTAATCCATAGCATCACAATTTACACACACACACACCCCAAATTGTAATTTTAAAATATACAAGAAAGCAATACAAAATATAAAACATCTGCTACTGGGAGCATTTGTAGTATACTAGTTACTCCGTGTTGCATCTCTCTTGCTCATGCACCATCCAAGACAGAAGTTTTAGTTTGGTAATACTGGTAGGGATTTTGCAACTCCGTCTACTTTTGTTTCCCACAAAAATCTGTTATCTTTTCCAAATAGGGCACAAACCTTGGCACCACTGATATCTGCAAGCCATCTCAAGGCTCTGCTACCCAGATACCCAAAAAATGGGTGTGCGAAAGAATGTGTCATGGAAGCCACCATGAAAAGCATATGGGCAGCAGAATGAATCAAGAGATTTATAATGGTAATATTTTTAATTTCTAAAACACCTTCCCTCAAGAGGCTATGGAGACATAAGCAGTGTAGGTTTAATACCACTACCTTCATTTTCTTGACAACTAAAGCAGGTGACTTGCCTGACATCATACAGAAGGTTTACAATAGAACTGGGAACAGAATTCAAATTTCAGCAAATGAGGGTTGGAGCCTTTCAACGAGGCCAGCCTAGTAATGATTGAAAGTTGTTACCATCTGATATCTATTCAGGATACTGGATGGATTATGTTTGGTGGCCTTCAGTCCAACTCTTAGCAGGCAGGTGTTCACATTGCAAAAACCACCACCAAACCCCTTACCTCCTCTGGTGATCCCTGAACAAGAGACCAGAGACTGAATGGACTAAGAAACTAATGATCAGAGTTGAGGCACTTTGGCAGGATATGTCACAGGCTGCTGCATCTGTCCCATGAACAGAAGACTTTATTTGTCAAGAATTTCAATCCTTCATAATTCACAGCTTCGAGGATGGGGAGGACAGGAGCCGTGAAATTAAACTCTTCATCCTAATTTACAGACACAATGTGCAATGCCAGCAATAATATGTTCAAGGGTACAATATTGTCTTTTCAGCCTTACTAACATCATACTCCTTAGAAAATTGGCATCTATATATCAGAGATGATAATGGGCTTTGTGCATTTGAATACCAAGAACACTGTATCAGAGAAGCCAAACAAAGTCTGTACCTCATGTGCCCACATTTATACATAGCATAGAATCCCAGATATTTCAGTGTTAAATTGATGTCAGTAAATTGGAAAGAATTCAGAAAAGAGCAATAGGAAAAGATTAAGCGGTCAAATTGATTGATTTATGAGAAAATATTAAAACAGCTGAATAGGTGGGGTGAAAGGAGGCTGTACAAGGCAATGACTGTGAGCACCCATAAATTATTGGAGATAAATTATTTAGTACAGTAAAAGGGAGTTTAATTCCATGTCACAGAGTAATACCAAGGCTCAGGAAAATTTTGTCAGAGTATCTGGGGAAAATGGTTATGTTGAGCTCTATTAAATTGTGAAATAACCTCCTAAAGGAAGAAGTGGAAGCTCCATTGTTTTAGACCCAACGAAGACCAGGAGAATAGACTTCAGGGGAGGGCAAGAACAATTGTATTGGAAGAGGAATGAATACATTAGATGACCCAATAGGTTTTCTTCATTTCCAATTTCAATAATTCTTTTACATCTTTACTGTAGGGAGAGTGGATGAGAAGAACAGGGGGAGTGAGGTAATATCTTTTATTGATGTCTGGTCAAATAAGAGATTACTTCACTCAATGTGTCTTTCAACTTTTGTAGGATTGACATAGCTACAATAACACTTCATTTAGTAGACAATATGGTGCATTTAATTTACAGCTGAACAAAACTTATAGCCATTGAATGAAGCCTCATTTTTCTGCTAGCTAAATATTCATGAGTAGATTGTGATTCATTCAAATACATTTGCTATTCACTAAATATCTTTCTCAATTTTTTGGCACTATAGATTGGTCATAAATATATGAAGGTCAAGTTGCATTGCTTAGATGTGTAATTTTGTCTAGTTCATGATTGGATTATTACTTCCAGTGTAAATACTGGCAGGTGGGATTTAAAATTTGGTTTCTGAAAAAACTCATGTGTGTGTTCTTAAAACTGCTGTCTTATTCTATGCAAGTTGTACAGCACTCACATATACACACACAAGGGAGTTGTGCTCTATCATGACTGAAGCCAGTTCCCTTACAAACATGAACAAGCATTCATGGAAACCTCGTTGCATTATTTGCCCTGCTCTAATCTCATTTATAAAACTTATTCACTGTGGCAGAATAATAAATGAGAATGTCATACAATGAGAGACATATAATAACAATAGGCTTCACAGCACCTGACTCAAAGCTTGGATGTCAGTGGAAGATTTTCCATTTATTTTAGTGGGAGATAAACAAGGTTCTATGGCTCTAAATGCAGACAAGCACCTAAACCCATTCTATTCAGCGCACTAAGCACATAGTTAAGTTGAGTAAAATTAAAGGCATGCTTAAGTGCTGACCCGTGACTGAAAGCTCTTCAAAACAGCACTGTATCTTTCTATGTATGTGGCAGCACCAAGCACATTGATGCTACTGGAAGACAGACAGACAGATAGATAATGTGAAAAAAATTATTGATGGGAAGAGCAGTGGCACAATGGAATAGTCTCCAGGGGGAGCCAATCAAGCAAAGCCATCCTTACACACATGCAGAATATGTAGTTGCTTAAGGCACCAAAAATTTGGGGCACCACTGGGTCTTAATGTCCCCTCACAGGCCTCTTTCTATCCCCGTGCTGTGGCTCTATTTAACTTAGAAGTGAAAAAGCCTACCAGACCTATTAGCAGAACATTGAACCTGTGAAAGAGCCATTCAAGTGGCAATGAAGCCATTTAACAGGCATATGCCAACCCCAGACATATACTAAAAAAACTAAAAAAAAATTAAACACGGTCCTGTAGCATCTTAGTTTATACATTTACTGTGTTAGTTTCCAGGATCTGAGTTTAAAATTTGCTTTAAAAGTATTTCATTAGTATGTTGCTGAAGACTGTAAAAATCACATCTCTAAAAAATTATCTGTCCCATCAGGCATAGGAGCACCAGTTTAATAATACTGCATAGGGCCCATAAATCCTTAGGACAGTGCTCCATCAGTGAAGAGTTTTGGTAAGATGCTTGGGAGAACGATAGTGATAGAAATGTAGCCGTGTTAGTCTGGTGTAGCTGAAACAAAATACAGGACTATGTAGCACTTTAAAGACTAACAAGATGGTTTATTAGATTATGAGCTTTCGTGGGCCAGACTCACTTCCTCAGATCAAATAGTGGAAGAAAGTAGTCACAACTATATATAGCAAAGGATACAATTTAAAAAAATTGAACACATATGAAAAGGACAAATCACATTTCAGAACAGAAGGGGGATGGGGGGGAAGTGTGGAAAAGGTAAATGTCTGTGAGCTAATGGCATTAGAGGTGATAACTGGGGAAGCTATCTTTGTAATGGGTAAGATAGTTGGCGCCTTTGTTGAGACCAACACATAGAGTGTCGAATTTTAGCATGAATGACAGTTCAGAGGATTCCCTTTTGAGTGCAGATTTAAAATGCTTTTGTAGTAGGATGCAGGTAGTTAAGTCGTTGAGACAGTGTCCTTTCTGGTTGAAATGGCAAGAAACTGGTATTCGGTGCAGAACTCAAAAGGTATATTTTTCTGTACAGGCAGTCCCCAGGTTACATGGATCCGACTTACATCGGATCCCTACTTACAAATGGGGTGAGGCAACCCCGCACTAGCTGCTTCCCCCCAGCAGACCAGGGAGATGCGAAGCTAGCGCCCCTCCCCCCCCCCCCAGCAGACCAGGGAGACGCGGAGCGGCTTTTCTCAGCAGACACCTCAGCTTGAGAATAAAGGACTGAGGGAAGTGAGGTGTGGGAGAATAAAACTGAGCTCTGGAGAAATGTTTGGCTAGAGTTTCCCCTACAATATGTACCAGGTCTGACTTACATACAAATTCAACTTAAGAACAAGCCTACAGTCCCTATCTTGTACGTAACCCGGGGACTGCCTGTATTTACTTGGGCTAAAATGAGGGGAGACAGACTGATGCTGATAAATTCAACCAAATAAGGTTTAAAGGCTCATATTAAAACTGTATTTGAAAGAGTTATTTTCTCAGCTCATTGTAGAAATTCACTGTCCAGCTGTCCCCCAGAGAATATGATCTCCCACATGGTTAGGTGATTCCATTGTTTTGTGATAACACATTACATTTAAGTATAAAACATATTACTAGCACAACTATATAAATTATTTGTTGGTGCTATCTTTCCAATGCCTTTAAATTGGACTGTTTACACTGCAGGGATGGGGAACCATTTTTTTTGGGGGGGGGGAGGCTGCTGACCCACCGAAAAATCAGTCGGGGCCACACACAAGTGAGAAGCAAAACCAACCCTCACTGACATACCCTGTGACTGAGCAGGAGAAAGATACTCTCCACATTCCCTCACACACCAGAACCTAGGGGAGCCCAGGCTATTAGTAGATTTTGAGAGCTCCAGCTCTGCAGTGGGGCTGGAGCACCCACACAGGTTCTCCAAATGCTGAGGAGAGCCCTGAACCTCAGGGGTCAGATCCAGACAAGCTGGGGGTCACATCCCTGGTTTACAGTAACAACTGACTTTCCATTTAAACAACAAAGAGTTAGATTCTGCGTTCATGTATCCCCGGATGCATAATCACTCTACTGACTTCACTAGAGTTACTCATGATCTACACTAGTGTGAGGGCAAAATTGGATTCTTGAGACCCAAATATTGTTTGCGTTCCTCTCTCCCCGCTCTCCAATATCCATACATCAGCCATGATATAACAGTAACAATTCATATCATAAATAATTCTACTGTGGAGATTAAAGATACACAGACCCTTTCATATGAAAATCTGAAAGCACCTTATAGATGTTAATTAATGAAGCCTCAGAGCCCCAAGAGTGAGGCAGTGAAACAGAGAGAAGTAAATTAAAACAAAAATGGCCTGAACTTTCAGAGATATTGAACACCCAGAGATAAATCAATAAAAGTTGTGTTACTCATCACCTCTGAAAAGCAGACCACTTAGTTAAGTGTCTAAATATGGACTTATGAGCCTCATTTTACACACCCATACTTGAAAATTTTTGGACTAAGTGTTTTGCCTGACATCACAGCATAGCGTATATTGGAGCTGGGAATAAAGCCAAGACGTCCCAATGCCAAAGCCTAGACAACTTAACTATTTAATGGTTTTATTAAGTCAATTATTTTGAATTAATAGCTGACATGTAGAAAGCCAGCTGTGGGGGCAGGGATCATTTGTCCTACCTTGTAAGGATAGTCGCCTCTGGGTTGGATTGCAGTAGCACTATATTATGTGTATAAAGGAAGGAAAATTAGGAATACATTTTGCAGGTGGCATTTAGGCACAGAGACAGAATATTCAAGCAGGATACTCCCATTCTTAGCACTGTGCCAGGATATTTGAGTCAATACTGACTCAGAACAAAAAATACCATATCCTGAATCACTAGCTACACTCCCTGCAAGAGTCTACAGACGTCAGGCTCCCGTAGACTGTACACTACCTGTTTCATCCATCTCAATCATCGTGGTGACAGCTGTTCCCTTCCCTGACTGTGGTTAATGATGGCTGGGCAAACAGGAGGAAGTGAATAACTGGCTCTCAGCAGGCAGGAGGCTGACCCGGTTTGGAAAAGTATTAGCAAAATTGGTGGCCCAGGAAAACAAGTACCTGAAATAACAGCAATTCATTCAGTGAGGCAGCTCTTGTGCGCACTGCTATGTGTAATTAGTGGGAGGAATGGAACATACCTGTCCCAACATCCCAAGATTCAGCTTGTGTTTGTCTAATTCACTGCCCCTTTTGTACTCTGCTGGGAGGGGAAGGGGAGGTGCTCAGAACTTCCCTTCCTGACTGTCATCTCTCTGCTGTTGGGCTCACCCAGCTGTAGTCTTGGCTGCAGTCCAACCTGTGGGGAATGCAGGAAGCAGCAACTGACTTCTCTTTGCAGTGCTCAGCTACTCCCCACTCCTTTGGTGGAAGGAAGGGGGGGAGGTCTCAGGGGAGCTGAGAAACTGGAGAAGAGCCAGCCTTCTGCCCAGTATTGCTGCTGGTCTCCCAATAGGGGATAGTGGGAGGGAGGAGGGGCAATGCAGAGAGATGGATGGTGCTCTCGCTCTATAACAGGATAGATTCCCCAAGCTGAAGGAATCATGGAAGCACTGCTCTGTGCAGGATCAGCTTTTTAACATTGAAGCAGAGATGTCTTTCATTTAGAACTTCTGTGGCTCTTTCCCAACCTTGCTTCCACACGTGCATGTGCACAAAAGTGCCATAGTTGTCCTGGACACAAGGTAGGTTTGGTAATATCTCATCAGCAGAAGATGGTCCAGCAAAAGAGAGAGAAACTTCCCAGATGCTTTTTTCAGGCCTGGAAAAAGGCACTCCGTGTGTCTACACCACAAATAAACCCCTAAGGCTTGCCCTTCTAGTTGACTCGAGCTCATGGAAATCAGGTTGTGGGGTTATTTCATTGCAATTGGTTCAAGCTGGAGCTCTGGCTCTAGGGCTCTACAAGGTGGGAGAGTCCCAGAGCTCGGGCTGTAGCCGAGCCTAGCAGTCTACACAGCAATGAAATAGCCCTGGAGCTCAAGCTCCACAAGGCTGAACTGGCTAGTGCAAGCCAACTGCAGGTTTTTCTTTGCTGTGTAGATGCGCCCAGAGTGTCAACTGCTAAATGCAAAGTGGAACAGAGTGTTTAGCTTAAGGAGTTAACACATCACAAGAGATTGACCATGGTGAAATGGGCCATCAACACTTCTGCAGCTGTAGGACAAAAGTAGGTTTTATGGGTTAAAGATCATCATAACAAGCCATCCATCCAGTCTGTTTTTATTAAGTCTCTGATTTTTTAGTGTCTAACAGAATTATGGTTTTAAGCTCTCAGGCTTCTGAAGGTGCTATTCAGCTTTCCTTTGAGGAAATGTACAACCTCCCTATCTTAAAATGCACAGCTGCTTCTACTCACCTTCAAATTTGAGGGACAGTATCTGTGGATCTGGCTAGCATGAGCTGCAGAACAGTTACCCTTAAGAAGCTAACTAGTTGCCATATGACTGTCACCTGGAGTCCTGGTATGAATATGGGAGGGGGAGGAGGTGACAAACAGGGCATCATTGGCAAAGCAGAGGAGGCAGGGTACGGGGTGGACATGGTAAGAGATGCATTATACAAACCCAGAGATGAAGTCCTTGCCCCATTGACTTCAATGGGGAAAAAATCCTCTTAACCCTACTGGGGCCAGAATTTTATTCCACTTTGAATTTGAAATGTAACCTGAAGCCTGGCAAGCTTCATGCATCCTGCACTTCTCTACATCTAGCCTGGAGATGGCTCCGACTCTGAGTCAGAGAGTTCACATCCAGCTCAGAACCTGGGTTTCCTCTATAAGGATGTAGGGAAAGAGGTTGGAGTTAGGGTGCCAATGAAGCCACAGAATTCAACTTCATGTGGGAGGCTGTTTTCCCTCAAAGTTAAGGGGAAGGTCTCTAATGTGTAAATACCAATTTTGCAAACAAACACTTCTTCCTCCAAGAACTACCAAATAAAAAAACTTCTTAAAACCCAGACAAAATAGTTCAAAAAGATATTTCAAAGATAACACACCCCTCCTGAGAAATTGTAACAGAGCCCCCCTGCTTTCTACAACTCTGTAGGCTAATGGAGATAGAGTGAAGGAAGATAAAGCTGGGGTAAAAAATTAGGAAGTTGCATTTTGCTTGATTGTATATTTAAAAATTCTTTTGAGTGTAAGGCTTCTATCTATAGAAACACCCTTTTGTATAAGGGCACACATGTCTGCCCGACACAGCAACATGCAGGAGAAGAGAGGGAAGGAAAGCTTTGAAGCCTCCTATGGGACTACAGCTCTGCTTAATGAAATCCATTACAGAGCTCTGCTTTCAATAAGGAAAGGCGCTTGCAAAACACATGTCTAGCAATGAAAATGAGACTCTCCCATAAAGTGTAAAAGTTGTGACAAGCCAGCTACAGATGGGGATGACAAGGTTCTGCTGCCACAGACAGCTCAGAAAACATCCCAAAGTGTACAAGAGCCACAGGGAGTTCTGGGATTTCAATCACAGCTTGAAGGAGTCAAGCGCACCTGAAATACATTAGCTGCATGGTGTGTGAATCTACATCAATGTAGGTGAAATGATGCTACTTTCTTTGTACTTGCCCTTTAAATTGAAGGAATTTCCTTACCTGTCTGATGAGGTGAAGAGGGGGCACAAGATCTCCCTTGTGCTTGAAGCGCTGGGCCGGGTCTCAAGAAATCAGCAGCTCTGCCCTATGTGACCATGGGAAAGTCACTTTGGATTTCTGTCCCTCAGCTCCCCGCCTGTAAAATGAGCACAATTCAAGTTCATTTGTTTAGCATGGTGATTTAGATCTTTGAAGCAGAAAACCTCTCTCACCAGGTGTATTCAACTAGGTGTATTCAACTACTAGCACAATGGGACCCGGCTCTTGCTTGGGATCTCTATGTGCCACTATAATAAAATAATAATTATATAATAGTGCTGTGAGTCAATTCAAGATGGCTTTTAAAGGAGGAAACACTACACAGGGCTCCCACCTGATGATTTTATATTTGTTCATTTGTTTTGGTTTTCCCTAAACTAAATCATCCTAGACAGAAAGTAAATGATTTATTCTTTGTATGAGATGCACACAAAGGTCTCTAAATTAGTGAATGTGAAACTGGTTTAGTTTAGGTAAAATGGAAACCAACCAAAACCTTCTCCCAGTGCTGAATCCCTAATCCTATTTGTGGAACTTTTTATTGTTTTTCATTGCTATGCCTTTCAGTGTTTCCTGGCCTTGAATGAAACCAAATGAGGAAGTGCTGAAATCCTGTGAGAAAAATTACTCTGCCAGATACAGGAAATTATGATGTTCTCTCATCAGGAAGACTGTTCTGGTGAGATTTCTTGCTGGTGCTATTTCCTGCTTATTTCTATCCATTTAATAGCTTTGGAGGGGGTTCTTCTTAGCAAACAGCCTTTCAGAATCCAATCCCCTCTGAGATTCTTCCATTGTGAAAAGAAAGGCAGCATGACCCAGTGTTGAGACTATGGGAGATGTGGCTTCTTTTCCCAGCTCTGCCAGTGACTCACTGTGTGAACTTGGACAAGTCACAGAACCTATCTGTGCCTGTCTCTCCATCTCCAAAATAGGCATAATAGTTTTCTGACCAAACTGTTATAAGATTTAATTAATAATGGAGAAGTATATTGAAATCTCTTTTTGCCTCGTGCAGCATTGCCATGATTCACTGTCCTGGAACCAACCCTTATAAAAACTCTACTTCAACAACCCTTGTAAATTCCATTCTCCAGTGTTCTGCAGCATTGGTTCCAAACATTACAACATGCAGTGGTCAGGCTGTGACTTTTACATGGGTTAAATTAGGATAGAAAGCATGGAACTTCCTTCCAGAGCCCCTCCAGGGTATCCCAAGTAAAATCAGAAGGCATTCCCTAACCTGATCCTGAGAGCTGATCTTCTTATCTGTATTCCCAGTCCCTTCCAGCCCTCGAATGAGTCATTTAGGATTCTAGAATAACAATTCTATATCCCTAGGAAACACTTGAATACACGAATCACTCTCTGGACTCTCTTTTTAAGTGGATGTGTGAATTATTGTTAAATGCCTGCTTTTCTAAAGAGACATTGGGAAATATTCTACCACTGCAGCCAGTGTCTTGACATACTATACTGGGTAATGTAAAGATGCTCCAGAAGTTTCATTGCTATGAAAGAACCATGGGAAATACTTTCAAGTAGCTCTTCTCCTCCCCTTCTCTTTTCCTCAAACATCAGACCTCTAAATCTAAATCAACTTTATAGAATAAAGGCCATTTTTATAAGAAAAAATACATGTACGTTGTTTTTTTCATCCAGAGATCTTAACAAACATTACAAACACTGTATAACAGTGAAATGCAGCCACCCACCCCGAAATGCAGCCACTTCTGGGGTGGGACATGGCATCTGCTTAAGGACACACCAGTATAAAACTAGCAGTGAAAGCGGAGTGTACAGGGCACTGGGCAGGATAGTAATATGATCTGAACATCAAGGTTAAATGCCCCTAGGTTTTCATGAAACAGCATGGGATGATCGTAAATGGTCTGGAAGCTAGTTTTATGCCTTAGTTTGCTCCCATCACAATCTACCATCTTTTAAGACAGAGATGTCAAACTCTTTTAGGAAGAAGATGAATACTATTTTGAATCATGGCTGTGGGCCAGTCTGTAGATTTACAGCCACTTAATCCACATTGCAGATCACATTGATGCCAGCAAGAGCTTTGCCAAAGATAAATGTCTAAATATGATAGAGAAATTAAAATTTTAGTTATTAAAAAATCATAGAAATGCAGGGCTCAAGAGGTCATCTAGTCCAATCCCCGGTATTGTGCCAAGCAAACCTCAACCATCCCTGACAGATGGTTGTCCAATCTGATTTTCAAAATCATCAGTGATGGAGACTCCACAATATCCCTTAGAAGTCTATTCCAGAGGCTAACTACCTCTATTGTTAGAATATATAAGCTATATAAATATATAAGCTAAATCTCTCTTGATTCAGCTTCAGACCAGTGATCATGGAGAACAATTCTTTTCTCAAAACTAAACATGCCCAGTTTTTAAATCTTTGCTCATAGGTCAGGTTTTTTAAACCATGTATCATTTTTGTTGCTTCCTCTGGACTCTTACCAATCTGTTCTTGTGTCTCCTAAAGCATGGTGTCCAGAACTGGTCTCTGTACTCCAGCTGAGGATTCACCAGTGCCAAATTAAACAGGATAATTGCCTCCCAGGTCTTACATATGATACTCCTTAATACACTCCTGAATGATATTTGTCTTATTCACAGCTACATCACATTATCGACTCATATTGATCCTTTATAACGCCTGGATTCTTTTCAGTGGAACTATTGCTTAGCCAGTTATTCCTCATTTTCAAGTTGTGCATTTGATTTTTTCTTCCTCAGTGAAGCACTTTACACTTGTCTTTATGGAATTTCATCTTGATGAATTCAGACCAATTCTCTAATTTGTCAAAGTCATTTTGAGCTCTTATCCTTTCTCCAAAGTGCTAACAACTCTACCAGCTTCATAGCATCTGAAATTTTTAAGCATATTCCTCACTATTAATGAATGAATGCTATTAATTAATGAAAATGTTGACTAGCCCTGGATCCAGGACTGATGCCTGAGGAACCCTACAAAATCCTACCTCTCATTTTGACAGAGCCATTGATAACCATTCTTTGAGTATGGTCTTTCAACCAGTAGTCCACACACCTTACAGTAATTTTATCTAGACCACATTTCCCTAATGTGTTAATGAGAATGTCATGTGGGACTACATCCAAAAAATCCTTCCTAAAAATAAAGATATAATGTCTATAGCTTCCCCCTATCCACTATACCAGTAATGCTGTCAAAAGAAATTATATCAGTTTGGCACAATTTTTCTTTATAAAATTATACTGGCTATTCCTTATAACCATACTCTCTTTCAAGTGCTTACAAGCTGATAGCTCAATAGGATGTTCCAGTGTATTTGCACTATCAAATTTAGGCTGACTAGTCTATAATTCCCTGGACCTTTGTTCTTCTTTTCCAAGATAGGTGCTAATGTTTTCCCTTTTCCACTCATCCTCCAGAAGTTCTCAAAGATAATAGCTAACAATTCCAAATTTGCTACTCCAGTACCCTAGGATAAATTTAATCAGGCTTTACCAACTTGAATGCATCTAAATATTCTTCAAACTGACCTTTCCCTATTTTGATTTGCATTCCTTGCTTATTATCATATATATAGTAGCCCATTGTCTGTGCATCTGTAATGCTGACGTACACGGCCACGCCCCCCCGGCCATGTATGTCAGCACCCTGCCCCCCATCCCCTCCCTCTGTGGCACACTCAGCTGGGAGGGCTCAGCTGGGCCCTGGTGGGGGAGCAAGCGGCGGCAAGTGGCTGTTTGGGGTCTGCGCTCCCCATCCATGGAAAGGGGGCAGGGCTGGCCGGAAGGGGGGCGGGAATCAGATTGGGGGTGGGATTGGGGGGCTGTGGGGATGGAGGGAAGGATGGGGGGCCCGGAGGAAGGAGGGCAGGAAGCAGCGCTGGCGGGCGGGGGAGTGTCCGGGGTCCGTGGGGCTGGCTGGCAGGAAGAGGAGGTGGGAAGCAGAGCTGGGGGAGGGTCGGGGGCCATGGGGCTGAATGGGAGGAGGGGGGGGACAGAGGAAGGAGGACAGGAAGCAGACCTGGCAAGCGGGGGTGCAGCCACTGGCCGCAGCCGAAGTCCTTCCGGCCGTGCCCCCGGCAGGCGCTCCTATTACTTGCCAGCAGAAGCCTGGCGGGGGTGGGGCTGGGAGCCACTCTCCCCGCCCGGCTTCTGCTCCCAACCAGATGCTCCCAGCTGGGAGACGACTGACACCAGGAGCCTCTGGTCCTGTACAAAAGCCAGCTGGGAGGGGGGTGGCTGGGAGTCCCAGCCCCCGCCCCACCTGGCTTTTGAGCATAACCTCAGGACTCCCAAAACCAATCGCGCTCTGCCTCCCAGTCGCTCCCCAACCCCCGCCAGGCTTCCCTCCGGCGTCCAGCTGGAAATTCACAAAATACCGAACATTGCACATTTCTGGTATTTTCTGAATTTTTCTACCAGACAGATGGTGCAAATACCGGACTGTCCGGTAGAAAACCGGACACCTGGCAACCCTAGCCCCAGCAGGAGCGCTGCTCTGCTGAGCCCCAGGTGGCAAGCGCCGTTTGGGGTCCACGCTCCCCATGCTGCCGCTTGCTCCCCCGCCGCAGCCCAGCTGAGTGGTGCTGGCGCTGCGCTGCGCTGCTCAGTTGAGCCCTGGTGGGATGGGAAGGGGGGTGGGGCGGTGACATACACAGCCAGGGGCGGAGCCGTCTACATCACCACTCCCCTTCCCCTCCCGCTGTGGCACTCAGCTGAGTGCTGCGCCCTTCAGCCGGGCCGCCGGGGGAGCCAGCAGAGCAAGGGGCCATTTGGGCTCCCCCAGGGTGGGAGGGGAAGGGAAGGTGGTGACATACACAACCCCGCCCTCTGGCCATGTACGTCACTGCCTCACTCCCTCCCTCGCGGCAGCCTGGCTGAGCAGGCAGCACTCAGCCAAGCACCATGGCAGGACGGAAGGGAAAGGGGAAAGGGTGTGGGGAGAGAGGCAGGAGAGGGAGAAGAGAAAGAAAGAGATGGAGACAGAGGCAGGAGGCAGAGGAGAGCTGAGAGAGAGGGGGGAGGGAGACATGGAGCGAGAGCATTCAGGAGAGAAGACCTGAAAATCCCGTCTTATGATGTGCTAATTGGCTAGTTTATAATAAACAGTTAACTGTAACATTGAAAACGTAGTACAGGTTGAACTTCTCTAGTCTGACACTCTCTGGTCTGATATCATCTGTGGTCTGGCATGATTTTAGTTAGTCAGATGTCCACTTATCATGGATGTGGCCAAGTCCCAGCTCTCAGTGTTCTGTGCTGTTATTTAGCTCTAATTTATCCCTAAATGTCTTCTAAGAACCCAGTAATCAGTGGAAGTGTTAGCAATGCTGCTAGACAATATTGACCTCCTGTGGTCAGGCAAATTCTCTGGTTGGGCACTGGTCAGGTGCTGAGGATGCCAGACTAGGAGGTTCAACCTGTAATTGGAATAACTGGGAAACAGGGGAGTAAAAAAGTCATTGTTTCAGCAGGAAGTACACACCTGTCATATCCCCACAGTTTCACAATGGTGCACATGTCCCAAAGCTATTATTGGAGGCTGTCTGGAGACTTGGGAAGACATCACAGAACCAGTACATTACACTCCGTTCACTTTTGCAAGGTTTTCTTCACAACTACGAGGACTAGATTTTTTTGTTTTGAATTAAAGTTTAGATTCTTAATATGCCATGTGGGCTACATATATACACAGATTTAGCCAGATCTAGTCCGCTGATACCATGTGTGAAGCCACTGTCCTGACATGTTGTGATACTAGTTTAGAGAAAGAGCACAAATCAGAAGTCCCAAATCCTGGAGCACCTTTCGGTTTCTTTGTTGATAATCTGCCATCCAAGAACTGACCAGATCCCATCCTGGTTAGCATATAAGATCATACACTGGCATGGCTGCAGAAAGACTTACAACCCCTTTCCATTAGCTTGCCTGGAATCCAGAAAATAGACACAGAATTCATTTCTCTCTGTTGCTGTCAGGTTAGGGGGATGAGGTTAGCGCACTGTAGATTTTCAGATGGCTTTAGGAGATTTACTTTTGTTGTGATAAAGGGATAAACTCACTTAAAGATTTTTTCCCCTCCCCTCTGCTGCTTCTTCTCATTAAATGGTGAGCAGCAGAAATAAAGGTCAACCTTGCAGCAACAAAATGCAAAATTCAGCAAAAATAAATAAATAAAAGCATTTGATGTTCTGTTTTGATCCTCCCATCAATACTGAACGAAAGGCTATATCAAAAGAAGTGATACAGCAATGTTAGCATGCACTTGGGGGTGGGAAGAAGAGCAAGAGGGACAAGGGCAGTTTGGAGTCTAGGTTAACCAGACACAAGTTAGAAAATATTGGCTCTCAAATCTAACACTCATGTCAATCGATTCTATTCTTTCATGTCCTTTTTTTTTTTTTAACTTGAAAAGTACGTCTTTCCCAATGTGCAATATTTAATTAGACCTTCATGAGATTTTAAAGCAGGCTCAGAGGATTTTCATAACTCCATCATCTTGCAAGTTCACATGCCAAATTTACATAAATGGAGACAAAGAGATTAAAACAGCAAGGGCTATAATGAAAAATGCTGCAGTCAGAGACCTTTCAAGGAACAAAAGGGATAAGAGGAAAAGATATTTTTTTAAAAGAAAGTAAAAAGGAGTGAAAGAAATATACACTAAAGGGATCTTTTAAAAAGGAAGAGTTACCCACTAGATGGTTAATAATAATAATAATAATAAATTAATACATCTTTTCATCTAGAAATCTGAGAAATTTTATAAAGAAAGGAAAAGATCAATATCCCCATTTTGCAAGAGGGGAAACTGAGGCAGGGCAGTGAGGCAGAGACTGGTCCAAGGTCACGTAGCATGTCAATAGCAGAGACAGGAACAAAAGCTCTGTCTCTTCAGCATTATTCCATTTTCAGTCTCGTTGATACGATCAGTCACTTGCTGCTTCATTGAAATGCTTTTCTCATTGTCTGCTGTCAGGCAAAAACTCTAGAT
This sequence comes from Pelodiscus sinensis, assembly GCF_049634645.1. NCBI lineage: Eukaryota > Metazoa > Chordata > Testudines > Trionychidae > Pelodiscus > Pelodiscus sinensis. The sequence continues at coordinate 162,220,053 of NC_134713.1, read as the reverse complement.
GGCATACATTTCACAGTCCATTTTATATTCTTTTAATCCTAATTTAATTCCTTTTCAAATGATGAGACCCCACAAAGTTAGATTCCTCTATGGAGAAGCCAGTTGTGGTCAGGGAAAATCAGATTTCTGGCTCAGACTGAACTCTTACTCTTAACCACATGTATTTTGGAAGCACTTGGTGGCCACTACTGAGACTGGTGCCCACTACTAAGACTGGTGCCCAGTTGTGCTAGGCATGGTAGAAACACATGGAGACAACCCCTATGCCAAGAGTTAACAGCCTAAATAGACAAGGCAGAAGGAGAAAAAAAGACACAGAGAGGTGAAGTGATTTGCTTCAGATCACACAGCAAATCAGTGACAGAGACAGCAATACAGAATAGCAAAGGCCATGTAGGGACTGTTCCTGTGTGCGAGACAAGGAATGTTTTACAGTGATGCAAGAGCTGAGTCCCTGGATAATGCTAGGAGCAAGAGACATTTACAAAGCAAAATCCAGCCATCCTTTGAGCAGTCTTTTACAACAGAGTTCATGCTAGTTATTTTGTATGTGTCTGGTTAGATTGTTTTCAGTAACACTATTGTAATCAGACTCAGGAGCTGCAATAGAGAGAGTCTGGGTGGAGTCTACAGGGACTATTGTGGAAAGAATAAGCAAGTGGTTAAAGCAGGTGAATGAGTTGGGATTCATGGGATCTGTTCCCAGCTTTGCCACTGATCAAGCTTATGACTATAAGCAAGTCATGTCATTTATCCATGCTTCAGTTTTATTAATAATTAAACAAATAATTTTACTCTTACTTACCCCTGAGGGATGCCTACTTCCATCAGAGTGAAATCCACCTATATGCAGAGAGCCAGTGCAGGGTCTAAGCCAGTGGTGAAAGTGACTTAAATTTGTGTTGTAATGCAACCCTGTTCTTTAGGGATGGGAGAAGGGCTCATGGCAGGGGGTAGGGTTATATAGAGAGAGAAGGAATCAGGGCAGAGGGTTGGGAGGTGTGGGAGCTTCAGGTTAGAAGGTGAAGGTAAGAATCAAGGTGGGCAGTTGTTGGGGGGCAGGGCAGAGGGGTTGGGGTTGCTCAGGGCTGAGAGTGCAGCCATCACACTGCATGGCTGCTGGATCCCCAGGGCAGGCCAGGGTGGCAGGGACTGTTCTGCCTAGTCACCAGATCCTTGGGGCTGGCCTGGCCTCCCAAGCACCAGGGCAGGTTCCCGCTTGTGCGGTGGCCGCATTGCCTAGGGTGCCAGCAGCATCCAGAGCCATGACCCCAGCCAGCCAATCTTTTGCCACACCACAGTGCACCAGCTTACTTTCAGCTTCAGTCTAGGCACCACTGACACCCTCAAGTGGGATATAAGGAATGCACAGACATTGTGCCCGTCCTCTGCACTGAGATGAATTTCACCCTGCATTTGCAAAATCCTCTGGGATCTCTAGACAAAAGGAACTGTTAGTATTGCAAAATAGTTCCCCTTGTTATCTGTGTGGGCTGGGAGAATGGTTCACTTCTCTGCACTTTATGATACCAAGACATTACAATTTGTTTGTAGCAATAATCCTTATGCCTGGGTTGTGTAGCTAAAATCCTAACATGTTTCTGCGATACAACTAATTAGTGATATGCACAGGGGAGATGTTACAGATTCACAGGCTACTCTCTGCTGCAACAGGGTTGACAGTGATGGCAACGTGCTCTGCTCCAAAGACAGATTGTAGAGAAGAGGAAAAATACTATTGCTTGAAAAGGACTTTGTCTATATTTGCTATTTCCCTCCCCCTATATACTTGCTGGCCTGATTTATTTGGAAGTGTAAAATTTATTTTACTAGGTGTTTTTTAATGGTAGTTGTTATGCACTCTAATATAATTATCAATAAAACTCTGGCTATATGAAGGCAAATCTACATTCATCCTGGGATACCAACGGAGTGAAAAGCACAACCTGGAGTTTAACATTTGTCTCCTGGTAGTAAAAGGTTAAATTTTCTAAAAACAAGGGGGATCCCACTTATCTAACCTGCTTGGCAGTGGGATCAGATAAACCAGAAATGTGGACAAATCACAAGTCAATATATAGTGAAATACAATGGCGATTCAGTGTGAAAGTGCATATAACAGAGATTCTACTGAGCTCTGATGACCCCATCACCTCAGTCTTCTCTTGCCAATTCCTGCTCCCCTAGCTCATTGCAAACTTCACTCTCTTTTGCTCTCTCAATTATTATGCGACCCAGTTTCACCCACTTCTTTGGCCGCAGAATAAGGCAATCAGGACTTGTGCTTTGAAGTGTAAACAAATTGACACTCAGGTCAGGAACAGAGATGTGAGAATCTCAGCAGATTTGGTCAGCAAACCTATTTTCATTTTTTTGTTTCCGGTCCTGATTTTTGCTCTGAGATTTCAGGTTCCAATGGGCCAAAACCCCCAAAATACAGAGGGGCACTGTGATGTGTTACATAGGAGGCTTTAGAGTTCACCAAGAACTTAACAGCCCAGAGTTCATGAAACTTGGCTAATCAGTTTCAAGGTTGGGGTCGATTATGAAAGGTTTGCACAACTCTAGTTAGGGATGACTGTTTTACCCTCCACACACATGCATGCCATTGGCCAGCCAGCCAGGTGCATTATGGGTATCCTTTTCCATTTTCCTCTCATGCATCAGTTATTGGCTACAGTGGAAGGCAGAATAATAGGATAAGCCAATGGTCTAATTTACTGTGGCACATCCTATATTCCTATCCACTGGAGCAAAGGATAATTGTTCACTTCTTTTTTGGAATGCATTCAAAATGTCCATTGCTGCATTTCAGAGAACGTGTAGATAGCTTACTTCTTCTGGCATCTCCATCACCTCCTCCTCCTTTGAAGGCGCCTACTAGTGTCAGGTGATTATTCCTATTCTTTGTCTGATTGGCTGAACACAATTCTCATTTACGTGCATGAATGTGCACTTAATAGGTCTTATTCACTCCCCCACCCCCTATGATGCTGCTTAGTATGATTGATTAAAATCAAAGTATCTATCTATAGCTCCTTCCTGTGGATACTGAGGATTATAGATTGATAGAATTATTTCTCCAGAAGAGGCTGTTCTTTATGAGTGAAGGGGTGAGACTCAGAAACATTTTGTCAGAAAGGGGCTAGTTACAGGAAATGACTGTTTAATGGTCAGTGGATTTGCAACCAGAGGGCCCATGTTCCCTGAAGTGGCTCTTATTGCAGAGATATCAGACAAACAGGAACATAGGGAGTTAAGCTGGAAGCATTTCAGCCTCGTGGACAGAGTAGTCTGCAGGATTGAATAACATTTTACTTCTTCAATTTAACCCACATTCAGATTCACTCTTTGTTAATGAAACATGGTAGCACCCTTGGAGATGTACATTCTCTGCAGAATGAGCCATGAAATCCCCGGAGTCCCATAGGTAAGGCAGAATCTGCTGTGAAAATAGCTCAGGCTGGTCTGTCACACTATTTCTTCTGGTTCAGATCATTTGTAAGAATTTTTTTTTTCCATTCAGGAACACCCCATCATAGGGGAGCTGCAGCGGTCCATCACAGGCACACCGGGGACAAAGGACCAAAAACTTACTACCGATGAGGGCAGACCTGTTGCAATCAGAAGGATGGAGAGACTACTGAGAGGAGATGGCCAACAATCAGAGAAAGCAGGCACTGGAGTACAACAGACGAGCTAAGGGCCTATTGATCCTGGTTACAGAACTCCTGTGAGGATTCAGCCATTAGAGACACATCAGAAGCAGTGGCCTAACAAAATCCTTAGGGGTGCAGTGGTACCCAGATCATACGAGGTGACTAAGCAAGAGGGACAAGTGATCAGAAGGATCAGGAGACATTTACAAGCCAGCAGATACAACATCCAGATAAATGAATCTGCCTTAGATTGCAAGCTTTGTATTCTTTTCTTAATAATCTGCTTTGTTCTATTTGCTGAAATGTAGCCGTGTTAGTCTGGTGTAGCTGAAACAAAATACAGGACTATGTAGCACTTTAAAGACTAACAAGATGGTTATTAGATGATGAGCTTTCGTGGGCCAGACCCACTTCCTCAGATCACTATTTGATCTGAGGAAGTGGGTCTGGCCCACGAAAGCTCATCATCTAATAAACCATCTTGTTAGTCTTTAAAGTGCTACATAGTCTTTAACTGCTTGACATTGTTAATAAACTTATTTCTGGTTTATAATATAACCCAGTTTATGTAATTTCTAACCGGGGGTGCATGAGATGCTGTGCATACCTTCCTTTACACTGAGGAAGGAGGTGAACTTCATATAACTTTGTCTTTGTACCCCAAGGGGGAGTGAGCTCCTGGATGTTGTAGTAAGTCCCTTCAGCTGAGTTTTCCTAGACCTGATCTCAGTGTCTGTGCTTTCAGCTGGGGATGGCCCTTTCTGTGTGCTGTGCTAGAAGAGGCTTTTGTGCCTGGCTCAGCAGGATAGCGTTTAAGGGGTGGGAGGTCTCGGCTGGCAGAATAGACTGAGTCAGTCATAGCCCAGCGCCTCAGCTGGCATCTCAACTTGTCACATATGCAGTAGATAGACAGGCAATAGCATGAATTTGGAATCACAAGAAACTCTAGATAGACTGCAGAGAAGATAAAATACCTGACGATTTTGAAGGATACATAAGGATGGAGAAGTTCAGTGGGATTTTTGGGCAGAGGTTCAGTTTAGTCCTTATTTATTCAATTAGGTTCATTTCTCCTAAGGTCTTGTCCTATGGAAGCATGTTAGTTTTGTGTTACTTACTGCTTTTGGGGATAAAAGAAGAAAAAAAATGTGTGTGCCTCCACCGTAATTTGTCTTATCAACTCTGTCATGAAAAATAGCATTTTTTCTTTGCAGGTTGTAGTCTCCAAGAAACAAAAAGTAGTAGTGTGCAAATAACAAAATCACAATAGCCACATAGCCTCATATTTCACAGTCTTAAATGGAGGTGGGGAAAACAGTGCTTTTTGCTTGTGGGAAGCATGGGGGAATGTGGGCTGCACTGAAAGCATTAGTAAAATGATTTTAGGGTTTAAGTTTGCATGGATTGACGGGAGTTCTACGTGGGTCAAGCAATCCTGAGAACAGAAAGCAAAGCACCCAATAGCCAGAAGAACTTGGTTTAGGAGGGGTTAAAGCCAAGCAGAAATGCTGACTTTGCATTTTTTCACTGAACATATGGGGAGGGGAACAGGCATTTGCCCAAAGCTTGCCCCAGCCCCCTCAAGATGAGCCCACAAACTCAGCCACCAATTGTTCCCTCAAAAAATGTGTGAACTTGTTGAACTACTCTATGTATTTGGACCAGTATTTGAGTTTGCAATTAACTGAGTTAGAAACCAGGTGAGTTTTGTGCTCTTTCAGGTTTTATAATGAAAGGTTCTCAGAGCTCTAATTATAAAAGCAAAGTTCAAGCTCTTCTGTGAAGCAGCCTTTGAAGGAGATGAAATTTTGCCCTTAAAAACAGTTTTGTGGCCAGATCCCTGGAGAGCAGGAGGAAAGGTGATTTTTCCTGGTTCATCAAGCATAAAGAGGGGTACTAAGTTGCAAAGAGCAAGGCAAAGTGGAAGCCCTGCATTAAGGAGGGCAACAATCGGGCTTCTGAGTAGTTCAGCTTGGGGAAGTTTTTTTCCTTACTAAATCATTTGTGGCGAGACAATGAGGAAACACTTATTTTAACTGTTAACTAGAGAAACTGTTCAGATCTAGTGAGTGTAAATGACACAAAAATGTGAGAGAGAAAAAAGCACAGGCGAGAAAAATAAACAGAGGAGCATTCACATGGGATGAAGGAGGTCCACTGGTTCAAATTCAATCACCTCCAAATACAAAGAACCACTTAAAGAACATTCCTGCTGGGATCAAGCTCACCTACACATTATTAGGCACAAAGGCCCAGCTCTTACATCATCATGGATTGGCAGCAGAGCAAATATAGCAAAGGCCTTATGTGACTATTTGGTTAATAACACACACAAATTGGGCAATCTAGATGTAAGGGTCCTTTTTGCTTACTGGTCATAGCAAAATTCTCATGAGTGATATTTTCATCTGTAATCATTCTTCTAGGGAATGAAAGCTTTGTGCTACTCTTGCCAGTGTTATCTCTGGGTAAAGGGTTATGGAAGGAGGGTAGCCATCTTGAAATCCAACTGGAGGGACAACACAATGGGTTTGAACTGCTTTCATATACATGGATATAAAACCAGGAGTCACTCCATGGAAGTCAGTGGAATTACACTAATATGTGAGAAAAATCAGTCCTTTCGTGATGGAGGTAATCAAACATACACCACATATTGTATATTATAGCACATAGCAATCCTTCTGCTGAAATCAGTTTGCACCAGAAAGTACTGCACAATTTTAATTTTGTTCATTACTAGAAGCTAAAAACAAATGGCTAATTGATTAACTTGAAAAGATATGAAATTTATTGCGGGATTTATTTTCTGAATGGTCTGCCTACCTGTAACACTGATGGCAAATCTCCAACCTAAAGCTACCCCTTGTCGCTAGGATTTTCCGGTTTATTTTTTAGACTGTCACTCCCTAAAAAAAGAAAAGTTTAGTGTGGGAATGTCTGTCACCTCATCAGGAAATTGAATAATAAATGGCCATCCTGAAGAACTTGAGTGTGAATCATGGAGGTTTTCAAACCCTAGCTTACTGGTTCAATCACCTTTTGAAGTCAGTTATGATGGCTCAAACCTGAATGAGCTACCTGCGTCATTCCCAGAGTTTGCAGTGATGACAAGTAACTCACAGGGAAGCTGCATTAATGACATCATTCTTGCACTCTAATTCTTTCCCTACTTCCCTTCCTAGCAACTGCTAGCCAGCACACCTAGGGTCCCAAGGGAGATATTGTCCAAGAGGCATGCTTATGTTCTCAGAATGTAAAGATACAGATGCTATTGTTGGCATATCTGCTCTGACTAACTGTGCCCTGATTTAGGCAGACACTTTTCTTAACATAGGAGAAAAATCACTTTTAAAAGGGAACACAGGGGACTACATGGATACAGTCATCATCATTAGCACCATATAAAGAATCAAGTGCTAGTCAGAAATAAGAATACTGCACAGACAAGCTATTGAGATGAGCTTTGATAGGCTTAGCAGCACAAACTGTAATATTTCTCTCTTCTGAGAATGAAATTTGGAAGTAAGGGGGATGAACCAGTAATAAAACTGTTATAAAATGGGGGGTGGGGATTCTCCCTATGGATCTGTTTAAAAAACAGTCAGGCAAATTAATGTTAAGGCCTTTATTTTTATACAAGATACGGGGGGGCGGGGAGAGAATTAAATATGTAATGAAATGGCTAAAAAAGCTAAGCAAGGAAATTACATTGTGTGCAATGAATATGTAATAGTCATATTTCCAGATTTTGAGAAAATAAACCAGTTCTATAAGAGACAAACCTACCCAATTCAATTGCCACCAGGTACCAGGTGACACGAAGGCATCTAGTTTAAATCTATGAAGTATACCATATTTGTCTATCATGTTAGGAGAAGAGGTCTTCTTGTGGTGGCAGGGTTACTTCACTTGTTTCACCTAGCTCTTTCTTTGCTGGAATTGTCCCAGCTACCTCAGTCTTGTCCTTGCTTGTAGGACAACATTGGGTCCTGGATTGACTTTTTAGGCCATCAAATATAATCAAATCACATTCAATGTCCTCACATTGTGTTGGGTAGTGAGAACATTTTTGACTCCACAGCATAACTAGACCTGGGTGAACTTTTCATAATGAATATGTTATGAGATTAATTTAAGCCCATGTATTTCATTTTTCACATATTATCCATTTATTTGAAACTAGTCTATCTACTTTGTGTGACCATCCTTCACCATATGGAGAGCTGTGTTATGAGCAGAGTAGGCCTTTGCAGGCCCATGGGCCTACTGCTCTGTCCACCCCAATTTAAAGACCTTAAAAAGAATTTTAATGTCAATTGAAGCCAACCAATCAATCTAGAAGTTTTCCTTAGAAAAGCCTTAGAAATGTAACCCATATAAGCCATCACTAGGGCTGATGATGGTCACTAATTTTCCTCATGCATTAAGCGCTAGAAACTCCAGGTTCAATTCTGCCCATTAGGCTATGTCTACACAGCTTCCCTCTTCTGCAAAAACTTATGGAAATTAAGCACAGATTAGCATATTGCCATGTTTCATTTGCGTAAATAATTAGGAGCCATTTATGTGCAAGAGGTTTTTGCGCAAAAAGTCACTGTGCAGATGGTGCCTTTTTGCACAAAAACCTCTTGCGCAAAAACGGCTCCTAATTATATATGCAAATGAAGCGCAGCAATATGCTAATCCTCACTTCATTTGCATAGGCTTTTGCGGAAGAGGGAAGATGTGTAGACGAAGCCTAAGTGTTACAATAGCACTAAAGCTGGCACCAGCTCCTTAGCAACTAACTGCCTGCCTGCTGAACAGCCAACATGACCTCTAATCACAAGGAAGGGACGATCAATAGCAAGTGAAACTCAAGACCCCTGGAGTAAGCAAAGAATTGAAAGCAAGAAAAAATATATATGCATATGCAAGCTATGCTTACCACAGGCAGGTATAACTGATGATACAAGCTATAGGGCAGTGGGGAATCAAACATATTCCTTCATTGCTCCCAGAAAATCTTACATATTTTATGAAGGTTAGGTTGAACCAGGTTGCTCAAATGCTTATGTTCTACCATGCATATTCTTGATTGGTGTTCCTGCAGAATACAACTCTTTGAAACAAACTGTTCGGGACATATTTGAAGTCTTCAATGAGTTAAGAAAGACTTCTCAGGAGGCTGAAGAATATCCATGTAACATGAACTGGAGTATCCACGTGGAAAAATTAGTGAGTATGGCATCAAGCTCCACCACTCCCATGTCTCTTGTGCAATGGGGGCCTTGCTGACCAATTTCTTTCCTTCCGCTCCCCCATGCTTCTGGAGCATTTGCAGCATTCAGGAAGCTCTGAGAGGGAGTGGGAGGAGCAGGAATGGGGCACACTTGGGGAAAGCAGTGGGTTGGAGGTGTGGCCCAAGGTGGAATGGAGTGTGGGTCAAGCATCCTCCCTGTCTGGAGAGGAAGATGACATCAGTGTGCCTAAGTACTATATTTAGGAACCACTGCCATCCCCAAAACTCCCTCTTGGCTGATCCCAACCCTACAGGTGTGATACGTTGTTATTTTATGTTACACACTCAAGTTGCATTGAGAACTCAATTTTTTTCTAAAATAATATAAAAAGGCAAGCCAAATTCAACCATAGGGGAGAATAGGTAAAAAGCAGCCACTGCACACCTTGTCTCCATCCCCCTTCACTCCACAACACAATATCTCTTCTCTATCAGGAGTTTGACCTCTCTGGGCCACTTCCCCACTGATGTGCTTAGAAATCTCTGTAAGAACTGTTTGATCCTGGGGATTCAAATCAAAAGGCCTGCCACATTCTGTGACAGGTAAAATTGACTTATTTTAAGGACTGGTCAATTTATCAAGTTGTTGGAACAGTGAGATTGTCACTTGCTATTATCAATGATATATACTGTTTGGAGTAATCCTGAGCATCAAGTGAACCACAGTTAAATTCATTGGAAGACCAGCTTCAATAAAAACAAAAGCCACATCATTGAGGTTTTGGCATGGTAGGCAACTCCTAGTTAAAAGTGTAAGGATATTTATAAAAATCAGGATGTCAGAGAAGAGGAGCAAGGAAAGGAAAATAGTAGGAACCAAACTAAGGGGTAGATTTGCTGTTCCTCTCCAATGTGTCCTGCTGCGAGTATATCTGACCTGAGAAAGGAAATTGAAATTATGTAGTTTGTTTCTCTACTATGCTTCTTCAGTTTCATGCATGTGCAGTCTCAGTGAAATCAGTGGAGTTGCATAAAAGAATGAAGAATCACAAGATTTTACCTTAATTTTGTTTTCTAGTTATTGAGGCTATGTCTAGAGGTATCCTGGAAGTATCCCACAAAAACTCTGCCACGTCCAAGGAACGTGTTTGCTCTTCCACTTTTTTTCACAGAAGAGCAAATGCACTCTTTCGAGGAGCCCTGTAAGCCTCATTTCACAAGGCATAAGCACTCTGCTGAAAGAGGAGGCATTTCTGCCATTTGGCCCCATCTAGATGGCGGAAAAGCCTGAACCAGAAAAAAAAGCAGAAAAAGCTACACAAAATGCGGAGCGCATTTTGTGTAGCTTTATCTGCAAAAATTCCGCTGTCTAGACCTAGTCTGAGAAGCTAAACCTCTCAAGTTTTTTATAGTACAGGTGTCATTTTCAATAATTATCACCTTGTTGTATCTGCAAGATAGCCACAGAGCTGAGCAAATACCTGTACATGCTTACCATGTACACAGACATGCATTTTGACATCTATTTTACAGAAACAAATGAGTGCATATCCATATTTTTAGCCCAAAGGCTCTGCTCTTTGTAAAATTGGCCTTAAGAGTCCCAGTACTTCAAAGCACAAGTGAGATGAACTCAGCTTACTAACTTGGTTTGTCAAAGAACAAAGTGCCCACTATAGCATCCTCATACCCATCCTCAAAAGAAATTGTGATTTTGTCATAAAAATCCAATCACTACAGCTATTGACCTACTTGGTCTAGAGGAAGCATCGGTTCATAATTAAAGCTTGTCTGGAAGACAGAAAATCTAGACTTTCCTCCCTCACTTTCTCTATGACTTTCCAGACATCCCTGAGTCCTACTCTTCACTAGGGAAAAAGGTGTGTTGCTAACATATAGTAAAATTGTATTCTATCCAAAGTATTTACAGAATGCCCAGATCTGTAGACAGACAGTAGACAGCACTTTGTGACTAAGTTTCTCATTCTGTGATAGAGATCATTCAAAGAGTTTATGAAATTCATCCAATAACTGAATTGCAAAACTCAGTCCAATTCTTGGATAAAAAGATGAAGTATATGTAAACATAAGAAAATATAAGACGTAGCCTGTCAGGTATCCAGTGCTACTCAGTTAGGGCATGTCTGCACTAGGAAATCATTTCAAAATAATAACTCCTGAAATAACAAAATCAAAATAGCATGTCCCAACTACAGGGGAGCCTCGAAATTAGTCTGAGGCAGGTTCCATTATTGTGGACGTGCCACCTCAACTTAGAGCCCCAGGAAGCACTGGGGAGTAATTATTTCAAATTACTCTGGGGAGTAGTTATTTTGAAATAGCAGCAGCAGAGTGTCCACACTAACACTATTTTGAAATAAGTGTTATTCCCTGAGGAACACAGAAGTACTGATTTCAAAATAAACAGCCCATTATTTCAAAGTAACAGGCTTGATAGTGTGGACACTCCACTTGCTATTTTGAAGTCAGGGGGTTATTTCGAAATAGCTCCCCAGTGTAGACCAGGGCTTAGGTGTTCACCAGAGGAACAATGCAATATTGTTGGCAGAGAGAGTTTGGGGGTCCTAAATCATTTTTTGTCTCTAATGGTCTGTCATGTTAGAAGCTACATTATTCAGATGACTAGTCATTTAGAGTGCCTCAATATTTGTGTGCCCAGCAAGGGAGCTGTTAAGAAACCTATATAAAATAGCATCTATCAAACACACAGATGTATGTACATTACAACAACAACAAAAAAATGCCAAAACAAAGCATTCCACTGCACACACAGTTTTTCCCCTCAGGTGAGAGAAAGCAAACCACACAAGACAAATGTTGGACACCTCACTTAATGCACTAGCAGAAGACATTAAGACATCCAGACACCATGGTGATGAGAGCAGAATAGAATATGCTGAGCATGTGGCCTCTGGAGGGGCATGGGAGGAGACTCATGCCATGCTTTAGAAAGTGGACTTGTGGCCACAGATATGCTTACCTCAGAAGTACTTTGAGCAAATTATCTCATGTAAACTCACAAACATAATGTCTTAATCCTCTGGATCGATTTATCTTATTTTGGTGCATGCATCATTCTTGTGTATAAAATTAGACATTTGACATATGGAATGGTTTATGGTTTTAAAATGTGTAAATGAAGGCCATCACAAGTGTTTCCAAGACTGGGACACCTTCATGTCTAGCAATCATATGCAAATAGCCTTTTTTTCTGAAGTCTTAGCAAGTCACATGACCTACCTAACTGGTAGGGACTGGTCAGGTAGCTTCCCATGCAGAAAGCAGGAATCTTTAAAACAAGGGGAAACTTAGGAGCTTCTTTGTCTTTGCCTGGCACACACAAAGGAAAGAACAAAAGACCCCAGGGTGAAGAACAGCTCTGTTTTGGAAGGCTTTGCTAGAAAAGAAACAGTTTTAGGGTTAATTTGTAATGAGTTTGTGTACTGAGCTTTCAGTGTTAGAGTTAGCAAAGCATTTTCTGTTGAGTTTGTAATCTACTTTGCTCTGCCTGTTCTCACTTATTACCCCCTAAATCCTACTGCTTGTACCTAATAAAATCACTTTTATTTTCTATCAAGCCCAGTGTAAATAATTGTTATGGGGGGGGGGGGTGATCAATGTGTACATTCCCCCTTTCATTGCTAAAGGGGGCTTACCTAAATAATTCCTTTAGGGTTCTGATCTCATTTGGGGAGTGGTATCCCAGGAAACTGGGTGCTAAACTGCACTTTCCTTGGAACTGGAGAGATTCAGTGTCTGCACTGCTTCTGGGTGGCGGGGGTGGGCAGAGATCTCAGCTCAGTGTCTTGCCTAGAAGAGACCAGGGAGCTGTCCCAACAGGACAGGACAATTAGGAGCCCCAGAGAGCAGGAAGGCAAGATGCAGTGGCCTTGTCAGCATCCTGGGAGGAACCCCCAAGAGGTCTTCTGTGACCGCACCCCATCACACACCCTTAAAATGTAACCACCCAAAATCATTAGCCATATTTTAAGATGGGAGCATGATAGTTACAACATGAGAATAAAAGTCTTCAGAAATCTAGTTGAATAAGGTTTGTTTTTCATTTTTCTATCTCTTCTTTATTTTAGATATAGAATTATATATAGAATCATAGAACACTAGGACTGGAAGGGACCTCAAGAGGTCATCTAGTCCAGTCCCCTGCCCTCATGGCAGGACCCAGTACTGTCTAGACCATCCCTGATGGACATTTATGTCACCTACTCTTAAATATCTCCAGAAATGGAGATTCTACATCCTCCCTAGGCAATTTATTCCAGGCACTATATAGGCAAAGTACATTGCACTGCCTGCCACCTATTTCTGTAACATTCTGGTTTCTACTAAGTCAGGAAAAAAAGTGAGATTTGCCTCCTTAAACCCTATCATCCATCACCTTTAAGGGCAAACTGATACCCAAAAAGGGATTAGTTTTGGTTAGTGTGTTTTTCCTTTTTCCTTCCTGTATTACCTGTCCTTCCCTCTCCTCTTGACATTATCAAGTGTTTTTGTTTTGTTTTTTGACATCTGAAATAGCTTGTAAAAACCATTACAACGCTGCTAGCCTCTAATCACAAGAGACGCGGTCAAGGTCAGAGGAAGGAGAGTTGCCAGAAATCATGATGTTTTCTAGCAAATAAAACAGGACATGGCTTAACAGGATGTGAGTTGTTTTTTGTCCTACTGGTCTCATGCTGGCTGTATAACTCAGATGAAAGAAGAATAACCCCAAAATGAACTAAATCCCCTTTATTTTTTTTCCTGTGTCTAAAAAGTTTGTTAACTTATTCCTTTGGCTGTTAGTTCTCTTTACAGGCTTCAGAACATTGCCAGTTTCAAATGCAACCTGTATCAAAAAGAGCTGAGCGGTTTGGCTATTCTGCATTTCAGAATGAGTTGCGTTCAGGTTCCTACTTAAAAAAATTGTTCAAGTTCTGCAATACAAAACTTTGGACAGAGTTCCATTGGGAGTGATTAGACTATGCCTGTCACTCTCTTGTACAGCCAGATCCTTCACCATGGTAATACAATATTCAGTTGTACTCCTTTCTTCTCCTCTCTCACCGCCACTGTTTAAAATGGAGGACATGCTTTCTTAATGGAACCTGGATTTTTTAGTGCCCATGAGGACTATCAGAAATTGTTCAGCTAAGACCACTGGCCACACGCTTGATCTAATTGGGATTGACTGGAATTGTACTCTCTCCTGGAAACTTTACTTTTGTTTTCTCATTTTGTCAATTTCCTCTCATTTAAAATATAAATAATTTAGAATTATGGATATATTGTATATGAAAAAAGCAAGGAAGAATCCTCCCTGTAAGGCCAGAGAGTAGTAAGCAGATAACTCAGAAATAGGACTCTGCTGCCTGAACACATCCAGCCTTGGATCCCTTAGGTCTTGTTCCCCCATGCTAGAAGACTTGTTCTGCTATGGACAGGATTTTCCTTCACTAATTACCTTGCTTTTATTTAGAGAACAAATGTGAACCAGAAAATACAGGTAATTGATTTTTTTAAAGGGTCCTAGAATATTTAAAAATCCACCTGAAGGCAGCCTCACAGACAAGTCAATTGGATATCTCATTTGAATGACATTATGTTTATCAGTTCTTGACACCTACCTCTCCCTACTGAAACTGCACTGCAAATCTTAAAGGCTACATCTACACTGCCTAGTTATTTTGGAATAATGGACAGCTTAGTCTGACTTCTGTAAACCTCATTCTACAGGAATAACACCTATTCCGAAATAGCTATTTTGAAATAAGGAGTGTGTAGATGCTCCACTTCTGCTATTTCGAAATAGTCCCTTACCACGGCCATTCTAAGTTATTCCTCTTGGGGCTTTAAATCAAGATAGCACATCTACATCAGGGAAGCCTGCCTCGGACTAATTTTGAGGCTCCCTTGCAGTGTAGATGTGCTGTTTCAAAATAAGCTATTTCAGAACAGACTAACACGGTTACCTCTCTATAACTTTTTATTCCAGAATAGTTTATTCCAAAATAACTGTGCAGTGTAGAAAGTGGCCTGTGTGGTACTTCTACCCTTGAATGTTCAGAGTCTGAAGCAAAAAGGTCCGTAGACTGAGCTGAATCATATATTGTTTTGCCATACCCATTGGATGTGTCTGCGATTTGATAGTAGCGGCATATGATAATGTCTATCCATCTCACATGTTCAACCTTTGGTTGGTGTAATGTACTTACACCCAAAGTTCAAATCTCAGGTCAAATGTAGTCCAGTCTCCTCTTATTTGTCTTTAATTGGTATCCTAATCACAGCAATGAAACTTCAGAATACAAATATCAGTTCCTGTCTATCCATACATGTCCCATAACTTATTGTTTGCACCCTACAAGAAAAATCAATTAACTAGAAACCTTGTGTACGAATACAATGATAATCAACACATTGCTCTTGTTCTCTGACCTTGTTAATCCTGGTACTAGCCACTGACAATAAATCCTGTTGTGCAGGCCATTCAGGTTGGGTGGATAATATGAAAGAACACATAGGTCAAAGGGTTCGAGGTAGATCCTTATGCAGTACATCTGAAGCAATTGTCCATGTAAAGGACTTTGAAGACTGACTAAAAAGGTCAAAGCCAGACTTCACAGAATTGCACTTCATTAGATGCATTTCCTTTGTACCTTTCAATTTCCTCTCTGCCTGCCTCCCAGACACACAGAGATTAACACCCAGCACTGTTCTGCTGAAGGTGTTTATAAGGAGGATTATAGGATTCATAGAAACATAAAAAAATTTAGGAGCACAAATGTGTTATCTGGCCTAATACCCTTGTGGGTTAATATTAATATTACTCTCCTTTTCGCCATAACCCCACCTCTTCTTCCTTCTCTAGAAATACAAATAGAGGGTCTTTTGATTTTGTTCACAGTCTATTTCTATCTCCCCCCCCCCCATATTTGCTTTATATGGGTGCATCTACACTGCACTGTAACTTGAAATAAGATATGCAATTAGATCTGTGCAAATTGCATAGTATATTTTGATGCTATTTCAAAATAGTTCATTTCATCATTTGGCACTGTCTACACAGTGCCAACTTTTGAAATAAAGCGCTATTCCAAAATGCCCCTTACTCCTCATGGAATGAGGTTTATAAGGACGTCGGAATAACAAGCCTGAAATAACAGGCTAGCTGTGAAGATGTGGAATAGTTGCTTGGGGATTCTCTAGTCTCCTGAAATAGTGTGGTAGTGTAGACGTAGCCTATATGTACTAACCTCAGTGTGAAGTTTGCCTTGAATGCAGCCTCCCCTGTAAGCTGAGGGGCAGCATAGCTTCACAGGTGATTAATCAGCCCCACTCAGTCAGAGGCTCAGGGCTCCCTGCACTGAGTTGACTGACTGGGTGGGACTGATTAATCACCTGTGAAGCTGTGCTGCCACCCAGCCCACCTTAGAGGGAACACCTCCCAAATGCTCTTTTTATTATCCTTTTTTACTGCTCGGGAATGTACCCTCATTTTTTAACACTTTTCCACCAGAGATGTAGAGCAAATTTGTAATCGTTCATCTTCGTATAGACTCTTAATACTGTAATGAATTGGAAAGTGTCTGTCAAAGATCCTTGAATAGCCTTCTGTTATATAGAAGCACAACTCTGTCATAGGCCTTATACTGCTACCAACTAACAAAGATGCTCCTTTAACTTAAGTGATGTGTTGCCTGGGCTTTTTGGAAATTAGGATCTGAGTTTATCAGCACTGTTTTTGTGCGTTCTGAGTGGCCATAATCTCTGATACAGTAACACCTGTGAAGTCCTAGTTGACCACAAGTTTAATACGTCCTATTAATAATTTTCTCTTCACTGAAGTACCTGAAAGCACTTTATAGACATTAATTAGCCCTCACAATCCCCCTTGGAGGTAATTCTCCCCATTTTATAGATGTAAACTGAGGCACAGAGTTATTAGGGGATTTTCCCTAGGTCAGGAGTCAGTGATAGAAGAAGGAAAAAACCACAAGAAATCATAGTCCCTTGATCTAACCACTAGGTAATACACTCTCTTTAAATTTCATATAATATTAGCCTTGAATTATAGTCTCAACAGCAATATAAAACAGCCCCAAAATACAGTTCATTCTGAACATCAGTTGCAACATTATTGCAGTGAAGACTGTTCTGTTGTAAATTAGGAGAAAAACAATCAAGGAAGCGGGTGAGAGGCCCAGAGAGTGGGGTTTTGTATCAAGAGGTCAGGTGCACCCTGCTCTGCTAGCGAGTTCCGTAGTCTATAAATGAACATTGACAGATTGCAATGGTGGCCAGTCCTAGGGGCTGGCTTTGTGAAGCCTCAGGAAAACAGAGGGTGCAATAATCATTTCCATTTCTTTCTAGCTGTGGTGCTGGAAGAGGTGGCTAAGAAGGGGATTGGGGATCTGAACACAAGAAGTTTCCTCCCCCCTTCAATATAACCCTGAGGGACAGAATGAAGTGGCTAGATTTCTTAGAACTTCAAGCAGTCCCTAATATTGCTTATCTAGGTGTGTCAGGCCAGTGAGAACGGAATAGGAATTAGTACACCTAATGGTAAACTGACATTAGACACCTTTGTAAATCAAGCCAATGGGCTGGGCCTTGACAGGCCAAACACAAAGACAAAACAGAGTTTATAACCAAATGGTACAAAGCATGGATCATCTCAGCTAAGCTTCTCCAGTACAGCCCTTCCTGAATCACCCTAGCAAACTCAGTCCATGCTGGTCAGAACTTTTATAAAGTGCAGGGAGGCTTCAAATCACCATACCTTACCCAGTCCTGATTCTCTGCATTCAAAATATATAGCAGTGGCTCTTCCTCTACTCAAAGGTAAAACAAAAGGGAAAACTGTGTAGCACTTTAAAGACTAACAAGATGGTTTAATAGGTGATGAGCTTTCGTGGGCCAGACCCACTTCCTCAGATCATATTCTGGAAGAGAATTGGCATGACCATATATACCAAAGGAATACAATGAAAAAAGTGAACACATTATTAAACTGACGAATCAGTTTGGCTACGTCTAGACTGGCCACATAAGAAGGAATAGGCATGCAAAGCAGGCAAGTCAGAATAGGGAAATCCACGGGGGATTTAAATATCCCCCACGGGATTTAAATAAACATGGCTGCCGCTTTTTTTCCAGCTTGGGGAAAAGCCGGAAAAGAAAGTCTAGACTGGCGCGATCCTCTGGAATAAAGCCCTTTTCCGGAGGATCTCTTATTCCTACTTGCTGCATTGACTACAGATGTATCAGGATTGGGTCTGTGTTTTTTTATTCTGCTGTACGGTGTAGCTTCTTGATTACCTTTCTTGTAATTGATGGAGCTGGAAAGTCCATGGTGAGATCTAATACTGCATTTGTCTTCAATACAGAGAATTTTATTTTTGGGGCCTTTACTGATGGTTCAGTACCATGCAGGATGATTCACCAATAGGAAGGCAGAGAGAAAGAGAGAGAAATAAGCAGGAACAGCCCAAGGAAATCTTTATGCAATGTAAGTTTAGTGAGCTACTATATAAAATACAATCATATCCACAGAGTTGGATTAATAAAACCAACCTCAGAGCAGAGGTTCCCTTTTAAAATGTTCTGAGTCAGAAAGCTTTAATGAAATATAAGGGCAAGTAGAGAATACAATGCCTGTTGTCCATGACATACATGGGGCGATGCGCAAAGATAGCATAAGACCAGATGAATACTCCTATCCATTCCATCTCACCAGGTCAAAATTTCTGTGAAAAATGTCATTCTAGCCTTTGACCAGCCACAGAACTACTTCAAAAATCTCCAAATTTGACAGTGACAAAATTATCACAATTACAAATACTGACACAAAAACATAGGAAGAATTTCTGTGAAATTTTGTACCCTTAATTGTATTCTGTGAAAATTGAACCTCATTTTGCCTCTTCTTTTGAAGTTTCATGCATTGGTCACTGATAGAGACCGATTACCAGAATAAATGGACTACCAATCTGCTACTGTACAGTAATTTATCTGGCTAAGGTGAATTACTCTGTTATGCAGAATATAATCATAATAGCATCATCTGCCTTTAAAATGCATGAATCTATAACCCATTCCTCAAAAGTTGGAGAACATACATAAGACCACAGGTTATTGTTCAGTTGCCACATATTTTCCTTTATTGTGAATTATTATTTCTCTTCTGAAGAACCTCAAAGAAAAAGGATTAAAATCCAATGAAAAATACTGGTGAATTAAGACCTCTCAGTTTTTCCTTTCTTTATTATTAATCATAGAAACCTAGAATACTAGAACTGGAAGGACCCACAGGAAGTCCTCAAGTCCAGTCCCCTGCCCTGATGGCAGGGCCAAGCACCATCTAGATCATCCCTAGTAAATGTCTATCCAACCTACTCTTAAATATCTCCAGTGATGGACATTCCACAACCTCCCTAGGCAATTTATTCCCGTGTTTAACCGCCCTGACAGTTAGGAACTTTTTCCTCGTGTCCAACCTAAACCTCCCTTGCTGCAATTTAAGCCCTTTGCTTCTTGTCCTATCATCAGAGACCAAGGAGAACAATTTTTCTACCTCCTCCTTGTAGACACTTTTAGATACTTGAAAATTGCTATAATGTCACCTCTCAGTCTTCTCTTTTCTAAACTAAACAAGTCCAGTTCTTTCAGTCTTCCCTCATAGCTCATGTTTTCTAAACCTTTAATAATTTGTGTTGCTTTTCTCTGGACCTTCTCCAATTTCTCCACATCTTTCTTGAAATGCGGTGCCCAGAACTGGACAAAATACTCCAACTGAGGCCTATTCAGTACAGAGTAGAGTGGAGGACTGACTTCTCATATCTTTTTCACAGCACTCCTGTTAATGCACCCCTAAGTTTGCATTTTTTGCAAGTGTCACACTGTTGACTCATATTTAGCTTGTGGTCCACTATGACTCCTAAATCCCTTTCAGTAGTACTCTTTACTAGACAGTCACTTCCCATTCTGTATGTGTGAAACTGATTGTTCCTTCCTAAGTGGAGTACTTTGCATTTGTCCTTATTAAACTTCATCCTATTTACCTCAGACCATTTCTCTAGTTTATCCAGATTATTCTGAATTTTAACCCTATGCTCCAAAGCAGTTGTAACCCCTCCCATCTTAGTATCATCTGCAAACTTAATAAGCATACTCTCTATGCCATCATCTAAATCATTGATGAAGATATTTAACAGAACTGGTCCGAAAACAGACTCCTGTGGAACCCCACTTAATTATTTAATATTTAAATAACCATGAAACCAGTGAGAGGATTATTCTAAGAGGGGTGGGTGAGATTCTGTGGCCTGCACTGTGCAGGGGGTCAGACTAGATGATCATAATGGTCCCTTCTGACCTTAAAGTCTATGAGTCTATGAGACTTGTTTCAATTACCCACATTTAGTAGCAGTTTTGCCATAGGGGAAAAATACCTTCCTTCTGCAGCAGAAATGCCACAACTCTTCATGTAATCAGTCAGGCTCCTTTGAACACCCAGAGTGTAGTTAGTAGTTACACACAAAGTCAGGCAATGAGGAACATTGCAGATATGTTCATAGAGCTCTCAGCTGGGACTTGGCATAGCCAATTTCTAGAGATAGTCAAATATAAATTTGTTACATGGGAATTTTCAACATTTTGAATGTCTTCATTCTGAATTAGAACAAAAGGTTCACGTTTCCCATGGAATAGAAATTCTAAAAAAAAAATTATTTGGGTCCATCCATAGGTTTTGCTCAAATAATGTCACATAGTTTTGTTTCAACAATGTCAAAATGTGTTTTCATTTAAACAGAGTAAATGTGATTCATTTTGACCATGTCAGAACAATATAAATATTTAAAATAAAAATATAATACCACCATAATTTAAAATAAGAAGTCAAAATAAATTGTTTTTCTTATTTAAAACAAACTGTTTTAACACTTGAAAAATTTGTCAAAGTTGATGTTTCCATCAAATGTTTTGAATTCAACAAAACAATTTTCTATTGGAAAATGAAGTTATCAATATTTTTGCCCAACTCTGCTACTTTCCTTGCTGTTTTTCATTCCATGAAGAAGTACATCCAAAGGTAGGTGATAATGACACTGTATACTTTGCAGGTATATACTCTGGAAGTGGCAGGTACCAAGAATTAAAACATTTGTGTTCGCCATATCTGTATTCCTTATTCTCTCTCTCTCTCTCTCTCTCTCTCAAAAGCCTAGGCCCAGAGTAGCATCATATGGACAACTGTAAGGATTTAATTCCCTTTCAATTTCCTTATTTAAGGTTGGAGGTGATTCACTCCCTCCCCCAGAAGTTTCTTTTCACAATTCACACCCCAACCCTCAATATGTCAATGTCAAGCTGCTTATCTTTGCCATGAGTATTAGGAGTTCTAATTAAGTTCAATTCAGCTCTTCTTATTTGAGAAGTCTTATCGGGAATACATAACCTGTGCAAATAATATGCATAGACTGAAGTATTTCCTCTGAATGCTAATTGAACATCATAAATTACTTTATAGGTAATCAAGTGTCTACATGTAACAGAAGACTTAAAGCAAAGAACCAAAAGGAAATTTTCTAAGTATGGACAAATAAGAATCCTGTGTTAGCATTTCCTGAATTCCCACTGAGAAAAACCTCATAATCCTGAGCATGTTTGTTGAGCCATATGTTATTTCCTCTTTTTGAACTGGGAAAGGAGAGATTTGACTCACCCATCTACATAAGCGACTGACATCGGATCATAGCTCTTAGGGGCTTAGAAAAAGACTATTTAGATCATTCAGTAGGACAGGACCTCTTCTGTGTAGGACTACTACCTAAAAGCTTAATCCTGTAGCAAGGAGGCACAGAGCGTGGTATATAAACGTAAGTTAAAAAGCTACAAGTGGGTTAGTGTGTGCATGAGAACCTGACCCTGGAACAAGAAGAATGCTACTGCTAACAAAAGCATGTAGCTAAACCTCTCGTTACTATGCTAAAGATGGTATTAGAGCTTCTGTCTTTTCAGATATGCCCA
Organism: Pelodiscus sinensis; assembly: GCF_049634645.1. NCBI lineage: Eukaryota > Metazoa > Chordata > Testudines > Trionychidae > Pelodiscus > Pelodiscus sinensis. Next base: position 162,198,120 of record NC_134713.1, on the reverse strand, counting down.
TTCTGCACACATGCCTCACCATGTATTCTTATTCCCTGCTCGCTTGTCTCCCCCCTGCACACACACATAATCTCTGGTGACATTTCTGCTGGAGTCCACCACCTTGTGTTGCCTGCTGCATGAAAGTTTGCAGGGCCAAGGTCTTCATAGTTTCCTTAGTGTCTCCCTGAATCCCTCTTAAAGCCCTCCTTTAGCAAACCTCTATCCTTTTTACCCAATTGCCCTCACTTTAGAGCCCCATCCAACTCCATTGGCTTCAGGTGTTGTTGGATATTTGGAAGTGAGAGCAGAATCAGTCTTAAGAAATTGCCTTGGAAATAAGCATCACCTCTTCCTCACACTTTCCTGCTATCTTATGAGATTGCAAATCCATTTCTTTCATTCATTTATATTGATACCTTGATGTGATTACTCTGTGATCACATCACCTCTGAGTCTTCTCCAGTCTATCTACGTTTTGCTTCATTAGTTTTTACTCATGGTCTTACCTTCCAACCCTTTAATAATGACCCTTTTTATTTTCTCTAGTCCTTCTATATCCTTCTCAGTTTAGATGTGTAAATAGGGTGGTGCAGGCAGGAAGACCAGTCCTTCCCCCACCCGGAGTAAGTGTCTAATGACCCAGGTGAAACTCTACTTTAGGAGACTATTCCATCCCATTGCCAGTTTTGCTGTGGCTATGCTTCTGTTTTCAACATGAGTGTACATACACCTACCTGGAAGTTACCCCTCCAACTCTAAGGCTGTGTCTATACTGAATCCCTCTGCCAACAGAGAGATGCAAATCAAGAACTTCGGAAGTGAAAATGAGACTGGGATTTAAATATCCCGGGCTTCATTTGCATACTCACTTTCTGACGCTGTGCCCATCAGGCTCAGTGTCAAATGTGAAAGTAAAATGTAGCTGCAGCTCTGCCAACAGTGGGGAGCTTTTTCCGCAGATCCTGTACTCCTAATTTTTTGAGGAGTATAGGATCTGCCAGTTTCAACACTGAGCCTATCGGCACAGCGTCAGAATGTGAGTATGCAAATGAAGCCCAGGATATTTAAATCCTGGGTTCATTTGCACTTCCAAAGTGCTTGATTTGCATCCCTCTGTCAGCAGAGAGATGCAGTCTAGATGTAGCCTAAGAGTATATGCACCCTGAGCAGGAAGGAGTTCCAGCTACATTTTAGGGCAGCTCTCAATAATAGGTTTTATTTTGTTGAAAATTTTCCTTCAGTGTTATCGATTGCAATATGGGTTGCAAAAAGGCTAAGCCCTACCCTATGGTGTGAATTAGTGAAGACAGGTTTGGAACTGAATTTCACTTTTGTGTATGGATTGAATCTTTATGGTGTACACATAGTGGTCATCATTAGAATGGATGCAGAAGGTCACCAATGAGGAATTATATAGGACGATACAGCCAAAAGAGAACCTACTGCAGAAGGTTATACAACAGAAGTTACAGCTATTCAGGCATATCTGCAGAATGAACGACGAGCGAAAAGTTAAGACCCTGGTATTCTGCATAATGGATGGTCCAAATAGGAGGCAGACCCCACAGAGAATGGGTAGATTATATAGTAGATTGGTACAGAGCTAGTCTACAGAAACTAAGCCACTCTGCACCGGACAGGGAAAGATGGATGGAAATTGTGAGGGAGGCATTGGACACCAACAGGCATTGAGCCCATGGTTGTTGTGGTGATTGATGATGATGATTTTAAAAAAATTAACAATTTTTGACTTCACAAACAAACAACACTTCTATGGTATTCTCTTTCCTTAGACCGGGGAAGATTGTGAGTATCAAGGCATCATTAATTACTTAGCGGTAAAAATGTAAAGAAATGACTGAAGTTCACTATACACATGCTCATGGATAAATAGGCAGAGCAACTAGGCAAGTTAAAAGAATTCAACTGATGGATGGGTGGAGAAATTAGACAAACATGGATGTACTAAGTGGTTGGATTGGAGGGCTAGATGGATGGATTGATGAATGGACAGTTGCTGTATTAACTAGACAGAAGCAGTGGGAACATAATGTGACTGAATTAGATAGAGAGATGGGAAGATTAGATAGTGAAACTAAGTGTCAGGATTCTCCTTACAGCTCTTTTAGCATCTGTTGAAACTGTACAGGGATCTACACACAGGTTAATAACTGCTAACACATTGAGATGAATCTGGCTCATTGCACTCCACCCTGAATTTAGGAAGATAGATATAGCCTTTCAGCAGAGGAAGCCAACGCCTGGGATAAATAGATCAAAAAGGCGTGTGGGGGGGAAAACTCTTACAATGGACAAAACTCGAGGGAGAAGATTAATTTAGAATCCATTAACTCTAGAAAGAGTCAAGCCAGAAGGAGAGGCACATGCTAGAGTTTCAGATAAAATTATTTTAACATTACCATGGCTTTATGATTGTCTTTTGAGACACAAATTTACGCATTTTTTAAAAGGTCAGTGTCTCACATTTTGGCCCTTAATAGGTACAAACAGCTTGCAGGTGTGAATGTGATGCTGTGTTCTCTAACTCCAAGGGTGCAACATTCTAATTTGTTGGCACTCTCCTGTTGATAGAACAGGAGACAATTGTGACTAATTATTCCCCTCACCAGCAATACCTGGCTCTAGTAGCTGTGAAAGGAATATATGGTTAGATTCACAAATGTATTTACATGTCTAACTGCCCCCTTAGGCACTTAAATCCAACACTTAGGGGCCACTGGCATTAACAAAACCTTCATGCAGATGCTGCTTATCTAAAGTTCTAGGTACCAATGTTTCCACGGGGCAAGTCCCCTAAGTTTCTGCTAATGGGCATGTGGAAAACTGTCTGAGTCATGGTGATACCAATCAGCTTTGCATCTACCTCATACCTAAGTCCCAAAGGGCTTCACAAACTAGGCATCTCCCAGCTATCTTGTCTGCAGTGCCCGATCTGGTAGACATGATCTTAGCACACTAAATCCACACACAAAAAGACAGCTAGTGCTCCCTCTAGTAGTCCAGTGGTTAGCTCACTCACTTGGGATTTGTGAGAGCCAGGTTCAGACACCCACCCTGTCTGGTTCAGAGCAGATTAACGTGGATCTCTTTGTTCCTAGATGAGCCCCCTAAGTACGGGCTACTGGTATTGTAGAGTTGTCTCTCTCAGTCTTTCTTGTTGGTGCTGTTCCACTTTTTATTTCATGTCCAAGTATTCATTGACTAGACTAGAGCAACATGATACTGACACTGTAGTCTGGGGGTTTCATAGTCACCTGGTAGTGGAAGCTCTCTACCTGCTCCAATGAACATTTAATTTATACAAAGTAGAACAGCTCCATTGGGCTATTAGGTTCAAGGGCACCATCACAAGACCATTTTTCCCCCCCAAGAAAGGATTGACTTCACTTGGGCACCTGACTTCAGAAGATAGTTCACAACTACGAATCCAAAATGGTGATAGATGCCTAACTCCCTTTGAGGGGTGGGGTTTAGGCCATGCCCCTCACCTTAGCATTTTTATTAACTATCTTGGGCACCCCAGTACTCAGCTTGCTCACTTCTATGAACCCCATTTTTAGGTGCTCAGCTCTCCCCCAACTATTGAATGGGGAGCCAGGGCACCCAATTCAAGTCTGTAAGGTCCACAGGCAGCAGGGTGCCAAAAAAATAGATACAACAAAGCTCAGTATTTTAACACCCACATCCACCCAGTAAATCTAGCCTCCTTTACATCACTGCTTTAAAGATACTCGGAGCAGTAGTGTTGGTAACTGGAAGTCTAATAATTCATTTCAACTTGTTTTCAAAATATTCATCCTTTCAATACTCGGGGCAGCTGTAAAATCCCCAGCCGTAAAACCATTCACAAGGCTTTCGTCTATCACAGCGTTTCCCAAACTATGGGCTGCGGCCTGGTACCGGGCCGCATGAAAAAAATACCGGGCCTCAACGTGGTTGCCGGGGTGTTTTGGGTTCCCGGAGTGCCTGTGTGGCGCCGGGTCCCCCAAGTCCTTGGCCGGCCTGGGCAGAGTCTGCAGCTGGAACTCCTGGCTCCCAGCAAAGGCATAGCTAGGGGAGATCGTGGGGGGGGGGGGGGGGAGTAGGGGAGAGCCGGCCATCGGAAGCAGCACTAGACTGGGGAATCAGGGCAGGCCAGGGAGATTGGGGGAGGGGCAGCCGGCGGAAGCAGAGCTGGCTGGGGGGCAGGCGGCTGGCCGGGAGATCGGGAGGAGGAGTAGGGGAGAAGCGGCCTCTGGAAGCAGGTCTTGCCTGGGCATCGGGACTGTCCGGGAGAGACTGGGGGGCCGGCGGAAGCAGGGCTGCTGGGGGGCGCGAGGTCGGGGGTAGGGAGTTGGCCAGGGAAGATGGGAGGGTGGAGGGGAGAGAAGCGGCCGCCAGAAGCAGGACTGGACGCGGGCAGCGGGGCTGGCCAAGGGAGATTGGAAGGAGAAGCAGGGGAGAACTGGCTGTCCAGGAGGGGATTGGGGGAAGTGGGGCTTGCAGGAGGCGCAGCGCGGGGAGCAAAACGGCCGGCAGGGAGCGGGACTGACCCGGCCATATGCGGATCTCGGGGCGCTGCCCCCCTTGCCACACAAAGCACGAGTGAATCCGGCCCGGGGATTCTATTGTGCCCGCCGCCCCTCCACACGCCCTCGAGTAGTTGCAAACTGGCTGGCTGGTAGACACACTCATGCAGTCTCAGCACATTTACCAGCCAGGCAGTTCGCAACTACAAACTGATACATCTAGTAATAATAAAACTTATCTAATGAGAAAATACCAGACATATGTCTGGTATTTTCTCAGTTTCTTATTTATGTGTTTATATTTTTGGGCTGCAAAAAACAGTACGGAAAAAAAGGGTTCCAACTAAAGTAAAAAGTTTGGTCTAACCAGCTTTCCGTCTGTCTTACACTCCATTTATCCGATCCATATTCCTGAACTTGCTGGCAAGAATATTGTGGGTGACCATCTCAGAAGCTTTGCTAAAGCTGGCACTGGGGGCTTTGGGAGGACCAGAAACAACTTATTTGAATATTCATCATTTGATTAATGAATATGCAAATATGTAAATGAATGTCACAGGTCCTCCAAAAGTTCGTGAATGGATTTACTGGTCCCCGTGTCAAAAAATTTGGGGACCCCTGGTCTATTAAATCATAAGTCACAAAGTCTCACTGACGGTGGTTCCCACTGCTATAGGCAATAGGGCTCTACTCAGGCCATTTCTAGTGTCTTTCACTCAAGACTTTTGGCACAGTCAGGTTACCAGTTAGCTTTCTCTCGGGTAACAGATTCCCCAGGAAGATACTGCATCCCGCACCTTCACAGCACAGGGTGTGTGGGCTCAGGGGACCTCCATCCCACCTACTGACTTCTCGAGAGGTCACATCTTAGCTCTGGCATTTTTAAATCCTGACTCTCCCAAGCAGGTGTCTGGAAGTTAGGCTGATTGGTAGGAAAGCCCAGGTTCTCCCAGTGCACAAGGCTGCTGTCTAGTACTCTGTAAGAGGCAACAACATCCAGTACCCAGGAGAGCCTTCAAGCTACCACCTTGGGCTACTTCCCACCATCCACTTTCATGCCACAAGTTTTACAGACTGACATACAATCATAAAGAAAAAGAGTAATTGGACTTTCTGTCCCTCTGGGCTCAGTAGGCAGGCTCTTTCTGCCCTGCTTCTGCAGCACCCATCTTCAGAGACTCTCAAGATAGGTCTCTCTCTCTGCCCTGTGAGGACCCTTCTGAGCTTCCTGGCTTCTCTTTACATTCCACATCCAGTTCCAGTGTGGGGTTTATATACCCCATCATCATCTCCTATCGCACAATCAAGTAAATTAAAACAAACAGAAAACAAAACACATTAGGATCATTAGTTCATTCCAGGTTAGCCCTTCCTAATGGCTATTCTGTAGTTCCATCTATTCTGGGTAATTGCCTTAATTTCCACATTCACTAGCCGGCAAGCAACTGGTTTGGCTGCACCAGTGCAAATATTTAGTGTAGGTGAAATCTGAAGTTTGCATTCCTGGGGCTTACTCCTATATGAACTCAGGATAAGCAACAATGGTGCAAATTGAGAGTGGGGTGGAGAGAGGTTCTCCAGCATGGCTGTCCGTTCCCCAGGAACCTAGAATCTAGAGTGTACTGCATTATACTGTGGAACCCCCAGAGTATCCATTGCTAGTCCTGGGGATGGACTTGATGGAACATCACAAATATTTTCCAACTATTCTTCTATATCAAGCCCTGTCCATTCATAACAATTTTAAAGTCACGTTGTAGTCAGAAATATGAATAAATAAAAATAGCAGCCAATTTCACTCAGTACATCTGCTCTAGAGTAGGCAAAGAAATCTGGAAGATAATACCTCTTTGCACTTACAAATTAAGCAAATTTGATTTACAGGCCACTAAGGGAACAAATATGCAACGGTAAAAAATAACTAAATAAAAGAAGTGCACAATACTAATCTTATTATCTGCTCTCAGTGTATCTTCTGAGTCATTTTGGATGAGTTTGCTATTACCATTTTTTTTTTTTTTTTTTTTTTTTTACTTCTGTCAGCATTGCAGAGAAAGCACACTGGGTTATCATTTTGTCTTTTACATTACACAGCAGCAGTAATGACCAGCTAATTTCTGATATTACTCTCTTTCAGCAGAATGGACATAACTTGATTTTCAAACACTTGGCCTTTCTGGCAGGTAGAGACATTTCATTTTAAATGTGAATACTGATTGTCAAAAGTGCCACAGTGATAGCTCTGAAGACCAAAGATTCCACAAAACAAATACAGCAAAGCTAACAGGACTAACCAATTTTTTTAAATTAGAAATCCCATGTTCAGTGCTGACTGTGGCTGTGTCCAGACTCCATGCCTCCGTCGACGGAGGCATGTAGATTAGCCAGATCGGAAGAGGGAAATGAAGCCGCGATTAAAATAATCGCGGCTTCATTTAAATTTAAATGGCTGCCCCGATCTGCCGATCAGCTGTTTGTCGGCAGATCGGGAGAGTCTGGACGCGATGCCCCGACAAAGAAGCCTTTCTTCATCGACACAGGTAAGCCTCGTGAAACCAGGTTTACCTGTGTCGATGAAGAAAGGCTTCTTTGTCGGGGCATCGCGTCCAGACTCTCCCGATCTGCCGACAAACAGCTGATCGGCAGATCGGGGCAGCCATTTAAATTTAAATGAAGCCGCAATTATTTTAATCGCGGCTTCATTTCCCTCTTCCGATCTGGCTAATCTACATGCCTCCGTCGACGGAGGCATGGAGTCTGGACACAGCCTTAGAGGGGAAAAAACCCTTCTATCTATGGAATCAGCCGCGCTATTTACTCCAAGGTGTTTCAATCTCATTTTCAAGCAACCACCTTTCAATGTGAGAAAGTTGATGAGTGTCCATAGTCCATTTAGTTTGTGAAGACGCTCACAAAAGTCCAGTTAGTGCAAGGTGTGGTGAACTTTTTGTCCATAGGAAGTGGACCAAGACCACCAAATTACTTCCCAAAAGCCACAGAACAGCCATCAAATGATAATATTATTGAATCTCTTGTTGATCAGAGCAAGATTTCAACCAGGATATTTAGCAAGGCTGGTCAGAAAATAGTGTTTTTCTACCATATGAAAATTGAGTCTTTGGTCAAACTGAAACCCCCAATATGGCAGCTCAGAAATATTGCTACTATGCCTCATGGGAAATGTAGTTTGGGTACCCTCTCCTGTATAGGATGAGCTCTATGATGGGACTATATCTCCTGTGCTGTATCATGGCCTTCCTTCTTACTGAGGAGATGGCATGTGTCATGTACGTTGTCTAGTCATTTCCTTCCAGACATTCAGCTTTTTAATGACAAACTTTTCTTCTGAAATCAGATGCTTCACAAGAGTTAGTTAAATGAAAAACCAATTTTCCATCAGCTACAAGTTTTGATGTAAAAATGTTAAAACCAGCCCTAATATTTACCAGTTTTCATTCCTCCTGACAGTGTCACTGCTAGTGCAGCTTGGATTTATTTGCACCTTTTTGTTAGTTGATTGCTGTCAAGCTGCTTACCGAAGTTGGCAAAACCATGGTATTTTCTGGTCAACTTCTCATTATAAAAATGAATGAATATCTGCATAATTATGCTTTACCGTACCTGCTAATTTCTCCTGGAAAATGTCTTAATAAATTGATTGCATGTTCTGAACAAACCTCTAATGATAGGATTGTTTACAGAGGTCACATACAAGCTGTTATTAAAAAGCAATCAGAGAGTGAGTCGAACAATAGCAGGAGGGTGCTGTGAGGAAACCTGAAGGGGCGTGAGGTGGAGGGGTAGGATTTGGTTCATGTTACCTTGCTGGAGCTTTAATTAATAAGTATTTTTCTCATTTCATAAATGTCTCACAATTTCCCTGAATTAACTTGAACTTTTGGTTGAACAGCAAGTTACTCTTCCCAAGGACTGTGACAAATATAGTGCCAACATCTTTGCTTTGGTTTCTAGGGCCTAAACCTGACAACAACTTTATTTGTGCAGGGCCAGATTCGGCCACCTCTATTCCAGTTGAATTCTATGTAAACCATTTGCAATGTAAAAGTGCTGCTTACTGTGCATAAGAATGGCAGAATCTAATAAGCCAAAAGGCCCAATGCACTGACTGTTCAGTCAGTAAAAATACAATCCTGTCCCACTGAAGTCAAAGGAAGCTTTACCATTGACACCAGTGGCACAGGGTCAGGCCCTAAGGGCTAGCAGAATTGGGGTGGTACAGAAGACAACCAAAACTTTCAATCAAAATCTTGTGTAAAATGTTATATTTCCCAAACTCTAACAAATCAAATTTTTAAAAGCAGTACTGTATGCCAACCTTTCCCATCCAAAAACCATCCAAAGAACACCTTATTGTAAAAAGGGTATAACAAGAAAAAATGGAGCTAGAGGATTTGAGCTTTTAGAAAAAAGAATAAAAGAACATCTATAATTAGTTATAATTAATTAGTGCGTGTTTACACAGCTCTTCAAAAACCCTGAGCTGTGTATAATTGCTATTGACACGGAGAAGAAGCGTAAATGATAAAGAAAGTGAGCTATGGGATAATTGTGCAAGCATTGGAATGGTGAAACACAAAAGGAGGGAATTTGTAGTGTTCTACAGGGATATAAGTAGATGTATTGGGGTGTGCACCCCACACAAGCCCTGAAAGGGTTAATTTGGGCCTGACAGGCCAGTTATGGTATCTGGCTGTATTTGGAGGGATAACGAGGCTTAAAATGAACATGAGGCAGGAGCAGACTGATTAGTATAAAGAAGAGTTTCTCAAAATGGTCCACGGATTCACTCTGAAAAACCTTCTAACTGTCCACTCTAGTTTGTTTATTTACCGGTTCTGCAGCCATGGAGCCTCGCAACTCCCATTGGCTTCGGTTTGCCATTTGCAGCCAAGAGGAGCCGTGGGAAATGGACCGGGCTGGGAGGCCGCTTCCTGTGTCTCCCATTAGCTGCAAATGGCAAACCAGAGACAGTGGGAGCTGCAAGACTCCATGGCTACAGAGCTGGTAAATAAACAAACAAACAAACAAACTGGAGCAGCCAGTTAGTAGGTTTCTCAGAGTGGATCTTTGGACCACTTTGAGAAACACTGTTATGAAGCCAGAAAGTTGAGTGCAGAAGGAGGTTTAGAGGTTGAGGTGAACAGGCGAGACAGAGAGCCGGAAGAGATAAGAAATGAAACTAGCCTAACAGTGAGGATAGGGAAAGTATTAAGGAAGACTTGATATAAAAAAGGAAAAAAAAAAAAAAGGCTAGATTTTCTAGAACCAGAAAAGACAGCAAATAGGAGGAGATGAAGAGGAAGAAGAGAAAATTATACAATAGGTGAGGACATAAAGATAAGAGATACTGACCTCTTGAAGACTGCATTTTTCATCAAAAGCTACAGGAGAAATAGTAAGAGCTAAGAAACTACCTGGTGGAGATTTTTTGTAGTGGAATATATATAAAAAACAAAAACAAAGGCACAAAAGAGCTAGGTAAAATAAAACTGTCAGCTCTTATGAAAGGAATTTGAATATAAGTAGTATATGGTGTGCAAACTGAAAAAGTCAGAAGAGGAAATAACGCAAGGAATAGGTGAAGATAAGGTTGATAACTGCTAAAAAGCTAATTGCTATATATCATGTAGCTGTAGCTGTGTCAGGGGGGGAAAAAGCTGATAAAAAGCCTTGAACAGACATGCTGGTCACTTTTAAGAGAAGACTCCTACCAGACAGAATAATCTTAGAATAGCACATATTCTGGATTAAGCTCAATATTCCTCCTCCTGTGAGACATTGAAGGTGCCAAAAAAATTGATCACATAACAAATCGCTGCAAAGGGAAAAACACACATGTCAAAAGGAACTATTCATATGATAATTGTAAGGAAGGCACAGGACAAACATTAGAATCTTGGAGGATAACATAGCTCCACATCTGAAGAATGTACTGAGGCAGAAGAGGGATACAGAAATACAAACCCTCCAAATTACTAATATCTTGTATGCAGAAGCCACTAGGGAAGATCTAAAAGAAAAAAAATTGTTTGGGAGGGGCAAGGGAATAGACAGCAACAAATTAATGGGAAGGAAGTAATGAGTGACACCAGGGTAAAAGGAGATGACCTAGTACTTAGGGAAACAGAGATTCGTTGCATTTATAATTGAAGTAATAAACTGTATGCATCAAACAGGAAAGAAAATCAGAAGCTTTAATTATAATTCTCTTTTTGAAGAGTACCTATGGGTCAGCAACTTAAATGAAGGAAATATTGAAAATTAAAAGAATGTTGATGGCTATTTTCGCTGAAATGCCCATAGCCTATATTGAATGGGCAAGAATGCAAAAAAAGAAGACATCAAAACAAACCTTGTTCTAAACATGCATGCATGCATGAGACTTGACCAATAGAAAAATTAGACTGTAAAAATCCCAGGAAATGGCATATATAGACATGATAGGTAAATAAAAAAGGGTTAGGGTATCTGTACACCTTCATTAGAGAGAACTTGTACAACCTAGAAGTAGACATTAAAAAGCTAAACCAAATATAATGCAGTTGAGATACCAATGCAAAACAAGTCTGTGATGTTAAGGCTTTATATTGTCTATAATCCATGCAGAAAGCTAGGGCTATGAACCTGCAGAATTGCAGATGTCACAAGCCTGTTCATCTGTGATGATCTGAACAGTCACACAGATTGTGGAGGAAGTAAGAAAAATGGGAAAATGTGTAGAGCAAATCTTTGAAGGGAATAATTTGGTCATTTTAAATGATGGCACACATATCAGGTTCAATACAGCAGATAGAACTTCCCATGCCTGGATGGGAATTTCTTTTAGTACCAAAGCTAATATTGAAGATGAAATATCCCTATCTAGAATCGTTAAAAAAGGAAAAAAGAAAATTGTAAACTCTCTGGAAACAAAAGTGAATGAGCAACATATATGTTAAGATAGAAGAATTCTGTAGTAAAGTTACCAAGGGAATCAGGCATACAGCTTTGTTTTATCAACAGTACACCAAGAGAATATGATCTATGGTGGAATGAGGAATGTGAAATGGTAACTAGGGAAAGGAATAAGGTATGCAAGACAGCAAAAAAAAACCTCCTTAAATAGTGTGGACTTAATACATATAGAAGTACAGTGGTTGTACAAAGGACTTATAAAAAGAGCGCAAGGAGAAAGCATACTGCAGGAAAGTAAGTAAAAATACCAATATAGCAGAGCTATATAACTATATAGCCATATAAACAAATTCGGAAAATGAATGGAAGAATGAGACACATAATACCAAGCTTCACTGTTGCAGAGCATGGAGTAATATGCTCCAACAAAGAAAACATGGAAATTCTGGACACCACATTTCAAGAAGTCACTAATAATGAGGATCAAAGGATAGAAATTAGAGATAGGAAAATAAAATTCATCCCATCATTATTCTTGATGAAGAAGTAGAAGGAGGAGATGGGGATATGTTAAACGAAAACTTTAGTATGAGAGTATCCAAAAAATGACAACAAGAGAAACAAAAAAATCCTACAGTAGTCAAGGACAAAATGTGCTTTGAAATGCTTTTAACACCTAAGTGAAGGAAGCTTGAGAGTGACACTAAGATTATCTAAAATAAAGAGAAAAGATGAAGTACCTACAAAGACGGGGGGGAAGTGATCAGTGTCCCAGCGAGGAAGCTAGAAATTAGACCAGTTTCCCTCACAGCATGTTTAGATAAAACTATTAAAAGAAAGGCAATGGAGAGATTAATAGCTCACACAGAAAGAAATGTGTTCCTGGATGGCATGCAAACTGAGTATGGAGGAGGTAGGGGTGCCATTGATCACATTATAAGTTTTGAGACAGAAGCACAAAAATCCTCAAGAACCAAAGAATTCATAACTAGCTTCTTAAGAGGAAAAAGCCTATTTTATGCAGAGAGGCTACTTCATAAAATGGCTTCTGTGGTTATTACAGGGGAACATATCAATAGAAGGTTAAGGAACAATTTAAGCAAAAAGAATTAAAGTCCAAACAGGGAAAGGTTTTTCAAATATATATTCAACTACAAATGAAACTCCACAGGAGAGCATAATTAGCTCAACCCTCTTTAACATCATGACAAATGACCTACTTAAGAATACGAGGACAGGAATGGGGATCACAATTTCCTGATGACTGTGCCGTATGGACCAAACCCAGAAACCTCGAAAGCACTTGTGATGTAGTGGGGGGGAACTTGCTGGTTTCTATGGGTCTGTGGTAACCCCATTGGCTGCCGCCGGTACCACAGCCCAGAAGGACAGGGATGGGTCATTATGCAAAGGGATCTCTCAACCAGTCCAACCAGCTAACCCCCATGGAGAGGAATAAAGGAAGGTGAATGCTGCCCTGGCTGGGGGGCAGGGCTGGAGGAGGTTTTAGTTAGTTTCAGTCTGGGAGGATGGAGGAAGCAGTCTCAGCAACAGGCTGGGGGGTTTAGAAGCCGAGACCTCTGCCCCATATCAAGGGGGACTGAAGCATCCTAGGCCTACCCTGTAACCTGATGACATCTGTGCTGTGCTGTATACTGGGGAAGCAATAAACCACCTCTATTCTACTGGCTGGTGGAGTCTGTGCCATTTCGGGGGTGCAGGAGACGGGGGACCCCCAACGCGCCGTCACAGCACTGCCAAAGGAATCAATGTACTTCAGAGAAGGGCAGAATGGGGGAAATAAGTAGGGATTCAAATTTTCCAAAGACTGAATGGAGGGAATGATCTTCTTGACAAGGAAAATCCCAAAAGATGTAAAGTTACAGATACATGACCAACAGAAACAATGAAGAAATTACCAATTCTTAGCCATGATTTGAAAACAAGCTCATTTGAAGGGACTGTATTGGAAAATACTAAAGACATGTGCAAAGGTAAAATTAACTTACTGAAAAGTGTCTCTGGAACATCCAGGGAAGCTGATAAGAAAATGGTAATGCTATACTGAGCACTAATTAAACCAATTATTGAGTATGGATGGCAGGCCTTTAGATGGGCAGTAAACACAAATCCAACTAGACTATAACCAAGCACAGGTATTGCATACTGCATGTAGTGTCTTCATTACTATGCCTTTGTGTCCTACAAATATCAGCTAGTGAAAGCCTATCAATCTTAGAATGGAGCTCCTAGACTTAATCTTTTGGGCCAAAGTTCTAGATAATAATGAAGAGGACAACATAAAGCTAATATATAATTATTGTTGGCAATTAAGTGGAGGCTGGGTAGGACAAAAAAAATTCCCTGTGTAAGTGGGGTGCAGAAGTAGATAAAAGGATCTTAATGAAAAGAAAGTATTGGGAGATTCCAAAATCAATAGCTATGGGAAAATACTCTAGCACAGGAAAATCATAACCCCCAGCCCAAGACACACAAGAAATTATATAAAAAAGAAATGACAGGAGAACCTGATAAATATACAAAACAAAGCAAATTAATATTTGTAATAAGTGGGAACACTATTGCCAAATATGTACAGATGGTTCCAAAGAGGAATGAACAGGAAGAGTGGAAACAGCTTTCTGTGTGCCCTCATTCAGACTCAAGAAAGCCATATGGCTAACTAACTTCATCTGTCTTTATGGCTGAGTTAATGGGGATTATGTTAGCACTAAATTGGGCTTTAGATGTGTGGCTAGCTGCTATGGCCATCCTGTCACACTCCTTATCAGGGCTAAATGATAGGTCTGAAACCTGAAAGGCTATTCTTAATGAAATATTACTGTTAACAACTGAGCTTATACAATTAGATATAACCATAGTGATGGCATGGCTCCTGGTAGCAGGCACGGAACTGACTGACAATCAAGCAGAAAAGCATTATTAATCATGAACAAGCTGACCTTAAGAAAACTGGAATTTAAATACCTAAACAAAAATGAGCTAGGGAAGGAATGGCAAGAATTGTTCCCCAACAGTGAGTGGTGAATCTCACATTTTCCCCACAAAAACATTCAACAGAAATTTGGGGGGGTTGACTAATGATAATGTGTGTGAAACCCACAGAATTTCCCATTTGTGTTGAAAAAAATGCCTTCAAACCAAAATAATGTGGCTGAAAGGAAATATTTTGATTTAGAAATGTTACTGCAGGGTTTTATGGGGGCTATAGATCAACTGCCTTGTGTCTCCATTCTGCTTTATCATCTCTCTGATTACACCCCATGGCAAGAGACTCCCCTGATGAACGATCTCTGCTTGCCAAGAGGAGAAGCCAGGATGTATCATGGGAGATGCAGTCCAACCAGGGAGGCCAGGGTGTGGAGGAGAAAGGGATCTTGAAGCACTCAAACTAAACATGGAAGATGTACACATTCAAATGATAAGCCTAGGAGTCTATGGGACAGCCTCTTCCAAGACAAGTCAGGTGCCATTACTTGCATAAACTTAAAAGGAGGCTGAACAAAGCACTAAAAAATTCACTCCAGTCATGTACTAGAATAAAGTCAGCTTCAAGGCCCTTTACAGTTCTACACCTCCATTCTCATCCTCATGATTTGCCGTCATATTGCTTGAGGCAAAGTTGTGCTTAGTCACATGGCCCTTCCTAAAATACTGAATGGGGGTAAAAAAGCAGTGGTGGAGTCGAAAGGGAAGAGGTGGGGCCACTGACTTTCCCATTCTGGTTTCTGTCACATTGAATGCCTGGGGTGATACATTATGCGCAAACCTCTCTCCCCCATAACCAGGTAATGAGCCATTGGGAGGGGACTGGGAGAACAGAGGTGGGATCATGTGGGGAGGGGTACATTCCTCCCTACTAATGCCCCTTTATTTTTACTGCCTATGCCTGAGATCTGAACAAATAGATTTATGGAGGGAACAGAAGGTAGAGGAGGGTCTGAATGTGGTGTCTGAGGGCATAGAGGTATGGAGCTCTTCAGGAGCAGGAGAAGTTGTTCTTACTAGCTGTTGGCAATACTGTACAATAAAATTCTTATGCAGAATCCTTCCAACTAGCTGCAACCCAAATACTTCAGTTATCAAAAATTGCTAAACAACAGACAATGGGTAGGACAAATTCAACTTGTGTTATAAAGAGTTAAAAATTAACACAGCTTTCTTTCACTCATAAGCCCAATATCAGATGGGGAGGAGAATGAAAAAGTAGAGGCAAGGGAGATAAGATGCCTCCATAGCACCAATTCAAAATGTGGTGTAGAGTCAGAAGTTGAGAAATAGGAGGAGGGATATTTTCAGTCTTTAAGCTACAGCTTGACAGGCTCCTACTGAGGTTGAACTAAATTGTAGAAGACCACTTCCCTCCCTTGAGCAGTACCCTCATACGCTGTATCTTAAAGCACATTTCCTTATTACTTTCTTGGGTTTGATGTTGTGGTGGTTTTGTAGGTGAAAATACATTTCACTCCCAGGCAAATGTCACTCCCACTTGTACAAGTTCTTCACCCACCCACAGCAAATTTTCCACCTCGCTATAAAACCTCAGAGGAACAAAATGTGACAAAACCTTTAATCTTAGAAAACACACACAATTCTGGCAACTGGTGTCGGAGGAAACCATCATCATTGTTACACTGCTTAGTTTTATGGCATGTTAAGCTACTGATGTACTGATTAACAAAAAATGCCCTCAGAATGAATCTCTCTCTGCTCAGACTTGCTGATTTACAAGATAACTAACTTCACCCAGGCTCTGTATTATTGCATATTAAACTCTCATTTATTTATCTGTCCCACAGTATCTGAGCATCTAGTATCCCGTTGGAAGTGTAGCAGTCTCTCAAATCATCATGACCCTTAATAATTAAACCTTTAGGACCTAATTCTTCTAGTCTTGATGCAACCTGACCCACTAAAACTATGGTTTTGAAGATCTTAAGCCACAGTGTTATAGGTCAAAGCCAACACCATATTTTACCTGGAAATCTATTTGGTAGCTAGTTCACTGAACACTGGTGTAACATGTAGCCTGTAGGTAATGCTACTTCATTAGCAGGGGTCCATGTTCTAGGTCAGGAATTTCCAGACGGTTTCTGGAGCAGGCCTGCACAGTGGAGGAGTGCAATGCAGCAGTCCAGACAGGCCATGACACAGATCTGCCTAACCAAGGCGAAGCCCTCACACCTGAAAGAAAATAGCCCAGCTAATGGCTTTCTGTGCACAGGTGTCAAAAAGCAACCAGTGCTCTCTAGATAGCCACATGCAGCTGGGAACAGAACAAAACCCCCAGTTGGCAATGTTTTTATTCCCTCCACTGAGGGCTTGTCTTCCCAAGCATTTCCTCTAATTGTTTTGCCATCCTATAATCTCTATCTAGCCACTTATGGTATCTGTACTGTAATATCTAAGCACCCCAAATGTTAGTGAATTTATTCACACAACTCATTTATGTGTAGGGCAGACACTGCCTTATCGCCAAGGCACAGACAGACTTACTACCTCCCTTGTTCAGGACAGTTGTTACAAGAGTACAGAATTAATCGAGGGTGGGGCGATCAGGAATCTTCCTTCCATCTTCCATCCTACACCCTAAGGTAGAAGCAAACAACCGATGGAGTTGACTCTGTCCTTGATGGAGAGGTGTTCTGCACCAGGGATATTCTATGGGTAGAGGTATAAGGAGGGGGGGAATTTGCACTTGACTTTCAGCTCTCCTGCACCAGCCTAGCTAACACAGAGGGGCCACAAGGTAATATTGGATAAGACCCTATGGTTTGGATCCAGTCCTGGAGCACCCACTGATTCTGCCCTTAGGAGCTTGGGACACAGAGCACTACAATGCCTAACTTTTAGGGGTACGTCTAGACTACAGGGTTTTGTCGACAGAAGTTTTGTCGACAGTATCTGTCGACAAAGCTTCTGTCGACAAAGAGCGTCTAGACTACATCCAGTTCTGTCGACAAAGCAAGCTGCTTTGTCAACATAACAGTGTGGACTCAAAGGACAGGGTAGATGCAATAATGCCGTCTATCGTCAGAACTCTGTCGATAAAAGGTATTATTTCTCGTAGAATGAGGTTTACATATGTCGACAAAACTGCTGAGTTTTGTCGATGTTATGTCGACATAACTCAAAGACAATGTGGATGCAGATATAGTTTTGTCGACAAAAGTCCACTTTTGTCGACAAAACCCTGTAGTCTAGACACACCTTAGGTGTCTAGAAAATTCACAGGAATAACATTACAATCCACAAAGCCTGAGTGAGCCCCCTGGATTCCAATATGGCACATGGGGAGAGGCAGACATCTAAGAATATGTGGTTACAAAAACCAACTAGCTCTCTAAGATATCCAGTGGGAGGTGCCAATGACAGGGTTGTGTGCTAAGCCCCAACTGTTTCATGGAGATGAAGGTTTCCTTCCTTGCAGCCTGGTTTAAAGGAGCCTCTCTCTGCTAGAAAACTCCCCCTCCCAGTCAGATGGATGAGGGACCTGCAGTGATTTTTTTTTGTGAGAATGAGTGAGTTGCCTGCCTCCCATTACACAATATGAGGTGAGAGGAGGAAGCAGCGGTGACTGCCTTATAACTTTTCTCCCAGTGGCTGGCACGCTCACCTGGGATGTGGCAAACCCAGGTTCAGTTCTCTCTTCTGCCTGATCTGAAGTCAGTATTTGAACAGGAGTCTCTCACTGCTTAAGTGGAGCCTTCAACTGAGATGTAGGCACTCAAGTCTCAGCATTAGGCACCTAAGTACCTCTGTGGATCTGGGGCTATGTGACTTATCCAAGCTAGATAATGCAAAACTAAATATTCAGGACAGATATTCTCAAAGGCATTCTTCTCTCTTGCTTTACCTGTATGTATTATTTGGGTTTTATCAGAGCTGAAACTCCCCCAGCTAGCCCCCATCTACACTGGACACAGTGTTTGTCACTCACCTGCATTAGCAAGGTCTGAAGAGATGCAAATAGAAAACTGGGTGACATCAAGCCACTGAAAACACTGAAGGCAATCGTTTCTCATCAAGTGTTATAATGAGCCCACAATGCCTGTTGAAGAGCTGAGGCTCAGGACTAGAAATTATTGAAACTCCCCACACAAGAGGATGTTCCAAGCAACTGCCCACTGTTCCCTTTCAGCATCTCTTTCTTAATGGTAACTTCCTCTACCCAAGCAAAGATCTTCAGGTAAGTCAAACACCTCATGGTGATTATTCTTGGAAACAGTTGAGCCAAGCTGGATCATGGTATACTCTTAAGAGGTCTAATCAAGTACCTGATAAAGCCACTAATGGCTGACATGCTCAATTGAAGAGTTACACAACTTGCTACAGATTCAATAGATCCACGTGTTTGAGTTAGAGTGTAAGACCGTAGCACTCTGCTTTCTTCTTTCTTGGTTTACTTCTACAGTGTATGTAATGCCCCACCCTCAGTTGCAGGGTTGAGAGAAGGCATTGCATTTGGGATGTCTGGATCTAAGTGCATGCACCTCTACTTTCTAGGGTAAAAGTCCCAGCTCAGTTAGCCAAGGTTGTAGCATGCTTAAACATTTGTATTTGGCCCAGCCCCCTCTAGAAAGGGACAACACCCCACTGAATGGATGTAAAGGAAAAAATGTGGAAACTTAGATGTGTTGGCTTTTCCCCACTCTGATCCCATGCTCAGCAAAGAGCTGGAGAAAAAGAGAATCTGGCACACATTTTCTAAACCACTATCATTTATAGATAGTTCTTCTGCAGCAAAGTCACTGCTAGTGCAAAGGATCCTTTAGATACACTTCTATAGGTATAACTAATTCTGAGAGAGGGAAATATGCCATCCTTCTGTGCCCAAAATATGACCTTCTAAAAAATATTCCACATTCTCTCAAGAAGTCCCATGTAGCCAGATTGTTCATATGGTTACATTTTCACTCCCTCAGATTTCTGTATAAAATCAGTGCAACTCTGCAATTCATTTCAATTTATTTCATGGAGCTAGCCTGAATTACTCTACTGTCTTGTACAATTCCCTGCTGCTGTGAGGTGGCTTTGAATATTTCCATCTGAGTTTATGATTGGTAATCCCAGCTAGCTGCCTTTGTCCCATTAAGCATTTATTACCCTTACAAACTTGTTTTGAATCCAATTTTTTTAAGGATTCTGCATTGTTTGACTTTGTGTGCGCTTGTACATGTGCATTCACCTACCAGATTTGAGGCATGGATGTGAGTATGTATGTGTATAGATCCATTCATGTGTTTACATACAAGTATATGTTTGCAGTGCAATATACTTCTATTTATCCAAAACCCTATTATTCAGATCTCTGCATCATTGAATCCCTTCCTTGTCTCCCAGTGAGATACATAATAGATCAGAGACCCCCAGCCAGGACTATGAGGCGGCGAGAAGCACCCGGCTGGGGCAGAGTCCATCTGACTGCTGAATGGCTCCTGCAGTACCACAAAGAGCTCTCTGCAGCCCACACTGTCATGGGAGTGAATGAGTGGGGCCTTTAATGGGCTATTATGTGGTTAATTACCAGTAGCTGCTGTTTAATAAAATCTACAGAGAAATATACAGAAACCAGATACTATGTAGAGGAGCTCACGCAATCAAAGGTTATATTTAACCTAGAAATTAGACCCATTTCAGCCCTAGCAAGTCCTCAGCATAGCTGCCTTCCATGGTTTGCACTGCTGTAGCTGCATCTGGGCTTCAAGCAGGGACAAATTACCCCAATGCAAAGAGCAACAGCTGTGTCTGTCCACACTAGGGCTATGTCTACACTCGCGGCTTCTTGCGCAAGTAATATGCAAATAAGGCTAAGCGTGGAATATTGCCGAGCTCATTTGCATACCTAATGAGCCACCATTTTTTTTTCAGAAGAGGCTCTTGCACAAGAAGGAGCATCTACACTGCCCCTTCTTGCACAAGAAAAACCCTCTTGCACAACGCCGTTACACCTATTACTTTTCAGGAAGAACGGCGTTGCGCAAGAGGGTTTTTCTTGCGCAAGGAGGGGCAGTATAGACGCTCCTTCTTGCGCAAGAGCCTCTTCTGAAAAAAATGGTGGCTCATTAGGTATGCAAATGAGGCTCGGCGATATTCCACGCTTAGCCTCATTTGCATATTACTTGCGCAAGAAGCTGCGAGTGTAGACATAGCCTAGAGGTTTGCGCTGGTACAGCGACAATAGTGGCCGACTAATGCTCAGAGTCAAGCAGGTCACTACTGCAATAATGGGCACATTATAAAAACAGACAGAACAAAATGGAGCCCTTGGTATCTCCCTCCCCACGTGAAAACTGCACATGTATCTTTTTGCTGCTAAAAGCTCTCCAAGCACAGTGACTGCCACCATGACACTATAATCACAATTGAGAAGCTATTTCTGTCTTCTCTTGGTAGTGCAAGTGATTATTTGTTGAAAAGCAGCTACTTCAGCAATACATTTTTCCCATTGTTAACATGTTTTGGGACACATGGCTTTGAGTATAATGTGTGTGAAAGTTCCATTAACAAACTGCAATTAAGGCATTTAATAAAAAAGCAGAGATTCATTTAGCAGGTTTTTAAAAAAACCTAACCGATCTGTGAATTCTCTGTTAAATGAACATTAGGGCTTTTCACAGGACTCATAATTGCCCTTCCTTTTCCCCAAAAAAGTACTAAATTAAACACAATTGTATTTCTCTAAAAAATAGCCATGCATATAATCTTTTTTAAAAATGTGTTGTGCGTTTCAATCTAAATATATGGTGGGTCATGATTAGTGAATGATTCAAATTGCAGTGAGTAAAATCTTCCATTTACTAGACTGATATATATTTTTACCTCCAGGGATTTCCTTTATATACCAGTCAAATGGTTAATTTTATTCTGCCATTAAAGTGAAATACTGTTGTGTTTCTCCATACACAAAACGTGTCCACACATTCTCTGCCTCTGTTGCATTTATTTTAGGTTAAAGAAAATCAAGAATGAACAAAAGTGAACTCTTCAAAGAGCACAGGATGTATAGATGTTTTTCCCCAAAATTACAGACTGCAGAAACTCTGAAAACAAAATGGTTCTATCTGTGCACAGGCAGCAGTCTGTGAATATAAATTTGTGCACAGAAAATAGAAACATCCATATTCCATAATCTCATATACAACAAATGTAACAGGTGCTTAAGTGCATTGTAAGATGGGACATGAAGAGGAACCCAGATCCAATCGAAATTAAAGTCTGAATGGCTCTATTTGACTGGGGGGGACTGCTTAACATTCCTAATCTTATACAAGTCCGATTTGTAATGTCAGACTTAGGCTTATATCACATTCTTTTGATAGGTGGAGCTGCCTTGATTTGGGTGCTCAACAGCTTCCACTGAAGGCCTCTTGTTTCAGTTGTTTATAACTTTGCCACATTATGAATGCTCGGGTTAAAATTTACCATGCTGGGCACCTGCTCAAGACTGAATTGTTTTAGCAGAAACTTTCCAAACCAGTTTGGCCACTTCCAAGAATAAGATTAGGGGGAAAATACATTGTTTTGCCCCCTAAAAAAACCCTTACAGCTATTCTAGTTGACAAGTCTCCATGCTTTGGAACAGGGACTTCACATTTCATAGAATCATAGGACTGGAAGGGACCTCGAGAGGTCATCAAGTCCAGCCCCCCGCCCTCAAGGCAGGACCAAGCTCCGTCTACACCATCCCTGACAGATGTCTATCTAACTTGTTCTTAAATATCTCCAGAGAGGGAGATTCCACCACCTCCCTTGGAAATTTATTCCAATATTTGACCACCCTGACAGTTAGGAATTTTTTCCTAATGTCCAATCTAAACCTCCCTTGCTGCACTTTAAGCCCATTACTCCTTGTCCTGTCCTCAGAAACCAAGAAGAACAAATTTTCTCCTTCCTCCTTGTGACACCCTTTTAGATATTTGAAAACCGCTATCATGTCCCCCTTAATCTTCTTTTTTCCAAACTAAACAAGCCCAGTTCATGAAGCCTGGCTTCATAGGTCATGTTCTCTAGACCTTTAATCATTCTTGTCACTCTTCTCTGTACCCTTTCCAATTTCTCCACATCTTTCTTGAAATGTGGCGCCCAGAACTGGACACAGTACTCCAGCTGAGGCCTAACTAGCGCAGAGTAGAGTGGCAGAATGACTTCACGAGTTTTGCTTACAACACACCTGTTGATACAACCTAGAATCATATTTGCTTTTTTTGCAACAACATCACACTGTTGACTCATATTCAACTTGTGATCCACTATGACCCCTAGATCCCTTTCCGCCATGCTCCTTCCTAGACAGTCGCTTCCCATCTTGTATGTATGGAACTGATTGTTCCTTCCTAAGTGGAGCACTTTGCATTTCTCTTTATTAAACTTCATCCTGTTTACCTCTGACCATTTCTCTAACTTGCTAAGGTCATTTTGAATTATGTCCCTATCCTCCAAAGAAGTTGCAACCCCACCCAGTTTGGTATTATCTGCAAATTTGGTGGGGTCTGATGTCAGGAGTGTCAAATTATGAGCCTTTTACGGTATCTCAGGCTCAGCAGGTACGTTTGGTGGCTAAATTCTCCACTGATTCTGTCTATAGGGAACATGCAGCATCCCTGTATCCCAGCTGGGCTAGGCTTTGTGGCCAGGGCTTAGGCAATGAAGCATATGGTATCTTGGGGCAGTGGGGCTTTCCCTTCAGTTGCTCCTCCTGACTGCTGTGGCATGGGGTTCCCAGGCAGCATGCAGCAGAGAGAGGAAGCAGCCTAATTTGAATGTAGAGAGGTGAGGAATGAGTTGGGGTGGGGAAGAGGAGTTCATTTGGAGCAGGAAAGGGTCTTGGATAGCAAAAGTGCAGGAGCTAGAAAGAGCAGGCGGCATGAGCCAGGGGATGGATTGGTGCAGAAAGGGAGGAGGAATATCAGTGAACATATAAGAACATAAGAATGGCCATACTGGGTCAGACCAAAGGTCCATCCAGCCCAGTACCCTGTCTGCCGACAGTGGCCAATACCAGGTGTCCCAGAGGGAGTGAATCGAACAGGTAATGATCAAGCGATCTCTCTCCTGCCATCCATCTTCACCCTCTGGTGGTGTGGGAATATTTTTAAAAGTGAGGGTGCTCAGCTTCCTTACTCCCATCCACCCCCCAGGTGAGGCTGGGAGCAGCACCATGGCACGCAGGGCTCAAACCAGGACCCCAACGTGTGAAGCTGGCAGCAAAGCCCCTGGTACACAAGATGGCACCTGAGAACCCAGCATGTGCAGCTCTTGGTGCATGGGGCTGGCAGTTGGGACCCCGGCTCTGGGTTGAGAGCTCAAGGATGCTGCAGCACCCCTGGATACACATTCCTACTACGTCTACACAGCTTCCCTCTTCTGCAAAAGCCTATGCAAATGAAGCACAGGTTAGCATAGTGCCACACTTCATTTGCATAAGTAATTAGGAGCCATTTTTGTGCAAGAGATTTTTGCGCAAAAAGGCACTATCTACACAGCGCCTTTTTGCGCAAAACTCCTCTCTTGCGCAACAGTGAAAAGTCCTGAACTTGGTCCAGATGCAAATACCTCCAAGGTTTAGGTGAAGTTGGACACAGCCTCAAGTTTCAAGGGTATTTGTATGTGGGGTTCAGTTTGGGCCCAGGTTGATTTCATGTCAGTATTTGCACTATGACTAAGAACCAGGAGCATAAAGAAATGAAGCCAAGAAGAGGTGGAGTTGTGTAGTCTGAGAAAATAGCAGTGATATGTGAAATGTGTTTCAAGGCACTTTATCTTATCCAAATGCGAAGGTCAAATATTTGCTTCTCCCATGTTTTCCACCAACAGGAAACATCCCCCAAGTGTAAAGCACAAGCTAGTGAAATGAAAAAAAGGAACACAAATATTTATCATTTTCTTTCTCATTAGCATTTCTTGCTCATGAGCCAGAATGTGTGGTGTGCGTCTCTTCTGTCAATGCTAACTGCCTAGCTCCTTTGCCAACCCTTTGACAAAGTACAGATAATAATAGCCATCAATGGGTATGTCTACACTGTAGTTGAACACCTTTAGAGCTGGGTTGTATCAACTGACTGGGGCATGGTCTGAGGGGCAGTCTAATAGTGGTATAGACATTCAGGCTCAGGCTGTGGAGGGAGGTTCTGGGACACTGACATGCTACTACAACTTAAATGGAGAAGAGGCCCAGGTGAAATAACTATATAAGGTCAGCAGATTGTCACACACTTGGAAGACACCCCAGGACATAAAGCACTCCGTCTCTGCTCATCTAGAAAACATGGGCAGACAACTCAAGGTATGTCCACAAAGCAAAGAAGAACACATGGCTGGCCCATGCTAGCTAACTTGGGCTCACAGGAAAATGGCTGCAAGGGTGCGTCATTTCCAGGCTTGGGCTGGAGCTTGGGCTCTGGGATTCTCCCACCCAGCAGATTCCGGGAGGCCAGACTCCAGCCCAAGTCTTAAAGTGTACACAGCAAAGGAAGAACCTCGCAGCCCGAACTCCATGAGCTTGAGTCGAATGGCACGAGCCAGCTGTGGGTGTCTTGTTGCTGCAGACACATGCTCTCAGAGGTCCTCAAAATACTTCTCAGGCCTCAAAAATCATTTATGGAAGAAGCTCACTGACAGTATGTCCAGACTGCCGGGGGGGGGGGGGGGGTGTTCTGGGTTACTGGAGGTATCCCAGAAAAACTGCACCGCGTCCAGGGAACACATTTGCTCTTCCGCCTTTTTTTTTTCCAGAAATGCAAAAGCACTCTTTCGGAAGCCCTGCCTTCCTCATTCCATGAGGAAGAAGGGATCTTCCAAAAGAGGGAGATTTTCCAAAATTTAGCTCCGTGTTCGCCAAATTTTGGAAAAACCTCTTCTGAAAAAAAAAAATCAGAAGAAGCTGTAGTGTTGACCCAGGCTGAGAGGTTATCATCCTGCTGTCCTAGTCCCAGGCTACACTGCACAGGCTCAGTCCCAGGCTACACTGCACAGTGGCTCTAATTCCCTCATTGGGATGGGGAGGAACGTAGAAAACAGAGGGCATAAGTTTGATCTCGCAATGGTTTTACAAGGACTTTAGTGGAGTAATTTCTGAGTCTTACTGATGTCTATGCAATCAGAATCTGACTCCATAAAGAAACATTCAGGCTCAGGACAGTGTTAGCTACACAGCTGTTCATAGCTTTGATACTGTAGGGAGCGAATCCCCATAAACTTGCTGTCCGCACAGCAAGAAATCAGTACCTCTCTGTTAGTATCTGTTATTTGGATTGCAAACTTCAGACGGAACCGAGGGGAATATTTGAAATGTGCCTGAATTACAAGACTTGTCTCATCCACCCTCCCTATTCTCTCCTGCATTATGAGATCCAGGCCTGGATCTCAGAGACATGTGAGTTCATCTGACAAATGGAATGCTTGCCAGCCTCCCTGTGAACTGTCATTTTAAGGCTCAGTTGCACAACAACTGATTTATTCTATGAAACTTCCTTTTCCTCACCAGCAGGCAATGGAAATAGAGGCTCACATCACAGAGAATATCAAAGGGAAAAGGCTGATGTAGCCAGTTATTGCTTTGCAAATCTCATTCCTAGAAAATCACGGAGGGAGGGGAATTGAATGTGTACACTTTCTAGAAGATGAGTGAGGAATAAGGGTCCGTACTGCAATGATCAAGCAACCCCGAATGTGGTGATCACATTTCCCCAAATGCTTAGGACCCAGATAAACTGGTGCAAGAGCAGAAGCAGGTATACACTCCTTCTGCTAATGCAGGCCCAGAAAGATAGTAGGGTTCCATGTGACACAAAGGCTCATTGATACTAACAGCAAATAGTTCACTGTTCATTACAAGCCCCTCCTATCTTATACTTAACAAACTCACTACACCTATGTGATTGTAGGTACTCCTACATTCACATCCCTCAAATGATTTTTGTACAAACTGTGTGTCATGAAGTCTCTTTTGAAAACTAACACTACACTAGTCAATAAAATTGTAATGTGTAACAATGCTGAATATGAAATTATGAATACTTGCTAATGTTATGCTTTAAAGTCTATGACTAAAAGGCATTTAAATCAGGACTTTCAGGGGAAGTTGATAAACAGGTTTTCTCCAGACAAAGGAAAGAAGCCCACCTCTTTCCTCTAATCAGGTGTGGCCCAAATTCAATGGGCTACTCATTTATATGACAGCGTAGCAGGAAGAGATGGTAGCAACCATCAGCAGGACAGGAAA
Source organism: Pelodiscus sinensis (assembly GCF_049634645.1). NCBI lineage: Eukaryota > Metazoa > Chordata > Testudines > Trionychidae > Pelodiscus > Pelodiscus sinensis. The sequence goes on along the minus strand of NC_134713.1, from coordinate 162,171,450 downwards.
GAGCACAGAGCCTTCTCTTCCAAACTTGATGGCTCCTTAATTCAACATAAGCTAATAAATTTCATCTGGGGGTACCCTTTAGAAGAATACACTTCAAAGGATCACTGAACAATAAAGAGAGGAGGAGCAAAGCCCTCAGGCCATGTCTACACAGCAGAAGTATTTTGGAATAACTGACGTTATTCCTAAATAACGTAGTCTGCGTCTACACACAAGTAGTTATTTCAACATGATGTTGAAATAATGTCAAGCTGGAGGACTTCTTACTCTAACTCCTATAACTCTCATTGTATGAGGAGTAAGGGAAGTCAGGGGGAGAGTGTTCTCTCAGACTTCCTGCTGTGTAGACAGCGCCAAAAGCCGAAATAGCATAGCTTAAGTTGCGTAGTTTCTTTTGGCCCTGCTGTGTAGATATGCCCTGGCTTAAGTGACCTTCTTTTTTAAGGAGACAAAGAAACCTAGGGTATATCTACCATAGGGAGAAGATCAACCCTCTGACGGTTGATTTTCTAGTATTGGACTTAGCAGGTATGATGTAGACCCATAAATTGAAAACTGAAGGCAGCCCCCGCTGGGGTCTGCTACTCCTTGTTCTATGAGAAATAAGGGAAGCCAACAGGAACGTGTGCTCTCATTGGCCTTCTGCTGTGTGGAGATTGCCACAGCTCAGCTTAAAGTAAGCTAACTCCAGTGACCCATTTTGCATCACTGGAATTGCATACCTTAAACGGACCTGCCTGGTCTCAGTCTAGTGTAGACCAGGCCCTAGTGATTTGATCTCTGTGCTGGGTCTTGGCCAGGCCAGCCAATAAAAAGGTAGAAAGAAGACTGAAGGGTGAGAGAAACCATCTTGAATAATGACTTTGTCTTGCTAGATTAAGTTTGACTTTTAGATTTGATTTGTTTATTTCTTTAATCATCTCTACCTTTCTCTCTTCTTCTCTTATCACTTAATCTATGCTCTTGTGTCAATAATCTTGTTTTGCCTTCATTATAAATGATCCCTGCTGAGTTTGTCTACACAAGGGAATTGTACTGGGCATAGCTATAGTAGAGAAATTAATTCAGCTATAGATGTGCTGGTATAAATCTGCCCTGTGGACTACTGTACTCCACAATAAAGGTGACTTATTCCAGAATAATTACACTCTCATTCCTGTATAGCTATGTTAATTTCCCTATGTAGACAAGCCTGAAATCTGACTATTATTTTTAAAGTTTTCTTCACAACCATGTGAACCAATCATACATGATATAGAGCTGAACCTATAGGGAGCCTGCTACCATAGCTCTGAGAAATGTAAGATGTTCCATTATTCTCAGTATGTGATTAACACAAATCAAATAAACACCAGTGTAAACTATTTCATTCCTCCAACAGAGGGAAGGAGAAATTGCATGTGCATAATTTATTGGGATGCCTCATTTTGGCCACTCCTTCTCTCCCCTCCCCTACACACTCATCAAGAAGGAGCACAGCCCGAGGAGCCTGGCAGAGCCTACGGAAGCCCCATGGAGGGGGATTCAAGCTCAAACAGCCCAATGTAGTAGATCTTAGAGCATCACAATCATATTGAAACATCTGACCTATCGACTGTGAGCCGTGTTTCATTTTGGTGACATACTTGGGTAGAAGTCATTTTGTGGGAGGAGCTTAGAATACCACTATTCCCTCCCCCCAGCCAAACTCTTGGGTGGAGGCAGATTCCATGGGGGTGTAAAGGTGTAATAAGTAGACTGCAGCTCCTGGCTTGAAAGAGAGAGAAAAGATTGGGAACAATTTAAAAGAAAAAGTACAAGACTTACCCTGGACATTGTGCCTATATACAGTACTCTTTGTTTATTTTATTTGCTTGTTTTTGTCCCTTCTGATGGAAAATGTGTATTGAACTCACAGGACCAAATCCTAAAAAGTCCTCATTTTGCATTCAGCCCTTACTAGGGAAAAGCTCACATTGACATTTTGTGGAGTAAATCCTGAGAAGGGACCCCCAAGCCTGACCCTATATATAGGAACTTCAAGGGGTAGCCAAGTTAGTTTGTGGTCCACTATGACTCCCTGATCCCTTTTCACAGTACCCCTTCCTAGGCAGTTATTTTCTATCTTGTATGCATGCAGCTGATTGTTTCTTCCTCAGTGGAATACTCTGCATTTGTCCTTTTAGAATTTCATCCTATTAACTTCACACCTTTTCCCCAGATTATTTAGAATTATAACCCTATCCTCCCAAGCACATGTAACCCTTCCCAGTTCAGTATCATTGACAGACTTTATAAATGTACTCTGTGCCATTATCTAAATCATTGATGAAGACAAGTAACAGAACTGGACCCAGAATGGATCCCTCTGTAATCTTACTCATTACGGCCTTCCAGCAGGACTGAATCATTGATAATTACTCTGGGGACATGTTTTTTCAACTAGTTATACACCCATCTTATAACAACTCTATCTAGGTTATATTTCCCTGGTTTGTTAATAAGAAGGTCACATGAGACTATATCAAAAGTTTTACAAAAATCAAGATCTACTATGTCTACCGCTTTTCCTCTAGCCACAAGGCTTGTTACCATGTCAAAAAGCTATCAGGTTAATTTAACACTTATTCTTGACAAATCCATTCTGACTTATCACCTTATCTTCTAGGAGTGAGTCTAGACTGGCTTGATTTTGCGCAAAAGCAAGTGCTTTTGCGCAAAATCTTGCCGCCTGTCTACACTGGCCATGAGTATTTGCGCAAGAACACTGACTTTGTAATGTACAAAATCAGTGGTTCTTGCGCAAATACTCCGATGCTCCTGCTCAGGGATAAGTCCTCTTGCGCAAGTATTCTTGTACAAGAGGGCCAGTGTAGACAGCCACGTTAATTTCTTGCGCAAGAAAGCCCAATGGCTAAAATGGCCATCGGAGCTTTCTTGCACAAGAGAGCGTCTACACTGGTACGGATACTTTTGTGCAAAAGCAAATCTTTTGCACAAAGACACATGCCAGTATAGACGCTCTCTTGCGCAAATACTTTTAATGGAAAAACTTTTCCGTTAAAAGTATTTGCGCAAAATCATGCCAATCTGGACGCAGCCTAGATGTTTGCATACTAATTGCTTAATTATTTGTTCCATTATCTTTACAGAAGTTAAACTGACTAGTCTAGTTCTGTGTATTGACCTTATTTCCCTTTTTATAGATGACACTATTTTTATCCTTTTCCAATCTTCTGGAATGTCTCCTGTCTTCCATGACTTTTTAAAAGATAATTCCTAATGGCTCAGATATCTCCTCAATAAGCTTCTTGAGTATAGCAAGGTACATTTTGGCTCCAGTGATTTGACATCTAAACTTGTCTAAGTATTTTTTAACTTGTTCCTTTCCTATTCTAGCCTCTGATCCTCTCTCATTTTCACAGGAATATCTAACAACAAATGCAATTGCCACCACCTTCTTGGCAAAAACCATGGCAAAGTCATTAAACAGCTCTGTCATTTCCACATTTTCTGTTATTGGGTTTTTCCACCTCATTGAGTAAGGGGCCTACCTCCTTTTCTTGTCTTCCTCTTACACATGTAGAATGTTTTCTTGTTACCCTTTGTCTTTAGCTTGTTTGATCTCATTTTGTGCCTTGGCCTTTAACTTTGTCTGTACAAGGTTCTGTTATTTGTTTTATATAGAATCATAGAATCATAGAACTGGAAGAGACCTCAGAAGGTCATCAAGTCCAGCCCCCTGCTCTAGGCAGGACCAATCCCAACTAAATCAACCTGGCCAGGGCTTTATCAAGCTGAGACTTAAACACCTCTAGGGATGGAGACTCCACTACTTCCCTAGGTAACCCATTCCAGTGCTTCACCACCCTCCTAGTGAAATAGTTTTTCCTAATATCCAACCTGGACCTCTCCCACCACAACCTGAGACCATTGCTCCTTGTTCTGCCATCTGTCACTACTGAGAAAGTCTCTCTCCATCCTCTTTGGAACCTCCCTTCAGGAAGTTGAAGGCTGCTATCAAATCCCCCCCTCACTCTTCGCTTCTGCAGACTAAACAGACCCAAGTCCCTCAGCCTCTCCTCATAAGTCATATGCTCCAGTCCCCTAATCATTTTGGTTGCCCTCCGCTGGACCCTCTCCAATGCGTCCACATCCTTTTTGTAGTGGGGGGCCCAGAACTGGACACAATACTCCAGATGCGGCCTCACCAAAGCCGAATAAAGGGGAATGATGACATCTCTGGATCTGCTGGCAATGCTCCTCTTAATGCAACCTAATATACCATTAGCCTTCTTGGCTACAAGGGCACACTGTTGACTCATATCTAGTTTCTCATCCACTGTAACCCCCAGGTCCTTTTCTGCAGAACTACTACGTAACCGGTTGGTCCCCAGCTTGTAACTATGCTTGGGATTCTTCTGTCCCAAGTGCAGGACTCTACACTTGTCCTTGTTGAACCCCATCAGATTTCTTGTGGCCCAATCCTCCAATTTGTCTAAGTCATTCTGTACCCTATCTCTGCCCTTAAGCGTATCTACCTCTCTCCCCAGCTTAGTGTCATCTGCAAACTTCCTGAGGGTGCAATCCATCCCTTCATCCAGATCATTAATAAAGATATTGAACAAAACCGGTCCTAGAACCGAACCTTGGGGCACTCCGCTAGAAACCAGCTGCCATCCTGACATCAAGCCATTGATCACTACCCGCTGGGCCCGGCCTTCTAGCCATCTTTCTATCCATCTTACCATCCATTTATCCAATCCACAATCCCCAAGAATATTGTGGGAGACCGTATTAAAAGCCTTGCTAAAGTCAAGGTATATAACATCCACTGACTTCCCCATGTCCACCGAGCCAGTTACCTCACCATAGAAGCTAATCAGATTGGTCAGGCACGACTTGCCCTTCGTGAATCCATGCTGACTATTCCTAATCACTTTCCTTTCATCCAAGTGCCTCAATATGGATTCCTTAAGGATCCCTTCCATGATTTTTCCAGGAACCGAGGTAAGACTGACCGGCCTATAGTTCCCTGGATCATCCTCCTTCCCTTTTTTGAAGATGGGCACTACATTTGCCTTTTTCCAGTCATCCGGGATTTCTCCCGATCTCCACGACTTTTCAAAGATAATAGCCAAAGGCTCCACAATGACATTTGCCAACTCCCTCAGTACCCTCGGATGCACTAAGTCCGGACCCATGGATTTATGTATGTTTAGCTTTTCTAAATAGTTCCTAACCTGTTCTTTACCCACCAAGGGCTGTCCATCTTCTTCCCATCTTGCGTCACTTGGCGCAGAAGTCCAGGAGCCGACCTTGTCCGTGAATACAGAGGCAAAGAAAGCATTGAGTACTTCAGCTTTCCCCACATCATCTGTCACTAGGTTACCTCCTTCATCCATTAGGGGCCGCACACCCTCTCTGATCACCTTCTTCTTGTTAACATGCCAGTAGAAACCTTTCTTGTTATCCTTCTCATCCTTAGCCAGTCGCAATTCCATTTGCGCTTTCGCCTTCCTGATAACCCCCCGGCATTCTCGAGCTATACCTTTAAACTCCTCCCTGGTCATTTGTCCAAGTTTCCACTCTTTGTAAGCTTCCTTTTTGTGCTTAAGTTCACCAAGGATTTCCCCTGTAAGCCAGTCCGGTCTCCTACCATGTTTGCCTCTCTTGCTACGCATCAGGATGGTTTCTTTCTGTGCCTTCAATAAGACTTCTTTAAAATACTGCCAGCTGTCCTGGACTCCTTTCCCCTTCATGTTAACATCCCAGGGGATTTTGCCCATCAGAGCTCGGAGGGAGTCAAAATCTGCTTTTTTGAAGTTCAAGGTGTGTATTTTACTACTATCTTTTCTTCCTTTGGTCAGGATCCTGAAATCTACCATCTCATGATCACTGCTTCCCAGGTTGTCACCCACCTTCACTTCCCCTATTAGTTCCTCCCTGTTTGTGAGCAGAAGGTCAAATTGCGCACGGCCCCTGGTTGGATCCGTCAGCACCTGTGTCAAGAAGTTATCCCCAACATTTTCCAAAAACTTCCTGGATTGCCTGTGTACTGCTGTATAGGTTTCCCAGCAGATGTCAGGGTGATTAAAGTCCCCCACGAGAACCAGGGCCTGCGATCTGGAAGCTTCGCTCAGTTATCCGAAGAAAGCCTCATCTACCTCATCCACCTGATTCGGTGGCCTGTAGCAAACACCAACCACAATATCAATGCTGTTGTTTTCTCCTTTAAACTTAACCCATAAACTCTCAACAGGTTTTTCTCCCTCTTTATACTGGAGTTCAGAGCAATCGTAGTGCTCTCTTACATATAGTGCAACTCCTCCTCCTTTTCTCCCCTGCCTGTTGTTCCTGAACAGTCTATACCCTTCCGTGACAGCGCTCCAGTCATGCGAGTCATCCCACCAAGTCTCTGTTATCCCAATTAAATCATATTTCTTGGAGTGGGCCAGGGCCTCCAGTTCTTCCTGTTTGTTGCCCAGGCTTCTCGCATTAGTGTACAAACACTTCAGGTAACCAATTGATCATCCTATCTTCTCCATTCGAAACATGGGTCCTCCTTTCTTGCCCCTTCCTCTCTGCATTTCTTCCCAGTATCCGACTTTCCCACTCCCCTCAGGGTTTTGGTCACCGTCCCCCGACGAACCTAGTTTAAAGCCCTCCTCACTAGGTTTGCAAGCCTGCCCGCGAAGATGCTCCTTCCTCTCTTCGTTAGGTGGATCCCATCTCTTCCTAACAATCCTTGCACCCGGAAGAGAGTCCCATGGTCGAAGAAACCAAAGTCCTCTCTGCAACACCATCTGCGCAACCACGCATTTACGTCCTCAATTCGACGATCCCTGCCTAGTCCTTTCCCTTCAACAGGGAGGATGGAGGAGAATACCACTTGCGCTCCAAATTCTTGGATCCTTCTTCCTAGCGCTACATAATCCGCAGTAACACGCTCAAGATCATTCTTGGCCGTATCATTAGTTCCCACATGCAGAAGCAGGAAGGGGTAGCGATCCGAAGGTTTGATCAGCTTGGTAAGCCTCTCAGTGACATCCTGAATGCGAGCTCCCGGTAAGCAGCACACCTCTCGAGATTCCAGGTCCGGACGGCAGAGGGATGGCTCAGTCCCTCTTAGGAGCGAGTCCCCGACCACCACCACCCTTCGTTTCCTTTTGGGCGTGGTGGCTGTGGAACCCCCATCCGTAGGACTATGCATCTCATGCCTTCCAGAAGATGGTGTTCCCTTCTGGTTTCTTCCTTGTGAGGTCCCTTCCAGAGCTTTCAGCACTGCAGAGCCTGTGGAGAGAACTTGAAAGCGATTGCTTACCTCTATAGCATCAGGGGATTCCCATGCTGGCCTTTTTCCCCTTCTAGAAGTTACATGCTGCCAGTTCTCTTCTTGGTCATGTACTGCCCTCTCTGGCTCTTCTGCCTGCCGTGCTTGAAGGATTAAATGCTGCCTTCTATTGAGGAAGTCTTCATCCTCTCTGATCAAGCGTAGGGTCGACACTTGGGCCTCCAGTCCTCTAATTTTTTCTTCCAAAATGTTGACCAGGTTGCACTTGGTGCAGATGAAATCCGTTCTTTCTTCCGGGAGGAAGACAAATATGGCACACGCTGTGCAGGTAACAACAGCAGACCCATCACCAACCATCGCTGCTGTTCTGGAAAAGGGATTTAAAAAGAAAGGCAAGAGAACCTCCCGCCCTTCCCAACTCCCTCTCAAAACTTCCTGTTAGCAATCACCTGTTCGCAAGCTCCTTGGTCACTTGCCCACTGCCTTATAAAGCCCCTCCTCCTACCAAGGCTCAGCCAATCAGCAGAGGCTTCTAGAATTCAAACTTTAATTAGAAGCCAACAATTTCCATCTGTGAATCACAGCCAATCAAGGGGAGGGGGAGGGCAGAGGGGAGGTGGGGGGGGGGGGGAAAGCCTCACTCAAACACAGGGGAAAACAAACAAACAAACAAACAAACAAAAAAGAACACACACCAACCCTCACTCACAAACACAAGCTCAGCACACAGCAAGAAAGCCCCAAACGCAACACCCACTTCCCTCAAGATTCCTGTATCTGCTTCTCCTCTACCTGGAGAACTCCCTCTCTAAAGCCTCATTCAAACAGGGAAAGGAAAAAAAAACACCACCACCACACACCAAACAAACACAAGCTCTGCACACAGTAAGAAAGCCCCAATAACAAAACACACTTCCCTCAAGAGTCCTGTATCTGCTTCTCCTTCACCTGGAGAACTCCCTCTCAAAACTCGCTGTTAGCAATCACCTGTTCGCAAGCAGGTATAATGTAGTATAATGTTAAGTATAATGTAAATGTAAGTTTCAGTACAATGTGAATGTAGGTTTTGTAACCTTTTGAGTTTTGTAGCCTTCCATTATATGAGAAAGAGATCAAAGGGATCTTTGTGATTCAGCATGATTGCACTGTTGCTCTTAGAAATAATTAGAATATAGATTGTGTTATAAAGAAAATATCATGAATTATTAAAAATTTGTACTAATAAAAGCTTTGTATTGAAATAGATTGACACATTTTGTATCCCTTTTCCCATGTGTGAAATGATTGTGTAGTTCCTAGGGAAGGTTAGTGAATGTGTTTGGAATGTGGTTGTTTAGAGAGATAACAACTTGTAGGCCCAGCAGTTTCAGAGTCCAGAATGTGGAAGAGGGAGGGCTGGAAGACTCAGAGGCATCAAGGTACCATAAATAGAAGCCCAAAACAAAGCAGACCAATGCAGGACATTATGGATGGTCTTGGAGTGTTAAAGGCAAGCATCCCTTTATAAACAAGACAGCTTTTCAATAGCACTGGGAAGGAGCCACCAACCTACTGATTCAGAGTAAAGAATAACTCCCAGATAAACAAATGTTAAACAGAATACACGGTGATTGATTAAGAACTGGGGCAGCAAAATGTATAGATCTGAATGGGAAAAAAGTCCTATAAAAGATGGGGTGTCTTGCATGACTCTCCAGGTTTCATCTTATCAAGATTGGAGCATCGGTCTGGAGCAAGAGAAGCCCATGCTCCTACCCCTCGTATTTAACTCACTGGCCAGGAGAGTTAAATGTGAGCAACAGACTGCTAACTTTAAGCAAAAGCAAGACAAGGGCTGTTTGTTTGTGTATGAGTGTATGGATGTGTGTGTGCAATCAGGTTCAATCAATTTTCCATTTAATTCAATAGCTGCATTTAATAAGAGCGATATATGTGTAACCCTGGGTTGGTCTTTAGTGAAAATAAGGTAATACCTATCAACGTCCTGAGTTTGCTAAAGGCCACCTTTTTGAAATTTGTGTGGTTTGGGTTTTTTAAAAAAATTTCCTCCTACCATTCCATATAATCACAAACTCTAGCATTTCATGATCACTTTCACCCAGCTGCCTTCACTTTTAAATTCTCAACCAGGACCTCCCTATTTGTCCATATCAAATCAAGACCAGCCTCTCCCTCATAGCTTTCTCCACATTCTGAAACATCTCCAATACATCCCAAGAATCTCTCGGATAATCTGTGTCCTGCTGCATTATTTTCCCAACAGATATTTGGGCAATTAAAGACCCATGTGAGCACCAAGACTTACGTTTTAGATGAGTTTATTAGCAGTTTAAAAAAAAATCATTGCTCTTCTTTCTGGTTGGATGGTCTGTAGTAGACCCCTACCATGACATCACCCTTGTTTTTACCCCTTTTATCTTTACCCTGAGACTTTCCACATGTCTGTCTCCTAATTCCATCTCAACTTCAGTCCATGGCTGTGTCTAGACTAGCAAGTTTTTCCGGAAAATCATCTGCTTTTGTGGAAAAACTTGCCAGCTGTCTACACTGGCCACTTGAATTTCCACAAAAGCACTGACGATCTCATGTAAGATTGTCGGTGCTTTTGCGGAAATACTATGCTGCTCCCGTTTGAGAAAAAGTCTTTTTCCGAAAGACTTTTGCGCAAAAGGGCCAGTGTAGACAGCACAGTAGTGTTTTCCACAAAAAAGCCCAGATCGCGAAAATGGCGATCGGGGCTTTTTTGTGGAAAAGCGCATCTAGATTGGACACAGGCGCTTTTCTACAAAAAGTGCTTTTGCGGAAAAGCGTCCTGCCAATCTAGATGCGCTTTTCCAGAAATGCTTTTAACGGAAAACTTTTCCGTTAAAAGCATTTCCGGAAAATCATGCCAGTGTAGACGTAGCCCACGTGTATACAATTTAAATATGTAAGGAAACACCTTCTCCCTTTTATCCCTGCCTATCATTCCTAAGCAATCTTTACTCTTCTATACCAATATTCCAGTCATGTGTTTTATCCCGAGTCTATGATGCCAATTATGTCAAATTGTGTTTATTTACCAGCATTTTGAATCCTTCTGGTTTATTCCTCATTTTTCTTGCATTAGTACACAGACAACTAAGATACTGATTTGATCACACACACACACACACACACACACACACACACACACACACACACACACACACACGCTGGCATTTTTGTTTTGTCTCTCCCTCTATTCCCTACACCCTGCAAATTCGGATCCTTCTCCCAGGTCCCCATGGTTTTGAAGTACATGTGGCGTGGGTTAGCTAATCTGTATCCAAATATGCTCTTCCCCTTCCTCAATAGATGGGACGCATCTCTGTTTAGCAATTCTTTCTGGAACAGCATCCCATATGGACTTTTTAAAAAAATGAGTTATGTTGTTACAAGTGTCAGATAAATTAAACCCGATATCTGGATTTCCACTACCTCTTTACAGTGGGATAAAAATCAATCCAATACTGCAGGCTTATTACAAGAAAAGGTTCCTGGCCAAATTCAATTGTTTGTTGCTGAGGGGACTTAAGCTAACTGAAAGCTTTTGACATGAATTGGGAAGAAGAAACATTTTGTTTCCAACAGGAAACACAGAACGAGACATTCGTGTCGTGCAAGGGGATTTTAATTCTGCCTGAAATCTTGACTGACAGGTGCACTGACCAGAGTACAGAGAACTCTGCTTTCCTAGGGAAAAGGGAGTGGAGGAGAAGAAAAAAAAGGGGCGGGGGGGGGAGAGAAATGAGGACTATCCTTGAGAGGAAAGCAGCAACTGTCAAGCCCGCACATTGAATAATTTTTTGAAACGGGCTGGTAATATAGTGCAGGAGTAGTGAAATGCCAGCTGGATACGCAAAGCTGCAAAACTCAGAGGAACACAGCTCTTTTTCTGCGCTGCTGCTCTGGGTTTCCTTTCCAGTTCCACAGTCTACTCCCTGAACAAAGATGTAGAGAAACACTTTGGGCCACATCTGCCGTCTTTGCTCAGATTTCACTCTGTCCTCACTCATGCAAAACTACTACTACACTATAATAGTAAAGAAAACTATAGCATGCTGAATGGTTTTGAAATAAGGAAGTTTGAGGTATTGTAATTGTTCTGTTTCTTACTCTGCCTGTACAGTACATGGAACATCCGTTGTTGGGAACAGGAGTGTGTGTATGTGCTTTTAGCTATTCTAATACTATTGATATAAATGGAATTGACCCCCAAACTACACGCTCTTCAGCTGTGACATGAAGAGTCAGAAAAATTTCATTACTGGTATTATTTTCCATGAAGACAGATAGTAATTCAGTCCTTTCAAGTGGAATGACTTCTCTTTGGATTGGGGCAGAGAAGAAAACAGGCAAAAGATCCCATAGACAGTGTGTGTCTTATCTGCAGTAGGTTGTATTTGCTGTCTGTCAAAATGGCAGAACCCTAGAAATTAAAAGCCCTGGTCCACAGAAAGGAAAACCGTAATGCACAACAATTTCATCATGCTGAATAGCTGGTTATAACCCAATATTTCCCTAAGATTAGAAGTTGAACTCCAAACTTTTCTGCCTTCAACCATTCTGTCTGTCACTGAGAAACTGGGACTTGAAGTGGAGTCATTTGCATGACTGAGTACAACCAAGAGTCCATCTGGTAAATATTAAACATTTTGAGTAGCAGAAGGATCAGTGTAACTTTTCTAGCACCAGACTGTGAGATCTCATAGCATTCTGTCAAGTTTATTTAACTCAACTGAGTGTAGAGAGGTGGCAAAAAGTATTCCCCTGAAGACATTACTTGTAATCTTAATAAAGTAATGAAAAGCAGTAAAACCTATAGCTTTACAAGAACAACCACAATTAAATCAATTCAGCACCTCGTTTTGCTTTTTGAATGATTTTTAAACAAACCCTTGTCCTGCCTAAAGTGGGTACAAATTGGTAATCCCAAAGTCACTTCATTTGTGCTTTACCAAAGAAGCAAAAATAGTGCATAGCAGAGAGAGTTTGAGATTTTCATTGTGTGCCAGGAAATTAGGTAATCAGTTCTGAAAAGTTAGTCTAAGAAAGGTGGGGTTCTGATAACTGGACAGTTTGTCTGTTGAGTCTGTCACCTAGTGGTCTTTCAAATAGATTTGTCTTCAAAAAGCAGGAATACAAGATTTGGTCTTAGTTAGGAGTCATCAGCATTTTCATGAGCACAAAATGAAGGACTGATTCTGATTTAAATGAGTGACTCTAATAAGTCAATGGAGTAAGAATGACGTAAAACTGGTGCATCTAAGTTCAATAAAATATAGAAAGTAGCAACAGCCAAAATGCTAGTAACAGGGCATGTCTATACTAGGAAATTATTTCAAAATAACTTATTTTTAAATAACTATTTCGAAATAATGTGTCCACAGTACAGGGAAGCCTCAAAATTAGTCTGAGGCAGGCTCCCTTAATGTGGATGCACTGCCTCAATTTAGAGCAAGGCACTGGGGAGTAATTACTTTAATGACTTGACAGAGTAGTTATTTCAAAATAGCAGCAGTGGGGTGTCCACACAAACACTACTTTGAAATAACTATTTTGAAATAAGTGTTTTTCCTTGTGGAAAGCAGGAGTTATTATTTTGAAATAACGGGCTTGATAGTGTGGATACTCTGCCTGTTAATTAGAAATAAAATGAGTTATTTCAAAATAACTCCCTAATGTAGAGCAGGCCAAAGTGAATAAGTATTCTGTGTTGTGATGGATAAACAAAACACCGTGGAAGTCTGGTATGGGTTCAAGACCAAACCAAAAGTATAAACACTTCTCCAATCCCCTGGAAAATTCTTTCTTGAAAGATTTCCTACACTTATTTCTTTAGATCAAGGCTACTTAACATGCGGCCTGCAGCCCATTTGTTTGAGACCTGCAGTGCTGTTTTGGTTTACATGGGGCTCAACACGCAGTCTGCGGGTGAGAGCCAAAACAAAAAAGTAGTCCATATAATAGTCTTCTGTTGATATGTGCTTTAGTAGTTAAATTCTTAGACCGTCATTGCCCATTAAAAGTGCTGTCATATGGGTGGAAATGGGGTAAATATTGCATTTTATTAATATCAGCAGAACTGACTTAAATGGGGCTTGTGTGTTGTGTAGCCTTGCCTTAATCTTTGTATTCATGCCCATCAGTGTGAAAGAAGCTATTTGCATATATTTGCATGTATATGCAACCACACTTAAGTTGCGGCCCTTGGCATGTGCTGTGAGTATCATTGTGGCCCCCAGAGTTTCCAAAGTTGAGTAGCCCTGCTTTAGATAAAGCCACAAATACCACACCACCAGGATTTCTCACTACATTTTGCTACTTCTATTTGGGTGCGTCTATACAGCACCCTTAGCTCAAAATAAGCTACACAATTTGCGCTAGTCAAATTGCATAGCTTATTTTGAAATAACTTATTTCATAATTTGGTGCTGTCTACAAAATAATTTGCTATTCTGAAATTCTTCTTAACCCTCGTGGAATGAGGGTTACCAGGATGTTGGAATAAGCTGCCCATTATTACGAAATCTATTTTGAAATAATGGGCTGCTTCAATAGAAGCGGAATAGCTATTTCGGGATATTTCTGCTATCCTGAAATAGCTCCACAGTGTAGATGTACCCTTAGAGATTATCCAAACATCTGGTGGTGCAAAAGGTGGCAGCAAAGCTGAAAAACAGTGAACAGTTAACCAAACTATTTCCAACCTCAGAAACAGGGTTAGGCTGATGTCCAGTGCAGAGTAAAGGGTCAAATTTTCTCAGTCTAATGCTGTGCTCTTCCCTCTTTTCTGAAGCGGAGTTCTTTGTAGCCTTTGATAACACAAAAAAGGATTGCTTAGCCCCTAAGTGCAAAAATCCTTATTATATTTCTTCACAGATGGTTTTCACACTGAGAGTGCTCTTCTTATGAAGGCCCGTCTCTCTCATGCAGAGATTGAAGCAAGTTCAGAGACAGGTAAAAATACACTTATTCCAGCCTGCTGCCCAACTATAAAATGGGGAACAATTGGCTAGGTTGTAATACTGCTAGAAGGGATCTGCAGAATGTAGTTAGATCACAAATTAAACAAAAGTCAGTGCTGTAACTGCAAAAAAGGATATCATCATCATCCGGAGATGTATTCAAAGGAGTGTGGTACGTTACACAGGGGAATGTACTTGGGTCATTCAGCTCAGCACTGGGAGACAAGAGACTGGAGTCTGGTTCTAGCTCTGTCAAAGACCCTTGGTTGTGTTGGGGGAAAATAAATGGACCCATCCGTTGCTCATTTTACAGAGAGAGGAACAGCACATCGCTTTATTCCATGTAATGGCATTGGGAGGCTTAGTTTACTACCAATTGTGAAGGGCTCAAAAGCCATAGTGATGGGGGTCCCAGAAGTGCCCATAAACAAAACATAAGAACCCTTCCCAGAGCAGCACTCATAAAAAGGGATTTGGGTTTGCAGCTCATCACAGAAACGTCGGGAACTTTCCCTAAGTGATGAGATTTCTCAATCAGTGGCATGCCCTAGCATACTCCCTCTGCTATACTCAAGCCCCTGCAGGGATACCTTGAGCATTTTGTTCTCAGACATCCTTCCTTAACAACCTGTTAAACCCGACGTGATTATCAGCTTGCAGCTGATCTCTCTATTTGAATGGCCTATTCCCTGTAAGCTATGGAAGGTTAAATTGTACATGACGGTGAAATGAACCATTGCAACACACTGACTGTTCTGGCAGCCGGAATCGGTGGCCTCCATTCTGATCAGTCTAGGGCATAAGGCAGTGATTCTGGAAACATTTTCCTCACACATACACCAAGGTGAAGACAGGGAAAGGAGCTTCTCTAGGAAGATGTGGGATGAAATTGAGAAAGGGAACATTTAAACTGTCTGCCCTACAGCCAGGTGTATTCGACTATGAATAGATTCCCAAGGGAAGTGGTGGAAGCCCCATTATAGTGTTTGGCCCCTATATTGCCAGGGAGAGAGACACGACAACCTAAATAAGGGTTTTCCATCTCAGAGTTCTTCCTAGCATACTACCAGCACAATGCATGAGAGGTAGGTACAAAACCTCAGGGAATCTTGTTTCTGCCCTTCTGGGATACCATTCATTTGCTCTGACTTCAGTGGGAATTATTCATCTCCAGGGGAGAGTTGGGGTCACCCCAGTAGATGCAGGAATTTCACAGAACTCCCCAGAGCATGACCAGCCATACATTTGCCTCTACACATTTCCCTACTTTCTACTCTTCTCTGCTGGTCTGATTTAAAATGCAAACAATTATTGTGACTTCTGAAAACAAAGCCTTAGTTCAGAGAGAAAAGAAACTGTCCTCAATGAGGAAAGCTTCCACAGAGAGGTCATGCCATTTCTCTTCCAGAATATGATCTGAGCAAGTGGGTCTGACCCACGAAAGCTCATCACCTATTAAACCATGTTAGTCTTTAAAGTGCTACATAGTTTTTCCTTTTGTTTCAGCAGAGAGGTGAGAATTAGGACACAGTCCTGGGCCAAGGCAATGTGTGAGGAGAGAACACAAAGAGAGAGGTGACATTTATGTACATGTGTGAGAAAGAGGATTACAGAGTGACACACAGACAGGTGTTTAGAGACAGATGTAGAAAGAGAGAGCAGTGGAAGTGGGCAGGTTAGAGGAGTGAATGACTGGAGGAAAAGAAAGCAAGCTCCAGAGAACACAAAATGAAAGATTTTCCCTTGATGAGTATAACTGCATGACCCAAGAGACCAGGGTTACTATCTAGCAAGAGGGCACTGCTGCTTTCACAGGTAATGAATTAAAGGAGTTCTAATCAAGATAAAAACTCTTGACTTACTACTGCACACTGTCACAATAACGAGGATCGGCCCAGCCAGCCAGTAACTCGTGCTTTATAGTGTGTGCAAGAGCAAGATAGTATCTCGGTTTCAAACCTCCAAACAATTAATCTCACTGTGATTTTTAAGGTTTTAGCAGGTCTTTTTAATAGCTGCAGTGGTGTCATGCAGTTAACCTTTATTGCCGGGAAGGTTGTATTAAGAATGAGTTATGTTGGTCTTCTTTAAGCATGAAACGATTACACTTGCAGATGTGTTGGTGCCCCTGCCACCTGCTCTGTGAACATAGCTCTTCCAAAGCACCACCATAGCGCTGTTTTCATAGATCCACAGTTTACTGTATAAACAAACACTATTAATAGTGTAATTTTTGCAAAGCTCTTGGACACGGAGGCGAGGACAGTACTGAATGCTTAGACAGAGGTAGAGTTTAAGGAGAGAAGGAACTATTAGGCTTTTTAGTCTGATATCCAGTCTGTATCAGCCTTTCAGCATCATGCTATTACCACTCTATTCAGTCCAAGAGCTAGTTTGATTAACACATATTGTCCGAAAAATTATCCAGACTAAACAGTAAAAGAGAGAATCTACTACTTCCCTTGAGAGCTAATGGTTAATTGTTAAAGATTTTGTGCCTAATTTTTTATTTGAATTTGTCTGCCTCCAGTTTCCTGACATAGGATTGTTTTTTTTGAGGGGATGGGAGGAACATTGGCTGGTTTTTTGTCACTAGAATAAAACACCTCTTTAGTATTTTTCCCTGTGAAAGTACTTAGATCCTGTCAATCATGCCTCAATCTTCTTTTTGATAAACTAAACCGATTGAGCTCTGCTTCTCATTTCTCTCTAAACCTTCAGCCATCCAGTTTTTCAGAACTTTTTTGCAAACTCCTCTCAAAATGGGGACCCCCAGAATTGTCCACAGTCAAGTTTTGGTTTCACCAATGCTATCTACAGAGGAGAATATCACCTCTCTGCTCCCTCTGATTACTCCTCTGGTTTATATATCTGAAGATCACATTAGCTCCTTTTTGCCACAGCATTTCACTGTTTGCTCATGTTGAGTTGTTCTTCCATTATAACACTGGGAACCGTTTTAGAATCCCTGCTTTCCAGGATAGTTTCCCAGTCTGTCATGGCCTGCAGTACTTGCTCCTGGAGGTATTATTTTTCATTGTGCTGTTTTTAAACTTACTTTGGTCCTAGACAACCAAACAATGCAGATCACTCTTTATCACTTGGCCAATCTGCATGTCATCCGCATATTTCATCAGAAATGATTATATATTTTCATCTAGATCATGATAAAACCGTTAACTAGCATGACAAGCTTAGTAGCTACAGAAACTCCCCCATTTGATGAGCATTCCCAATAGACAACATTTAATGTGTGTTATTATTATGTAGTGCTCATTTTTAATCAGGATGACAAGTGGTAAAAGCCAGTCACTTTTTAGTGTACCAAGGATTTATGTAGTAGCATTATGGTTTCTGTCTTCTTATCTATCCCTTTGCTAATGGTTCCTAGGATTATTAAGTTTTTTTACTTCCATTGCACATTGAGTGGATGTTTTCAGGAGCTATCCATAATGATGCAGCAGCTGAATAGTTATTTCCTTGCCTCCCTCCCTCCCCCCAGCACATAAAACAGAAAACGTTTCACCTAATCAACCCAACACTTCTGATAGGGGAAATATCAAGTATGACCATATGGAAGAGTCCTCCAACATGCCCTGATGAGGAAATTACCCACACTCTTGAAACAGAAGAATACACTATCAAAGGGAGTAGCACTACTGTCACCAGCCCCGCTTCCGTCTTTTTTTAAATCCAGACCTTAAGGGTGCCAATTGAGTAGACTTTAATGCCAAAGCAGTGACAAAAATTGGTATCACAACATTCCCTACATTGCGACGCTCTCCCAGAGGGCCCTGAGCTTTAACAATCTATCCCACAGTCCACCTGCGAAGGGAAAAAGACAACTGCAAGGAGATGGCCATATGAACCCCTAATGAGAATAACCTCTTTCCAATCATGGAGGCAAAAGGGAAGCCAGCTGGTTGCTTGTGTAATAAACCCTACTCAACTGACCACTCTCTATATTTACTGTATCAGCAGTGATGCCATGGCATTAATACACAACATGGTATTGACAAAAGCATCATCCCTGGGATAGGTTAGGTGCCCTGACCCAGATCCAATAGCTGAACTTTTTCTTCACTGTGATTCCATCTGGGAAGGAAGGATGGTTGGAGAGTTAAGGTACTGAACTAGGTCTCAGAGCAGTTGAATTCTCCGCTCTACCACAGAGTTGCTTGGAGATTTTGGATAAGACACTTAATATCTCTGTTTCAGTTCCCCACCTGTAAAGTCATGGTAGTCCTTCCTTTCTCCCACCTGTTTGTCCATTTCAGTTGTAAACTCACTGAGGAAGAGAATTTGTTATTATGTGTTTGTACAACACACATCTGATCTCTGTTAGGGTCTCAGGATGCTAGTTAATAATGGCAGGCATGGTTTAAGGATCCACAATGAAACATCCAGTCACCTGTCAGGCAAGTATTAATCCATGCTTCCCAACCCTGCTACATTGGTTCCACTGTTGGACTATCCAAATGGAACATGATAGCAGCTGCTACACAGGATGAAGATGGCCCCAAATAGCTGTGCTTTAAAGTCAACAGTTTGATCAAAATGAGCTGGGGAAGGATCCACAACATAATTCATAAGTAGTGTCTTCATGATATCATCACACACAGCACAATACGATTATTACTCTTCTCATAGGTTCATAAACTTCCTACACTTATATGAACTATTGAGCGTGAAAGAGCAAGGAAACCATCCAACTTAGGAGCTGAGTCAGTAAAAATCAGCTCAGGCTATATGAATTAAGTCAACTTATGAAATCAATGCAAAGGCCAGTGGTGCATTTTCTCTCAAAGCTGCAAAATTCTTGGAAGTTAGAGCAGAACTGTCACCTTTTTCATTATACATAAGTCTCTGTGTTGGCAACTTAGCAACAGAATTCATCCTAGGATAAAATGTGGAACACGGTGTCAGCCAAGGAGGGAGCTCTTATAAATGTGGAGATTCTGAACAAGTGTGCAGACATCAAATCAGGTAGAAATTAAAGGTTTTGGTAGTTGGAAAAGTCACAAGTATATTGATTGATTAATCAATAACTTTGATTGCAAGTCAGTTCAGAAATCTGGTCTCCACTAAGAGAGATTAAATCAAACTAAAAAATAGTATTGTGATCAGTTTACACAAAATCAAAAAATGTGTTTTTTGCCTTACCTCAGGTCCTCTCTAGTTTAACAGTGATACTAGACCAGCCATTGATCCATTTCTCCCATAACCACCTTATTCCATGTTTCTGTATGCATGGAGACCAATACTTTTAAAAAATAATATTGGTCTGTTAAATGTTTTATGTATGTAAATAAGCACTCAGACTTTCAGAATTCCTGAGCAATTATCAGTTTCCCTGGAAGCTGGGGGGAATTTCTAGGTGCTCGATACTTTTGAGAAACTAGCTGCACTTTAGGCAGATAACATGGCATTTTACTCATTGCTCAATGGCACCTTCTGCTGGAAGTTCTAAGGGTAAGTTCTGCCAGGCCAACACTCTTTCCTGCAGCTACACTCTCACTCCCTCAGCTGAAGATTCCTTTTGGTGACTCGTTCCCAGCAAGATCACCAAATGGTTTCCCCTTATGGGGTAAAGTCTTTCAAAGGTTTGGGGGAAAGTCAACATGGTTTCTGAAAAGGAAAATTATGCCTTACTAATGTGCTAGAGTTCTTTGAGAGGGTCAAAAACAGGTGGACAAGGAGGATCCAGTGGACATAGTGTACTTAGATTTCCAGAAAGCCTTTGACAAGGTCCCTCACCAAAGGCTCTTCAGTAAACTAAGTTGTCATGGGATAAGAGGGAAGGTCCTCCCATGGATTGATAACTGGTTAAAAGACAGGAAATAAAGGGTAAGTTTTCCAAATGGAGAGAGGTAACTAGTGGTGTCCCCTAATGGTCCATACTAGGACCAATCCTATTCAACCTATTTATAAATGATCTGGACAAAAGAGTAAAGAGTGAGGTGGCAAAATCTGCATTTGATACTAAACTGTTCAATATAGTTAAGAGCAAAGCAGACTGTGAAGAGCTTCAAAAAGATCTCACCAAACTAAGTGACAGGGTAACAAATGGCAAATGACATTTAATGTTGGTAAATGTAAAGTAATGTACATTGGAAAAAATAATCCCAACTATACATACAATATAATGGGGAATAATTTAGCTACGATGACTCAAGAGAGTCATTGTAGCTTGGAATCATTGTGGATAGTTCTCTGAAAACATCCATGCAGTGTGCAACGGCAGTCAAAACAGCAAACAGAATATTCGGAATCATTAAAAAGGGGATAGAGAATGAGACAAAGAACATCTTATTGCCTCTATATAAAATTATGCTACGCCTGCATCTTGAATACTGCATCCAGATATGGTCGCCTCATCTCAAAAAAGATACATTGGCATTGGAAAAGGTTCACAGAAGGGCAACAAAAATAACTAGGAGTTTGGAACTGGTTCCATATGATGAGAGATTAAAAAGACTTAGTCTTCTCTTTTCTAAGATGAAAAGTCTCCAAGGGGGAATATGATAGAGGTTTATAAAATCATGACTGCTGTGGAAGAAGTGATTAAGGAAAAGTTATTTACTTGTTCCCATAATATAAGAACTACAGGTCACCAAATGAAATAAATAGGTAGTAGATTTAAAAGAAACAAAAGGAAATTTTTCTTCACCCAGCACATAGTCTATCTGTGGAACTCCTTGACAAAGGTTGTTGTGAAGACTAGGACTTTAACAGGATTCAAAAAAGAGCTAGATAAATTCATGGAGGGTACATCCATCAATGGCTATTAGCAAGGATGGGTAGGAATGGTGTCCCTAGTCTCTGTTTCTCTGGAGATGGGTGACAGGGGAGGGATCACATGAGGATTACCTGTTGTGATCCCTCCCTCTGGGGCATCTGATATTGGACACTGTAGGCAGACAAGATACTGTGCTAGATGGACCTTTGGTCTGACCCAGTATGGCCATTCTTATGTTCTTAAAGTCTTTCTGTTCCAAATGGCATCAGGTAGGCCTACAACCTAAAACCATGACCCTGTCACACACATGCAATCTTGTAATTCTCTGCCCCCAGCAATACCTCTCTAGGTTCCAGTCCAAACCCCTTTTCTGAGTAGTCAAGTTCTGCTGCTTTCCTAACCATACTGCTCTCACTCCACTACTTCCTGCCTTGTTTCAACTCATTCTAGTCAGAATCCTGCCTCTTAGGTCTTAGGGATTTCTATTCCTCCTTCTACCTCCCTTTTCTGAGGGAGAGTCACTAACACTCTTTACCCTGCTGCCATGCCATGCTGTTGCCAGCCTCCTGGCTTTATAGAAACCTCCTGTCTGGTTCTCCACTCAGCCTAAATCTCCCTTGTTTGCTGCTTAATTGGCTGATTGGACCCAAGAGGCCTAATTTAGCTCTCCCATGTCTGGTGTGGGGAATACACCCCATCACAGTGCTTAAGAATAGATTTAGGAGTTCCCACACTGTTCCATAATAGCACTACTTGTTATCTTTTAAATCCTTCCTCATACATGACCATTTCATCCATGCTGCTTACAGGGGCTTTGTCCACACTATTTTTTTTGCGGAAGAGGCAATGCAAATGAAGTGCTCATTTTTACAGGCATAAAGATCTTGTGCAAAAAGGGGGTTTTGTACAAAACCGACATGTCCACACTGCTTTTTTTGCTCAAAAACCTCTTCCACAAAATGGATCGGAAGAGATTATACAAATGAAGAGAAATGCTAATGAGCACTTCATTTGCATTGCCTCTTCCACAAAAAGTTCATAATGTAGACATAGCCAAGGAGTGGTGAGATGAAGTCTAGCTGAATTTAGCAGAGGTCTTTATTTGTTATAATTTACAATGTACAGTATAAACTGAATATATACAAACTATCTACTTTTGCTTGCAGCTTTTTGCTCCATTCCATAGGTCACTTGACTTTCTTTTGAACAGGAATCAAACCTTTTTATTTGTACAGTGCCAATCACCTGATTAGTCCACCTGGAAACTGCTGTAATAGGAATTGTAACTAAGTATTAATTTAATAACTTACTTACCCCTCAATCAGCAGTCTCTTTGTGTGTGACAAAGCTCTTAAATATGTGCTTGACCACAGCATGAACTTAAATGCTATTCCTGAATAGATTCATAGGTTCCGAAGCCCGAAGGGACCATTGTAATTATCTGCTCTGACCACCTATATAAATAATACAGGCCATAGGACTGCATCCAGAATAAGTTCTAGAGTTTTCAGCTTTTAGGGAAAAAATCCCAGTTTGGTGGTAAAAATTGTCAGTTATGGGGAATCAGCCATAACACTTAATTATCAGCCAACAGTTAATTATCCTCAAACTACCGAATGTACCCGTTATTTCCAGTCAGCATTTGTCTAGTTTCAACTTCCAGGCATGGAATCAGGTTATAGCTTTCTCTGCTAGATTGAAGAGATTGTTAATATTTGTTCCCATATAGATATTGTAATCAATTTACCACTTACCCCTCTTTGTTAAGCTAAACAAATCAAGTCTAGCCCTAAAGCATGTTTCTCATCTCTTAATCTTTCTTTTGTCTCTTCTCTGAACTTGCTTTAGTATATCAAAATGCTTCCTGAATTGTAGGCACCAGAACTTGATATAGTATTTCAGAAGCAGTTGCACCGGTGCCAAATACAATAAAATAAACTTTTCACACATACTTGTGATCCTGGAATATTTAAAAAGTGGAAATTCATTAACTTTTTTTGGCTACAGTGTAACATTTGGAATTCAAATTCAGTTGATTATACACTACAACCCCCAAATCTTTTTCAGCAGGGATGTTCAAACTTATTCCTGAGTAGAGCAGTTGCACAATCCAGCCCTGGAGTCCCAGAATGCCTGGGGAGAAGGGGCAGGTGGCTGTCTGTTCCTGTCCCTCAAGTTTCACCCTATCTTGCCTTCACCTCACGTTCTCCCTCTATTGCACCCTTTCCTCTCAGAGATTACTGGAGGGAGGAGATTTATGGCACGGGGTGACAGCAGCAGTTGGGATCCCCACACTCCTCACAGCTCAGCATTCACTTTCTTCCAGTCTTCTGGAACTTCTTCAATGCTTCAAGGCTTACTAAAAATCACCATTAATAATCAAGTAATTTTTTCAGACAGCTTTTAAAACTCTTGCATGTAAGTTTTCTGAACCTGCAGATTCAAAAACTTTAGTAGCCCCAGTTTACCATCCTTCAGAGAGCCAGTGGAATGGAAAAAATGTTATCACCATATGATGATCAGACTCCCCCCCTTCCCAAACACAGTACAATTCTGCCTTTTCTGCATTGTTATTGATATTGTACCATGTCCATGTAGTAATGGACCAATAGGATTATCAGGATTCTTTTTGTTTCTAATATATATTGTTTTAAAATAAGTTTATTTTCCTTAGCCCTGCTGGCCATAGAATTCTCATTATGACCTTTAGATTCCCTCATTAATTTTCTATAATGCCTAACTTCTGACTTTATTCATTACTATCAATTTTCCCTTTCTTCCATTTATTTATATATAATAGCTGCCTTCACTTTCCTTCTAAAATCTGTCTTTTAATCAGCACAGCTGTCTTCTTTGATTATGGTTTTGGGGGAATGCTTAAATGATTCCCAATAATCATTCAGATTTTTCTGCTTAAATTCTTCCTTCCAGCTCATCTGGCTCATAATTGTTGTCAGCTTTGTAAAATTTGCACTATTAAAGCAGTATGTGTATGTTCGTGAAAATATTACTGGTCTGGACTTAATTCTGCTTTTATATTATGAACATGATCAAGTCCATGATCATTTGCACCTAAATTACCATTAACTTTTCATTCTGTGATCAGTTCCTCTATAGTTGGTAGCGCAAGGTCTAGTAAAGATTTCCCCCATGTACACTGCAACATTTTCTAAGTTAGGAAATTATCATCAAATAATATTTAGAAATACCAAAGATATATTTTAGTACTGGCAGCACAATACCTCCAGCACACATCATTCAAACTACAGTCTCTCATAATCACACAGTTTTCCCACATATATTATAGATTGGCTCTTTATGTACCATCATCCTGTTCTCTAGTGTATCTGATATCTGTAGCTGATACCAGCTAAGGCCTGATCTTGTGCTTTGTCTGTTAGAATGATCATTGATCCATAAGAATTCAAGATCACTTTCTTCTGAGTTAACAGTGACTTAAAAACCAGATAATGACATTTTTGACAGAGTGCCACTCCACTTACCTTTTGTCCACTCAATCCCTCCTAAAAAGTTACAACCATTGATTTTATCATTCCAATCGTGCAAGACATCTCACCAGGTTTCAGTAATAGCAACTAGATCAAATTTATGCTCATAAAAGTGCAATTCCTCTTGTTTGCTTACCTTGGCTCTTAGCATCTGTAAGTAGGCAATTAAACAGTTTCTTCTTTTTATGATCTTTGGTTCCCTAATTAATTTTGTTCTCAATGTCTCAGTTTTGTGCAATGTGTTCAGGTCTCCTTTTATCTTTGAAATTGGTCGCACTCCTACTGAGAGGGAGACCGGTTAGAATATAGAGCTCCTTTCCCCAAGAGAAGGTCCAATGTTTTGCAAACGCTACACCGCATACCTATAGAAGCTTTTGCCTTCTGTGTTCCTTTGCTTGTGTGACAGGGAGGCTCTCTGAAGATTTCTTTGACATTTTTCTTCAGCATACTTCTGAATTCCATGAAGTCACCTACTCTCTGTGAGAGATCCTGTGACATACTGTCATTGGTTCCAATATGAACCATTACCAATGGGTCCCTACTCATTCATAGATAGCTAGGTCAGAAGGGACCTTTGTAATTATCTAATCTGGCCTCTTGTTGGTGGATGAGCTAGAGGAAGGAACTGGAAGGACAGATGGAATTCATATGAGTGTTCCACATTATAGGGGTAAAACAGCTGTGCAATTTTGGGGCTGCCATACTGACAGGGCTGCCCCAGCTGTGACCACTAGCTCTTTTTCCTACCAGTGTCCAGCAAGATGAAGATACCTTTTTCTCTCTGTAATGTGGACCTTGCCACAGTTATCCATGGCTTTGTCACTGTGAGATGAGACGGCTATGATTCATTGTATACGGGCTACATGTTGTGACTATTCTGAGGCTTAGGCTAGTGCAGAACGATGCAGACTCTTTAGTAAATAGACATGCACATTGGGAGCACTGTAGACTAGTGTTCCATGATCTGTACTAGCCTCTGGGTGTAATTTAAGGTGATGGTTTCAGTCTACAAAGCCATACATGTTTTGGCACCTGGCAACATGAGAGAGATGCTTTTATCCTTGTGATTCATGGCTTGGGTTCAGGACTTGGTCTGCCAGAGTCCAGCTTTGTTAACCATTTGACCTTCAAAACATGCCCCTTGGTTTCCTCTCCTCTCCACAGCTGTCATGGAGGGGCAGGGCTGAGGTGGAGGTATTTATGGTCACCTTTTTTTGTTCTGTGATTTTTAACTTATGGGCAAGGTGCACAGGGCACAACAGGGGCACCTATTGTTACCGATCAGAAATGGGAAGAAACAAATCCTACAAGATAAATTAACTGAAAGCAGAAAGAATTCTCATTCACACCCCAGATCTCACACAGCTCCCATCTAGGGGCTGATTTCTAATCCTAGACATGCAGGGCACAGGCACACCACATACCCATGTATCCAACTTTGGAGTAGATTCCTTTAATCTACAACAGTTCATGTATTGCAGTGGTCCTCAATC
Organism: Pelodiscus sinensis; assembly: GCF_049634645.1. Lineage (NCBI taxonomy): Eukaryota > Metazoa > Chordata > Testudines > Trionychidae > Pelodiscus > Pelodiscus sinensis. The sequence continues at coordinate 162,145,447 of NC_134713.1, read as the reverse complement.
CTTTTACATTGTGCCCCTCTTTCCCCTCTCCATGCCCCCAACCCACCCCCCAAGCCAGGGTTACACCCCAGCTCCAGGAAGAGAGGTATATGGACAGAAGTAAAGGAGCAAGCAGTGGAGCCTCAGCCAAGACTGGCAGTAGGGTAATGGATAAGGATCCAGGGGCAGATGAGAATTTTGTGGGCCCCAGGGCATGGAGCCTATTGAAGCGTGGGGCCCAGAGCAGCACAATTTCTCGCATGCACCACGGCCACAGCCGACAAGTAGTGCGTGTGCGGGGCCTATTGAAGCACGGGGCCCGGGGCAGCCACCCCGCTCACCCTGCCCTATATCCGCTGCTGTAAGGATCCCTGGGTTCCAGGCTGGGAGCTGGGGCCAGCAGCTGGACTGAGATGACACCCCATAGTTTGGAGACCTCTGATGTACTGTCTAGGCTTGTCGGGGAGTACGTAAGGAGATGACAGGACTGAGCAGGACTGTGCAGTGGTTTCTTCAAGTCTCTTTAAAACTCTTCTGTTAGGATCCTCTCCTTCATTCTCCACATAAGCTCCCACAATGATGGTCCCTTGCTCAGCCCTCCCCACCAATCAACTTGAAAAAAAAAAGAGAAAGAGAGAGAGAGAGAAAAAACCTACTCTCTTTAATGCCACTGCACACAGGCAGACCCTTTGGCTGTCAAAGGGGACCCAAGGAAAAGTGTCGGGGAGAGGGGCAAACCCAGAACCAAATGGTTTGCTAGATCTATGCCTGGTAGTTATACCATAATTGTTCCTACTTTAAGCGAACTGAAGTTTTCCAAAGGGGTTTAGCTCAATTGATAGATGTCCTAAACACGAGTGAGGGTGAGAATGGAAGGAAAAAAATTCTTTATAACTGTTGTAATGTCCAGTTCTCTGGGCATTCAGGACTCGAAAGAATGACAGGTCAATAGGTCCCTTCCCATGCATTTTAAGTGCAATCAGTGCTGACAGATGCCCCCTGTGTACATGGAGAGGCAGTGCACCAACTTTTCTGTGGATGCTACTGGAACAGTTCACAGCCTGGGGATCTCCAACCAGCTGGTTATGCAGCTGCCTAATAATTGTCACATGCCTCCCAATAGAGGAAAAGGGAACCCGGAAGATGGAGAGAGATTAATTAAAAAGGAGAACTTTGAATGTGATGCATATAACTTTCCAGGCTTTGCTAACCTGGCACTCTCAATGAGTTTAGACAACGAAAGCAGGAGGAAAGTGGTCAGACAGAATGGAAATAGAGGTTACCAGAAAAAATTATGCTATCTATACTCTGCAGGTCTTCCATTAAAATGGAGTACATTGTCACATTTTAAGCCCTCGCAGCAAATGGCTCCAAGTTAGAGGTGTGGTATCAAGAGGTCTAAACGCCCTTTTTATGTTAAAGGAACCCAAAGCACTTTAGTTACAGATCCAAACCAGAACCTCCAGTCCCCCCCAGATATAAAAGGAGAGATGTTTAATTGAAAGCCCCAGACCCAAATTTGATCAGACACAGATTGGATTCAAAACCAGAAGAGCAAGTTCAGATACATCTTTGTGTCATGGCAAAACCCATTCTCGGGAGATTTCAGGCAAAGATGGAAAAACATGGCACCTAAAAACCTAGTGACAAGCACAGTAACACTAGACAGAGCAGAGCAGAGGAAAGAGTGGCAGTTTGACAAGGATCACTTCGAATCAGGAGGTATTTGCTACTGAGGGTTCCAATCTCAAACACCGGGAGATTTCATTAGAGTGAAATCTATACCCTTTCTTCAGCCTAGTTTCAGCCTCAAACCTGAAATCCCACCTAGACCAAATCCAGATATGAACACTCCACAGAAAGCACCAGAATTGCTTGAGCTGGGCCGATACAAATGAGAATATTTTTGTCCTTAGGGAACAGGGCCGTCAATATGATGGCTCACCCAGTAGGGTTGCCAGGTGTCCAGTACTGACCAAGACAATCTGGTATTTTCGCCTCCTGTCTGGTAAAAAAAACATTCAGAAAATACCGAACACCTGAAATGTCCGGTATTTTCTGATTTTTTTTCCCTGCCAGGAGGCGAAAATATCGGACACTTGGAAACCCTACACACACTCAGCAACCAGACCCAGTCCCCTCTCCCCCCGGATTCCCTCTCCCCTTGCTTCCCTGGTTCCACAGGGGAGCTGTCTTCTGGCTCAGAGCAGGGAAACAAGATGGCTGCCGGCAAAAAGCCCCAAAGCCTTTCTTAAAGGGGCCATGCTGGGTTTTTTTAAATTTTTTTTTGCTTAATAACTGTCGGGGTCCTTTTCGTTTGTTTGTTTGTTCGTTCACTCAACAACTTTAGTCTCCTCCCTTTTTCCCCCCCCCCACAGAATTTTTTCCCTGTTTTTGTTTGGGGGTTGGTATTTTTGGTTAAACCGTCTGGCAACCCTATCACCCACAGTCTCTAGGAGTTAGAAGGATGGCAGGAGCAAGGAGCACAAAGAAAGGAACAAGGGAGGTTTCAACAGAAGTAAGTGCTTTCTTACTGAATGATGCTAACTCGGAAGTGACACTTCATGCTACTGCCAGCTACAGTGAAACATATAATTATACATATAATCAATATCAGTGAAATCAGTGAAATATATAATTAAACATATAATCAATGCCTTAACATATTGGGTCTTTAGAAGGGAGATGGTGGATAGGTGCAGTGAGGAGACACTGGGATGGAACATCTAGGTAGATCTAGCCCTGTCTGCACCTAATCCCTCCCCACCCACCCCACCTCTGTCGTGAATTTTCCTCTTCCCCCATCCTGCGAGAGAGACGTACTCTGCTTGCTGCTGCTGCTGCTACTAAGTCGTGTTCTTTGCTCAGTTCTAAGCAGCAGCAGAAAGCGACTCTCAGGGCTCATTTACACTACCACTAAAGTCAATGTATCTTCCATTGTTCAGGGATGTGAAAAAGACATGACTCCTCCCCTGCCTCACTCCCAAGTGATGCAAGTTTACCTTGACCTAAGCACTGTCCACTCTGTCACAATGCTAGCAAGAGGCACTCTCCCATCAGCACAGTGTGTCTTCATCAGACATGCTACAGCGGTGCAAATGCACCATTGTAGCTTGATAGTAAAGCCGCAGCGAGGCTGGGAAGAACCAGTACTGGCCTCAGAGTAGCCTTGTGCTCAAAAGCTAGCTACCATGGGCATGGGGGCATGGATCCTCTTTTGCAGATTCTTGTAGCGGTCATGGGGAGGACTAGGAAGGCAGGAGGGATGTCTCTGGAGACCAAATGAATATGGAGGAAAAGTGGAGAGGGTGGTGAGGATGAAGGAAAAGGAGCAAATTGATGGGTGCTGAGTTTTCTTTGCTTTCAACCTTCTACTTAGAAACCTATGGGTGAAAGCTCTTGCCTTTAGAATTCTAGGCTTGAGAAATAAACTCAGCTTGAAACCTCAGTCAAGCTTTGATCTGGAGTCAGGTTGAGATTTTTGCAGTATTTCACTCTTTCAAAAACTCCTGTATCATGAAATCATGATTTCACATAATAAATCCAGGGTTCTTTTTCTTTGTCTCCTGGTTTTCATTGTGTTAAAGTCAGATTTTAGCTCACCCACATTGGGTAATGCTTCCTCAGTAGCAACCCACTGGCCATTGTCCCACTTTACAAGTTTTCTCCTCTCTATTCCAGCCCCTCAACCTTGTGCACAATTCACTTCCATTATTCTACAGATCAAATCATTACACTGACGTTAGAGACATTGTTACTTCTAGGGAAGAAAAAAGAATCTCACGGCAACTGATGTTTCTGTAACTATTATTTTTCTCACTGAGCCAGAAGTTTGAGTGGGGGAAGGAGTTCCAAGTATACATACAAAATAAAGACACTAAGATGAATAAAAATGAAAGGCTGGTCCCTGAGTGTGTGCAAACCTTTTCAAAAATTAGATTCCTGAGGGCCAGCTTCTCCTCTGATGTAAATCAGAGCTTAATTGAAGTTAACTGTTCAATGTCAATTAACACTAGCTCATAATCTGATCCAAAGTTTTATACAAAAGCATAGGCAGAATTTCCATTAAATCACTAAGGATGGGACTACAAATTTTATAATGCACATTGTAAATGTCACTGGTGCCCAGACCCTGGACTCACCTATCCCCATTTCCCTCTGCTCATGAATTAAGCACCTTGAATTACATTCAAGGATGTAGGGGAAGTGCTGTTATTTTTTCCCCTCTCTTATTCCTGTCACAGGAACTGGCTGCCTGCTATCATGAGACATGGTATGGAAAGGAGTCCATGAGGCTCTCACAAGAAAAGGGAATGGGGGAAGGCAGCCAATGCAGAATGATCAGCATATTCCTGGGTATTGAATATTTGATAAACCCGCCTGTTCAAAAGCAGAACCAGCTTTGCTAAGTTCAGCCCATAAAATGTCTTTAATGGGGGACAAATCATTTGTGCCGAGATCCTCATTTGTGATAACACCATCAGGAGGAGTTCTGTAATTTCTTTCACATGCTCACACGCTTCCCTTCTCCCTACACAATTTCCGGCTAGCATTTTTACAAACTATTTGCAGCAAAGATAATATAAAGGAGCTATCCTACCAATCCTTTCTTGTATCTCTGTAAAAAAGGAAACGTTCCCATTTTATAACTATTCTTGAAAAAGCAATTGCATCATTAGTTAACTTGTTCATTGCTGGTCCCCCACATCCTCTGCCATTCTACTAAAATAAATTCCACCTACTTCTTGGATAGCACTTTCACCAGTAAAAATCAGTGTACTCCACAGTCTTTAATATGTTTATCCATCAACTCCCCTGTGCAGGAGAGAAGAGCTATCTCCATTTCACGGATGGGGAACTGAGGCTCAAAGGTATTTAGGCATTGCGACATTCAGTATTGCAACACCTGACTAATTGAAGAGCTTAAGTCTCATTTTCAAAAGTGATTTAGTGTCTTAGAAGACACAAGCCCATTGACAATGAATGGTATTTAGGCTCATCAGGGCTAAAGTCTCTTTGAAAAATGAGGTTGGGTTCCTCTATCAAGCCTGTAGCACTGCATGCAGCAACACCTAAATACGTTTAAAAATCTAGGCCAGAGAAACCAAGTGATTTGCCCCAGATCATAAAGGAAGTTTGTGGTGGCCAGGATCTGACTTCTGCTCCTACAAGTCCCAGACTGGTGCCACAACCTTTCCTCTGAAAATAAACAGGAACCATCAGCAAAGCAGCTGTTTTTTAGCTGGACATGGCTGCTACCTCCCTAGTCCTAACTAATACATCTGGGACCAGAACAGGCACATTCACCAAATGAACAACAAAGCAATTTCCCTTCCCTGCTTTGTTAAATGTAAAGTGCAGACAGCTTTGTCATAAGTGTTATGGAAAAACATCCAGGATAAGTCAAGATATTTCAACTGTAACAAGCTTACAACTTTCTCATCAGAGATATGCCTAATGAAACCACTTTTTAATTAGGTTCATTTGTGCATGTTTGTTTCCTTCGTGATTCTTGCTGTCACAAGGTGGAATAAAGCTGACTTCAGCTCTCTGCTATGTTAATGTTCTCATTGTCTCTGTAATCTCAGTGTGTGGACAATTCTGTTGAGGCACTTGACAGAAGTGACTTGGCACTCGCTGAAGGGGAGGCTCTAGTCTCAGAAGCCCATCATGTAAAACTGACACCACCTTCTCAGTCAATAGCTCTATTCCCTTTGTGTGTTCAGTTGTAGCTTGCTGCAGTGTCAGAATAAGTCTGGACCAGTGACGCAGTCATGGCTGGGCATAAGAGGGCCCATCCCCCTCTGTCTCAGGTATGCCCTTGCCCAGCTCCACCTGCTCATCACTCCTGCTAAGGTCCAGAGTCAGGGCTCAAGGCTTGCCCGCCTGCCCCCCCCCCCCCTTCCAGTGCTCCAGAGCTTGGTTGGGAACTTGTCCTGCTGCTCCCACCTGGGGCACTTCCCAGAAAGCCATATTGGTGCATGGAGCTTGTAAGCCCCGGTCCCGGCTCCCCAGAAAGAGTGCCAAGTGGGCAGAGCATGCCAAGCCCCCGCTGTCAGACCCTACTCCTCAGCAGCAGAGCAAGCACCCTGATGCCATGCTCCCCAGCAGGAGCACCACACAGGCGTAGAGGGCCAACCCTGCTCCAGGACCACTCCTATCCCTCCCCATCCTCTCCAAGGCTGGTTGATGGGAGGCTGCCCACTCTCTCTTGCCCTTCTTCCTCACCCTCCATCATTACCCACCCATCTGAACCTGGGGCTCACTCACATGTCCCCTTCTGACTATACCACTGGTTTGGACTACTTTTTCTTCAAGTTAGCACTGTAGAGCAAACCCAGTTATGAGAGAGGGAGTTGGATTCTACTGTGGCTTATAAATTGTCAGCAGAATAATTAAAACCCAATTGCACAGCCACGTTTTGCCCTATGTGAGATCTGTGCAATCCCACTGAAGTTAATGAGGTTTTCCTGGGGGACTGAGTACAGAATTTATAATTAATAAATTTACACAGGGCAGAATTTAGATTGCAGGATTTTTCATTGCTAGTGAGGATGTGTGGCACTGGCCTCTAGAAAAGCCATCTTTTTCTTGTGGCATGAGTAAATTTGATGTAGATGTCAGCTGTAAGCCCAAAAGGTCTAATGAAATCCGAAGATGCATAAACCAGGAAATCTCAGGTACTCAGAGAGGTGATATTACCTCTCTATTTGGCACTGATATGACCATTGCTGAAATACTGTGTCCAGTTCTAGTGTCCACAATTTAAAAAAAATGTGGATAAATTGGAGAAAATTCAGAGAAAATCCATGCAAATGATTAAAAGATTTGGAAAAATGCTTTATAGTGATAAAAACTAAATATAATCGAGCTCCTAGAGTCTAACGAAGAGAACACTGAGGTGTGACTTGATTGCAGTCTGTAAGGAGCTGCATAGAGGACAAATATTTGAAAATGGGCTCTTCAGTCTAGCAGAGAAAGATATAACACAATCCAATGGCTGGCAGATGGGGCCAGACAAATTCGGAATAAAGATAATGTGTAAATTCTTAACTGTGAGAATAATTAACCATTGGAACAATTTAGCAAGTGCTGTGATGAATTCCACATCCTTGGTAATTTTAAAATGAAGATTGTTATTGTCCTAAAAGATAGATATATACCAGGATTTATTATGAGGGAGTTCTGTGGGCTGTGTCATAGATAATCACAAAATGGCCCCTTCTAGTCTTGGAATCTCTTGATTTAAAGCAGATAAAAGCTATTGGAAAGAATGTACATAGAGCTGAAAAGACAGGGCAAGAATGTAATGAAAATAGGCAGCATTACTCAACTTATCTGCTAGTCCATTCTCTGTTGATTGAGCGTGTCGTGGGGTGTGCCACCTACACTAGTCCTGAGAGAGCTCAATTGGCCAATTATGCTGTGGATGGGGGATATTTAGGCTGGAGGAAGGTTACTAGTTATAGGGAATAGCCAAGGCTTCTATAAAGCCAATAGGCTGGCAACACTCAGGCTACAGGAAAGAGGCTAGCAGTCTCTCTCTCTCTCCCCAGGGAAGAAAAAGAGAGGATGGAAGCCTTTGAGAATGGGTATGCCTAATTCAGAGGGATCTGATTAGGCAGGCTGATGATGAAGGAGAAGCTTAAAAGAAACATGGGTGGAGGTAGTCCAGATAAAACAGCAGTAGGATTGGTAAGGTCCTATATTTTAGCTGTATGCTATAAGACACTGGATTGGAATCTTCAACAGTTTATCATTTACTGTGTTAGTTTAGCAGCCCTGAACTTTTCAGGAGCCAAATGGCAGAGACCGAGCAGTGCACACTTCCTAATTCAGAGAGATCTCCCAATCAGAATTATTTGCTTTGTATCTTTAGTAGAAATAATACAGTAGCTCCTGGAGACCTCAGTCAGAATTAGGATCTCTTTTTGCAAGACATTGTATATTTATATGTAATAAGTCATTTCCTGTCCCCAACAAACTTACAATCTAAAATTGTAAGTTTGTTGGGGACAGAAAATATGCCAAGAGGCAGATGAAACAGTCAAATGTGGAAGAGGGGCAGTGGAGGAGGTTACAGTAATCAGCTTTACATGTGACATGTACTGGTCGATGTAGAAGTCAGCTTCTTTAAGCTGGCTGGGGATGTTTACTAAGACAAATAAATAGATCAGTAACAGTCATCTCAGCGCTCCATCTCCACAGTATGGGCTTAAAACACAGTATAGGAGGTTTAAGTTTGATGTAGGAAAAACTTCCTTTCAGGAGAGTCAAACACTGGAATAAAATGCCTTGGGAGGTTGTGGAATCTTCATCATTGCAGATTTTTAAGAGCAGGTTAGGTAAACACCTGTCAAGAATGGTGCTTGGTCCTGCTGTGAGTGTAGAGGACAGACCTCGAGGTCCCTTCCAGTTCTAGTGTTCTGAGATAATCAGCTGGCAGTATTCTATGTGCCTCATGCCTGAAAGGAGGCTTACTGAGGAAAGACACGGTGATGTCTTCACCATTTTGGAGCATGGGAAACTCTATACATAAGAGCTAGCATAATAAAAAGTGCAAAGATATTTGTGAGAGACCAGTTTTGGAAAGGAGTAGTAATATTACATTGACCAACAATATAAACAATTATTAACTAGTTCTAAAGGTAGTACCAGGGAGGGAAAAAGCAGCACCAAGATTGATATATAGCCAAATCCAAGAGAGAAAACTTTCCATCGAAGGAACAATTTACCACTGACGCAATTGTGCTACTGGTGCTGCCCTCAGAAACATATCATGGTTCTCAGTAACTTCCTGGAATACAAAACATCAAAATCTGGATGGGTATAAAGACACATGGAGACGTATTTACACTTATGCCTGCATGGTTTCTAGTGGTTATGACATCTCTAACTACTCTCTAGTCCCATGTCCAAAGGGATCTGGCTAGCCAGCCTGTGAGTGGTCTGGACAGGCTGCAGGATTTAGGCAGAAGATATCCAGTACCGTGAATGGCTGCGTGGGGTTCCATGCTACAAGCCAGAATCAAGGAACAAGGGCAGAGCTGTCTGGGAGTGACCAAGGCTGGAATCGTAGCAAATGCTGCAGATGGGGACTCAGGTACCTCGGCACAGCAATGTGGGGTGAGGTAGCACAGTGCTTGTCAGCACTACCCTGTTTTTAGCCAGTCCAAGAGCCATTGGACCATTCAGAGACATTTTCAAAAATAAAAACATTTCACAAAATAGACCCCCAAATGTCTTTTCCTGACTCTCATCTTCACCATTTTAGTATGTTCTGCATTGCAGCCTGTACCCTGGGCTTAATGAGCAGATCATTCTAGTGTGAGATACTTATTTTACCAGCCAATATCAACAGTATGGTAATTAGAATAATTTAAACATGTTACGGGCCCCATGCTTCTCCAGCAAATGCCCTGGCTTGAGAGATGGAGGCTGCTGGCAGAGAAGAAGCATGCAGCTGCCTGATCTTGAAAAATGATCTGAAGAGGAATGGAACAAATAGATAAAGCTCTCTGATAAACTGATCTGATTATATTAATGTGGGGAGAGACTGGTTTCACTGTCAAGAGCTTCTAAATCTACTACTGAAAGCCTCACTGACTCAGTAAAAACAACAAATAGTCTGGTAGCACTTTAAACAAAGCATGTAGATGGTATCAGGAGCTTTCGGGGGCACAGCCCACAAAAGCTCCTGATACCATCTATATGTTTTGTTACTCTTTAAAGTGCTGCCAGATGATTTGTTGCTTTTTTTTAAGTTTATCCTGTACAGACTAACTTGGCTACCCCCTGAAGCTTCAGTAAAAACAGACTCTCTGAGGGTATGTCTACACTACCACCCTAGTTCGAACTAGGGTGGTAATGTAGTCAACCGGAGTTGCAAATGAAGCCCGGGATTTGAATTTCCTGGGCTTCATTTGCATGTTACCGGGCGCCGCCATTTTTAAATGTCCGCTAGTTCGGACTCCGTGCCCCGCGGCTACGCGCGGCACGAACTAGGTAGTTCGGACTAGGCTTCCTATTCCGAACTACCGAGGAGTAACCATATGGATTTAAAGGATTGCCAGGGCTTGTTGCGCAGCCTGGCTAGGAAGTGCAGTAGGCAAGGCAGCACTTAGGGTGTGTCTAGACTACAGGTTTTTGTTGACAAAAGTGGACTTTTGTTGACAAAACTATACCTGCGTCCACACTCCTTTGAGTTATGTCGACATAACGTCGACAAACTCAGCAGTTTTGTCGACGTATATAAACCTCATTCTACGAGGAATAACGCCTTTTGTCGACAGAGTTCTGTCGATAGAAGGCATTATTGCATCTACACTGTGCTTTGCGTCCACACTGTTATGTCGACAAAGTGGCTTGCTTTGTCGACAGACCTGGATATAGTCTAGACGCTCTTTCTCGACAGAAGCTTTGTTGACAGTATCTGTCGACAAAACTTCTGTCGACAAAACTCTGTAGTCTAGACATACCCTTAGCTAATCCCACTGACAAGGACTTCTAGGCCTAGGCAGAGTCCCATCTCATGAAAGCCAGAGTGAGAGTGAAGGCCCATGGAATATGTTATGGACTACAGAATCTTTCACCTCCAGCGGGTGGACTCACAGGAAGGAGAAAATAATGCATGCTGGTTTCTCTTTACAGTCCCGTGCAGAAGGCAAACAAAGCCATAAATAAAAGATAGCCAGTTTGCCTAGCTGTAAAACTGGTGGGAAATAAAGGTGTAGGAGTGGCTCATAATTGCCAAACTTGGGGGAGACTGCGAAAATGCAGGGCAAACCCTCCAAACTGGTTCTGTCATTAGAGTTTACCCACCCAGTAATCCATATGAATTCCTAAAGCACTATACCATGTTTGCCATGGAGTCACAGACAATATCCCGGGGCATTGCCATCTATCTCATCACCCAGTTAAGCTGGACTGTCATAGATAGTCACTTTACAGCAAAAATCATATTAATAATCAGGTTGCCTTCAGTCCCAAAAGACAAGTCATTTACCCCAAATCAGTTGTGCTTAGATTTCAAACCAAAGACCATGCTAGTAGCTAAACCTGTTATAAAACTCAATACTTATTAAATAAGAAGAAAAAGTTATTTACAAAGGTAAAACAGGAAACACACAAATGAGTTACAGCCTCAGATTTTAAAAGGTAATAGAAGCTTCCATAATAAGCTGCTCTCAATGACCTTTTGTGCTGATCCATGCCAAGCAGCATGGGGATTTCTTATATAGTTATAGGAATCTTTGGCCCTCAGAGTCCAGACAACATAAAGATCCACGTTTTTGCTTGTCACGGTTTTTTAACCCTTTCATGTAGAGCCAAGCTGATGGGATGAGTTCCCAAAGGTCCCCCATTCTTGGAGGGAGTGAGGACTACAAACAAGATTTCTGTTCTTTGATGCTACACACAGACTTATTTCCTTCTCTTGTGCAGGAGGAGCACTCTACCTTGCTTAATGCTTCTTTTCCTTGCGTGAGTTACACAATTATAACAGTTGACAATGCAACCATTCAATACACTTTATATCATGGGTTACAGATACACGTAGAATTCATACATGCAGCACCCTACAAATATTCCATAAAGTCTAAACCCATTCTTATAATGATAGTATCTATGATCACTATACTAACACACAGATGGACTAGACCGGTTTCCAGCTATGTGTTCGTCAGTGTTCAGTGAGGCCGTGGGCCTTGGCATGAGCTGGCCCTTGGTATGTCAGCCACTCTCCCAAACTCAGGCATTTCATAAGGTATAATTCCAAACCTGCCTGTTCTGCAGAGATACAACAAATCCTGGAGGGACTCTGTCATAATGGATAAATTAAAAACAACATACAATGCAAAGCTACAGTGTTCACAGGCAGTGTTCCTACTCCTGTAAATATAGGAAACTAAAATGGCTACCAGCTAGCCCTGTCTCTCATCTCTAATTAATATACAACTGAATAATTGAAAAACAAATCTACTCAGTGGTAAAGCCAGATTTTGTAATCAAGGGAGAGATGGTGGTGGGCTGCTCCAAGGGGTTGGATTTGGCTCTCTACTCTGGGTGTTGTGGCCTGTAGCATGGGGTCACAGTGCCTTTCAGGTGTGGCCTGGTGGCACCTCTCTCATAAGTGGCTGAGCTAGAATTTGAGTTGCATTGCACAATGGCATATCATATGGGATTGCAGTACCATGACACCACCCCACATGTCAGATGACAAAGACCCAGCCGGGGGATCCAGACCCAATCCTGTGGAGATGAGCCATTACTACCAGGTGAGTGCAGGGCAGGCTACTCTAGTCCCATGTGAAACTTCATTATATCTTATTATGTCAGTAGCTTAATATGTTTGAAAAGGTACCACGCATACACATTAAAAAAAAAATACAGTGATGCATGGTTCCTCCACTCCCCCCTGCATGAGTGCTGCCATTGTTCCTACCGTTAGCCACTGATGTCATATCTAGTTGCCAAAACAGACCTAGCGGAAAGTGTAACAATTTGCAAATCAAATTAGCTTGCTGGATGCCATGCACTTACAGGTTGAAAGACAGAACCTATAAAATGCAGGACAACATAGCACTTTAAAGACTAACAAGATGGTTTATTAGATGATGAGCTTTCGTGGGCCAGACCCACTTCCTCAGATCAAATTGTGGAAGAAAATAGTCACAACCATATATACCAAAGGATACAATTAAAAAAACCTATAAAGACAGTGGTTATTCAGCAATGTTTCACTGAATGTGGCTTGTTTGCCTTTTATATGTCACAATGTGCAGAACCCTCAGATGATGACAGAAGATCTACACTGCAGCATGTTGATGAACTGAAATACTGCATACTGTCAAGCCAGCTACTGCTTAAGTAACAGATGAAGAGCATCCACCTGCTTCTAAGGAGGTCGTGGGGAAATCGGAAGAAAATGCACGTCTCAGAGTTACAGTCTAACTAGCAAGTTTGTGAGAAGATCTGCATGCACAGGAAGATGACAGTGCTACATCCTAGAGCACACTCCTTCTAGAAAACCCAGCAATCATCTGCATAGAACACCAGGGGACATGGTGGGATAACTAACTGTTGGAGTTCTGTCTCTGAATTCCATGCCTTCTGTGACTTTACCCATCTCCACAAAAAAATTGCAATGGTGGCCAATCTCGGGACATCCAAGACTGTAACTTTAACACCAGACTACAAATGGAAATCTCAGAACTGTTATTCATGCTTAAATTTGACACTTTACGAATGGGCCTTAACAGAGATGCTAACTACCTTACCCATTACAAAGATAGCTTCCCCAATTATCACCCTTAATATCATTATCTCATAGACACTAACCTCCCCCACCCCCTTCACCCTCCCTCCTCTGTTCTAAAATCTGATTTGTCAGTTTTATATGTATCCCTTTGGTATATATGGTCATGCCAATTTTCATCCACAATTTGATCTGAGGAAGTGGGTCTGGCCCACGAAAGCTCATCACCTAATAAATCATCTTGTTAGTCTTTAAAGTGCTGCATAGTCCTGTCTTTTGTTACATTAAAGAGCTTACTGCAGCCAACTCTCTTCAGCCTGACTGAATGGATCTAGAGTGCCTTTCCCTACATTGTTATACAGAAATAGTCTTTTGCCTTTATTCATACCCAGGACAGTCTCCTGCCTGGTATGGTGCTTCTTTTCACTTACAAGTGGTTTCAATTGTTTGCAATTGTCTTTGATGCTTTTCCATAGACGGTTCTGGGTTGAAGTAAGGTTAAGATGATTGAATTTTGCATTGCCTCTCAGGGTGACTAGGGAGGGTGACAATTGCCTCTTGCTTCAATGGGCTATCACGGATTACCCCGGTGACAATAAGTTTTACTCCAAGCCTATAAGCATACTTCCACTATAAATATATTATTCCTGAACTTTCCTTATATGCATCTCAAACTGATTGCGTTTGGACAAGCGATGAACATTTTGTAAAGATGTTACATGTGGCTCTTTATGGATTAATATTCTTTAATACCAGTTTGCTGGAGTGAGTCTTCATGGTCTGAGATGAGAGGTGTTTACAAAGAACAGCGGACTCTTTGCAAAGTATCACTGTGACACATCCTCTTGAAAAACCCAAATATGTTGTAGACAATCTAGGCTAAGTCATTTAATTTACCTCAAGGAAAGAACATTACTTTTGCATGTGTATAATGAACTACCTTGGCATGTGAATTGTTTATTTGAAATATACTGTACATACAGGAGCTTCATGCAATGTCATAAGTAAAAGGAATTGTGAACTAAGTTATGACTGATGGTCTTCATGGCTTGTGGACTCATGCTTTGGTGTTTTGCTGGATTGTGGTCTCAGCTCATTTTTGGAGCATAGGGTTATAGTTCAAAATTATCTGGACAAATTGGAGAAATGGTCTGCGGTAAACAAGATGAAATTCAATAAGGACGAATGCAAATTGCAATCAGTTTCACACATACAGAATGGGAAGTGACTGTCTAGGAAAGAGTATTGCAGGAAGGGATCTGGGGGTCATAGTAGATCACAAGCTACATATGAATCAACAGTGTGACACTGTTGCAAAAAACAAAACAAAAACCCCCCCAGTGTTGTAGGATGTATTAACAGGAGTATTGTTAGCAAGATGAGAGAGATAATTCTTCTGCTCTACTCTGCACTGATTAGGCCTCAACTGGAATATTGTGTCCATTTTCAGGCACCACATTTCAGGAAAGATGTGGAAAACTTGAAGATGGTCCAGAGAAGATTAAAAAAAAGATTAAAAGTCTAGAAAACATGACCTATGAGGGATGACCGAAAGAATTGGGTTTGCTTAGTTTGGAAAAGAGGAGAAAGAGGAGACATGATACAGGTTGAATCTCTGTAATCGGGGACTCCTTGGTCCATCAACATCCATCGTCTGGCAGGACTATGGGTGTTCCAGGAACAGAGAGGGCTGGCGGCTGGTCTCCCTAGCTATGTCTGCACTACCACCCTAGTCCAAACTAGGGTGGTAATGTAGGCAACCAGAGTTGCAAATGAAGCCCGGGATTTGAATTTCCCAGGCTTCATTTGCATCTCGCCGGGTGCCGCCATTTTTAAATGTCTGCTAGTTCGGACTCCATGCCATGCGGCTACACGTGGCATGAACTAGGTAGTTCAGACTAGGCTTCCTATTCCGAACGACCGTTACTCCTCGAGGAGTACCGGTAGTTCGGAATAGGAAGCCTAGTCCGAACTACCTAGTCCGTGCCGCGTGTAGCCGCGGGGCACGGAGTCTGCACTAGCGGACATTTAAAAATGGCGGTGCCCAGCGAGATGCAAATGAAGCCCGGGAAATTCAAATCCCGGGATTCATTTGCAACTCCGGTTGCCTACATTACCACCCTAGTTTGAACTAGGGTGGTAGTGTAGACATAGCCCCTGCTGTTAGGCTGCCTGGCACACTGCAACTGGGCAGCCAGGCATAACACAGTGGGGCTGCCCAGCAGGGCCAGGAGCTCAGTGCACCACAGCAAGGCAGTCCCAGTGGGGCCAAGAGCTCAGCGCACTGCAGCAGGGCTACCCTATGGGGCCGGGAGCATGGTGCGCAGGGAGCTGAGCTGCCTGAATCATAGAATCCTAGGGCTAGAAGAGACCTCAGGATGTTGACCTCAGGACTAATCCCTCCCTTTACCCTTGGGTGCTTTCTTTGCCTCTGTATTCATGGACAAGGTCGGCTCCCAGACTAATGCGCTAAGTGACGCATGATGGGATGAAGATCGACAGCCCTTGGTGGGTAAAGATCAGTTTAGGAACTATTTAGAAAAGCTAAACATACACAAATCCATGGATCCGGACTTAATGCATCCAAGGTTACTGAGGGAGTTGGCAAATGTCATTGAGGAGCCTTTGGCCATTATCTTTGAAAAATCGTGGAGATCAGGAAAGATCCCGGATGATTGGAAAAAGGCAAATGTAGTGCCCATCTTCAAAAAAGGAAAGAAGGATGATCCAGGAAACTATAGGCCGGCCAGTCTTATCTCGGTTCCTGGAAAAATCATGGAAGGGATCCTTAAGGAATCTATTTTAAGGCACTTGGAAAAGAGGAAAGTGATTAGGAATAGTCAGCATGGATTCACAAAGGGCAAGTCGTGCCTGACCAATCTGATTAGCTTCTATGATGAGGTAACTGGCTTTGTGGACATGGGAAAGTCAGTGGATGTGATATACTTTGACTTTAGCAAGGCTTTTGATACAGTCTCCCACAATATTCTTGCCAGCAAGTTAAGGGAATGTGGATTGGATAAATGGTTGGTAAGATGGATAGAAAGCTGGCTGTTAGAAAAAAAAAAAACCCTGCTCACCCAGTAAAAAAGTTTGGCCAGGCCACTCTTGCTATAGTGGGCTGCAGTACTCCTTGGAAGAAACTGGCCGCACCCTTCCTGCATACCATTTCCTTTAGAAAAAGGGAAGGTGTGAAAAGGGGAAAATAGCCTCAGACTTTCCCACCCGTCACCTTGGCGTGAGAACTGCGGGGCTTACCTGGTCTCATGAAACCTGCACAGTTTCGACCCAACCCCTAGGACACAGACCCCCCACTTGGTGACCATTGGGCCATATGGTAATATGCAAGCGCAGGAAAGTGATGTGCATATTTGGGGATAAATACCCATTGCACAGTTCGCTCTAGGAGGTCTTTGCACACATGTACCACCGTGCGTGTGCCTTCCCGTATATTTCAAAGAGCTGCCGGCCTGATCAACCGACCAGCCACCTCCCCCGACTCTCAGGCATAACCAAGGCCTTCGCAACCGAACCGATATCTTTGAAATGTTCTGTGTGCTGTGTAAGTTGGTATGTATGATTTGATTTTCTTTGTTGTATAAGCTTAGTGTTGTAGTTGTTTTGGGTAGTACATAAGAGTTTGTAGTTATCACTCTTATTTAATTAGTGTAGCTGGATATTATTAGAATAGAGACTATTCCCCCTGCCATTCCCATCCTTATGTCTCTGACACGGTTAACTAGAAATCGTAGAATAAATATAATAAATACTGTAAATTCATTATTAACATGGTCTATTAAAAAACTTAGAATACTATAAATTCATCACTATCATAAATAAATATCCTTTATTTACTAAAACTGTCCACCTAGTTCTGTCCTTCCCCCCTTGGGTATGCATCATCAGACCTGTGATTCTCGCGACACTGGCTAGAAGGCCGGGCCAGAGGGTAGTGATCAATGGCTCGATGTCAGGATGGTGGTCGGTTTTTAGCAGAGTGTCTCAAGGTTTGGTTCTAGGACCGGTTTTGTTCAATATCTTTATTAATGACCTGGATGAGGGAATGGATTGCATCCTCAGCAAGTTTTCAGATGACACTAAGCTAGGGGGAGAGGTAAATACACTTGAGGGCAGAGATAGGGTCCAGAGTCACTTAGACAAATTGGAGGATTGGGCCACAAAAAATATGATGAGGTTCAACAAGGACAAGTGCAGAGTCCTGCACTTCGGACGGAAGAATCCCAAGCATAGTTACAAGCTGGGGACCAGCCAGCTAAGTAGTAGTTCTGCAGAAAAGGACCAGGGGGTTGCAGTGGATGAGAAGCTGGATATGAGTCAACAGTGTGCCCTTGTAGCCAAGAAGACTAATGGCATATTAGGTTGCATTAAGAGGAGCATTGCCAGCAGATCCAGAGAAGTGATTATTCCCCTTTATTCGGCTCTGGTGAGTATTGAATCCAGTTCTGGACCCCCACTACAAAAAGGATGTGGACACATTGCCCTCCGCTGGACCCTCTCCAACCAAAATGATTAGGGGGCAGGAGCATATGACCTATGAGGAGAGGCTGAGGGAGTTGGGTCTGTTTAGTCTGCAGAAGCGAAGAGTGAGGGGGACTTGATAGCAGCCTTCAACTTCTGGAAGGGAGGTTCCAAAGGGGATGGAGAAAGGCTGTTCTCAGTAGTGACAGATGGCAGAACAAGGAGCAATGGTCTCAAGTTGTGGTGGGAGAGGTCCAGGTTGGATATTAGGAAAAACTATTTCACTAGAGGTGTGTCTAGACTACAGGGTTTTGTCAACAAAAGTGGACTTTTGTCGACAAAACTATACCTGCATCTACACTGCCACTGAGTTCTGTCGACATAACGTCGACAGAACTCAGCAGGTTTGTTGACGGCTGTAAACCTCATTCTACGAGGAATAATGCCTTTTGTCGACAGAGTTCTGTCAACAGAAGGCATTATTGCATCTACACTGTCCTTTTTGTCTACACTGTCATGTCGACAAAGCGGCTTGCTTTGTCGACAGAACTGGATGTAGTCTAGATGCTCTTTGTCGACAGAAGCTTTGTCGACAATATCTGTCAACAGAACTTCTGTCGACAAAAGCCTGTAGTTTAGACATACCCTAGGAGAGTGGTGAAGCACTGGAATGGGTTACCTAAGGAAGTAGTGGAGTCTCCCTTCCTAGCGGTATTTAAGTCTCGGCTTGACAAAGCCCTGGCCGGGTTGATTTAGTTGGGATTGGTCCTGCCTAGAGCAGGGGGCTGGACTTGATGACCTTCTGAGGTCTTTTCCAGCTCTATGATTCTATGATTCAGAGCAGGGAGGGAGAGGGAGGACCAGCAGGGCAGCAAGTCTGGTGGCAAGGGGAAGCTGGGCAGGAGGCTAGCAGCTAATCCACTGCTGGGGGGAGCCGGTAATAAGGAAGCCAGATATGACCTGCCCTGGCCTGGCAAAATCCCTCATCCAGAACTGGCCAGGTCCCATGGGTGCCGAATCAGGGAAGTCCAATCTGTAGCAACTTTCATGTACCTAAAATGGTGTTACAAGGAGGAGGTTATTCTCCTTAGCCTCTGAGCATA
Organism: Pelodiscus sinensis; assembly: GCF_049634645.1. Taxonomy (NCBI): domain Eukaryota; kingdom Metazoa; phylum Chordata; order Testudines; family Trionychidae; genus Pelodiscus; species Pelodiscus sinensis. The sequence continues at coordinate 162,126,631 of NC_134713.1, read as the reverse complement.
GGGCAAGAAGCAGTGGGCTTAAATTGCAGCAAAGGAGGTTTAGGTTGATCATTAGGAAAAACTTCCTAACTCAGGATGGTTAAACACTGGAACAAATTGCCTAGGGAGGTTGTGGAATCTACATCTCTGGAGATATTTAAGAGCAGGTTAGACAGACTCCTGTCAGGGATCATCCAGACAGTGCTTGGTCCTGCTGCAAGTGCAAGGGGACTGGACTTGATGACCTCTCAAGATCCCTTCCAGTTCTAGTATTCTATGATTTGATGATTCTCATAGGATCAAAGTGCGTATGTAGCCTTCATCCCAGACAAACAACTTTTGTTTTCTAAAGATGTACATTAAAATGAGAAATGTGTGTTGGAATATTTAGGTAACACTATATATTACTCAGCACACTGTTCTAACAGGTAAAAAACATGGAGTGCCAAAGGCAACATATTAACAGGTTTTGCTATGTATTGTGTTAAATGGGAAATAGTTTAAACATTTGCTCAGTGCACAGTAGAATTTAGTTGTTCTATACCATTCAAGATGGAAGGAGAAAATAAATGCTTCGGCCCTTAACTACTTGGCAGACTCCAGAGGCCTATCACCAGATATGCTGTCAGTAGCTAACCCCTCACCTTCCCCATTATAGCAGTTTACAGAGACAGGTTAATGTAAACAACTAGTTACAGTGGAAGAAAATAAATGGATTTGACAAGTGTAAGCCCTTTTTCTGTTTGAGATTTATCAACCTGCTTTGGCATGTTTGCTGCTCAAAGTGATTCCACAAATGCTTTCATTTTCTACAAAATCATTCTTTCCTGTGGGCTGCAGAAATTATTCATTCTATCCTTTGCTTACATGTGTGGACTATTGCTAATCCATTATTCAAGCTATGTGACTTACTATCTATATCACATGCTATTGTTTCTGATCTCCAATTGGTTTGTAATATTTTTATAAAAAGAAAGGCTTGAATAAGTCATTTGTAGTGTGAGCATTCACCCAACACCCAAGTGAAATGTTTTACAGAACATCTAGCTCAACTATTGGCTCTATTTAAGGCTGAAGGGAACCAATTTAGATCATCTAGTCAGACCGCTTTTATATATCTCGGTCCTCTTAATTTCACCAAGTTGCTCCTGTATTGAGTCCAATAATTTTTTTGACTAAAGTGTATCTCCTAGAAAGGCATCCAGTCTAAAACTTAAGACTCAGATGGAGAATTAATCACTTCATTTGCTAGTTTGTTCCTGTAGCTAATAACCATCATTGTTAAATTCATGCCTAATTTCTAATTTCATTTAGTCTGGCCTCAACTTTCAGTGACTGGTTCTTCTTATGCCTTTCTTTGCCTCAATAAAAAAATCCTTTACTATCCAGTATTTTCTCCCTGTGAAGATACTTTGTACACTGTAATAGGTCACCTCTGTCTTTTTACATTGAGTTCTTCAAAGTCTGACTGCAAGGCATTTTCCTTCAACCCTCAAATCATTTCTGTGGCTCTTTTCTGCAACCCTTCAAATTTTTCAACTTCCATTTTAAAAATACGGATACCACAATTGTCCATAGTATTCTAGTAGAAGTTTCACCAGACCCATATACAGAGGGGAAATAATGTCTCTATTCCTACTGAAAGACCAATTATTATTATTAATCTCAGCCAAAATAATGGAAAAGCTGACCAGTATCCAGCTTGTATCAAATTAAAGGACAGGAATAGGATTAATGCCAATAAACGTTGGTCTATAGATTCCCAAATCACCCCGCTTTCTGTTTTTGTATACTGGCATAAACTTGTAGTATTCTTTCTATCCTCTGGAAGTACCCTGGTATATCAATTGTTATTAAAAATTACCATCAGCAGGCCAGAAATTGTCTAAGACAATTTGTTTTAGAAATCCTGTTTAGAAACCCTCCTTAGTTATTTGTACAAACGTGAATGCTCACACCACAGTGATTTATTCAGATGGGGCCTGATTTCACCACTTTTAATCCCACTGAGCAGTACCTCACTAGACAAGTAGCTTCTCCCTACCACCATCCCCACCTGAAATCAACTTTGCTGCATTAGGAGTGAGTCAGTGTGAATTATTCCCTATTTAGCACAACACCTTACAGTGAAACACATTAGTAGCAGAAATCAGTGGGACGCCTACCAGAGTAAAGCATAGCTCAATAGGAGTAAGAGCAGCTGTAACATGCCCATATATTTGATGCAACATGTGTTTGCAGCTTTCTCCTTTCTCCAAACAGTCTTGCAGATAAAAGCCACCTGTATGAATGTAAATGGAAGGCAACAAAAAAGTGTTGCAAACACCACCTGAACAAATGTGTTGTTCTTATTTGAACAATTTTTCACACATGGTTTTCTCGGTGTTCACTTATCTCTCTTCCTGAACTCCCTATCAATTATTTTGCCACAGATTGCGCTAAACCCTTCTGGACCTGTACAGCAAAATAATTAACTAAAGGAATGTTTCCTAAATGAACAATTCATTTTAGAATAATCAATAGCGATATCCAAGTTAAGCCCCAGCAGTCATTTTCTCAGAGACAAATTTGAATTTTACTTAAGTTTCAACCCCAGCAGTGCCACCTATTGGAGAATTTAAAACAATGTTATGTCAGAAACATGTAATCTGTTAGGCATGTAATCTGTTAGGCCAGAGTTTTGTAAAAGAGCCTCTGGTTTTACATCTCCAATTTGTGGATGCAAATAATTTCAAGAACAATTTTAGCTGATGGGACCACTAAGACAGGGGATCAGGCCACTCCTCTTGGGTCATTATATGATGCTCTGGAAACACATGGGGCCATAAACAATCATCTGCCAAGTCAAAATTGCTGTAACTTAGGAGCTTCTGGAGTAGTGTCCATGGTGCCACTGGCAGATGTGTCTCCTAGAATTGGGAGCACACAAAGGTAGCTTAAAATGACCTTAAATTCCCCTCCCACAGGGCCACTTCCCTTCCTAGAAATATCATATAGAATCACAGCCTGAGATCCCACATATCTGACTGTATAAGGATGTCATAAATGACTTAACAACAAGTGTGCTTGTAATATTTTTTACTCAAAACTGTTTAAAAAATTCAAAGGTTTAGTTAAGGTGAAGATGAAAATCAAGCCCTATTAAGCATGTATTTATTGTCTTAAGCAGCTAATGAACATGCTACCTATGAAGGTTCTTGTATGGTCTCCATCACTGTAGTATCCATGATCCTACAGAACTCTGTGAAGTGGTTAAGGATTAATATCCCCTTTTCTAGATGGGAAACTAAAGAAGCACAGAATGGTTAAGTGATTTGACCAAGGTTACATATTCAATTTTTTTTTTTAGCAGAGCCAGAGCCTAAATCCAGATTTGTGCCTTAACCATGAGATCACTGTTCTATGGGGGGTACTATATACAATAGAAAGAAAGTTAAATAATAAAATATGGATAGAACTTGTCCCAAAGGTAGGAAGTGCCTTGATCTTCTGATTTGGTTCAGCCCATTGTGAAGATTGCCACCATTTGACAAATCCAGATTTGGATCCAAGTTTAGATTTAGGTCCCATCTCAAGCATATGCCCTCTTCAGACTGATGCACAAACAATTAGTGTATCCTCCCTTCAAGCTATTGAGTCCACCACAACAAAATGTGATAGGGACTGAAAGCATTCATTATGACTGGACTGATCATGGAATTACCTAATTTCTGACCCTTGAAAAGTGATAGCAGGATTGAATGTTTAAGCAGTTGTGACAAGCCTTTTCTCTGTCTCTCTCTCTCTCAGTGCTTTCTCAGGCAGACAGGAAGTAGCAGACTCAGGACTGAAACAAATTGGACTTTGTCTATAGTCTCACAACTGGGTCACTTTAAGCCCTAAGAAAGTGTTTATTTGTCAGCCATTCGGAGTCAAACCTCCCCAATAGCCAGTGGGCTGCAACACAGCCTCCCTTTTCCCTTGATTGTATGCCTAAGCAAGATGCCACTTTACCACAATGGATTTTTAGCTAGCTAAAAATAAACTAATGATACTTTCTGGCAGCTAAATGCTTTGTGGGCAGCTAGGGAGAAAAGGTTTATTGGCGCTTTATTAAAATATATTAAATAAATTGGAGACATGCTACTCAGCCAGCTGATTGAGGCAGAGTTCCCCTGTAGATATTTTGGTTTTGCATTAAGAAAGTTGTCACAAGTAATTTGGACTGGAGCGTGTAGTTATAGACTGCCAAATGTTGATTAATTAAGCCCATGTTTTGGATTAGTTCTGCTAGATAGTTTCATTAGGGAAAATGACTGAAAATATGGAATAAAGCAACCAGGGGGAAATACAGGGAGGATTGGTATGTTAGTGAGACCTATGACAAAGAACAGGAACTGAGACTGAACCACATCTACCACACAACACTCAATGTCCCCTCTCACAACCATGTAATGAAAGAGACATGGATACCATGGGCCTTGACTTCAAACACCCCAAAACCGAGCGGGTATGAGGAATATTATACTATGTCCAGGGGATGAGGTTCAGTAACTAGGCATAGCCAAATGGGTCTTTCCCCCTAGTTATAAGTAAAACCACATGTATAGTAAAAAAGAAGAAAGCATTTTGACATCTCATATTGGCCTAGAAGTTAACACCCTTAAGGCTACATGGCTGAAAGGCCTGTATTCTAGTCCTGTCTTTTCAGATTGGTCCTAAAATATTTAAGATGCTATTAGTAATGCCAATAAACAGGATTCTGGTTTTTAGCTTATTAGTGTTGATTTAAAATAAACTGTGACTAAACAGAAAGGTTGTGTAGTCTAATATACAGTTAGGCACTGAGGTGATAAACAGGGCCTTTAGTATGGTATCCATCACATTGTATTGCAAAATACAGTACCTGTACAGAAACCATTTTAACTACCTGAAAATTAGGTGAAAGATTTGTAACTTCTAAATCATATCAGTGTTTTTCAAAATTCCATTTGATAAGTTAATAATGTTACACAAGAGAGACATTATGGTTGCAAAGTCAATCACACACAAGTTAGGAAATACCAGAACTGAGTTTAACTGTACAACCTTAGTATAGCCCCACTGTGTGTGTGCATTATGATGCTGGTCTTTGATTGCACAAAGACATACTATTGTCTCAGTGGGGCTACGTCTAAACTATGGGGTTTTTGCGGGCTACCAGAGGTAGCCCGCAAAAATCCTGCCACATTCAAGGAACATGTTTGCTCTTCCACTTTTTTTCACGGAAGAGCAAATGTGCTCTTTCTGAGATCCCTGTATACCTTGCTTCATGAGGCATAAGGGCTCCACCAAAACAGGAGGCTTTTCTGCCATTTGGCCCCATCTAGACTGGGCCAAATGACGGAAAAGCCTCTTCCAAAAAAAAAGCAGAAAAAGCTACGTGAAATGCGGCGCGCATTTTGCTTAGCTTTTTCCACAAAAACGCTGCAGTTTAGACCTAGTGCAAGACTCCTTCCCCTTTTGTTACACAGGATGGATGGTGCTCACATAATAAGCAGCAATTCAGTGTTTTTTCCTTATTCCACATGTGGCCCCAAGTGTTATTTACAGCACAATAGTCACACCCTGCTCTGAAGACAGTCTTGTTAATTTCCTCCTGGAATTTTCTATTGTGCTTCATAAATATTAATGAATTTATTTTCACAGAACCCCTGAGAGGTAACCAAGTGTTAGCCCCATTTTTTAGATGCAGAACCAAGGCCCAAGAACTTTGGGTGCCCAATCTGAAACACCTAAGACCTGATTTTTCAAACTACTTAGCATTATGTAGCACTTTAATGGGAGCTGTGCTTTGAACATATAGTTTTGGGTGCAGCTGTGAAGAGCTTAGCTTCCCTTCCCTCCCCTTCCTTCCATAGGTCTAGTCTCCACCAGAAACCCCTGAACCACATTGGCTGAAATTTTCGAGAAAACTTCAACCTGGCAAGGAAAATCTCAACTCAAAAGGTTATAGTTTAGCATGGGTCTTCTAATGGGAAGTGCCACACAATCTTTATAACAGGTGGTGCTACCCTCTGACAATAAATCAAATAAAATTATAGAGTAAATACATACATCCGTGCTCCTATTTCAATGGCACTGTCCTTTCCATGAAAATTTTGGGGGCAAATTGGTTATTTAGCCCTTCTCAGCAAACAAGGACAAGGAGATACTCAACTATATTAAAAGGCAACTGATGTAAGGAAACACCTTTAACCTCTCACTGTTAACCTATGAAATTCACTATCACAACAAATCATTAAATCTAAGAGCTCTTTAAGAACAACATACAGAGTGACATAGGTTAAACAAAATCTAGGCAATATAAACTTTGGTATTTCAAGGCATAAAACAACATTACCTAAAATCAGGTAAAAGCTTTCCTTATAGGTAGGGTTTTCCATAAAGATCCTGAGACTGATCCAGTCTGGTAATTCCCATGTGTTAGGAAAAAAAACCTGCCCCCCTCAGTAAAAAGTTTGGCCAGGCTGCTCTTGCTAAGTGGGCTGCAGTACTCCTCGGGAGAAACAGGCCACACCCTTCCGGCATACCATTGCCTTTAGAAAAAGGGAAGGTGTGAAAAGGGGAAAATAGCCTCAGACTCTCCCACCCATCACTTTGGCGTGAACTGCGGGGCTTACCTGGTCGCATGAAACCTGTTCAGTTTCGGCCCAACCCCCGGGACACAGACCCCCCACCCCCTACTTGGTGACCATTGGACCATATATGGTAATATGCAAGCGCGGGAAAGCGATGTGCAGATTTGGGGATAAATACCCATCACACAGTTTGCTCTAAGAGGTCTTCGCAACACACGTACCACCGTGCGTGTGCCTTTCCGTATACTTCAAAGCGCTGCCGGCCTGATCAACTGACCAGCCACCTCCCCCGACTCTCGGGCGTAACCAAGGTCTTCGCAACCGAACCGATATCTTTGAAATGTTCCGTGTGCTGTGTAAGTTGGTATGTATGATTTGATTTTTCTTGTTGTATAAGCTTAGTGTTGCAGTTGTTTTGGGTAGTACATAGAGTTTGTAGTTATCACTCTTATTTAATTAGTGTAGCTGGATATTTTTAGAATAGAGACTATTCCCCTCGCCGTTCCCATCCTTATAGCTCTGACACGTTTAACTAGAAATCGTAGAATAAATATAATAAATACTGTAAATTCATTATTAACACGATCTATTAAAAATCTCAGAATAAATACTATAAATTCATCACTGGTATAAATAAATATTTTTTATTTGATAAAATGGTCCACCTAGTTCGGTCCTTCCCCCCTTGGGTATGCATCATCGGACCTGTGATTCTCGCCACACCATGTTACGAAAAGTTAGAGGCGGGAGTTGACAGAGAAAAGAGCAACACAGAAATAAAAACCCTGGGAGTGAGAAGAGGAGAACATGACAATGAAAAGATCCAATGCTACCATTATTTGAGGAGGTTGCACTCTGGATATCCACACACTCTGCTCGTCATGCGCTCTGCTCCTGGAATTTCACTTTATCACTGTGGAGTCCCCAGCATTGAGCCACCAGGAAAGCAATAGAAAATAGCCACTCTATCCCACAAGTGAAGTTACATACAGGGGGGGAAACATTCATCACACTTGTCATGATTAATAAAAAAAATCATTCTGCCTGATTCTAAATACATTTCACAGTTGCGCTACTGCATAGCAATGTGAAATAGAGTACAAGGATGGCGCCATACAAGCTCATAAGACACCACAATAAATTTAAGCAGAGGAACATTTGTTACCTATATTTCAGCCACTTGAGTGTTCAGATCTACAGACCTCTTGGCATGGGAGAAATTTCAGAGATTTTCCAAAGGTTAATATTCTTATAAATCAGATTTTACCTCCACATAAATATTAGAAGATTATTTTAAAGGAAGAGGGTTGTCTACTTAATCAGTACTTTTTGTAAAGGGAAGGCAAGGAAGGTGAGGTAAGATCCCGAGGAAAGGAAGGAAGGGGATTTTCAGAAACAGCTGATTACTCACAGGCCCTTTTAAAATTTCTCAGGTTTTGTACCAAAAAATTAATTAGTCACTTTTCAAAATGTAAGCCCCCCACACTTTGCACTAGGGTCTTCTTCTTTCAAAGCTCATGTTTAATCCAATTTAGACGGTTAGGTTATGTATAGACTACACCCCTCTGTCAACAGAGAGATGTAGATTAGGCACATCGAAATATCCCATGCTTCATTAGCATAAACACGTCCGCCACTTTTACAAAATGGAGGTTTTCGAAAAAAAAAGGCAGTCTAGACGCGGATCTGTCAAAAATAAACCCTTTTTTGACAGATCCTGTAAACCTCATTTTTGGAGGAATACAGGATCGGTCGAAAAAGGGTTTATTTTCGACAGATCTGCGTCTAGACTGCAGGTTTTTTTCGAAAAAGCTCCATTTGGAAAAAAAGAAGCAGTTGTGTGTATGCTAATGAAACATGGGATATTTAAATCCCTGCTTCATTAGCAATTTCGATGTGCTAATCTAAATCTCTCCGTCGACAGAGAGGTGTAGTCTAGACACAGGGTACGTCTAGACTACAGGGTTTTGTCGACGGAAGTTTTGTCGACAGATACTGTCGACAAAACTTCTGTCGACATAGAGCGTCTAGACACATTCAGTTCTGTCGACAAAGCAAGCTGCTTTGTCGACAAAACCCTGTAGTCTAGACGCAACCCTACAGGCAATAACACCTTCTGTCGACAGAACTCTGTCGACAGAAGGTGTTATGCCTCGTAAAATGAGGTTTACCAGCGTCGACAAAACTGCTGAGTTCTGTCGACGTTATGTCGACAGAACTCAGCGGTAGTGTAGACGCAGGTATAGTTTTGTCGACAAAAGTCCACTTTTGTCGACAAAACTCAGTAGTCTAGACACACCCACAGCCTTATTGTATTACATCTTAAAAAGGCAATTCTGATCCTAATGGACCCATGGATTCATCAGCAATGCTAGAGCAGATAAGCCCTATGTACAGTATGAAATCCACCATTCTGACTATAACCACTAAATAAAATGTGATTGTTTTCAATACTTTTGTCCCATTAAGCCTGCTGTCAGGTGAACTTACCATCCATGAGTACCGCTTTTAGATAGAAGAGAGTCATGCTGATAACAAGCAATCTCAGAGAGTTTGGAAAAATATTTGTAAAAGCACAGCTGAAGAGGTTAAATGTGAGGTTAAAATAAATCAACTGACCAACCATTATATTGGGTTTGGCTCATGTGAATTCTTCCCTCTTAGTAGACATGGCAAATCAAAGTGAGTGGGCAGTATGTTTTTGGAATACACCGCTTTGCTCTTTTCACGCGTGTCACACTGCTCATATGCTGGGCATAATCCTGTAGTGTTAGTTCAGTATAAAACTGACATAAAAGGCTAAAATGATCCTTTGTGGAATTCCAGTGAAGCTATCTGAAGTCAATGGAGTTATAGGCCAATTAGGTCAGATGTATGAAATATTTAAGGGTTGCAAGATAGATATGTTAACGTTTCAACACTTACAAACATATTGCTGTTCTATTCATTGTTTGTCCTTGTCCCTCATCCTGAACCTCCCATCCCCCTCACTGTACCACTCACTCCTTCTCCTCACTCCTTCCATTGTGCTTAGTCCTCAAACTACACTCTCATTTGCATCTCTGCTGGTTTAGAGAAGACTGGTTTTTGTGGCTCAAAAACTGGACTGAGCGCCAGGAGGTCGAGGATCTGTCATTGACTCCGTGTGTGTGATCCTGGGCATCTCCATTAATCTTTTCACACCCCAAGTTTCCATTTTGTACAGTGGACACAATAATACTCTCTCATGGGCATGTTGTGAGATTTAACTATTTCATGTCTCTAATGCTTTTTCAGATCAAAGGTGCAATATAAGTGCAAAGTACTGTAATAAATCGACAGCCTGCTATGGCATCAGAGTTGTTACCAGGAGGAAGTGGTGAAAGAAATCAACTATTGCAAGTCCAAAAAGCACAAACCCCAGGCCTCTGACTTCAAGGTGAAGCTGCATGCGTTGTCAGTAGTATAGGGCCCATGGCACACAACTAAGCAATTCTGTTTCCATCTATCACATGGCAGTAACACATACTAGCAAGTTCATGACACTCTTATTTCCATCCTCTCTCTCTTTTGCTTTAAGTCTAGTCTATATTCGTGTTACTTTCCCCTACTTGTCTGTGTAGATGCATGGTATTAGGTTCCATAAAGCCTTCATCTCTATTATGCCTCTCCTTTTGTGACATACATCTGAAATGTTATTTGTGGAACTAAATTGTACTCTGTTTATCCAATTTCTAAATTAAACAAACCACTGGTGAAAATTGCCAATTTTCTTTTTATTTATAGAAAGATGTCACCATTTTTTTCTGTTTAATAGGAGTTACAGATATAAGCAACAGCATGACTCCATTTTTATAAAATGACAGTTTTCTATAAATACTAAAATTCCGTAATTATCACTCAAGCTACTCATCAGAATTCAATAATAGATAAAACAATGAAGAGTACAATCTTAATTTGAATAGTCAACCCACCCACCCCAAAATATCTACCAGACTTTGTCATTATTTTGTGTACCCAGCCCCCTTGTAATATGACTTAATGTCGTGAAAGCTGCTACATCTGCACATCTGACAACTAAAATGTAATGGGTAAGCAGCTTATTTTTGGATTGGAAACCTAATAGATCTGACAGCCAGTATCCAACTCAAAACCAAAGCTACAGGTGTTGGACAGATTAATTACATCATTTTGAACATTTTCCTTTTAAAAATCCTTCTGGTGGAAGAATTCATATTTCTTCTAGGCTAGCATAACTCATTTTAAGTCATCATGAGCTGAGCCTCCTCACTGGTCCCTAATTTAGTCAAATTCTTTTGATGAGACCATAACTAACCTCTGGGAAAGGAGAAGAAAGAGTCTGACAGCAAAAGAAATACATTGTATCTTGGAGAACTTGAATAGAGTCAATGGCAAAAGTCCCATAGACAGCAAAAAAGCAAGAACAAGTGCCAGATTTTCAAAATGGCCTTTTGTCGGTCTCAAAATTAATGCTTCAAGAATTGAAACTGTGAACACATGATTCAGGGTGTCAGAAGTTAGCAGCCACTTTTGAAAATATGAGCCAACACTACCGTGTATTTGAGCCTGGATCCAGCAAAATACTTAAGTGTGCCTGACTTGTGTTCAGTGGAGATGCCTCAGTTTACACTGCTGATGATATGTTTCTGACCTGAGAAATCAGTAATAATATTTTACTTCCATACAACTAATTTCATCTAGGTACGTTCCAAAGCACTGAACAAATTTTGTCCATGCAACACTACTGAAATGTAATCATCTCCAAGTTGGAGGGCAGTAGCCAATTAACACAACACACTGATGCTTCGATAAAGGGTGAATTTTGGCCATGACAGCAGGATAAATCATCTTACAATAAGTAACCTAGAATTCTAAATGTAAACACAGAGTTAATCTGGCATCAGCCTTTATCGGCTGCTTCTGATGTTAAAACCACCCAATTATTTATTCACACAGATTGTCCTTGCTTACTTAAAAACTGCAAATTGGGAAGGTTCCTTGGGTTTAGGATGGAATTTCTGGTCAAAACAAGACACACACGCCATGTTAGAAACTTAGACTTAAGTCCCTGCTATGAATCAGGCAGAGCAAGGATGTGAACATTGGTCTTTGAGACCACAAGTGAAGAGCTCAACCGTTAGACTCTTTTGGTACAGTCTCCCTTGCTGTGCTTTCCCCGATCCCCTCTATGAAACATTCCTAGACCCTATGGTTCATTCCACATTTCGACATTTTTTGTTATACTTAAATTCTTATTTTCCTGCTAACTCTGTCCCAACTTCATATATAGGAGCTTACTCATTTTTGGGTATGAATGAATGAAGGTGCTAGATGGATAGGACCGGAGCCTAAGGTACGTTACACATCCACGTAATGGCTTCAGTATGGACAACAGCAGAGAACGCTTCTGTTATGTCCCTTGTTCATATGCTTCACTCCTAACCTAAAGTGACAAGGAGTCCTGTGGCACCTTATAGACTAACAGATGTATTGGAGCATAAGCTTTCGTGGGCAAAGACCCACTTTGTCAGATGCATGTACATCCTAACCTAGAAGTCAAGAATCATCTGAGATCTTGAGAGAGAATTCAGCCTCCATTCCTGTTCCGTCAGACTAGGTCTAAACTATAGGGGGGGGTTTCAGAAAAAGCTACGCAAATTGCACTCCACAATTTGCATTGCTTTTTCTGATCACTTTTCCGGAAGAGATTTTTCCACCTTTGGGCCCAGTCTAGATAAAGCCAAATGGGGGGAAAAGCCTCCCCTTTCAGCGGGGCCGTTATCCCTTGTAGAACAAGGCATACAGGGATCCCCGAAAGAGCTCATTTGCTCTTCTGAAAAAAATAAAGTAGAAGAGCAAACTCGTTCCTTGGATGTGGAGGGGTTTAGGTATCCCAGAAAACCCCCACAGTGTAGACATACCCTCTGTGCCCTCTCTGGTAAGAGTGATTATGGATATCAGTTATGGTGACAGGATGAGAATGTGGATATTTGTCCACCAAGATCTGGACTGAGCCACCAGATCATTTCACCAAAGCCATCTATGATCTATGAATATCTTCATCAACAACATGAAGGTTGATAGGCTGTGATCAGAGAGATGCCTACCATTCATAATGGGGTGGGGAGGCTAGCTGAGTATGCACTCAAATACTGACAAAGCCCCAATGTGACAATTACAGCAGGACAGTTTTTCCATCTGAAAATTCCTGTCAGATGAGGGTTACTCTACAGCAGTGGTGGATAAAGTACCCCAAAAAGTTACTTGAGTAAAAGGACTGCTACTTTGAAAAAAAAATGTAACTAAGTATAAGTCAAAGTATCCTTCTGAAAAACTATTTGAGTAAAAGTACAAGAGTATTGCATCTTAATTGTATTCACATATCCAGAAGTAAGAAGTAGCTGTCCGATGGAAATATATGGTTAACCACCTGAGTTATCATAAGGCACCATTATTTTTCACACACACAATGTGCATTTATATATATGCATATATACTTGTGCGTGTATGTGAAACAACAATAGCTGTTGATGAAGAAGATAGTCCTTCTGGAAAACTGTAGACCAGGGGTGGGGAAACCTTTTTGGGTCAGGAGCTCCACGTAGCACACATCCAGATAGCAGGGTTGCTCCAAATCCCAGCCAGCCTGCACACAGAGGGAAACTGTGCACACAGATACAATTCTTCAATCCCCATCAAACTCAGCTGCCCACCCAGAGCCTCTTCCAGCACAGCCTGCCCCACAGCTTCTATGGGGGACTCTCTGTCCCAGGGAGAATGGGGAACTCCTCCCCTGGGCACCCACCCTCCTCTCTCCTCCCTGACCCTGGCTGAGGTGGCTGCTGAGTTTCCCTCCTATTTAGCTGGCTGGCCCCAGATAAAGTCACATGAGACTATTCAAATGCACCCCCTCAGCACATCACCCTGAGCAGCAGCCCTGGTTGTTCAGGTTTCAGGCTGTCAGTGCTTGCATAGCTACTGATTTGAATGAAAAGGTGTTAATGGGGTTATTAGAAGGCTTCATTATTGATAGGGTCATTGTGCTTGTTGATTTTTTTTTTTTTTTTTTTTGGATGACTGGGTGCTTGCACAAGAAGCTGTGCTTAGGCAAATAAGAATGATGAAAGTAGTGAGTAACTAAGAGCTTCCATAGTAATAGAAATGTAGCCGTGTTAGTCTGGTGTAGCTGAAGCAAAATACAGGACTATGTAGCACTTTAAAGACTAACAAGATGGTTTATTAGATGATGAGCTTTCGTGGGCCAGACCCACTTCCTCAGATCAAATAGTGGAAGAAAATAGTCACAACCATATATACCAAAGGATACAATTAAAAAAAAATGAACAAATATGAAAAGGACAAATCAAATTTCAGAACAGAAGGGGGATGAGGGGGGGAGGTGAATGTCTGTGGGCTAATGATATTAGAGGTGATAATTAGGGAAGCTATCTTTGTAATGGGTAAGATAACTAGATCCTTTGTTTAGACTCAGATGTAAAGTGTCAAATTTTAGCATGAATGACTGTTCAGAGGATTCCCTTTCAAGTGCAGATTTAAAAGGTCTTTATAGCAGGATGCAGGTAGTTAAGTCGTTGAGACAGTGTCCTTTCTGGTTGAAATGGCAAGAAACTATTTTTTCTTTGTGATCCTGTCTGATATCTGTTTTGTGGGCATTGATCCTTTGGCTAAGTGTCTGAGACGTTTGTCCAATGTACATAGCAGACGGACACTTTCGGCACATGATAGCATAAATTATATTTCTGGATGTGCAGGAATATGTGTTCTTGATCTTATAACTCACTTGGTTAGGTCCAATAATGGTATCTGCAGAGTGAATATGTGGACAAAGCTGGCAACGGGGTTTGTTGCAAGGGAAGGTACCAGGGTTGGTATTAGTGTGGGATGTCCTGTGGTTGTTGGTAAGAATCATCTTGAGGTTAGGTGGTTGTCTATAGGAGACTATGGGTCTGTCTCCCAGAGCCTCTTGGAGTTTGGTATCCTGTTCCAGTATAGGCTGTATTTTATTAATAATGTGTTCAACAGGTTTAAGTTGGGGGTTGTACGTGATGACAAGTGGTGTTCTATTGTTGGTTTTCTTGGGTCTGTCTTGAAGTAGATGGTTTCTAGGTATTTGTCTGGCTCTTTCAATTTGCTTTTTTATTTCTCTGGGTGGGTAGTTGAGGTTTATAAATGCTTGGTAGAGATCCTGAAGTTTCTGGTCTCTGTCAGTGGGATTAGAGCAGATGCGGTTGTATTGAAGGGCTTGGCTATAGATGATGGATCGTATGGTGTGTTCTGGATGGGAGCTGGAAGCATGTAGGTAACTGTATGAGTCAGTGGGTTTTCTGTAGAGGGTGGTGTCTAATTTTCCATTGTTGATTTGTACTGTGGTATCCAGGAAATGGACCTCTCGTGTAGAATGGTCCAGGCTGAGGTTGATGGTGGGGTGTAGGTTGTTGAAATCTCTGTGGAATGTCTCCAGTGTTTCTTGGCCATGCGTCCAGATCATAAAGATGTCATCGATGTAGTGTAAGTAGAGAAGGGGTAAAAGGGGACGGGAGTTGAGGAAACGTTGTTCTAGGTCAGCCATAAAAATGTTAGCATACTGTAGGGCCATGCGTGTACCCATGGCTGTGCCGCTGATCTGGAGGTATAAGTTGTTCTCAAACTGGAAATAATTGTGGGTGAGAACAAAGTTACATAGGTCTGCTATCAGGTTGGCAGTGGTGTCCTCTGGGATAGTGTTTCTAATTGCTTGTAATCCGTCTTCATGTGGGATGTTGGTGTATAGAGCTTCTACATCCATGGTGGCAAGGATGGTGTTATTGGGGAGGTTATCGATGTTTTGTAGTTTCCTTAGGAAGTCAGTAGTTTCTTGGAGATAGCTGGGGGTGTTGGTTGTGAAGGGTTTGAGAAGAGAGTCTACATAGCTGGATAGACCAGTAGTGAGTGTGCCAATAAGTGCTTCCAGAAATTGTATTGGAGTACGGTATTTTCTAAAAAAACTACTGAGTAAAAGTCGAAGTATCACAAAAATAAATTACTTAAGTAAAGTACAAATATTGAAAAAATGTACGAGTGTAACGAAGTAGTTTTACTTAGTTACCCTCCACCTCTGCTCTACAGCTCTTGTTGTGGCTGCTGTTCTCCTGGTTAAAAAGTTTCAGTCATCCAGTCATGCAGCAGAAACAATACCATGTGACTTTGGTTATTACTTTCTCAATCTGAATATCAAAGAGTCAAAGCACCATGTATACAACCAGCCCAGAGGCTGACAGCCGCTTTTACCAAGAAAGCAGGACTTCCTTCTGAATAGCACACACATTTTCAGAAACCAGAGTCTGCTCTTCAGCCAGGCACAAAGAGAAGGAAAGGGCAACATGTGTAACAAATACCATGCCCGATCCGCTGCTGCTCACTCCACCACAACTTGATGCAGCAAAGAGTGAAGACTGGTGAGGAGCTGCTTATAGCTCTCTGGTTCTTTGCTGAGCCCCTCGTACTAATGCAGCTCAGAGCAGCCTGGGGCTTGGCTTCTCCCACCTGGCAATGATCTCCCAAGATATGCCTATGTGTAAGTGGGGGAATGGTCCCGCTATTGTGGGGAACTTTCCTGGCTTCTATACCACCCCGGTGAAATGGACCAGCGAAAGGATCTGAGTCCCCGCTCCCACTTCCTTTACCCCACTGCTTCCCTGATCCTGAGGGCTCCCCCTCCACTCTCCTGAGTAGCAGAGCCCTTGAAACCCCAACAAGGCAGGGCCCAGGTTTCCTGGGGCTTAATCCCCGACCTTGTAGTCACTAGGGGCAGGAGTTAGGGTGTCCCCACTCCGAGGTGCTCTCTTCACACTGCATGCTTTCTTCGCCCAGTGATCATTTCATAAGGTTCAAAGCAAATACAATTTATTAAACATCAACTGATTAAAGAGAAAAGAATAAGACAAAAAATGAGAATGGTTAAATGAGAACACACAGCCCTGCTCTGTAGCACAGGGACATCAAAACAGCAGCCTGCAGAGTGTAAGGACAGTCCACAGTCTCTTCCTTAGAGGCCCCTTAGTGGCCTTGGATGTGCTGCGGGGGAGGGGAGGAGAGGGGGGCTGCAGGCTGGACACGCTTGCTCTGGCAGTGACCACACAGCCTCAAGCTCTAAGTGGCCAGACCCCTCTCCCAGTCCAGAGCCTCTCCCCACACTTTGCAGTTCCCCGCTGCTCACCACATCCAGCTGCAGGCTGAGCTGCTTGGCCAGTCTCTAGCTTCTTGCGTTGCTTCTCTGTTCCTTTTGGCTCTCTGAGCACTGCCAGTCTGCTGCTCAACACAGGGTCTGCGCTCCTTGAGCAGTGTGTATCTGGTTCAGCTGCTGCAAAACCTACCCCTCAGCACACAGCTTGCACTCCTTGGGCTGTCTCTCAGCTCTCTGTTTGCTCAGAGAGAGCCAGAACAATCCCAGCTCACAGGGAGGATGGGGCCTGGCCTCTCCCCTTCCTCACTGGCCTGTCCAACCTGTCGATCAGGCTGAGCTGGAGTGTTGGCTGCTTTCCATTGTCTCTGGAGTCTGTCAGCCTCATGAACCCTTCCCCTTCTGAAACTGGGAGCTGGCAAACCAAACACTCCCACAGAGTTTTAGTAAGGGGTAACAGTCCCCTTACATACGCTGTAGTTGGGAGGTGAGATTCCCAGCTGAGGTAGTCAGACTAGCTCAAGCTAATATGCTAAAAATAGTAGCTGGGCATCATGGTACAGGGGGCAACTCAAACCTGCCGTCCCAAACTCCAACAGGCTTGCGTGCAGGAAGCTAGCCAAAATAGTCACCTGTGAAGTGGTGGTCTGCCCATTGGCTTGAGCTGAGCTAGTGCACATCTGTCCACCCATGCTGGGAATCTCACTTTCCAGAAGCTGTGTAAACATATCCTAAGGTTGGCCATGTGAGCCTAGTTCAAATGCAAGGCTTCCTGGCCATTCTTCTGCCCTCCCAGATCAAGACACCCTCTCTGCTGCAAACACTCCCCCACCCCCAACCAGGGATTGCATGGGGATAAAGTAGGAGATGGCTATGCTAGCTCTACACCTGTTGTGGGGGATCCCTAGCAGGGGTACAAGAGTGGAGCTGTATTCCCTTTGGACCACTGGGGCAGCACACAGAGGGCAGAGTAGACCAAGGATTCTGACCTGTTAGAAAGAATAATTAAACTCTACTGCTAACCAACTTTCATCTTGGGTAATTCCATTCCATTCCCCTCAATTCTCCAGGGCCTTCAATGGAAGAAGTTACTTTTTTCTTCCTACAGAAGTGTTGCTGGTACATTATGCCCTAGAGGTGACTATATTTCAGTGGTAGCTGAGCGATTCCATTACATACAGCTTAGGGTTCTTTCCAGATGAAAGATGCTGTATCAAGGCACGTTATGTATTTCAGTAATATGCACTTAAGTGTAAGTTCTGCATTGCTAGAAATGATTCCCGTCTCCAGCCAGCTGCTCCAAGTTACTAAACTGATAGTCAGCAAGGGCAATTCTGTACTGGGCTTATTTCAGAGACCCCAACTTCTCCCAGCAAACTGTACTTTGTCAGACAAAAAGCCTGCCTAGCTACAGTACCTCAACATTATCATAAGGCTGTCGACAGCTTGTCTATTCCATGGTGCGCAACTGCTGTGAGTGGCAGGGTAGTTTTAACATCCCTCGCAGTGACAGGGAAACTCAACCCTTGTTTTGGAATCACTATGAGAAGACAACTACATACAAAAAAAAAAAAAAAAAAAAAGACACACACTGGGAGGGAAGCCAGCAAGCAAGAGCCCTCATCACCTTTGGTTAATCTCTAACAAAAACCTTTGGTTTCCTTGTTTGGTGGGCTCTATCTCACTGTCTGGAAGCGGGTGACCTCCTTCATCTGAGAAGCTATCCCAGGGGCTTGCGCTAATGATCTTTTGGAAAGTCTGCAGTGCTGGAGCATCAATGAGCTGGCTGTCATATTTTAACTCTCGCTCCCTCTTCCCCTTCAGTTTAGAAACCTGGGAGCTGTGGGAAAAAAACTGAGCTAACTTCCTGTGGTCTCCAGGATACAATACTTGCAGCTGGAGAAAGCAAACCAGCAGCTACTTATAGCCCCAAGAGTTGCTGCTTGGTCAGCAGCTATAGTGATGTGTTCTTGGTTGAGTGGTTAATTTATTGGCTGTCAGAAATTACAAAATAAAACAATAATCCCAGCTGTGTTGGTGACACCGCTCTGTTCTAATTCAGTTGTGTCTACTGCAGAGATGGTCATTAACGTGATTTAGTGGGGCTTGTCAGTTGGTGGATTCATTTAGGACAGGAAACAGTTCACAGGAGATGCAGGTGATGCAGCAAGAGCATACCAGAGAGCAAGTGGAACTTGGAATTTTTTTATTATGAACCAGAGCGGAAGCTATTCACTCTGGTTACATCTACCCTACGTGCTTTACCGGAAGAGGCAATGCAAATGAAGCACAGATTAGCATTTTCTCATGCTTCATTTGCATAATATTTTCCAATCTGTTTTTGCGCAAGAGGTTTTTGCAAGTAAGCAGTGTGGATGTTTCCTTTCTGTGCAAAAACCCCTTTTTGCGCAAGATCCTTATGCCTCAAAAAAGGAGATAAGGATCTTGTGCAAAAACGGTTTTTTGCGCAAAAAGGTAACGTCCACACTGCTTGTTTTTGTGCAAAAACTCTTCCGATCCATTTTTGTGCAAGATCTTATGCAAATGAAGCACGTGAAAATGCTACTCCATGCTTCATTTGCATTGCCTCTTCCAGCAAAACCCGTAGTGTAGACATAGCCTCTGGGAATCACACTGTCTGCTGCTTTGTTTACGGAAGCTTCCAAGTCATAACACCCTTTTTAATATTTTACAGGGACTTCCAGACCAAGGAAAATCTCATCTGTTGTTTGTGGGAAGATTTTGTAATCTAGGTGCTGGCGAGAGATGAGTCTGTCCATAACAAGAGCGACATAGTAAAGGATCCTTCTCCAATGGAGGTATTCCTGAAACTGTAGCTGTTTGCCATTGTGTGGCAAACTACTTCTCAGTTCTCATTTGCTTTATCACCATCTGCTACAACAGTGCTAGGGCATCTAGGAAGATTTTACAAAGTCCCCTTGGACAGCCATCCGTTCAATAGGCTTTGTTTTTTTCCCCATGCATTTAGCAGTGTTTTGTAATTCTTCCTCTGCATAGAGCAGTGATGGGCAACCACGAAGTGTGTGGGCTGCAGGAATGGCCCTCCTTCACCTCAATGGGCTGCAGCAGCAGCCGCCCATGGCCCACTGGATTTCTACTTGCAGCCCTGCAGGCACCCTGTCTATCCCCTCCCCCACATACCTCTCCCGCACTGGGCACGTGCCTCTTTGTCTGCTCCTTTTCCCCACGTGCCTCTCCCACACTGGGAATTCCTACACTTCCTATTCCACCATCTCCCTCCCAGTGCTTTCGGAGCATGCAAATCACCTGTTCCACACTTCATCTCCGCTCATGCTTCTCCCTTCCAGAGCTTGAACAGCCATGACCAGCTGATTTACGGTGTTCCACATCTGGGAGGGAGGGAGAGGAGTGGGGACGGAGTGTGAATCAGCAGAGTCACAGTGCTCTGCAAGTGCTGGGAGGAAGGGAGAGGAGTAGGAAGTGCCCCAGTGCATGGGAGGCACATGGGGAAAAGGAGCAGACAGAGAGTTTGGGGGCCACAGGTTGGCCCATCACTGTCTTAGGTTTAATGAGATGATCCTTCTATTCATTTGCCAGTTTTAACGTGTGGGGGGACGTCTCATTTAAATATGTGACCGACCAGCCATCCAGAGTGTGGTGTATCTGTCACTGGCTCAGAGGAATGTTTATAATGTTCCTAGAGTGACTGTATTGTATAAAGAGAAAAAAAAATCTATAATTAGAACAGGAATGAAAGGCACTAATTTAAAGGACTACCACACTAAACAATTAATTTAATGTAAAGGGATACAACACTGAGCAAGATATTGATAATAGATTCCACAGTTTTTATACACTACAAGACATAAAGCTCCTAAACTAAATGATACATAATTTGGGGATAGCATGGGAAGATTAGTCCTTTAATGTCAAGCAACTTAACACAGACAATATGCCAGGAACTAATAGGCACCTGACCACCTTCTACAATTAATTTAAACTAATATCTTAAATAAAACATTTTCTGGAAGCACTTAATCCTGGCTTTACCACCCTGCACTCTGGAAGAAACCTCACACCAGATCTCCCGCTAGCTTAAATTGATGTTGCTTCATTGAAGTCAATGCTGGTTTACATCAGAGGATGATCTGGCACAAATTATATTTTTCAAATCAGATCACTGGGATAATTTTCTTAAATTCAAATGCCAAAAATAATTGCCAGAATCCTAGCACTGCAACATAGAAGGTCATTTGTTATTCGTTAAGATGAATGAACGTTCTTGCAGTATAAGAATGGGTGAGGACCCTTTTTAACTGGATGTTTGCATATTGCCTAGCACAGCAGTTCTCAAACTTTTTGGGCTCCGGAGCCCATTACATGTGTAAAAATTTATGTGGTGCCCCAGCGGACCACTGATTGTATGTGTTGTACCTATCGATGTTTCCAGTTTGTCAACTTCGCTGAGCCCCTGGAGAGGTCTCATGGAGCTCTGGCTCTGGGGAGAACAGTTTGAGAAACACAGGCCTAGCACAACAAAGACCCATTGTATGGCTGTTGAAGTCCCACCATCTATGCAGGATCACATTTTGGAAAGGATTCACAAAGCACTGGAAGCAAACGCAAATGCTGTGCATAGGCCTGGCATAAAATGCAAGTTGGAATCATACCATCTAGTATATGGAAACTCAATGGCAGTAGTGGTCTCAACTTCCTAACCATGAAAAAAAAATGAACACCCCTGGTACCCCTTCTCTGAGGCCCTACCGCTGGTTGCTCCATTGTTCCACCCTCCATAACTCTCTCCCGCCCTCACTTTCACTAGGGTGGTACACGGGTTTGAAGTACGAGAGGGAAACGAGGGCTCCAGATTGGGGTGTGGATTCTGGGTTGGGATTGGGGATGAAGGGGTTGTGGGTACATGCGGGGGCTCAACACCAGAATAGGCAGTTTGAGGTGTGGGGGTTAGGATGTTCTTACTGTGGTTCACAGAAAGTCAATGGACCTAGGTACCACAAGCATGGCTAGGAAGACTCTATGGCCACTTTTGAGCCACATGGTGCCAGGACTGGTAGGGAGCCTGTCTTACCTCTGTGCTACCGATCAAACTTTTAACAGCCTGGTCAGTGGTGCCAACCGGAACCATCAGAGCCCCTTTTTTGATTGGACACGTTAGTCGAAAACATGAATCCTGGCAACCTTCTATGTCAGGAAGCTGCAGTCAGAAACATCCAATTTGGTAAAAGGCATATTTTTAAGAATAAGTGTAAATAACTTCTGGAAAAGATGACATAAGGATGGATCACTGGACATCTTTCAATCAAAACTGGATGTCTTTCTAAAAGAGAGGCAATAGTTCAAGCACACATTGTTTTGCTCAGTGTAAGCATCACTATGAAATTCTACAGCATGGGTTGGGTCAGAGACAAGACTAGATTACCATAATGCAGTGGCGTAGCTAAGACAGGAAAAGTGGGTGAGGACCAGCTGGCAGGTAGGTGGGCAGTGACAGGAGGCCAGGGTAGAAGGGATGCAGGACCCTGCGGTCGGTGGGCAGGCAGGATCAGGTACGCAAGAGGGATTCTGTGCCTGGAAAAAGGAGATGGGGGAGTAACAGCCTGTCTCGCCCCCACCATTCCCCCTTATCACTCAGCAGGCATGTGGACTGCTCCCATGGGGCAGAGGGTGGCCCCACTAGGTTTGAGCTCCATCCGTCTCTCCCAACCCCGGCTTGGTGTCTGTCAGCCTGGTCATATCCCCTTCCTGACAGTGCCAAATGGTGCTGCCCCAGCTAGGGTTGACAGGTGACTGGTTTTGAACCGGACAGTCTAGTATTTGAACTTTCTGTTTGGGAAACAAATTGAGAAAATATAAATGAGAAAATAGAAATGTCTGGTATTTTCTAAATAAGATGTAATGTAGATTGTGATGTCATGTCAAGTGTGTCCGGTATTTTTGTTGAAACCATCTGGCAACCCTAGCCCCAGCACTGCTGCCATCTGAAACCTGCTCCCACATGCACACCCCTGTGGAGTTAGTGTCGGGGCTGGAGACCGAGGCAGCAGCATAGCACCAGCTGGGCTAACAGACACCGAGCCGGGGTTGGGAGTCCCAGCCTGTGGATGAGAGGAGTTCTGGCCTGATGAGGGAGGGCCTGGATCCACAGTGCACTCAGGCTCATCCGTGGCTATGCTGTGCCAGAATGGTCCTTTTGGCATCAATATCTACAGATATTGCAGGCTGACAAGAAAGACTTAAGCCAAAGACCCTGTAATATCCCCATCAGTACCCAACAGGCCTTAGAGAAGAACAGTGCTGCACTTGTTTAATAAAAAGCGACACTGGTGCTTGGTAATGTGAGGATGAAAAGGTTTGGGATCAAGGGTGTTATTAAAACTTCCTTTTGATCTGACAGCATTAAATTGTGGTTTCAGGTTTGTATTATGGGACTCTGGCCTGCTTGTACCATTGTCACCGCATTGTAGAAATCCTTGAGATTTATTAAGTATACATGAAAAACAAGCAAAGCAGAAGCATAATGATACTCGCAATTCAAAGTTAAATGGTTCTTCAGTTTGCAAAAGCTCCCTTTACTTCCATTTACATTCAGCAAAGTCCCTCAGAGGGAACAATATGGTACCAAAAGCTTATCCTGGGGAAAAAGAAGGAGCTGATTCTCATTTACACTGCTCTATGAGGGAAAAGCAGGTCTTAAAGATGCAAAATACATGTTAGTTTATTTTAAGGGCCCTTTAGACCACCACAGCTATATACAAGGGACTTTGAGTAAATGAGAGCTGGGTCCAAAGAGCTGTCTACTGATGGATTTTGACTGGATGAATTTTGCTAAGATAATCTGGGCTTTTGAGACAAACTTGACAAAATGCACATCTACTGTATATTTTAGAGAGTTTGTCTGTCTGTTTAAGAACTCCTCCTAAACAGTAAGAGCTAGGAACACCAGATTTGGTATGCAGCTTCCTTTTTTCATAACTTAAAGCAAGATAAGGGTTTGGTTGTGCCAGGAAACAGGGTATGCTCAGAATGGGATTGCTTCTCATAAAACCACACAGAAAAGAGACAGAATCATCAGGCAGGTGAAAGGGGCTGGCAGGCGGTGGTGCCTAGTTGGGGACTGCTCCAATTCCGAGCTGATTTGTACAGGAACATTGCTGGCTGTTTCGCTTTATTGCTCCAAGGGAACGAGTACACAAACTTAATTGAGATAAGTACTGTGTAACATTACATCTACACTGCTGGTTTTGCCGGCAGTGAGTATGCAAATGAGGCATGGATTAGTACATTGCAGTGCCTCATTTGCATAATTTATGCAATGTGTTTTTGCCCAAAGGGTTTCTGAGGAAAAAAAAAAAGCAGTCTGGACATTTTCTTTTTGCACAAAAACCCCTTTTCCCACCAGATCCTTATTCCCCAAAAAAGGAGGTTTACTGATCTGGCAGGAAAAGAGGTTTCTGAGCAAAAAGAAAATGTCCACAGTAGGTTTTTTTCCTGGAAAAAAAAATACCTTGCATAAATTATGCAAATGAGATGTAACAATATGCTAATGTGTGTCTCATTTGCATACTCGCTGCCAGCAAAACCGGCAGTGCAGACATAGTGCCAATGTGCTAGTAAGGGGAAAAAAATCAAAAGACAGTTAATAGTTCACTAATGTGACTGTTCATGTTCTACAGAGGGGGCACTTTAAATATCCTGTTCCCATGTTCAGTCTGAGCCAGCACCTGCCTGACTTGCTCTAGCCTCCACTCACTACTTCTGCATGCTGAAGCAAAGCTTGCTTGTGCCTCAACTGCTCATGTTGGCGGTATTGCGAAGCTCAGTGAATTCCAAAGCTGGCCACTACTCCTCTTGTGCCTTTTGTGAATCAGTTAGACAAAAGGCACAAGAGGAGGATGGTAAAGAGAGAACACAGCACATAAGGAAAGGGAGAACAGGAATCTTACATTTTAAACCCCATAGGTAGCCCATCATTCAGATGGTATCACTGTGATTAGCTGGACGTTCTCATTGGTACCAATGTGGCCTAGATGCATCAGAATGTTCCCCCATAGTCCACAAGTCAAGATGGAATCCCTAAATAAACAGTGTACAACCCAAACCCTCCACATTCCCTCCTGTGGGTGAGGATTCTGACCTACCTTGGTCATAACTCCCTTCTAGAACATGCATGCTCTCCTTTATTCCTCCTCCAGGTCAGAATCCTCTCCTGCGCCCACACCCCCTCCCTGGCCCTGCACCCCCTCCTGAGCCCCTATCCCCTACCCCAGGACATGACTCCCCCCACACCCAAACTCCCTCTCAGATACCACACCACTTCCTGCATCTCATCCCCTACTTTGAGCTCCTTTCTGCACTCAGCCTCCATCCTAGACCCTATATCCCCTCCATAGAAAAGTGCAGCCTTTTGACCACTTACCAAATTTTTGGAGAGGCCTGCCCATCAAAAATCAATGCCCGTCCCTGTTCTAATCCAACCTCTTGCATAATATAGGCCATATAATTTCACCAAGTAGTTCCTGTGTAAGCAGGGGCTGAATTGCTGCTTGTTATCAGCCAGCTAAAAGGAGGGGTGGGTGTGCCCACTACAGTTGTTTAGCTCTGCAAGGTAATTAACTGTTAACTGTTGACATGTAAATACTGCTCAGGAAAGAATCCGAGGTGTGGCTATATAAATCCCATACAGCCAGGGCTGATGGAAGGTCAGTGTTGGAATGGAATGTGGAGAATTGTATATAATTTGGGACTGTTGTGGGGGTAACTAATCATGCTACTCCTAAATGTGGGAACTGTAAAACATGCCACCAGTGCTTGCAGGAGAGACACCACCATCATGGGAAGAGGTCTCGGAAGAACAAGCTTCCCCCCCGTCCAGAGTTGAGTGAACTGAGCTGGGGGAAAGGGCTTGAATCAGCCTGCTTCACACCTGCTAGGTATGAGCTATAAGACTAGCCCAGCCTGCACCTTTCCCCCTTTGTTTTAAGGACAGACCTAAAGCAAACTCCCTGAGGAGTCTTTTCTTTTGCTAGTCCAGTGAAAGCTGGATTCATTTGGCAGTCCAGCTGGTGGCTAAAGAGTTGAAATCACTGAAGACTGAAATCACTGGTTTGGCTGAGAGCCAGACCTATTGCAGCCAGTGAAGTGGCAGGCGAGGAGAGGCCATCAGCGGCGTGGCGTGGAGCGGTGGCAGGTGCCCAGCGGACCAGGATGAGACAGCTGGTGGAGTGTGGCGGAGTTTCGTATAAGGTGCCCCCTATCTATCCTCTCACCACCATTTCTACCCAGGTTGGGAGGTGAAACCCTGCGGGTGAACTTTGAGACTCTGGGTGGCATGGATCAGGGACAGAGACTTTTGGGGTGTCAGACTCTTTGGACTCGGGCGATTCTTGGCTGGGGTGGGGGCTTGGCTCATGTTTGGGTTATGAACTCTGTTTGTGGTGTTTTCCCCAAGTTAATGCTGTATGAATTCTCTCTGTTTCATTAAATGTTTCTTTCCTACACTCAGACTCAGTGCTTGCGAGTGGGGAAGCATTGCCTCTCAGAGGCACCCAGGGGTGCATTGCCTCTCAGAGGCACCCAGGGGTGCGTGAATTTCCCAGATTACTGGGAGGGGGCTCGAGCCGGTTCTTTGTGAGATTGACCCCAAGATATTGAACCCAGCCCTGGTTACTGCCAGGCCTACCCGGCAGAAGGGTTACACCTGTATGAAACTCATCACAGATAACTAAGTCACACCATATATTTTTACAAAGATATCCTCCTCTTGATTTAAAGACTGCAGTGGTGGTGATGGAGAATCCACTGTAGCCCTAATTAAGTTGTTCCCAATGTTAATTTTATTTTTATATTAGCTGGAGTTACCCGGTGTTGCTCAGGGCGGGCGATGGGATCCTGCCAGGGGTGCCCCATGTAAGAGGTAGAAGGGGGCAAGCATGAGACCTAGGGTGAGCGGGGCAGCCCAGCTCACACCCGGGGCTGCAGGTGCCGTGGGGGCAATGACCCCACTGCCCACCCCAAAATTTTCACCCCACTACCTGCTGCACCATGGGGCTGTGCCGGGGGCTCCCATCTCCCATGGGCTGCGGTGAGCAAGTGCCGGGCTCCCCGCCACATGACCAGAAAGCTGCGCTAGACCCCGGGCTGCTTCCAGCACTGCCGATGCCACCAACTCCACCTCCCAACTGGGCTCGCCCCACTGTGCCCGCAACTGCCTCCTAGCAGCGGCCGCGAGTTCCAACCCACCACTCGGCAACCCTCGGCCACCGCTGGAGGGGAGGGGCCTGGGCCGAGTGACATCATGGGCGGAAGGGAGGAGAGGTCTTCCCCACCCCGGACGTGCCTGCGCAATGGAACGGTCTGGTAGAGTTGAGTTCAGCAGCTGCCGCTCGGAGCACCGCCCCTTCCCTCGTGCCTCCGCTACCGGACTTAGTGAGTGACTGTCCCTGCTGCTTCCCCTAGGAAGCTGCTTCTCCCCACACTGCCAAAAGTACCTTAAAACCTTCTCCTGGAGGAAAGGTTACCCCATGCAAAGTTTGGTTGTGGTAGCTCTTATAGTGCCCAGGTTATTAGCGCACAAACATTCTCCTTTACATATTAGATATAACCAACGTCATGTAGGTACTTGTAACCCATGTTCAAGTCGCTCCTTAAATCTTCTCTTGGATAAGCTAAATTGAGAATCAAAAGAGGCTCAAAAATCTCTGTAAATTTAGTTTTTTAGAATTGAGTCATTATTGCCACTCTTTTATGAACCCTTTCCAATGTGTCAACTTCCTCTTTGAGGTGTGAGCCTTCAGAATGGCCATAACAGTCCAGAAACAGTCTCACTAATACTATGTACAGTGATACATACATTTCTGTTATTCCCCTACTTATACATCCATGGATCCTTTTTGCTCTTAGTCATCACGTCCCACACAGAATTCATGACCAACTGGTTATCCACCATGGACCTGTAAGATATTTTCTGAGTTACTGTTTCCAAAATGTGTGCTTTTTTCCCCCATGTGGATCAGGATAATTTTCTATTATTTGTAGACGTTCTCCCTCTTACTAAACTCAGAAACTTGGCAAGACATCTTCGCTCATTTGGATATTTGAAAGAAAATCACAAGCAACGATGAACAGTTTGCCAGCTCCAAATTCCAAACGATTGAGATTCAGTATAATTTCAAGCATATTACTTCCACCTCACCAGCCAAAAGAAAATGGCCTGATGGAAAGAGCAATATAGATTGCTAAGAGCTGGCCCATGACCACATACCAAAATTCATGAAGTAGACTCTCTTTAAAGTATTATTGACCACTCCTGCTCTACCACATGAGCTAAAAACCAGCAGACTTTCAACTAAGGGTGTAGATCAGACTCATTGTTTTTCTCTCTGTAAGTGGTCTCAGTGCCACTAGACGAGACAGTACACCAGACCCAGTAGATGTGTGGGTTCAGTTGGATTTAGTGCATCTTGAAAACTGATCAAGTATTTGGTAATGAAGAAAGAGGATGCATTATTAGCTGGCTCCAAACTCAGTTGGATTAACATAGATTCATAATAGCAATGGGTGTTCATGCTGTTGCCTTAATGAAGGGAGAAAATCGTGCTGAGAAGAGTCCTAAATCCATGGACTAGACCACCACACCTTTTTGATTTGATAATCCAAATAAATCAACTGGACAAAACCATCCTCAAGCCGAGATGATGAGAAGATCTGGATAAGTGCTATGGAGTTAGTGATTTATCTAGTTCTATCATTTATTGTTAAATATTCTCTCGTTTGAGATTGTTTATGTAGAAGAAAGAGGGAATACGAGAGGGTATGGGTACTGTGGCAGGAAGGTACTACCGTGGCCAGTATCCCTAAGAGGCTAATATTGTTTCCTATATGTTAGGAAGAGTCCTTGTTCAGTATTAAAAGAAAATAATGTTTTGTATTATAAGCAGAACATTTGATTGTGGAAGAGTTGACCAGCGTGGTGAACTTGGCACGTAGAGAGGAGGGGAGGTAAGCTACTGTGTACATGTAGGAGCCATTGCTATAAAAACCTCTGAAAAAAATCGATCAGGGATTGGTTCACCACTTGTGCTTTTTGCATCCATTGCCACTAAATAGATGCATTGTTTATTCCCAAATCAATTGCATTTCAGCTCCATTTCATTCTAATCAGATAGTCAATAATGCCTGGATAGTATTTAGCAGTTGGGTAACCACTAGCTCTCTATTTTTTGCTTCAACTGCTGTTTGGAAACTAACATTCAGTTTCTTTAGCACAATCTACTGCAACCTTATTTAATACACCAAGTGGCTGCCTTGTCAGTTGCAGCAGAAAGGTTCATACAAAGGCCCATTTCTATTTTCTAAGAACTTATGCAAATTGAGACACCTGCTGGTGTGACATTCTTTAAAGTTAATTGTAGGGGGAAAGCTGAAATGACTGGTCTCCAGATTTTTGCTCTTACTGTTTTCCCTTTGCTTTGTTATCCTCAGAAAGGTGGATACTGGAGAATTAGAAACTGAGGCTATATCTACACTACTACAAGGATCGACACTCTGAGATTGATACACTAGGGAGGCTACGTCTAGACTGGCCCCATAAGACGGAATAGCCATGCAAAGCAGGTAAGTCAGAATAGGGAAATCCGCGGGGGATTTAAATAAACATGTCCGCCGCTTTTTTCCCGGCTTGGGGAAAAGCCGGAAAAAGCGTCTAGACTGGCGCGATCCTCCGGAACAAAGCCCTTTTCCGGAGGATCTTTTATTCCTACCTGAAAGTAGGAATAAGAGATCCTCCGGAAAAGGGCTTTATTCCGGGGGAATCGCGCCAGTCTAGACACTTTTTTCCGGCTTTTCCCCAAGCTGGAAAAAAAGCGGCGGACATGTTTATTTAAATCCCGCGGGGGATATTTGAATCCCCCGCGGATTTCCCTATTCTGACTTACCTGCTTTGCATGGCTATTCCGTCTTATGGGGCCAGTCTAGATGTAGCCTAGCAGTCTATTTAGTGGGTCTAGTGAAGACCTGCCAAAGGGCAGGTCTACACTAGGAAATTATTTCAAAATAACTACATTTGAAATAACAAAATCAAAATAGCGTGTCCCCACACCGGAGAGCCTTGAAATTAGTCCAAGGCAGGGTCCATTACTGTGGACATGCTACCTTGACTTAGAGCTCCAGGAAACGCTGCGGAGTAGTTATTTTGAAATAGCAGAAGCGGAGCATCCACATGCTATTTCGAAATAACTATTTTGAAATAAGCATTATTCTCTGAGGAAAGCAGGAGTACAGATTTGGAAACAACTAACAAAATAACGTGCTTGGTAGTGTGGACGCTCCACTTATTATTTTGAAATAAGGTGCGTTATTTTGAAATAACTCCCTAGTGTAGACCAGGGCTAAGAATTTAAAAAGAAAAAAAAACCAACAGTAGCAATGTCTTGCATAGTATATAGATCATGGTTTTATACAACAGATATGGTCCCATCCCCTTCTCCTTGTCTCCTGTACTGGTATAAGCTGCTGGCCAGACAGGGAGCATAAAGAAGGAGTAACATTACGACCTGAGGAGAAAAGCAACAATGATCTCATGGTGTGTATAAATGGGTCATCTCAAAGATCCCAGCTACATTATATTCCACTGTGGATTTTACAAAGGTAACATATCATGCTCAGTGTTCCAGACACTCTGAGACAGGGTTACACTGTATAACAAGGCAGGCAAGGGCATTCAGAGGAGTTCTGAAATTGAGAACATTTGAACACGAACAAGAAAAATCACTCCAAGCTCAGCTAAGCACTCTAGTTTTGATTCTCTTGAGACTTATGCAAATTTTTGCATTAATTTTGTTGCCGGGGGTGCTCAAATCTCCCTCCTGACTTCTACACATGTATTCTCAATCTAGGATCCAAACAAAGTCAAGGTGAAATTCATCCCAGTGCCGCAGGTTAACAAAGGGCAGAACAATCTTAATAGTCAATTGTACTAAGCTCTCAAATTATGGCTAACGTGACACAAGCGATCCACAGGCCTGTTGCTGGCCTCAATGTGCCAGGGTGATATTTATGCTTAAAGCAGGACTCAGTCCAAATCTCCAGTTTTCCCCCTCTGGCTTTGTATCAAAAGCTGCTGAGACCAGTAAGTTTTCTGCAGTTTTAATGAAATGGACGCGCTGGTCACAAATCCCACCCCAAAAATAACAACTGTCCCAAGGTGCAAAGCTACATTATTGATCCTAATCCTGGAAGTTCTAGGGTGTTGAGTTTCAGGATGTTGGTTCACACCATTATTAAGCTAGAGCTGCCAGCTGCAGCCTTCATAGTTAAGAATGAGATGAATTTTACACTTAAAGCAGGGCTTCAGTTTTTGTTATTTCTGAAAAATAATCTGTATTTTGCCCCCAAACTGCAGTGCTTTCATTTTAAATGAATATAGGCAAGCTCACATCTCCAGTTCACATCTGGGCTTGAACTGCCCCAGGGTTTGATGTGTGTTCCAATGCTGGGTTTTAATTTGAGTAATCTCACCTAGGACTGTTTGCAACCCCCCTCACAGACCTGAGCTGAAACCTGGAAAATATCCCAAAGCTCCTTGTTCAGAAACAAACATTTCAAAGAGTTTTCATTAAAAAAATAAAGTCTCCTGTCAGTTTCAGGGTAACTGCATCTGTATCCATCCTTCTTCTCTGTGGTGCACTCCAGGAGTACCCAGTCAGGTGTCAAGCCTCCAACCAGCCAGAGACCTGTGAACCACTCCTTTCAGACGGGAGAGTTTAAAGGCTGCATAGCCTGCTGGTGTACACTAGATACCTTCCCAGCAAGACAGTCTGCCCAACAATCTGTGCTTTCTCTGAGGCTATAACCAGTGTCCAACAGCAATGACAAGTTACCACAAGTCACAGTCTTTGGAGGGAAAGGTGCAGGTTGTTACACAGACAAGAACACCAACCGTATCAGCAGTCTCCCATTAGTCTTATGAGGTGCTGGTAAGCCAATGTCTTTCCAAACCTGAGGAAAGGGTTGGGGCTCCCCTAGATCCAAACTAGAGTTAAATAGAAGACCCTGTGTCAAATTCAAGTTTAATTTTTTATATCCAATGCCCTTTCTTTGCTTGAACTAGGATACAAACTGCCTATGAGGCTGTAACTTTCAGTGACCAGCTGTAATCACCTCTCTTTATTATAGATACTTGTCTCTTCAGATGTTTCTTTCTTCCTACGTGAAGTATGTGTGTGCAGATAGTGATAGCTATAGCTAACCAGCGTGAAATCTATATTAGAAGTTCATTAGTGCCTCTTCCCCACAGCTGCTTAACTTAACCAATTTTAAACTAGGCTGTATTTACTTTGAAAGTACAATTCTGGAGTGGGTTATAAAAATATTGCTGCTGATATGATAAAGAACATTAATACATTAGATTCTGTAGTTTAATCTTTGTGCTGTCGAAAGCCCACCTGCCCACAGAGACTATATTGGAATCCCAGAGTTATTTTCCTTCAGGCCAGATTTTGGTAAATGAAGAACTCTCCCAGGGTACATGTTTAAAACTCAACTAAGCACTTACATTTCAATATTTATTTTTCAGCTTGGTGAATAATAGTCTAAATATGAATTGTAAGCCCATGCAGAAGCAGTGCAGCTGTTAAAGGATAACATTTTATGAATTCTTGGAAGATATAGAAATATGGCTAGAATCAAAGTGCAATTTTGGAGCACTGGATGGCCTGCAGAGGTGAGGGTACGGGGGGGGGGGGGGGGGACACAGAACCTTCTCTTTCTAGGTCACTGAACGGAATATAGCTTAAGTTAGCAGTTATTGAGAGCTGTTGCCCTTGGCTACCTGCCTCTGCAGAATTGTTGGTTTTCAGACATGTTCCCAGGGAAAAAGCGATCTACACCATGAAAATCCACCTCAGTTCATACCTCTTGGCACAAGAGAGAGGGGATCTGAATCCCATGAGGGAAGCTGGCTTTGCTACTACTACCTGAGCTGTATTGATTGTGAACTAGGAACTCTAGTCTCCAGAGCTGTTGATGTGGCACCTCTAGCATACAGCGAATCTGCTTTATATATATTAAAAAAAAAACTATAAGAAAATGGAACTATAACTTATCTAATTGAGGCCATTTAGGGAGAAATTAAGTCGTCAGAAGGATTTTTTTCCAAATAGTTACAGATTCAGGACAACAATGGACATACCACATGATTTCAGAGGTACATTTAGGGTCTGATAAACATTAAGAAGCTCTAAAAGCGGCAAGGAGTCCTGTGGCACCTTATAGACTAACTGAAGTGTAGGAGCATAAGCTTTCGTGGGCAAAGACCCACTTTGTCAGATGCATGTCGTGTCTGATGCTTATCCATGCCTCTTGGGGTGGTATGTTATCCAAAAACAGGTGCCTTTATGAGATTCCCAGTACTTTCTGGTCTTTGATGTGTCAAACATTCTGGGGGAAGATTATTCTTGGCACATCAGCCCCCAGATGAAATGGGGAAGCACAAAACTTATTCTGAATACAGAAAACATAAACCTGAGTTTTGGAACCTTAGAACATTTGAGGTTTGATTTGAGTTTGGGGTGAATGGCTGCTTATTGCATCTGAATGGATTTGCACCTTCCTAAGACAATAGAGTTATGTGTGTACCAGACTAATAGGGGCTACTGATAAACACAAATGGCTGTGAGCCTTATGCGGATATGCTGGAATAGGAGACATTGGGAGCCCATGCAAAGGCTAGGAACAGCCACAGTCCTTGTGCTCTGGAAAAGCAGGGATTGCTCCATCTGTCAATTTCTAGGGTTGCATATTGACCCATAGCTCTGCTCCTGCACTAGCCTACAGCATGGAACGTCCACAGGGAGGGGACCACCCAGCACCATCCATTCTGAAGGAGAGTGCAGCATAAGTGCTCTTTCCAGACACGGAGCGGGCAGTGTGCTTTTTGAAGCATAACTCCCCTCTCCCGCCGATTCCCCTACAAGGTTCTGGAGCCCCACATTGGCCTCACTACAGCTGAGTCTCTCCTTCCTTGCATAGTCACTTACAAAGTGGGTTTAAAATGTTCCCATTCTGGTTTGGCACAAGCTGCAGTGTAATTAACACAAGCAGGAACCAAGACCCTATTTCTGCTCTAAGTTACAGCATTCATTACCCTGCTGAAGTTAATGGCACTGATTGTAGCTAAGTCCATAAGATCAGCTCCTCTGAAAATCAGATCACTTTTATAGGAGCATGGATTTAAGCATCTAAGTTTCAAATGGTATGTCTACACTGCATCCCTCTGTCAGCACAGGGATGCAGATTAGGCAGGTCGACATTGCAAATGAAGCGGGGATTTAAATATCCTGTGCTTAATTTGCATAAAGACGGCTGCCGTTTTTGCCGACTCGGCACTTTGTCAGAAAAAAAGCGGTAGTCTAGAGGGGTATCTGTCAAGAAAGAAAGCCTTTTCTGACAAATCCCTTATTTCTGGACAGATACCCCTCTAGACTGCCACTTTTTGCTGACAAAGTGCTGAGTTGGCAAAATGGCAGCCATTTTTATGCAAATTAAGCACAGGATATTTAAATCCCCGCTTTATTTGCAATGTTGACCTGCCTAATCTGCATCCCTCTTCCAACAGAGGGATGCAGTCTAGACATACCCAAAGTGTCCCAGTCCTGGATGGTGCTCCACATAGAGAATCCACCCCACATGGGCATAAGCAGGAAGTTCCCATGCTGAATTAAACCTTATATGCATGGGCACCAGGTTGTATAATTTCTGGTGATGCACCGAGCGGGTTCAAGTAGAGACGTACCATCTATGGGACAGAACAGGGCAACCGCCCCAGACCCTGTGCTTTGGGACAGAGTTACTTGCTGCTCCTGATTCCAGGCCCTTCCACTAACCCCACAGATTGTCCGGATCCCACATCCCCCTGAAACACAGCCCCCCCCCCCCCCCCCCCCAAGCGTGGCATCCAGGATAGTTGTCCTATTCTTTCCTATGGACAGGATGACTCTGAAAATATAAGCCCAAACACTGGTGGAGTCAAGTCCACGTTCCTGAATATTTGTGGAACATGGGCACCATGGGACCATAAAACTTGCCACCTATGCATATGAGTTGAACTAGCCCATCAGATTGAGAACTCAGGACTTCACTGCTATGAGGCACAGAATATATAGGATCTGGAACTTGGAGTATGTTGAAATGGGTGTGTAATACCTAATAATCTAAGACGGGGCGATATTTCATCCTCCGCATGTACCCATTCTCTTACAGATACAGCCTACATGCCCATATGGCTCTCTCAATCCTGGCATATGGCAGCATGTAACACCAATAGTCTATTCCTGTGGTTTCCACCTGGACATCCATGGCTATTCAAGCAGCAGCCAAAGGCTTGCATTGCTCATTTCTGAAGAGGGGGTGGAAAGAACCCAGAAGTTTTCCCAGGAAGAGCCCATCGAGCATAATACATTTCCAGACAGCAGGTGCCTGAAATTTATGGCACAGTAGATAAAGTGAATGATAATATTATAAAAGGATATTACAAAACCGTAGAGTTTACATGACAGTTAAAATATATGATTTGACACACCATATATTTTAATCTTCACTTTCTAGGAAAATTGTAATCAGAATCCATTACTTTTCAGAGGGAGTTGAAACATTCCACTGTAAAGTCATGCAGACAAGAGACAGCGGGGGAAAAGTGATGCAGAGAAGACAAGGTGAAAGGCAAGATTGTGAGTCTCCTAGAAGGGATGATCCCAAGGAGTTAACGAAGAACTACATTTTTAGGCCCATGTAACTGAAATCAGCATCTGGCCCATATGCTGCTGCACCTGCCTGTTAAATGCCATTCAAGCTCTCGGCTCTAGACCAATAAAATTGCTCATCATTCACCATTTGGATTCCAATTCAGAAACAGTTTGGAGAGCTGCACAGGACAGACAAGTTGGTGCATACAGGGAGAATTGGGAATTGTGAGTTGAGGTATTTGCCAGAACAAGAGCCACAGCAATGCAAGGTTGTGTTCCAGAAATGCCCTGGCAGACTGAGCCTTCCAGAACGTGGAAACCCTTCCCCACCCCCTTCATGCAATATCAGCAGCTGGGAGCCTGGCAGTGACTGGAAATCCAACAAGAACCTTGGACTGAGGGGTTGTTTTGAGGTGAAGGGGATATAACAGCGTACAGTGAACGGGATTAGAAATACAGACCGTGGAGGACTATGGCCTATCATCCTTCCTAGTTCCTAAGTGTCTTAACTTCCTTCATCACCACTGCACAGTGAGATGACACACCTCTGAAAAGAGTGTAACCACCACTAGGCGCATTTGAACCTGGGACCTCTGGAGCAGAGTATAGGAGCTTCTACCCTCTGAGCTAAAAGTCAGCTGGCTCCCAGCCCATCCTATAGACGTCTCTTGGTCTTAACTGTTGCTGTGGTCTAGGTGCAACTGCATTGCTCAGTAACCACACTAGGGCTATGTCTACACTCTTGCGTGAGTAATATGTAAATAATGCTAAGCGTGGTATATCACTGAGCCTCATTTGCATACCTAATGAGCCATGCATACCTAATGAGCCACCATTTTTTCCAGAAGAGGCTCTTGCGCAAGGAGCGTCTACAATGCCCGTTCTTACACAAGTAAAACCCTCTTGCGCCATGCCGTTCTTCCTGAAAAGTAGTAGGTGTAACGGCATTGCGCAAGAGGGTTTTTCTTGCGCAAGAAGGGGCAGTGTAGACACTCATTCTTGCGCAAGAGCCTCTTCTGAAAAAAAATGGTGGCTCATTAGGTATGCAAATGAGGCTTGGTGATATTCCACACTTAGCCTCATTTGCATATTACTCACGCAAGAAGCCGCGAGTGTAGACATAGCCTAGGTGTGTGAGTTACAAAAGCACCAGGGTCCCATGGCATAGTTAAGTCTTCTAATATCTCAGAGAAGCACTGGACATGACAGCTCCGTAGTGCTGGGGGGCTGCAGCAGTCACTTGGAACAGCCCCCCTCCTGTTTTCTGAACACTTTTTGATAAATAGATCATTTATACCAACATTTGAAAGAGCCTGTGAAAGAGCTCTGTAGGACCCAGATGCGAGCCCATATTAATTCCCTAGAGCACAGCCCATAGTGAGGGGCAATGAATGGAGGCATCACTCCAGGAGCATTGTGAGGAAGGAACAGTGGCCTTAGGAATAGTTGCCTTCCTGTTCACTCCTTGCTCTGTGGGGGGAGGGAACATTTGCTATAGTTTACTTTAGTACCTCCTCACAGTATTGCCTCGGATTGTCAATGCATTGGGAAGGTACAGCCTATCCTCCCCCACCTGCTTCAGGAAGAGGTTAAGTGGGTGTGTAGCACTTAGTACCTCTGTGCACCCACAAAGGGGCTTGAGTGGGCATTCTCACAGCACCTTACCCTCCTGTACCAGCACCAATACCACACGCAATCTAGCCCAGAGACATCCAGAAGAGCACGTTGGGATTTTGAGGTCTTTGGAATAGGCAGCTAGCTCCTCAGACTGCCTAGCAAGGGGCACCCAAGCAATCTTTGCTAATGGGCCAAGAGAGTCATGCAAGGTCTTTGTGAAAGAGCATGGAAGAATGGGAAGTCTCTCTGCCTTCCTACTATAAGGCTTCCTTCACTGAGACTAGTCATTTTCTAGTCTCACATCAATATAAATTTGGAGTGATGTGAAGAGATCCTACAAGCTAAGATATCAGCCCGTAGTACCCAAATCCCAGACCATCTTTCCAGATGGGGATTCCACGTGGGATGTGGACACCAAATATCGGCACCTAAGCCTGAAAAAAAAAAGTCAGGCTTCCCATGTGACTATAACTATAAAATAGAGGGAGCCTCTCCACTCCCTACACTTTTTTAAAATCCACCTAAATAAAATAGAGGCTATAGAAGTTCCAAGAAAGCAACATCATTCTCTGTAGAGGATGACACGTGTTATGCGGGATGAATGAAATAATAGATCCATAGGACCATAGGCGCGAAAGACAGAAAATACCCCGCTGCCTGCCAATGCTGGCCTGGTTTCAGCCCTGTCTCCAATTCATGAATGACTCCTTTGCTTTGGAAGCTAGGCTAAACAGGATCATATTACATTCTCCTTCTCTGTCAGAGACCAGCTGCTCATGGCGGAGTGCTAACCATTTCAGCTTGGCTTGGAACGCCATCTGCAACAGGGCTTGACCCTTG
Organism: Pelodiscus sinensis; assembly: GCF_049634645.1. NCBI lineage: Eukaryota > Metazoa > Chordata > Testudines > Trionychidae > Pelodiscus > Pelodiscus sinensis. The sequence continues at coordinate 162,088,676 of NC_134713.1, read as the reverse complement.
TCTGATTAATACCCATTGTTAAGCCTGCGCTTCCTTTCAAGCTTTGTCAAATCCCTGAGCATTATGCCTTCCCTTGCCAGATTCTCTTCTTGCCTTTTATTTCTCCAAACCTTTCAGTTCCCATTGAAGGGAGAGATCATTGCATAGGGCTTCAAAGCACATTTTGTTATCTCAGGTAATGCAGAAACACACTGCTAATCCTTATATGGGCAACTTGCAATACCTTTCACACCCCCACTCACCTATATTCTCCCCACTCTCTCAAACCCACCCCTTTGCACATATAGCCTCCCTCTCCTACAGTCCCCTCACTCTAACACTGAGCTCTCCCTCACTTTTACCATTCTGCCCACATGCACACACCTTACACTCTCCTGTCCCCTACAAATGTCTATCTTATTCACAATCACCTATCCCATCCTTCACACCACCTTTCTCACCTCCCCCACGTTCCTTATCACATCCACCCCACAGATGTTTACCACCCTTTTCTCTCCCCTAAATACACCCTTCTGTATCACACCACCCCTCTGGGGCACATAATCCCGCCTCCATGCTCTGACACACCCATCTCCACCAAAGTCACCCTTCCCCTGCACAGGTACTTGTATTAATTCCAGCTTATCTATGGGTGCCCTTGCTATGCCCTTTCACCTTCACTCATGCACATGGATACACTATGCGGCCACTTCTAGCAGCAGCCTCTCCTGGTGGAGAAGCTCAGAGGCTCAGGATAGGGATGTTAAACAGTTTACCAGCCGTTGTTGGTGAACTCTGGCGGCAGCCAGCTGTGCTGGACTGTAGCAGCCCTGGCTGCTGAGGGCCACGGCTAGGCCAGGTGGTGGGGGGGGCAGCAGGCCTTGAGTTAAAATGATTAAACGTTTTAACATCCCTAGCTCAGGGGGCAACAAAAATGGTGGAAAAACAAGAGCAACTGTTTGCCAAAGATTCTCTTGAGAGTAGGCTCTAGTGTGCTTTCCAGACACATGGCCCTGTGTTGGGGGCATTGTAATGTGTGGGCACATCTAAACTACATTCCTCTTCCAAAAAAGGAATGTAAATGAGCCTGATCGAAAATGCAAATGAAGCATGGATTTACAAATCTCACACGTCATTTGCATAATCGCATGAGAGCACTTTTCGAAAAAGGGGTTTTGAAAAAGAAACCACAGTCTAGATGGTGATCTTTTGAAAAATAACCCCTTTTTTGAAAGAACCAATACTCGTGAAAAAGAGGTGTACGAGTTCTTTAAAAAAAGGCAGGGATTTTTTTTTTTTTTTTTGGAAAGAACCCTGTCTAGCCTGTGGTTTCTTTTAAAAAATCCTTTTTCGAAAAAGTGCTCTCACGCGATTATGCAAATGAAGCGTAAGATTTGTAAATCCATGCTTCATTTGCATTTTCGATCGGGCTCATTTACATTCCTCTTTCGGAAGAGAAATGTAGTTTAGTCATAGCCACAGTGTCCAAGTGGGAGCTCATATGAGAGAGAGTGACATGCGGTGAGAGCCTCCTGTCAATAGCCAGCCAACTGGTGGGGTGGGAGACGCAGGACCATGCTTGTCCTTCTCTGCCCTCCTGCCCCTTTTCGGGAGGCCAGTAATGCTACCTGGGGCAGTTCTTGTGTAACCCACACATCTTCTGGCTGTGGTATACTGTCCCATCTGTTGGCACTGAGACCACTTACATAGAGAATAGTTAGCCTACTCTACAGCCTTAGCGAATGAGCAGCTGATTTTTAGTATAGATGGTAGGTGCTCATGCATTAAGCTCCAGAGGTTCCGGGTTCGATTCTGCCTGGTGATTCTGATCGCCACTTGGGTTTTCTCTTCCACAGAGGATGTAAAGAGGGAAGTTCCTTCCCCTTGCCTTTCCTCCTGCTTTGCACATCTGCTGGTCACAATCTGGAAATACCAGAAATAAACCGGGATGCTGTTCTATACTGCGGCTGCTATCTAGCCACCTAAAATGGTATTAATGCCTTTCCAACCGGGTTTTCCAGTCATAGACCATGGCATATCATTACTCTTAGTATAGTCATGGATAGATTTACATTCTGTCTGCAGAATGAGAGATACGCTAATATCCACACAGTGCTTTTGGCAGGCATTCCAACAGCCATATGGTCACAGAGAGGACATGCATTTGCAAACAATGCAAAAGGCACCCAGACAAATGCAGATTGCGGTAGTTTGTGAAACTTGGAGTAACTCCACTCAGTCCAGCAGAGTGATTCTTTAAAGTAAAGGAAAGCTACACAGACTCAGAAGAGCTGTTTGTGGATGACTTTGAGATCTTCAGATGAAAGGTGCTAAACTACTTTCATTGCACTGTGATTTCAACTGAGACAACACCAGCACCTCATGGAGACCATCAGAAATAAATCACTGTGAAATGTGACTGTCACTCTCTAAGGACTATCCTCAGCAAGAGTTACAACCTTCTGGTTGCTCACAGATAAAGGCACTACCTCTGAGAGGGAGGACTTCTGCTATCAGTGCTAAAGGGCCAGCACTTGCTCTTCATAGACAACCCACAACATCTGAATGTATGCAGGTATGGTTCCACTCACAGCTACATCCTGAAAATTATTTAAATGATGTGGGATTCTTTGTTTAAATCCCACCCCCCCTTGTTTCCAGATGCAACTTGCTCAGTTTTTACAAGAAAAATATGACTTTTTAAACTTTAATTAGTGGCCCTGCAAACTCTACCTGGGATATGATTACCAAGCCTCTAACAGCATCACCAGCAGTAAAGGAAACTGTAGGCAATACAGAACTCACAATCTGGTCAAGGATTCAGTGGTAACAATGGGATCCAACTCACTTTCCTATAGTTGTGTTAGATGTTTAGGGCTAACAGCTGCAATGACTTGGCTATGACAGTACTGTCAGCCACTGGGACTTGGCATTATTCAGTAGCCAGCAGGAGCACCCTTACAATAGCATCTTGAGCTAGACAGGTAACCCAAGAGTTGTTATTAATTATGAGCTTGGCTGATCCACACTGCTCCATTGCTTAGTCTCCTGTAACAGTACATTGCAATCTGGTGGGAAAACTGATTTATTTTCCCCTCAGAAACACCAATAGGCAATGAAATCAGATGTAGCTCTTAAGTGTCTACAGCAGAATATTCAATTAGTTTGCCGTGTACTCCTAATAATAATTAATTAGGGCATTATGAGCTCAATTACAGAGTCTGAAAAGTAGCAAAAGCTCACTAACAAAAATGGCAGACCACCTGAGACCAGTGACTGACATTGTCTCTTGCCTGCGTTGCTCTGTTCACAGCCCTCACTGCTCAGGCAAGGAGCTTCTGAAGCACCACTAAGATTTCAAAATGAGATGCTAACAAGCACACAAATGATGTACAGGCAAGGAGCTGGCATTTGCTGCTGGAGGGTGTGAGGCTGGTTCTAATTAGCAGGGGGGTGCACTTGGGGTGAACTTTGCTCTCCTCCAGTCATCATCTACCTGGCACACTCATTTCTCTCAGGCCTGTGTAGCCAGGCAGCTGTAGGAAGAGAGCAGAACGGCATATTGAAAAGCTTTTGAAAGGCAGCTGGTGTTTGCTGAGCACGCGATGCTCCTCTCATTTAAAACCTTTGCTCCCATTGGATGGAAGAAGGTGTAGATAACAGAACTCACGCTCATTCCCAGTGCCTGGGGGTCTTGTTTTCAGTGCCTCTTTGCCCTTTTGTCTTGGCTCCCCATGCCCCAGAGTTGTGTGCTTGTGCCTGTCTGAAAGGGCTGTGAAACAGCTTCCCTGTATCTCTTCACTTCATCGAGTCTGTTTCATTTCAAATCTCTGCTGAAAACCACTCTTCTCTCTTTTGCCTCAGCCCCTTCACTCCTCCCTCCCGCCCCCCCCCCCCCCCCAACTATTATTCATTCCTTACCTCTGCTCAGTATTTCTGGAGGGGGATAGAGCTTTTATGGGAAGATGTCACAGAAAGAAAGTTGCATTGTCCTATATTAAAGTAATGAGATAACAGGTCTCTGTGAGGAGGAAGTAGTGATCAATGCATTAGATTTTTTTGTTTGGCCAGGGGCAGGGAATTACGCCATTTCAAAGGAAGCATGGTATTGTTGCATAGGGATTGGACTTCAGCAGATGTTATTCTATTCCCAGCTCCTTCGGGTTTCGTGTGTGACCTGAGGCAAGTCATTTCCCCTCTCTGTTCTTTGGGTAGATATCTGCAAAACAGGAATAAATCATTGTATCTGTTTTGTCTGTTATGACTAAGCTCCTCAGGGCAGGGTCTGTCTCTTACTCTGTGCACATACAGCACCTCACACCATGGCCTCTGATCATAGATGGGACGTCTAAACATCATTGTAATACAAATAAGTAAAAAAATAATAGCAGCTTTTATTTTAAAGCGTAACTGTGGTTGAGGAGAAATTGCCTTAAGGATCTGAGAGTGAGACAAGGGTTAAGAAGCAGTAGTACCAAGGATAGAGAACTGAGCAATACGAAGCTTCAGTAACTGAGATTTATCTCCTGGTAAAGCTGACTGAATAACTGGTAATCAATAATTTGTCTGATGGATTTTGCCTCTGTTGTATAGAAACATCCACTCACAGGCTGATTGTCTCAAATTTCTTTATTTGATGGTATTTTCATTAGGGACCTTTAAATCTGCAACTTGCTATCCAAAGTGAGCGCTGTTTCATTATGCTAAGTGGCATCATTTCTGCTCCGTGATTGCAGGAATGCAGTAACCCTTGGCATCCAGATTCCAGTGCAAATGTTTGTGGAAAGCCAATTTCACATTCTCTTTTCACACGTTCTCAAGCACCTTCAGCAAGCTTAAAACTAATTTTCCATAGATATTTAAGCAATTAAATCTAACCAGTTTAAACAAGCTGATGGATGTCTGAAAGAGGCATGAATGAATCGAAGCCTTTTAGAAAGTCAAGAATCTTTGCAGATGGTTGCTGGTCATATTCAGCCATCTCTAATAATTATTCTTGATGTCTTTGCATAGTAGACCTCCACAGCAATCATCAGAAGGAAAGGAAGTCCTGGCATGCTGTGGAATTACTCACATAGTCCCCATTCAGCACAGTAGCAGTATACGTCAATCATAATTATACATTCATACTCACATTACTGGTGAAACAGAGAAGTATTATTCCTATTTCACAGATGGGGAAACTAAGGCACAGTCTACACTGTGGACTCTACACCTGTTCAGCTGCACTGTTGTGCCATAACCCTCCTATTGTGTATACTGAAACCCCCCTAAAGCATGTTTCAGAACAGGCAGATGTTAAGCTAGCTAGCATGCCTGAGGGTTGAGTGTAAATACAGGTTAGTTGCAGAATGGCCCCCTTCGGAGTTCATTCTGTCATACAGAGGCAGTTAAGGAGCAGGTACCAGGTCTTGAGTTTTCATAATCTTCCATCCATATTGCCATAATACAATGGAACCTTTTCTACTCTTACACAGTCTACAAGGGTCCCTTTCCCTTTGCACGTTCCATGAATTCCATGGTGCACTGACCACATCCAATCACCTTTCTGCTGCCCTCTGTAAAAGTTCAATAAGAGTAAAAATGGATACACAACCAACAGTAGTAGCCCACCAGTCATGCTTCTGGGTGAAGTACACAGTCCTCCATGGTTTTGGCCAAAGTGGAGGGAACATACTCCTCTCTTGGGAAATGTCACAGAAGCTGGAAGAATTGGGCTTCTGGCCTCCATTTTAGTGCAGAGAATGGATGAAACTCTTGAAATGGCTATACAGGAAGGCCAGAGATGCTAATTTGAACTCTTATCAGGTGACTGATGGAGGCTAGGGTACTGCTGACATCACTTAAATTCTCCTGCATCACATAAAGAATAAACAAGCCATGTTGATTCCAACATCCAATGTGGATGAGGGAGATATAGGAATCATCTGCAGCATGTGCTAGACAGGAAAATAAAATCTTATGAGGGAAGAATGTTTTATTCTCGTATTCCTAAGGGCTATTACAAATAATGGAGGGTAAGAAAAAGAAATTAAAATCCATAAAAAGCACTTGACAGCGTCCCTTTGTAACATCACCATTGATTTCTGAGAACCCGGCCCATGTTCATTAAGCTCGGAGAATTATAGCCACCCAATTTGGACCATGGCAATGTTCTCTCTTAAACAGACTTGTGATATATAATTTGGCTTCAGTTACCGGAATAGTGAGTGATTTCCTTTTCATGGTAGCTCCAATTTCACATATTAAAATTATATAGCTCTAGAGTGATGAATAATCCTCACTCCAAGAACTCTTTCTTATGAGCACTGAAATACTATGTCAGCATATAAGTCACATCTTCCCAATGGCTTTTTGATTCAGGTCATTTTCCTTTCCTTGTTTTCTACTTTTTCCTTCAGTTTTATTTTCCAACTCTCATCCCATGCTATGCCCTTCCATGCAGATGGATCCATTGTCCAATATTTCTTATTGACAGGAGAGATGCAAGCTGGGCCAATTTTCCTACAGCTGGAAAATTTCATTATTCTCATGAATTTGCTTTTAAAGCTGACATTTTAGACTACTGGGTACCAAGATGCATGTTGTGTCTCTGCAAATGGATTTGTATTCTTTTATTTTGACTGATATGCAGAACAAATCCATATATATTCAAATGTGTTAGAATATCTCCATCCTCTAGAACAGCAGGAATGCAGAATTCCCAATAGAGGTCTGTCATGGCTCAGTTCCCCAACCTTACACACTGCATGCAGAGATAGGGGTCTGGCTAGCAGAATAAACACTGCAAAACCTGTCTCTGATTCCCAGAGACTAACTTCTTCAATCTCAGTCTCCCTGAGATCCAAAAAAGACAAGATTGTTTCCACACTGCCACCACCCAAGTGATTATAAGAAAATATAAAAATAAACTTTTCCAGGGAGAGAACATTTGGGAATCTACTCCCCTAAATTAGAGATCTCCCAACTGCTCCCACCCTCTCTTTTGCTTGGAGTTGGGAAAACAGACAGAGGGAATCCACAGACAACAATGGACTCTACTTTTGTAACAAGGCACTTAATCCTAAGGACACAAAAATCAACCAATACCAATTAATTAGAATAAAAAGAAAACTTTTATTATCAAAACAAAACTCCTGTTGCAAGCATAGTAAATTGGCTAGGTGGCAAACAGCCACAGCTGACACACTCAGGAAGTCCCTGGGCTGTAATCCTTAGTACAAAAGAGGAAGACAAAATTAGCCAGATCATACATGATTTCCAAACCTGGAAAACAAACCCTGATGGACTATCTAAACTTTTCCCTACTTACACATTTCAAGAAGTCCGTTCTTGGAGAGAGTTTCTCCTTCAATACCTGGGAGAAACTGCTCTGATATCAAAGAAGAGAGAGAGAAAAACCCCTCTGTTCCAGTTTGAAATTCCTATCTGCATTGTTACTGGCTGATTGCCCAACCCCTTTTCCCCCACCGACATCTTTGCTAGGTACCTGAGTTAACCCCTTAGTCATCTGGTGCTGGTCAGCACTCCTTCTGATCATGACAAGGGCCCTTCCTGATACTGTCCTTGACCTCCTGTGTGACCTTCCACAAAGCTCTTCATCTCTCTATTTCTGTTTCTCCACTTCTAAAATGGAGAGAGCGTTATTTATCTTCTATTGTAAAGTGATTTGGATTTTACAAGACAGAAAAGATAAAATAAAGCTTTACATGCCAGCAAGGTTAACTCATCTTTCAAAATGGCACCAGACCTTGCTATAGCAGATGCAAAACCTGCAGACATAGCTCTACTGTTACAATCAATACTCGCCATACAACGCCTTTCAGGACTCATGGATCCTAGACAGATGACTATTACAACATGTGGTATACTCATTTTGTTGCTTAACTGCCCCAAAAATGGATATGTAGGTGAAACCAGACAATCTCCATGCTCTTGAATGAACTCTTACTGAAAAAATAAGACAAAAACACACCACATTGCCTGTAGCTGAACACTTTTCACAAAAAAGTAATTGTTTCATATCTGACCTTTCTGTCCTCAGCCTCAAAGGAATCCTGCACAGTGTCTTCAAACCATGATCCTAGAAGCTTAAATATGAAACTTTGCTAGGACACTACAAACCTTGGTCTTAAAGATCCTAGATTTGTGGCTTATTACAGCAATTTGTTACACACTAACCTCCCCTTTCTCTCCCCATTTTCTGTCCTGTAATTGCAGAGGTTCTAACAGACCTCTTCACCTTGATCAGTCCCTGAGAATGTGTTAACCACCTATACTAAGTCTATTCTACCTTGTATTTAGCTGTGACACGGAGTATCTTTCCTAGATATGAAAAATCTTGTCTCACCAGTGGAATTTGGTCTAATAAAAGAAGTTACCTTGTATCTTGGGACCAACATGGCTGCAAACAATTACCCTTCCAAGACAGGCAACTTTTTTAATACCACACTATTCTTTTAAGAGACCCAAGGTCTGATCCTGCTTTCATGAAAATGAATCAAAGCAGGGGTAAGTTCTTCATAACTATGTCCCTATTAGCCTTCTATAGATATTATGCAGCAATGACACCTTCATACTAAAATGTTCTGCTGGCCTTGTATAGCCAGAGTCACATCCACTGATTCCAGTATAAAACATATTACCTTTTAAGCCCTACAGAGCCCACACAGCTACAGAAGAGGGAACTAGATTCCACTCCAGCTCATGCCTCCTTTCAAGAAGTGTTTATGAAACTCCTTTTCTGGAGCCTTGTTTCTGGTGATGATTTCTGACCCAGAGAGAACCCAGCTGGTCAATCAGATCCCAGAATGATGTTTCAGTGCTGGCTTTTAGAATACTGCAGAGTAACATGCAATCTGAGCATATCTGACATTGAAATCATTAAGACTATGTCTACACGAAAAGTTAGGGGCCTGAGTGCTAGCTAGCACATTCTCATGATAGCTCAATAAGAGTTAGTGTGTGTAAAATAGAGGCACATAGAGTATAAACAGCCACAGCAGCTTGGGCAGCAGCATGGCTTAGCCATGCCAAGTACATGTAGACTGTACATATTATGGGAGTGGCTGGCAACAACACTCATTAAACTTTTCTGGGAAATTTCAGTCAAAATGGTTAAGCCAATCCTACTCAGTCTGGCAGGTGGATAGCTTATGTGCCTTTTGCCCATCCCTATGAAGCGCCTCCCAAATCCCAAGGCGGGAGCAGGGACTGTCTGCACATGCTCAGAAGAAACTTTGATTTTAGAAGCTATATTCCCTAAAGATTCTGTCCAGTCTGGTCATGAATCCACCTGGGCAGAGCAGAACTGGGGACAAGATGGCCCTGGATTAGGGGAGGACTGGGAATGGTAGGGCAAAGACTGGAATGAGAAGGCTAAGGAGTGGAGAATGGGATTAGCTCTGCAAGGAGAGCTGAAGTGGAACATGAAGCAGGGAAGACATCCTACTAGTAGAAGGACAGGTTGGAAATGACAAAATAGAGGCGCTCAAGTTTGGGGAGAAATGGGCTGAAGAATCTGTGCCCAGTAGAGTACACTCCCATCCTGAGCCTGATCTAGAAACCAGGATTCCAGAGTCTCACCATTCTTCTGTCAGCTGTTAAATCCTTTGGCAAAGTGTCCCTAAGTACTGGTCCACATACAGGATGACAACTTATTACAACAACCAGGTACTCTATTAGCACTAGTGGCAGAGATCTGTGCAATAGATCCGAAGATCTGTCTACATTAGGAACTGGCAGTGATATTGCCATCTTGAAGCGACATAATCATGCTATTTCTCATTGAGCTAGTATGCTAAAGATAATAGTATACTACAGCCATGATACGGAGGACAGTGGTGAGAGATGGGCAAGGCTGGCTACCCTGAGTATAAACCCACAAGTAGATATTCAGGCAGCTGGCTCAGGTTGCTGCCTGTGCTACTGCAGATACACAACAACGTTCAGCTCTTATGACGCTCCAATAGAAAGACTAGAACTAGCTCTAAGTACCAGCTTCAACTGTGGACATATCCTACATTTTCCAGACCTGCTGATGATCTTGTGAGAGTCAATATGATGCCATTTTATACCCTATGGTTGGTGCAATTACATAGACTTGGAACAAAAAGAAAGAGCTCCTAATTGGCTGACACACTGAACTCTGATCCCCATGAAGTCTCCACTGCAGGCAAATCACAGAAAGTTTAAAACAGGGAGCTTCTGAATTTTGCCAAGTGGCAGGGATACTGACAAGTTCTGAAGGGAGTTTCCTCCAACCTGCATTTAGCAGGATGGTGCCACAGTACAGAAAGCCATAAGAGTGAACATTAAAATGATCGGTTTCTCAGCCTGCGAGATATACATCAAGGGCTTTCATGCATACTCCCTTTCCACAAAGAAGAGTAGCTTCACTTTACCAGTACTCTGAGACATGCTGAAGAATGTCTTACCCAGCAACTCTCTAAATATAGAATGGTAGCACTTTATAGACTAGGCTTGGTTTTTTATGATAGTTTCTAATGCGGAGAGCATCTCCTTGATTTTTTTGTTTGTTGTATAGAACGCTGATAAGCTGGTTCCTTAGTGCTACCAGACCATTTGTTGTTTAAGTTTCATCTTAGACAGACTAACTCGGATACTCCTTGAAGCTTCTAAATATAGAATTTGTGATTGCTCTTGACCCTATCCAGTATCTCAGCACACACAGCCATATCTGACCAGAACAGGGCACAGGGTCTCTCTCCTCCTCCTCTTCCTGCCATAAGTATTAAGTGTTTGCCATAGCTTGACAGCAGCTGTATAAACAAGTCCTTGATAGTGAATTAAGGTCAAAGTGGCTGTGAGCTGCATTTGTGGGGATGAAAAGAGGCTGAGTAGTTAACTGTAAACACAAGCTTGGCTGTGTCTAGACTGGCCAGTTTTTCTGGAAAATCAGCCACTTTTCTGGAAAAAACTTGCCAGCTGTCTACACTGGCCATTTGAATTTCCGCAAAAGCACTGACTTCCTACTGTAAGAAATCAGTGCTTCTTGTGGGAATACTATTCTGCTCCCATTCAGGCAAAAGTCCCTTTTGCGCAAAGCTTTTACGCAAGAGGACCAGTGTAGACAGCTCAGATTTGTTTTCCGCAAAAAAGCCCCGATTGCGAAAATGGCGATCGGGACTTTTTTGCAGAAAAGCGCGTCTAGATTGGCATGGACGCTTTTCCGCAAAAAGTGCTTTTGCGGAAAAGTGTCTGTGCCCATCTAGACGCTCTGTTCCGAAAATGCTTTTAACGGAAAACTTTTCCGTTAAAAGCATTTCCGGAAAATCATGCCAATCTAGATGCAGCCCAGCACTATGGTTTAACTAAGATTTCCCCGGCCAGCATAAGGAAATAGACTGACATGACACAGAAAGGAGACAGGGAAGGAGAGAGACAAAGTTGGAAAGAAACATTTGTTGACATGAGATATTTAAAAATATATATATATATTCATGGGAAATTCCCACAAGTTTCCATGGTGTGAATTCGGAGTGGAGAAAATTTTCAAAAGCACTTCAGTAGCTTAGGAGTCTTAAGTTATTTTCAAACATTATTGGGGCATTTATAAAGTGGCAATTAGGCTCTGAAGATTCTAAGTCACTTTTGAAAAGGGGACTTAGGCACATTAATAATTTGGGCCCAGATTTGTGAAAGGTGTTTTGTCATTGCTGCACTGAAGAAGGGCAACAGACTTGCTGAACCCCTGGGCAAGGAGGTAGGGGAGACAGGATCCACGTTCTAGGAAGGGGTATGGACTCAGAAGGGATAGGGCTGAGGGCAGCCAGCTCTCAGCACTGTCAGATGTGTGCCATGCCATGCCTTGCCTTCTCCCCCACTCAGCCTTTAGAGCCACCCAGAGTGTGCACTGCGGGGCTCCAATGGTGATTTAAAGGGTTCGGTGTGCAAGCCTCCACTGCTGCGGAGATACTGTCCTACAGAGACACTGCCCCTGCAATGCTGCTGAATGCACCTGGGGACAACATCTCTGAAATGTCCAAGAGTCTAGATACATCTGCTGGGCTTTCGGACAATGCAGGAAGACCCTCACATTCCATTTATGTACCGTATATTCCGGCGTACAAGACGACCTCTGATGTTAAAAAACATCCCCCAAAAATCGGGGGTCGTCTTGTACGCCGGGTATACATCCCAGGCGTGCCTGGGATGCCCCGCCGCCGGAGCCCCTCCGCGGCTTTGAAAGCCTCGGGGGGGCTCCGGCGGGGGGGCAGCCCAGGCACGCCTGGGATGCCCCGCCGCCGGCTTCCCCCGAGGCTTTCAAAGCTGCTGCGGCTTTGCTCCCGGTGCCTCTGGTCTGCTGGGGACCATCTCCAGCAGACCAGGGACACCGGGAGCAAAGGAGGCGGAGGGGCGCTGGGGTATAAGATGAAACCCTATCTTTTAATTAAAAAGATAGGGGGTCGTCTTATACGCCCAGTCGCCCTATACGCCGGAAAATACGGTAACTAGAAACTTACCTCATAAAAGCAGCATACAGAACTTTGTGACTATCTTCATATGGGTCCCTCTTTAAATAGGTAAAGAGGTCTTAGCCTCCAGTCTTATGGTGTACTGGCTCCTTTAAACAGAGATGATTTATTTTGCTAGCAGCTGACCCACTTCATTGTTGTTTTTGCATGATGCATGCCATCCATTTCTGGTAACTCTCTGATATTTCACCTACCAAATTTAACCTCTAGTTGTACCTTTGTGAATTACCTTCAGTAATTCAGTTAATTGTTTTTTCTGGTATTCACACCAATCAAATATGTGGTCGCCCTCTTCCCCAGTTTTGTTGTCTGTTAGCTAGCAATACGCATACATTTTATATATTACACACATATGCACGTGCACAGGGGGAGAGAGATTAAAAACTGATCAAAATACACTGAAGTCAATAAGAATCATTCCAGGACTTCAGTGGGCCCAAGATCTTCCTACATAAATCACTCACTCCAAAACTCACCTCTACATGCCTTCCACTTTGTTTTCTCTCCATTTATTAAAAGAAGCAGTGCAGAGAATTTGCCTCCTCAAAGCCTGCAAAATACTCTTTTCAAACTTGAGTATGTCTGCACTGCAGAGTTTTTTTCAGAAAAACAGCCATTTTTCTGAAAGAACTTCCCTTATGTCCACACTGCAATTGCATTCTTTCAGAAAAAAATCGGAAGAACAGAGAGAGATTTCCAATATTGGTAAACTTCTTTCTATGAGAAAGAAGCCTTTTTCCAAAAGAGCTCTTTCGGATAAGGCATGTGTGGAAGGGGAAGAGGGAATTCTTTCAAAAGAAGAGGAAAGAGGAAAAGACACAGGTGCCCTGATAGCCATTCCATCCATAGTAATCACAGATTAAATGTAAGACAGTGTCCATTCAGTGTGGGCGCTATCTTTCTAAAAAGCAGATCACTTTTTTGATGTGCTTTTGCTGTGTGAATGCTCTCTTTTGGAAGAAGTTTTTTCAGAAGATTTCTTCCAGAAAAGTTTCTTCCGAAAGAAGCCTGCAGTCTAGACATAGCCTGAGCTTCCTTTGTGCTTTTAAGTTCAGCCAAAGTCCTTCCCTAAAAAAGCAGCAAGATGTCGGTTTCACAGAAGGGGGGGGGAGGGAGAACAGACTTCTAAGCAGGAAACCCCAAATTTGTGAGCCATGTGGATTATGAAGATACATATGCCACTCATTCTACATCTGCAAAGGGTGAAGCGAGGTGAATATGAGATTTGTAATTCTTTGTAATTCCTTTTGAAGGCTTTACTGTGTGGATCTGCTGTTCAATTACCTATAGGGCAGCAAGAAGATTATAAAGGGAAAGAATTCTGTGTGTCATACAAAGGGACTTAAACCTGAAGAGAGAGTTAGAAGATTTAACAGACTGAGCAGTGTGGTATCTTAAAAGGGGACCTACAGAATTTTCCCATATGGATCTAATGGCTTCAGTTTAATTCAAGTCACCAGTTTTCAGAGACTTGCATGGGGCAGAAACTGGCCCTCCCTTTCTTCACCCTGCCTTGTCTTTCATGTGGGTCATACAGCATGAACCCCGTGCACTTGCTATATGGGTAAGTATGTTCTATCACTTGCTTTGATACAAGACAACACGGGCTTGGAAGGAGCAGGGGGTTAAATTCCAGTCTGGCTTTGTTTCACTTGTGTGAATCACCATTGTCCTGGAGGGTCATTTTCTAATATTGCCAGAATTGTGAGCCACTCTTACAGTGGCACAAGATGCTTCAAGTTCTGAGGGATCCAATGCTTAGATTTTGCTTTCATTCCCAGGTCCCTTCAACAAGCTTACATGCAAAGCTGCCCTATTTTCCTGGGGCTGATTGTATGTAACACCGACTGTGTCTACACTGTAGGCTTCTTGCGGAAGAGATCATCCACACTGCAAAAGCACATCAGAAAAGTGATGCACTTTTGCACAAGAGAGCGTACAGACTGCATGGACACTCTCACAAGAAAGCTCTGATTGTCATTAACAGAATGGCCACCAGAGCACCTGTGCTTCTTTCAATAGGCTGGTTTTGAGCATCACCCCCCCCCCCCCCCCCCGTTTCCACAGACACCTTTTTGCTCAAGAGCTCTTGCACAAAAAGGTTTATTCCTCATAGAAAGAGGAATACTTACACTGCAAAACCCCTCTGTTCTGTCAATTCACGGTAAATTTTCTTGTGCAAGAACACGCTTGAGGTGCGGACGCTCTGTGAATTTTTGTGCAAAAACTCTGCAGTGTAGACATAGCCACCTACAAAATGGGTATGAGTCAGCTGTGACATTGTCCTCTACTCCCAGCCAATCAGGATTGTTTCTGCGTAGTAGTTCACTAGCTGGGAATGTTGTCCATCACTAGGGATATAAAATCCCATTTAATTGGTTAACCTGCCCATGGCAGACCAGGGCGCATTGTAGGTAGGAGCTGCTCCAGATGACAAGAGCGTCTCCTGTTAGTGGTGGGCTCCCCATGGGCCTGGAGCAGCTCTCTTCCCACAGAAGCTGGGGAGCTTCTCCAGCCCCCACCGGTTAATGGCTAACTAAGCATCGCCCATGAGGGTTAAACAGTTAACCTTTCACACCCCTAGTTGCCACCTAGCTGATATCTGACCAGCCTAGCTAATTTTTTTATGGATTTGCCAATTGCCAGAAAAATTTAATCTGCCAAATTTTTTTAAGTGGCTCTAAAGATTTGAATTATCACAATACACTGTGATATCTAAATGTTAAAATGTGTGTGTCCCACTAAAGGTTGCAGCAGTGTTCCCATTTCCGCAGTTTAAGTGATAACAGATCAAAATGGTTGAAAAAAACAGCAGCTGCCTGCTCACTGACATGCGAAGCAGCATGTGTGCATGTGATGAGAGACACAGCAAGAGAAGGTCCAAGTCATGTGAGAGTGAGCAAACGTGTGATTGTGTCAACCTCTCTAGATCAGGGATTCTCAAGAGTCATTGTACCATGGCCTCCTTCTGACAACAGAAATGACTGCATGACCCCAACAGAGAGAGATCAAAGCTAGAGCCTGCCCAAGCACTACTGCCCTGGGCAAGGGGTTCAAAGGCAAAACCCAAGCCCCGTCACTCAGGGGCTAGGCCGTGGGGCTCAAGCTTTGTCTTTTGCCTTGGGCCCCAACAATTCTAATGCCGGTCGAGGCAACTCCATTACAATGTGGTCACAATCCACTTTGGCAGGGGTGGGCAAGATACAGCCCACAGGCTGGATCCAGCCCACCCAACCTTTGGATTTGGTCCACAGACTGCCCCACTGGACTCTCAGACTGGCTGCATGCCTGCCTCAGCCCCAAGCTGCTGAAAGCAGCTGACTGTTCCATGTGCCTCTGTAAAGCTCCACATGCCTGGATTGAGGGCGTGGGGAAACATCATACGCTGCCCCACCCCCAGAAGAATCACCACAGTTCCCATTGGCTGCCTTGAAAACAATCTGGAATGCCCCCCCGTCAAAATTATTGCCCAGCCCTGCACTTTGGGGTCCTGATCCACAGTCTGAGAATTGATGCTTTAGATATTTTTGGTGGTTGTTGAAGGGGAGGGTTGTGCAGTTGCCCTGTGGTTGGCATTCTGGTGGCCTATGCTCTACCTAAACTCCAGTTCTTAGAGCTAAGTAGGGGAGCCAACAGCCATGCCTGGGCCCTGAGGAAGGTGGGGGAGGGGAGAAGTGACTTGATTTGCAAGCCCTCAGCGTATGGCTATGGCTATCCTAGCGACTTCTAGGGGAGTGCTATGTGTGCAGGGCTTGTAGGATAACATATTATGTAAATATATTTGGACTGCTTCAGCATGTCCATTAGGGATCACAGCCCACCGCAGCAGCTCCCTATACATAATTCAATGTCAAGATACAAGCACCACTCCCATATCTCCTAAAGGCTCGTTGCCCTTTGCACAGTCACGGAGGATTAGCTTCGCCTGTCAGAGCTCATACAAGCTGTGTCCACAGCAGCATTAAGTACAGGAATTGGGGGTCACATCCCTTCAGTTGACTCAAGACCCCTTCCACTCAGCTGCCTGTAGGTTTGTTTTAATAACTCATCTGTTTGAGTATCATTAATAACTCAGCTGTTTGAGTATCATCATTGGAGCCTGCGATAAGATAGCAGTCGGCTCGCAAACCAAAGTGACTCACTCCACAAATTATATTTGCCTGTACTGTTGCCAGAATAATGAGGTCGCTGCTGCAGGGGGAGCTCTGCACAAGGTGAGGGGGGAGGAAATGAGGGTGAGGCTGTAGAGAGGCCAATAAGGGGAACAGTGACAGGCCCATCCAGTCAGTGCAGTAGAATTTCCCTCCTGCAAACTGAGGTTCAAACCCTGGCACATTGTGTGTCACTCATGCCCATACATTGCAGGGGGAGGAATCCTCACATGTACCACACTGTTTGACAGGCTCTTCCCAAGAGCTGCCTGGGTACAGCACTGCAATGGAGGGTGTGGGTTACAATGTGTAGCACCTTTCATGGAATAGGAGATTCAGGACTCAGCTCCAAAGGAAACTCCATCAGGGCTGCTGGACACAGCCAGACCTGTGGTTATCCCCACTCTGTCTAGATCCTTGACCAAACACATACCTAGTATTATCACAGAAGGTCTTGGTAAACCTGGACCCAAATGAAGCAATCCCAGAAAAAACTACTGACTGCCCTTCATAAGGCAAGTATATTGGCCTGGCTGCAGCAGTGTGAAAGCACAGAGCAGGACTGAAGTAACGAGGCAGGTATCTGGAGGCAGCTTGCCCAGCCCCAGCTTGCACTGATCCTGGCTCTACTCAGTGCTCCCTTTCAGGAGCACAAAACTCAGTCAGAAATGTAATGTAAAAGGACACATCCAAGAGCAGAGTGATGCATTCCCCCACGCTGAGTGCAGGGAAGACTCAGAACATTATCATTCAAATTATGCAGCTACAACCAGCCATTCAGCAGGAGATGAAAGTGAAACCTTCCTGGTTAAGAACCAGCATTGTTCCAGAGGGCTCTCTGCAGTCTGCAACTGAAAACCCCTGGCTGGCCATTGCCAGCTGTGTCAAGCTCCCTGTGGCATTTACTAGCAATATGTAGATATTCAGGCTGGAGCATAAGTTCAAGATTTCTCCTTCGTGCAGGTCCCAGAACCCAGGATCCAACCTGACCCCAAACACCTGCACCTCAGTTCAACAGCCTCTAAGCCAGTAAATCTGTTTATAAGTGTGCGCATATGCAGCCCACAACATATTAGACGGGCCACAGGTTAAGAACCACAACTCCCACCCCCCAAAAAAGGCTCAAACTCCCATAGGCCCACACCTGCCCAGAACAGGGCCAGGAGCAGAGCCCTGGGTGCGGGGCCAGGCAACAGCTGGACAACAGCCAGTATGTGCATACAATGGCATATGAACAGGCAGCTGTGCCTCCCAGCACTAGACACCCTGAGACCAGCCAGAAGTGAAATGCCAGGACCTAAGAAGCAGGGCCAGGAGAGGAGCCACACCTGAAACTTGGGGTTGCTGCAGCACTCCAGAAAACCTTAGCTCCTAGCTTCTCCCAACCCCTCACTTCCCACCCCAAATAGACCCACTCTCCTGCCCCCTGTGGCACTCACCAGCCCAAATGGCTGCAAGATGCTCTCTCCTGGCCAGCCCGTCCTACCCCTTGCCAGACTAGAACAGCGTATTTTGGGGGTGGGGGTAAGCACATAAGTTGGGCCACATCTGTGTGCTAACTGGGCCATGTGCAGCCTGCGGTTTGAGAATTGCTGCTCTAAGCCAAGTCAGCTGATTTCTCAGAGCCACTCATTAGAATCCGGTCAGCACACTGAAAGGACAGTTAAGGTGATTTCCCAGGCTTTGATGGATTGAGCCCTCCCTGGATAGGGCTACACTATCTGTCCCTAGTGCTCTCCCTGCTGTTCATAAACCCACTTAGAAAGAACAATGACCCAATGGATTTTCCCCTAGCAGCAAATGGATTTTTTTCAGCCACACTGACATTTTCATATGGAAAATTTTGATTCTGCATAAAGGACATTTCCCATCAGAAAACTATTCTCCCAACTAGCTCTATTGCTAGGCTGCTCCAGCATCTGCAGCTGTCAGGTTCATTTTCATTAGTCCATGGCTCTTTCCCAGAACAGTTCTCTTGGCCCAGCCCACATGGTTCTGGGAGAAAGGTCACTCCTGCATAATACTGGACCTAGAAGATGCTGGAGAGCAAGGCTGGTTCCAGCTGGGCCCCATCTTCCTCCCTCTCCTCATGCTGCAATACTTTCTGCAATGGGTTGTGTGACTGCTGCTGGTTTCAATTTCTGTGGCCAGGTCTACACTACTGGATAAGTTTGAATTAAGATATGCAATTCCAGCTATGTTAATTGCATAGCTGGAGTCAATGTACCTGCATTCGAACTTTGGCACTGTCCCTAGAGCAACTCTTTTTCCCTCATCTAGTATCTCGTCAACAACCAGTATGGTCGTGAGCTGCTGAGGCCTCTTTTCTTACAACTCAGCTCTCCAACCAGGTCACAGTAGGTTTCTCCCCTTTCAGAGTAACAACAAGCTCAAAGTGTCCAGCACCAGAAATGCTTCTGCTCCCTCTTGGGCTACTCCTCAGACCATCTTTGAGGGGCTGTTTTCAGCCCCACCCTAAATTCAACAGTCTATAGATCAAGCTTGTACCCTTTTGTTGAGGGCTAGTAGGAGAACCCAGTGACCACCCTCTGCTCTAGGGTTGTCCTCTCTTCAGGTTTTCCTCAAGATTATCCCTTTTTTGACTCAGACTCCTAGGGCTGGAAGAGACCTCAGGAGGTCATCGAGACCAGCCCCCTGCCCAAAGCAGGATAGCTTTTTTAAAGGGGCTCTGTTACACCCAGCCAGCTATCCAGTTGTATAGGCTGAGGATCATCCTCAGTGTCCCTGGCTTTTGTATCTCAGAAGTAGCAACCCTATTCTGCTCTGAGGGGGAGGGGCAGAGGAGGGTATACCTGGGAGGTCGACAAATGCCTTTGATGTCGACTGCGGAGCGTCCAGACTACCACGCTAAGCCGACAAACAGCTGATCGGCTCAGTGCAGCAGCCATTTAAATTTAAATGAAGCGGCAATTAGTTAAATCGCCGCTTCATTTTCCTATGCTGGGTAGTCTAATCTACATGCCTCTGTCGCCAGCGGCATGTAGTCTAGACATACCCATAGAGTCCTGCTAAACCTTTGTTCTCCTATGTGGTGAAGTAGACACACCAAAACAGTCTTCTGCAGTCAAGATTTGAAGCAGACAAAAACATTTCTCTCAAACTTTCCCTTCAGACCTGGAGTAGGTCCCAATTATAGTCTGGGGATATAGGGGGCAAGTACTTAATTTATCACAGGTGACTCAGCCCTGAAAATCACCCACCCTTATAATTGGTGCATGCAACTAATTTTGCTCCTTCCTATACTCAAGAACACAGTGTTAACCTGCTTCTTTCCGATCTGTAATGAGGGCACAAGAGAGGTGTCAATAAGCAGGCAGGAGACAGAGAGGGTGAAAATATATGGAGAGCATGGATTTGAAAGGATATGCCTGAGTCTGGAGATGAGTAGTGAGAAACAGGAATATGGATGCAGGAGAATGATAGGGGGAAAAGCAAGGAGAAAAAGGTAAGTAGCACCCTGGGAGTAGGAGACTGACATAGCAGGAAGAGAAGATGAGGACAGGAAAGTATCGGGGGCTAGTGAGAGCAGAAGAAGAGGTGCCTCAGTGGGAATGGGAGTGAGAGAAAGGAGAGGTACAAAAAAGGAGGGAGATTTAGAGAACATATAATTATAACTTCCTCACATGTACCAAGGGCTGTTGATAGAGAGTGGGTGTCTCTTCCCAGTAGCCAAAGGCATAGCCTGTATTTTTGAACATCTAAAATTCAGCCTGCAGTATTCACATACAAACTAGGTATGTCAATGGAAGGGAAAGATTTCCCCTACAAGATGCAGAATACAAACCTGTTGCTTACATGAGAGGCTGATGGAAACACATCTTAGGACAAACAGACCCCACATGTATTACTGATTTAAAAACTTTTGAATTTTAAGTGGATCTCAAGATCTCTGTGGGGTCTGGTTCATGATGCTTGATCATTATCAGATGACAGGCTATTAGGCTAGATAGACCTATGATCTGACCCAGAATGGCCTTTCTTTTGGTCTTAATGCTGCTACTACTACTGGTCCAACTCCAATGCTCCTTTCACAGGAAAGGGTGGATTTGATGGTTTTCTCCCCATGAAATAATTTGGGGGAAAGTTTTTTAAATGATCCATTAGGATGCTTTCTAAACAAAACACTCCTTTTTTACACTTCAGTTAGCCCTTCATTTCATTTCAAAATATAAATGACTTATTTAAAAAAAATATTTAAAGGTCAAGATCAGAACAAAGAGCTTTGATTGACCCCTACCATTTTTTTGCTGATTGTTGCTACATGAAATCATTCTGGAATTTGTGGTTTTGTCCCAATTTGGGGCTTGAATATTTTTAATCACAAAGCTTTTTTGCCCTCATGGGAAAACCATTTCCTACCCAGCTCCAGCACAGACACCAGGTTACATCTACACTACAGTCAGATGCCCTCAGATGACCTGGGCCAGCCAACCAGGGCTGAGGCTAATAGGCTGTTTAATTGCAGTGTGGCCTTTCAGGCAGAAGCCCAGAGCTCCAGCAGCAGCCTGAGACAGAACCTCTGACACCTCAATTAAACTGCCCATTAGCCTCAGTAAACTTGAGTCAACTGGTGGCTAAGTGCAGTACAGGCATACCCTGGCTCATATAGGTTATGCAGCCCTAACCATTACCAGAGTTCCTTCCTATGACAGCTATGCAAGCTTTACTTGTGCAGATCACCTGCTGAATGCTACCAAGAACTTCTTGAAAGGTAGTCAAGGAATGTGTTCTGAACAATGCAATTGAAAAATATTAGCTGTTAGATTTTAAAGCCTAGACATATGAGCTGTCTGCAGTTCATTTCAGTTTTCCCCAAACCACCAATTCCTTGGAAAACCTGTGAATTTTTGCAGTATTTGCTAAAAATAGGCCTATTTTATGAGCAAATAATCCTTGACATTGCCAAAATCTGTTTCCAATACATGCAAATTAGTAAAATTTTACATTTTCTATGTGAAAACCAGCATTTCATACTCCCCAAGGAAAAAAAACTTTCAAAAATTACCACTGAGACAGAATTTTTAAACTTACTGTGCTCCTAGCAAATGTGGAGTTTGTAACAACTCAGATTGAGGCAGGTGCTCCAGGGACCAGAAGGAAGGGCTAAGTTCTGACCACAGAGCTATAGGTCATGCTTATCAAATGCAGCTGGAGGAGGAGAGGGGAATGTAGGGAAAAGGGTCCCATTGTGTTGTATGCATTACAAACCAATAGTGTGAGGTAAACTCTGCCTTGAAGATCTTATCATCTGATTAAACTAGACAAAAGACTTATAAAAGATAACGTTGTAGGTCAGGAGTTCTGTGGCACCTTATAGACTAACTGAAGTATTTGAGGCAGAAATCAGGCTCATAAACAGGGGGTGCAAATGCACCCCCAATGGTCCCCCAAGTAAGTGTACTCTGGCCGGCCAGGGGAAGGCAGAAGCAGTGTGCTGCCTGAGCCTCCCTCCCCCCAGCTCTGGCCAGCCAGGGGAAGGCTGTGGCTGATTTCCCCACTTACTTGGAGGGGAGGGGTGGAATGTATTCACATCCTTGCAGTCCACCTTTACCAAAAAAAAAAAAAGCATCCCCCCCCCCAAAGAAATTCCTTCATTCGGGCCTGGAAATAGAACCCCAGTTTCTTGAATCCCACACCAGTGTCTCTCCACAAAACACTTGTGTTATGTAAAGTGTAAAGTTCTTCAAAGAGATACACACTTAGTGGCTGGTCCCCTGTGATATTTTTAGTGCTTAATTGTTTCCCTAATTTCCTGAATGAGAGGGTGTGGGAAGGGAGAAAGGAAATGGGCCAGATTTAAACAGATGATATTTTTGGGTGAGATTTTATGGGAGAAAATACTTACAATTTTTACACAACTGTGAAAAAGTTAGTCAAAAATAGATGCCTCTTGAATGGAGGGGGAAATAGCTTCCAGTCCTGCAGACTGTCATTCCACTCTGCACTTCCTCTGTCATCTGATCCTTTCCCCAGCTTTAGATCAGTGTCTTGCTTGTGAGCACGTGAGAAGTTGGGTTTAGCTGTCAGCATTCAATTCTGCCCATGCTCATCACAGAAAATATGGAGATGCATTGGCCCATGTGGGCAAAGCAGAGCCTGGTCCAAATCCTAACACACAGGGAGAAAGGGGGGAGAATCCAAACCCTGATTCAGAGCTGAATTTTGCCTCTGGCCTTTCTCTTCAGAAAAGGCACTGGGCTGGTACTCAGGAGATCTGGTTTTGATTCTTGGCTCTGACAATTGCTTTCTGGATGACCTTAAACAAAGCACTTAATCTCTGGACTCAGTTTTGCACCTGTTAAAATGGGGATAAACTTTCTTCCTCTCATCTTGTGTCCTATCCATTTGGATTATAAGCTCTTTGGGGCAGAGACTGTCTCAGACTGAATACAGCTTCTCATGCAAAAGGGCCCTGATCAGAGCTGGGGTTTCTAGGAACTAGTATAATACAAACAATCAATAATAATAATAAACCAAACTAAATCATCACACTTGCACACTCCAGACTTAAGGGATGTTTGAAATTTGGACCCAGGTTTTGTGATCTGATCCCATCCACAGTGCAAATCTATATGTGCCATGGATAGCATGTGCCATGGAAGAGCCATTATAAACCTGGCCAAACAAATTCTATGGAACTTTTCTGACAATACCAAAACATTTCATAAAATGGAATTGTTCTCCAGCCCATCCTAATTATAATACTTGGCCAGTCTGAGCAGAAGGCCACTGCTATTGGGAGTGACTAGGATTCCTTACTATGAAATCACTGCCAGTGCAGCTGCAAAAACAAACAACACTGTCCTGCAGGCAGCTTTAAGGAAGATTTGGTGACTTATTTCACAGAGACAGTTAAAATCTCACTCATCAGTTTTGGGACATCTCACTCATTCAAATTGTCACAGTTCAGTAAGCCTGGGATTTAAGTGCTGAAAATGGTCTGGCTTCTCAGCAAAAACTCCCTGCTAATTTCTCAGAGAACAGAGAGAGCAAACCTTTAGAATTGCAGAAAATTGCAGAAAAACCCGAAACTGGGATAAGCAGCTTGGATCTTGTCCATCGGATGCAGAATTAAAAACAAAACAAACAAAACAAAAAACCAACAACACTGCAGTGTCTTTAATTCTAACCTCTATCAGCCAGTGCATTATAAAGAGCCTCCAGATGCTGTCCACATTCTGGAATAGTTCTGACCCAACAATTGATATACAGGCAGTCCCCGGGTTACATGGATCCGACTTACATCGGATCCCTACTTACAAACGGGGTGAGGCAACCCCGCACTAGCTGCTTCCCCCCCAGCAGACCAGGGAGACGTGAAGCTAGCGCCCCCCCCCCCCCCGCAGACCAGGGAGACGCGGAGCGGCTTTTCTCAGCAGACACCTCAGCTTGAGAATAAAGGACTGAGGGAAGTGAGGTGTGGGAGAATAAAACTGAGCTCTGGAGAAATGTTTGGCTAGAGTTTCCCCTACAATATGTACCAGTTCCGACTTACATACAAATTCAACTTAAGAACAAACCTACAGTCCCTATCTTGTACGTAACCTGGGGACTGCCTGTACTGTACCTGCATCAGTATAATAAATCTCCAATCTAGAAAAGGACATGCAGGAGTAAACCTCATAGAGTAAATGGGTGCAACCTCTGTTACTTGAGTGGGTGCACAGCCTGGCTCGCTACTGTCTGTACTTATGGGTCAGAACCAGCACAGCCAGAACAACTGCTGATTAAGAGCTGTTCCCAGCTGCAGATCCCTCAGAACAGTAATAAAAAACCTTTCTTTCAGGTACCCCTCCATTTCTATGTTGGCCCCCATTTTTCAGCCTCTCTTAAAGATGTGCCTACCATTCTGCTGTTGACTTCTATGGGAGTTATGGATATTCAGCAAAGATATGCCCTCTCAGAATCTCCCAGACATTGTAAAGACATGCTGTCCCCATCTGTATTCTTCTCTGCTTCCGTCCCTGTGCGAGCTCTTCCCAACTCTCCATTTCAAGCGCTTCCTACCCTTTTAATACACCCTATGGGCACTTTCTTGAGTGAGTTTCCTCATGTGGAGGCCACACTCAATCAGCCTGTGGAACTCCTTGCCAGAGGATGTTGTGAAGACCAGGACTTTAACAGGGTTCAAAAAAAGAATTAGGTTAATTCATGGCGGTTAGGTCCATCAGTGGCTATTAGCCAAGATGGCCAGGACTGGTATCCCTGGACTCTGTTTGTCAGAAGCTGGGAATGGGTGACAAAAGAATGAATCATTTGATGGTTGGTCTGTTCGTTCCCTCTGGGGCATCTGGCATTAGACACTATTGGAAGACAGGATGTTGGGCTAGATGGACCTTTGATCTGACCCAGTATGGCTATTCTTATGAGGCTGGTTAACATTATCTGCACAACTCACTCCCAGTAATTTCTAATATAAAGATATCATTTTCAAGTAACTGCCTGAAACTGAAGCACATTAGAGATTGGGTGAGCTTCTGAAAGTACTTTTCCTCCTGCTGTCCATGCTAAGACTGAAAAAAAAAAATGGTAGGTCCCCCAGCTGGCTTCATGGGGAAACCAGTGTTAACAAGTCTGTAGTGGAAATGCCTTTAAATATCAGCAAGTGAAGAACAGCTCCACAATGTGGAACGTGATACCATCTATGTTCAGGGAGTCTGGGCTATGCCATAAATGTCAAAGGAAGAGAGTGAAGATTACTTTGCTGATTCAGGGCATTACTTGCATAAGGGAATGCTTATGAAGTTTGGAGTTGTTCTCTTCTAGGTAGCTAGCATGAATGAGGCCCGGAGTAGAAGCGAATAAAAGTTTGTGGTCTGTGTGAAATGAGCTGGTGAGTCTCCATTCACATCCCAGTAGATAGGAGTCCAATAAAATAAAATTTACCACCACATTAAAGCTAATTGGCCCCTTTCTTGGCAGTCTGGGGAAGGAAGCCATGGACTGAATGAGACTAGGCTGTACCAGGACAGATCTGAGTGAGACATTGGCAGGTTTTACAATGGAAACTTGCTCTCTGCCATTCCCCTATTGTACCTGCTCTGTGGATAAACAGAAATTCTTTTCTCAAAAGTGTCAGTATGGGTTGTCTATTGCCATACTACTGCTCAGCTTTCACCTGGTGCCTTACAGTCCTGATTCACCACTAAGCTACTCCTGTTGAGTGTTTGTATAAATATGTTGAACTCAATGGGCCTGATTCATGACTTCATAATGTCAGCTGCCTGGCAGTCTAAATCTAGTGACATCACTGCACCTGATTCTGCGAAGCAGTGCTCCTATCACACAGTGATGTAAAATGAATGGCATTACTCTGATTTACAACTGGAGCTTTGTAGCAAGGAAGCAGACCATGAAACTTTAACATCTAACTAATTAATCATCGCCACACCCTCCTAATGCAGATATCTTCTAGAGCTTGTGGAATGGTACACAGAGAAATTAACCAATAATTGTTATGAATAACCACAGAATATTCACTCCGCCTTTAATCAAATTTGTTTTCAGATGATCATTCATTAGTGAAAATGCATCTATTATTTTAGCATCTATTTTAGCATTTATTATTATTTATCTGAAATGCCTGCCATAAAACATGTTATTTATTATTAGTTCTTTGCTACTCAGGATTGGTCATTCATAATTTTTCTGCTTAGAATGTTTGGCAGAAAGTTGAAACAACACCATGTGACTTTGGCGACCAGTTACACACTGACTAATTAATTAATAGTAGACATTCAAAGAGAACAGTGATTCAGTGAGCTTCCAGTTAACACTGTAAGACAAAGGGTGTGGGTTCCATCACTTTAATCTTTCCTTAACCTTGGGCAAATCACTTGGTCTTCCTGAGCCACTGTTCCTCATCTGTATATTAGGGATAATCGCACTGTCCTAGCTCCTAAAGACACAATGAGGAGAAATACATTAAAGATTGTGAGGTGTTCAGATGCCCAGTTATTGGGGCTGAGAGATTACTTAAAGCAGAAAGATGAATGATTTGCTGGCTGAAGTTTATTTCCATAACTCATGCAGTGAGTGCTTTATGAATAACCATGACAGTCAGGATCATTCCATAAAGAGAAAAAAAGGGCTAACGTCAATAGCTTATTTATATGTAAGAACTGAGCTTGTGTAATGGTTATTATCCCCATTTTATAGATGAAGATACTGAAACAGAGAGATGAGAGTTGTTGAAAATCGTAAAAAGAATTGGTGTCAGAGCAGGAATACAATTGAAAAGTACAGCTAAGAAAATACCTGATTTTTCAATTTAGTGCCCAATATAAACACCCAAAGGTTTCATCTCAAATCAACTCAGAATGATAATGATTTTTTCTGGGGGGAGAGGGGGGGGAGGTGTGCCAAACTCAACCTTATTTTGCAAATAGTTTCAGGGCAACTTAAACTGTATTTTTCAGCAAATAAACTATTAGTCAAAAAAATTCACCCACTTCTACTCAGAAATTTCTATCTCACATGCCAGTAATCAGGTTGCTTAACTACAGAGTCTCTCTAGTCTGGGTCAACCTCAGAAGTCTGGAGCATTGGTTTAGATAAGAATGCAAATGTTTATCCCAAAAGTTAGCAAAGTGATGCTGGGAACCTGTTTTTTCACCAGATTTCCAATCATTCCTCTCTACAGGCAGTCCCCGGGTTACGTACAAGATAGGGACTGTAGGTTTGTTCTTAAGTTGAATCTGTATGTAAGTCGGAACTGGCATCCAGATTCAGCCGCTGCTGAAACTGACCAGCGGCTGACTACAGGAAGTTGCTCTGCCCTGGGCTTCCTGGAATCAGCCGCTGATCAGTTTCAACAGGCTGAATCTGGATGCCAGTTCTTACATACAGATTCAACTTAAGAACCCCAGGCATCCCCAAGTCAGCTGCTGCTGAAACTGATCAGCGGCTGATTCCAGGAAGCCCGAGGCAGAGCAACTCTGCCTCGGGCTTCCTGTAGTCAGTGCTGGTCAGTTTCAGCAGCGGCTGACTTGGGGACACCTGGGGCAGAGCAGCTTGGGTGCTGCTGGGTTGCTCCAGTAGCACCGCTCCTCGGCGCTACTGGACCAACCCAGCAGCACCCAAGCTGCTCTGCCCCAGGCGGCCTGATTCAGCCGCTGCTGAAACTGACCAGCAGTGGCTGAATCAGGACGCCTGGGGCAGAGCAGCTGGGGTGCTGCCGGGTTGGTCCAGTAGCGCCCAGAGCGGCATTACGGGACCAACCGGCAGCGCCCCAGCTGCTGTACAACAGGCATCCGGAGCAAAGCCGTGGAGCACGGGGGCAGCGGGACAGCCCAGATGCGCTGCGGCTGTCCTGCTGCCCGCGTGCTCCGTGGCTTTGCTCCCCGTCTCCCTGGTCTGCTGGACTCCCTGGTCTCCCTGGTCTCCGCGGCGTGTCTGGGCTGTCCACTGCCCACGTGCTCCAGGGCTTTGCTCTGCTTTGCTCCCCATGTCCCTGGTCTGTTGGTCTCCAGCAGACCAGGGAGACGGGGAGCAAAGCCACGGAGCACGCCGGCAGCGGGACAGACGCGGCGCATCTGGGTTGTCCGCTGCCCGCGTGCTCCGCGGCTTTGCTCCCCGTCTCCCTGGTCTGCTGGAGACCAGCAGACCAGGGAGACGGGGAGGAAAGCCTCTGAGGACGCCGGCAGCGGGACAGCCGCGGCGCGTCTGGGCTGACCGCTGCCTGCGTGCTCCCCGGCTTTGCTCCCCGTCTCCCTGGTCTGGGGAGATGTGGAGCAAAGCCACGGAGCACGCGGGCAGCGGACAGCCCAGACGCGCCGTGGTTGTCCCGCTGCCGGCCTCCTCAGAGGCTTTTCTCCCCGTCTCCCTGGTCTGCTGGTCTCCAGCAGACCAGGGAGACGGGCAGCAAACCCCGTTCGTAACTGCGGATCCGACATAAGTCGGATCCGCGTAACTCGGGGACTGCCTGTACAGTCTTATTACCCATATCCGAAGAACAGCTTAATGACAGCTAAATGTACAATCCTCCATTAATTTAGGCAGTGCTACAAAATTAACATTGGAATGGAAGAGGTTAGAAGTTTCTGTCACAGAAACTATAGAAACACAGGGGTAGAAAGGACATCGAGACATCATCTGGTCCAGCCCATAAAGGTAAGCCTGGGACAAAGTAAATCTAGATCATCCCTGTGGGGTTCTTATCTAAACCATGTGAAAAACCCACCAGTGGCAGGGATTCTCACAGTAACCTGTTACAAGGTGTGACGTAGTGGGGGTACTTGCTGGGCTGTGGTGACCCCTGCTGTCTGGAGCAAGACCCAGCAGGGAAAACCTTACTATGCAAAGGTAGTGCCAAACTTGTTGAACCAGTGGCCAGACACCCCCCATAGAGAGGAACAAAGGAAGGTGGAATGCTGCCCTGGCTGGGGGGCAGGGCTGGAAGGGAATTTAGTTAGTTGGTTGGTGGCTGTCTGGGAGCATGGAGGAGACAGCCTAGGGAAGGGGCTGGAGTTTAGGGGCCCAGTCTCCCCCATCTCAAGGGGGCCTGAGGCATCCTAGCCCAGCTCTGTGACCAGATTACATCCGTGCTGTGCTGTATCCTGGCGAGGCAATAAACTTCCTCTATTCCACCGGTTGGTGCGGTCTGTTTGTGCCATTTCGGGGTGCAGGAAACGGGGGACCCCAACGTGCCGTCACACTGGTGTCAGAAGTGGGATGCACTGCACCCCGTGGATGGAGCTTCCAGCGGCGAGTGACAAGGCACAGTAGAAGCAAGAGCCCTGGAGCCAGGCGTGCTGGAGACAGAGCGAAGCGGTTCCTGGGAATCGTGGGGTGCTGCAGCACTAGACTGGTGAGTCTGCACCGAGGGGCCCAGCGGGCAGATGGCCTACGCCCGACTCTTGAAGGCAGAGCTGGTGGGGCTGTGCAGAGAGAGGGGCTTGCCTGTGCGGAAAGCAACCAAGGCCCAGCTGATTGCCCAGCTAGAAGAGAATGACCAGCCACAGGGCCAGGATCTTGTCCCCAGGGGAAGCAGCCAGACCCCCCCTGAGAGTGTGTCAGGCTCAGAGAGGGGGAGGAGTGCTGGAACCCACCGGAGAGATGAGACAGCGTCTCCCGGGAGGCCTGCAAGTAATAGCCCATCTAGGGCAGGAGCTAGCCCAGCGGAGCTGCGGCGGCTGGAGATCCAGCTGCGGATCAAGGAATTGGAAGTAGAGGACCGAGAGAGGGAGCGCCAAGATCGAGAGAGGCAGCGGCAGCATGAGCTGGCCATGGCAGAGCGGAGAACCGGCGGGGCACCGGCTGCGCCAAGTGCGGATGGGCCCCAGGGTCCCAGGACTGCCAGATGCTTGGAGAGGCCCGTGGTGGCCCAATTGAAGGACATGGGTGACATAGACGGGTTCCTCAGTGCCTTTGAGAGGGCCTGTAGACTGCAACGGGTTCCCCCAGCTGACTGGCTGCAGGAGCTCATCCCCGCACTGAACCAGGAGGCGGCCGGAGTGCTCAGTCAGCTGGAGGACCTACAGCCAGGGGATTACAACCGAGTCAAGGAGGCCCTGCTGCACAAGTTCGGGCTGACCCCCGAGATGTACAGGAAGAAGTTCCGGGGGGTACAGAAAGGGCCACGGGAGACCTATGTGGACCTGGCCTCCCGCCTGGCGCAATACTGCCGCAAGTGGGTGTCTGGAGTCGGAGCCCAGACTGCAGAGGAGCTGCTCAAGCTGGTCATGATGGAGCAGCTCTATGAAGCGTGCCCACCCAAACTGAGGCTGTGGCTCAAGGACCGGAGACCAGAGAACCCCCAGGAGGCCGGGAGACTGGCGGATGAGTTCACGGAGAGCCGGTCCGGGTGTGAACCGGAGTCCCGGAGAGAAAGAGAATCGCGCAGAGACCGGTTCTCGGCAGAGCAACGGAGAGAGACACCTCCGAGGCGAGCCCCAGGGACCAGGACCAGTCATCGATACCCCAGAGAACCAGCCAGGCCCTGGACAGAGACAGCCCAAAGCCTAACTTGCCAGCGCTGTGGGCAAAAAGGCCACAAGAGGGCTCAGTGCACCAGGTCCCAGGACCGGGGACTTTCCAGGGTTAACTGGCTGGGGCGGGAGGAAGGGCAGGCTGCCCCAGAGGCAGGGGCTGGCCGGCAAACCTCAGCTCAGAGAGAGGGGAAGGATGCTCAGTGCACCTCCCCTGGGAGGTCTGATTCTCAGGAGGCGGATTTCTCCGTGTACCGGGTGGGGACAGGACGGCCCCTGCGGAGCGAGTGCCTCATACCCCTGGAGGTGGATGGTAGGAAGGTGACGGGCTTCTGGGACACGGGGGCGGAGGTGACTCTGGCCCGATCCAACATAGTGGCCCCAGAGTGGATACTACCCCACACGCAGCTGACCCTGAAGGGCATAGATGGACCCCCCGTTTAAGGTGCCTGTATCCCGGGTGCATCTGAAATCATAGAATCATAGAATCATAGGACTGGAAGGGACCTCGAGAGGTCATCGAGTCCAGCCCCCTGCCCTCAAGGCAGGATCAAGCTCCGTCTACACCATCCCTGACAGATGTCTATCTAACCTGTTCTTAAATATCTCCAGAGAGGGAGATTCCACCACCTCCCTTGGCAATTTATTCCAATATTTGACCACCCTGACAGTTAGGAATTTTTTCCTAATGTCCAATCTAAACCTCCCCTGCTGCACTTTAAGCCCATTACTCCTTGTCCTGTCCTCAGAAACCAAGAGGAACAAATTTTCTCCTTCCTCCTTGTGACACCCTTTTAGATATTTGAAAGCCGCTATCATGTCCCCCCTTAATCTTCTTTTTTCCAAACTAAACAAGCCCAGTTCATGAAGCCTGGCTTCATAGGTCATGTTCTCTAGACCTTTAATCATTCTTGTCGCTCTTCTCTATACCCTTTCCAATTTCTCCACATCTTTCTTGAAATGTGGCGCCCAGAACTGGACACAGTACTCCAGCTGAGGCCTAACTAGTGCAGAATAGAGATGGACTCGAACTAAGTCCTTACTCATGGAATGAGGTGTAACAGTTAACTTGAACTAAGGACTTAGTTCGAGTTAACGTTTGACTGCCGTATGTAGCTGCGGGCAGTTAGTTTGGACTAGAGAGATTTAAAAATGGCGCCCGGATGGGAAGATGCAAATAAAGCCTGGGATATTTAAAGCCCGGGCTTCATTTGCAACTTCAAATGCCTACATTATCCTCCCTAGTTCAAACTAGGGGGCTAGTGTAGACATACCCGTATAGATAGAGCCCTGCAAATCCACAAATATCCACTTTATAGTTGCAGGTATCCACATCTGCAGATGTGCATATCCCCAACTCATTTTTGCAGATATGGATGCTGATGCCGATACAAATTTTTTATCTAGAACTGTGCAAATTTGTGTATATCCGCTTTATATCCATGGGTATCCACATCCGCAAATTCAGATATCAGTGGCTCATTTTTGTGGATACAGATGAGAATACAAATTTTGTATCCAACAGGGCTTTACATATGGACTAGCAATGCGAAGTTCAGATCAGAGTACAAACTTCTCCAGCATTCCAGGCTATTAGAAATCTGCATTTTTTCTTTAAGTGAAATAATAAAACAAGTTCCTTTACAGGCAGTCCCCAGGTTACATGGATCCGACTTACATCCCTACTTACAAACGGGGTGAGGCAACCCCACACTAGCTGCTTCCTCCCAGCAGACCAGGGAGACGCGAAGCTAGCGCCCCCCTCCCCCACCCTCAACAGACCAGGGAGACGCGGAGCAGACACCTCAGCTTGAGAATAAAGGACTAAGGGAAGTGAGGTGTGGGAGAATAAAACTGAGCTCTGGAGAAATGTTTGGCTAGAGTTTCCCCTACAATATGTACCAGTTCCGACTTACATACAAATTCAACTTAAGAACAAACCTACAGTCCCTATCTTGTACGTAACCCGGGGACTGCCTGTATATATTTATATCAACTAGACTTTTGAAGTCATCTGTGGGTTTATGAATTAAATAGTCCTCTCAACAATACCTTTTGAAGAAGACAGGAACTACCAGCAAGAATTAACTTGGTTGTCAGACTGCAAGTTGGAATCTTTAAAATGTCTCCTGAATATAATAGCTTGCATTTTGTTAATTTTCATTTAATTAGCTCTGCTGTGATGCCTCTTTCTCTGAGCCTCAACATCTTACAATCATATTTAAATGAGGTTTCTTCAGAGTAAAAATCTTCACTGGTGACACAAAAAGAGACAAGCAGATCCCTGCTGTGAATGTAATGCTTTTCTTGATGCACTCCAACTAAGGTTCCCATTACTTTAGTCTCTGAACACCTCACAATTTTTAATGTATCTATCCTTACAATTTCCCTCAGAGGTAGAACAATGGTATTGTGCAGTTGGAGAAGGGGAGCAGAAAAATTAAATGCTTTTTGCACGGTTACACAGGCAGTCTGTGGTACACCAGATATGTGAATTTGGGTTCTTTAAAGGGCAAGCTAGAACCCCATCCTTCTCCCCATCCTTCCTCATCCAGTTGATTCAACATCTGGCTCACAGAGTTTAATTAGGCTGAGCTTTTTTAAGGCCAGGTAAGGGATTTGGTGGCTCCATTTTTAATAATAGTATTGAAATGCCTAGGAGCCTTAGTCATGACCTAGGACCTTATAAGAATTGGGCATCCATATCGCTTAGGAATATTGAACTTCTCAGCCTTACTACTCAAGGAGATCTTGGAGTCATTGTGGATAGTTCTCTGAAAACATCAACTCAATGTGCAGCAGCAGTCAAAAAAACTAACAGTATGTTGGGAATCATTAGGAAAAAAATTAGACAATAAAATGGAAAATATCATATTGCCTCTATTTAAATCTGTGGTACACCCACATCTAAAATGCTACATGCAGATGTGGTTGGCCCCATCTCAAAAATATTTTGGAATTGGCAAAGGTTTAGAAAAGGCAACAACAATTATTAGAGATACGGAACAGCTTCCATATGAGAAAAGATGAAGAAGATTGGGACTTTTCAGCTTGTTAAGAGATGATTAAGGGGTGGGGAATATGGTAGAGGCCTATAAAATCATTACCAGTGTGAAGAAAGTAAATAAGGAAGTGTTATTTACTCCTCATAATATAGGAACTAGGGGGCCATCAAATCAAATTAATAGACAATCAGTTTAAAACAAACAAAAGGAAGTATTCTTTCATACAATGTACAGTCAACATGTGTTAACTCTTTTCCAGAGAATGTTGTGAAGGCCAAGACAATAACAGAATTCCAAAAAGAATTAGATAAGTTCATGGAGGTTAGGTCCATCAGTGGCTATTAGCCAGGATGAGCAGGAATAGTGTCAGAAGCTGGGAATGGGTGACACAGGATGATTCCCTGTTCCATTCATTCTCTCTGGGGCACCTGGAATTTACTACGGCCAGAAGACAGGATACTTGGTCTGAATCAGTGTGGCCATTCTTATGTTCTTAATCTAAACTCTGTCCATCTTACCTTGGAGAAAAAAAATCCACTCGGTAGTCTTTTACTTGAAACACATTCATTCAGCATTCAAGTGTGTTTTCTTTTCTCAGTGACATTTTGATTTTGTTTTACACTCCTATTTGTTACACCATTCAGACCAGCTGGTGGACTATATAGAGTGTAAAAATGAGAAATCTGATAAATCCTGAGTGATTCATTCTTCACTGAAGTGGAAGTGGATCTGGTAGTGGAATGTGAGATCAGTGTTATTTTTGTGTATTCCTTTCTAGTACTGGATGAATGTAGTCTTATCCTTGGCACTTAGCGCTAACAAATCTAGAAAAAAGGCTGCTGAAGACGTTACACTGTGTTTCATTAGGCACACTTGCAGATTTCTTTCCTGTGAGGTAATTCTGGGGCTCGATTTTTTGCCCTATACAAGTGTAAATGATACATCTCATAAGGACAGAAGAAGCCACCACTTCTGTTTATATCTGGAGTTTTAGAATTATAAGTGAGAATAAAAAATAAAATGGAAAGCAAAGGTGGGCTTTGATCCTCCACTGAGACAGCATGAAGAAAAAGGGGCCACATAGAGCAGGTTGCAGCTCTCTTCTACAGGGATGTCCCACTATGTCCACATTGAAGCAGACCTATCAGTGGATTGCTCCAGAAGTGCACTGGAGGACTTTATAGGAGAGCTCGACTCCACCATGCTCCCTCTCATAATGCTGCCCATGCCTTGTCCCTAACACGCCCCCTCCAAGGGTGGGGGCAGCTGACTCAAGAGACAGCAGAGCTACTTCTGTCAGATGCACACAGATGGAGAGTTCCCCTGCAAAAGGACCATTTTCCACCAGCTTAAGGCCTCTTTGTCCTGATTACACAGCCCATGGTTACCTTAGAGAACTGGTGAATCCAACCCATTTAAGCTGATTCTCCTCTTACTAGCATCGGTGTAAATTAGGAGCAACTCCATTGCGGTCAGTGGAATAGCCCAGGTTAAAAACCAGTGTGAATGAGAATAAAGCTATCATTCACAGATAAGGTTGGTGCTGAAGAATGGTATGTTCCAGGTGGAGGGGAGTTGTAAGATGTGTATCAGTACTGAATGATTGCTGTTACTGAAACCTACCAAGAAAGTGGCATTGTATAATCTATGCACCTGATTCTCAACTTTCTTCCTTCTGTGCAAAGGGAGTGTGAAGTGCTCTTATTCTGACCTGATAGCATTCTCTATGGTTTAGGGTAAATGCCATTGATTACACAAGGAGTAAGGCACAGAGAATCTGGTCCAGGGAGTTCCCACAGTTATGGGTTGCTTTGTTACAGGGTGGTGTCGCTTGTTCAGTATTCTATCATTCCCTGGTTTCGCTATCTGCTTGAGAGCAGACAGAAGAGCAGAATTGGACAAATTACTTGGAATCAGAGTTCACAGTAAATTTCCTGATAAGTAGCTTCCCAAATTCTACTCTTGTCTGTTGTAGACAGTGGGCTCCATTCTTAAGGCCAGATTCCCTGCTTGAATAAAACAGCTTGACGCCACTGAAGTCAGTGGAACTATGTAAAATTTCACTAGCTTAGATCTGGCAATGTTAATTAGAGTGACACTGGATTTACAACAGTGTAAATGAAATCAGAATCCTACGGTCAGTGACTGGGACCTGGGCAGTCATGCTTAGATGTCTGAGCAGGAGTCAATAGTTGGGAATTGAAGCCCAGGGTCAGAGATAAGGGCCAAAGTTAGAGGTCAAGAATCCAAGCTGAGGCACAGAACTAAGTTCTCTGGAGAAGGCAAAGAAAGGGCAAGGTTGGGTCTAAGAACGTAAGAATGGCCATACTGGGTCAGAACAAAGGTCCATCTAGCCCAGTATCCTGTCTGCCAACAGTGGCCAATACCAGATAACCCAGAGGGAGGGAACACAACAGAACCAGGAGACAGGAACTATCACAGCTATCGGCAAATGCTTTGAGTAGCCATTGATCTCCTGGGCTTAAGAACCTTCCTACCAATCAGGCAGTGTAGCCAATTAGGCAGCCTACTACAGACCAGTTGTGCTTGTTAGGCTGCCTAGAGAGCAGCTGTGCTGCAGGCCTTGCCACCAGATATTCGCTCTCCAAGGGAAAGACTGACTTGGATTTTACAGAGTGACACCAAGTGCATTCATCTGCGTTATTGGGGAGCTCTGGCCCAAAAAGTATGAGACAGGCTGGAGAGAGAGGGTTCATATGGAGAGTGCATAGTATGGGCTGGAGACCATGACTGTGCTGGCTGTGCCCTTAGTCCATCATAAGGTCACCAAAGGGAATGAGAGCTTGTGTGTGGAGGGGTCACGATGAAGGACGTACCATGGGAGAGCTTGAAGGTCGGAGGTTTTGCTAGCACTTCAGCTGGTTGCTTATGGGGCTGGTGGGGTGATCCAGAGATGGGATGGAGTGTGCAATATCCTCTCAGAAAGAGCTGGTGCTGATCCAATACATCACGATTGATGTACCACACTCTCTAGCTGCTACTGAACCTTCTGAAAACTGCTCATGCCCCATTCTGGACTGGCCTCTGGGTATAACACCACATCGTGACAGAAAAATATTCAGCCAAAATAGACTGAAACCTACCCACTAGAGCTCTGCATTGGCTATCAGCTGGCATATCCCTCTCACTAGGACACAGTTGCTTCTTAACCTCTTAGCCCATCACCTTAGGCAATGGCAGGTCTCCGGACACCCCTCCACTCCATCCTGCATTCCTGTCATTTCACACCAAGCTCTGCTTAACTTTGAGCTCACTGAGTTCCCATTGTTTAGTCATCATAGAGGTGAGGTAGCTCAGCCTTCTGCCCCCACTGGTAATCTCCACAGGATCAGGACTTAGGTCTCATTAATCTGAATGCAAATTGCTCTCCCCTATTTCCAAACAGGTCTTCTGATCTCCTGCAATTGTTGCTGTTTTTTTTCCCTGCTAGCATGCAGGCAGTTAGGTAAGCGCACAACAGATAAAGCTAAAGCTAATTGCAAGGCATATAAAACAAAATAGATGTGCTGGGAATCTATATATCCATACCCTTGGGCATTCCTATGTGGGCTGCATAGCTAAATACCTCAGATAAGTTGCTGGACTGGGAATACATGGAGGAGACAATAATGGATTTCTAGCTACAAACCCAACAATAAATAAATAAAAAAGGCAGGCTGCTGCTTTTGTTCATTATTCTTATAATCTTAGGTTAACAAAAACTCAGGTCTATGATGGGGATAAAATATTCCCCCTACCGCCCCCACCTGCCTCCCAATTACAGCTTAGGATTAGTGTAGTGAGTTGCCGAGGGTGGTTTGGCCAGAACTCAAGCTCAGAAATCATTCATCCTTGACAGACGCTGCAGTGAGATAGAGCTGCAGCAAGTGGGAAATCTCAGTGAGGGGCTGGCCACATGCCCAGAGAGAGAAAGCAGCTTCTGCTTTGTCTAAGCCCCATTCTTAATCAGAATGGTGAGCTCTGCCTACTCCCTCCTTCACCCCTGCTGTGTGTCCCTGAAGAATAAAACTGGGAAGCCTAAAGGAAGAGAGCTAATGTGGACATACGATGCCAGAGGAATCCTCAGTTTTTGATTCCTGCATCAGCGGTATCTTAGGAGTTCAGCAGGTCACTGAAAGATTTACAGAGACTGGCAGTTCTCATCAACCAAACAGCTTGTTCTGAACTCGAACAGCCTGAATCAGAATGATACTGAGCCACCCAGGGGATCTCAGCACTTCTGAGGCCCTGGGCCTACATGATTAGACAATGCAAATTGTATATGAAAAAACATACCAATTTGAAAATCATTTTACACATTTTTGTTCTGTTGGTTTCCTCTTAATTGAAAACAAAAGGGATCCTGGAAAGAGCACAGTTCTCTCCCTCAGTAACATACTGCATGTGTATGCAGAATGGTAACTACTCCTGGTGACAGTCAACTTCTAGAACTTTAAAGGTGAATTACACAGAAAATACAATCACAACAGCTACATAGCTCAATGCATCACACCTTCTTATCCCTTGCTCTCAATCTGTCACTAACCTAACCTGGGCTTATTAATTACATTCAGTTCTTAGGCTTCTGTGTAAGAGTTTTTTTGAGGGGTCATTTTAACAGGGAGGATGTTGGACTGTGGATTGTGTCCCCAGAAAGGTTTGTTGCTGAACTCCTTCTTTCGCTACACATCAGAGAAAAACCTGGAAGTGGGTCTGGCCCACGAAAGCTCATCATCTAATAAACCATCTTGTTAGTCTTTAAAGTGCTACATTGTCCTGCATTTTGCTTCAGCTACCCCAGACTAACACGGCTACATCTCTACCACTATTCTATAAACTCTCAGGCCTTGTCTTCACAGCAGCGTCAATCTTCTACGGAGTGATTGATTGTCCAGAGTTTGATTTAGCAAGTCTAGTTAAGACTCGCTAAATTGAACTCAGAGGGCAACCCTGCTGGTGGCCAATATTCCTGCTCTTGTGGGGAGTAAGGGAAGCCAAAGGGAGCATTTGATCCTGTCAGTCTCCCGCTCTGGGGACAACACCAAGCTCATCTTAATGTAACATTCTCTTGTTAGTGTTCTATCACTACAGCATGTTTCAGTCCAAACTCTTTAGAAGAGACGATTGCTATTTAAGGGCCCTTTTTTACTGAGTAGCTCTGGCAAACAACCCAACCTCCCAGACAAGGGGAGTTGGTGATGCTAATGACAAGGTAATGAGATCTTATTCAGTTGCTTTCTTCCTCCCCTGTAAGCCTGTCACTTCTTTATGTTTGCCATCAGTTACTCTAGATTGATATATTAGCAGTTAAGACAGGAATGCTCTTTAATTTGCTCACACCCAAGACAGACAAGATAGCTAGAAATGTCATTATTTATTCATATTTATAGACAGAATTGTGAAAGGCACTTTCAGGTATTCAAAATAATTCTATACGCTTTAAGGGCTATGGTATTAAATACTGCTTGTGATATGAGTGCCTAGTCAAATGGACCAATGAAACTGGAGCTCCCATGCAGAGAGTTGAACATAATGGAAAAGATTAATCTCCAGTATAACTCCATGAACTTCCACGGAAGCTGCAGGTCACTCTCATTCAGGTGCCTCAGTAGGGATTGAGGTACTGCTGCATTCATTTAGATAGAATATATGTGGCCAAAAAAAAGTTAACATAACCCAGTCGCTGTCCAACATGAAACAGTGTTAAACAAGATCAGGGCTTTGGTACACAGGGACCTCAACCTCCTTAGTACCCTTAAAGATGTACCATTCAAAACCCTTTTAACCTTTTATTACAGATACAGAAAATAAGGGGGGAAAGTTAAAGTACTTGAAATGTAAAGTATTCAAAACATTGTTCCTTTTAACAACATCCCCTGTTCACTTTCCCATTAGTGGGAGAAAGTATTAGAAAAACCAAACTTGTCTGACAGTCTCTTAGGTGGCATCCAGGATGGTAATAGCTGTCCTTTGGGAAAGATGAGTTAGGTCAAATGAACTTGAACTGTTGTGTTTGAAGTCCAATCCTGTGGTGTTTAAAACTTAGCTGGAGTTGGTAGAGGAGGTGACGTAATCTGGATCCCTCTCTCTGTCATGAGCTTGTCCTAAACCTGAGGGAGGTCCTCACCAAAAAGGTGATAGGTCCCAGCAGACTGTATGGAGTGCAGCCATGATGATGAAAGTAGCATCTGTCTGTTCTTCGGATTTTTCTACTGAAAGTCCCTTTCTCTAAGCACCCACAAAGGGAACAATGGGTGGAGTGGCAGATCCTTCATTTTACCAACCAATAAGGCCTAATAGCTGATGCACCATTTTTGGTTCCTCAATTTGCAGATCCACCGCTTTGTTGTTTACCAAACATAATTCAAGATGTATGTTAAAATCATACCAGCAAGCCTTTTTGTTTAAATTAATTTGGCATTTGTCTCCGTCTTACCTTTTCTCCATCAACCATTGCTGTTATAGGTTACTGTGACATTTTAATAACTTGTACATACTTTCTACAGTTGAGCTTACCACTAGGGTAAATTTGTAGACCCAACTGTTACAACAGACCCTTATTTGAAAAATCTGCTAGCATAAAGACATCTTTTTGCGACTGTTCCCATCAGAAATATCCTCACAACCATTGTGAAAAGCTCTTATTATTTAGATAAGAGAGAGTTGTCAGTCAATGAATCTTTGCAGACAATATGCAAATAGAAGAATAAACTCCTTCCATTTATAGAGCTACGGAAAACACCTGTCTACACAACTCAGAGAACCATGTAACCCTTAATGGAATGTATCTTTCCAACACCCCTCTGTGGTAGGGAAATACTATCCTAATTTTATAAAGGGATATTGAGGCACAGGGTAGATAAAGTTATTTACTCAAGATTATCACTCATGGAATATGTGACTCAGCCAAGAATTAAACCTCGGTTCTATCTAGTGCATTATTCCTAGACCATCCTTCTTCCCATCAGCTAATACATCCAGAAACAATACTGCACAGAAGCTAGACGATTTAACCAACCATCCATAGAGCCCAAATAGCTAATTCTCACAGAGACCAACTCACAATCATCAGCCCACAGAGTAAAATGTGTCCATTTGCCAAATAATAATGAATAATGAAAACAATTCACGACAGTCATAATGACCGGTTTGTAGACAGTTTTCCTGCATAAGCAAGGTTGAATTCATCAGATGAGTGGTTCACAGTGAATAATTTCAAGCAGCCCTAACAGATCAGCCCTTCTCTGAAATATTCAGATCAATGGGCAGAAATCTTCAAAGATAGAAACCAAGACTCTTGAGCATGACACAATACTGAAGTAAGATCCTGCTTCTCCTTCAAACCATTAATTTACAAATACAAAGCAAAATAAAAATCCTGCAAGGAAATGGATATGCCTCTATAGGAACTGATAATGGAGCTTTTCCCAATAAATAGATCTAGCATGAAATCCAGTAGGGCCAGGTAATGTTCCTATTCAAAGATGAACAAGAAATGGTTTTCTCTTCTCAAAAGTTTGAGGTCTTAAGCAGTTCTCCTTCTACATCAAGGCAAAACTGAGAATTTTGAAATTTTTCATGTAAAAAAAATGAGCAAAAACAACAGACTATTGGCTAGGACCTTACCTAGGAAGAGGCTGACTGGGTTCAAGTCCCTACTCCAAATTGGGCACAGAGGGAATTGAACCTGGGTGCCCCATCCCAAATTAATACACTAACTACTTGCCCTCCTCCCATCCCAATAAGCACGTTCTCCTTCTCTTAATCAGTTATATTCTTGTTCCTCTTTGCTTTAGCAAACAAGCGCACCACAATTCCAGTCTCTAATTTCTCCTCTTGCTAGACAGTTAAAAGCTTCAAAGTGATGCCAAGTTCTATTACTCATGGCAGCTAGCACACATTAGTTCAATCAGAGCTAGCACGGGTATTTCTCCTTGAAGTGGAAAACATATCCCCAGCTCAAAACACAGACATACCTAAGCTCACACGGGCCACAGGGGAAGCAACTTACAGCCTTGTTTACATTGGTGCAGAGCACCTACAGTTCTCCCTTAATTCACTGGCAGTAGATATCAGACAGTTCCTCTGAAAACCAGGCCACAAATTTTTGTGCCTCAGTGTCTCCCTTTGTAAAGTGAGAGTAGCACACAATGAGTGCCCAAGTATGTCACGAGACTTAGTCACTGCTCATAGCAGGGCATGGAGGGCCTTGGTTGAGAGGGCTTTAGAAATGCTGAGGATTAGACACAGGGGTGGCCCGTCCATATAGGCAAACTAGGCGGTTGCCTAGGGCACCAAGTTAAATGGGGTGCCAAATGGTGGCGCAATATCATTGAGGGGTTTGGAGGTGGGGGCACCGATTGCATGGTTCGCCTAGGGCACCAGTTGCTGGCAGCTAATCTAGGGCCACCCCTGATTAGACATGAATGTGGAGTCTGAGGTGGTAGAAGGCACCTCCGAAAATTCTTTGCTCCCAGAATGCTAAATAAATAAATTAATAATGGGCCATGAAAGAAGTTTCTGTCTGAGAGGCCACATGCAATATGAGAATGCTGTAAAATGGGGTGGTACGCTTGTCAGGGAGGGAATGAGCAGATTGTATATGTAGCTGTCTCCAGGAGATACAGAAGGTGCCAGTGCCATATACGCTCCCAGCACAAAGAGATGTGGAGCTGCACTGAATGACAATAGCTCTCATCAGTGTAGGATGCAAAGTGCCTGAGAACTGATTAAAAAAAAAAAAAGGCAGCCAAGCTTTTCATTTTTGCAAGTGTATCCCTTCATTATATTTTCCTTTTAAAA
Organism: Pelodiscus sinensis; assembly: GCF_049634645.1. NCBI lineage: Eukaryota > Metazoa > Chordata > Testudines > Trionychidae > Pelodiscus > Pelodiscus sinensis. Next base: position 162,046,293 of record NC_134713.1, on the reverse strand, counting down.
ATATCTTTTAACCACATTTACTGCCAGCCACAGGCTGCTGACTTGGAAGCTCTGGAGATTGGAGACTTCTCCAGTTATTTGTAGTGCAGACAAGGGCAATGCGAGCTTCTATCAAGCACTACCCTGGCAACGTGCCTCCTTGAGAAAGGAAAGGTGGCCACTCTCAATGCTCAATCCATCCTTGACCCCTCTGCAATGGCATCCATGAACGTAACCCGGCCTTTTTGTGGATATCTTTCCTCCAGAAGGGGACAGAACTCAATCCATTCATTTGGCATAAGACAGCAAGCAGCCAGCCGCTGGTGAGTTATGCTGCTTTTTGCAACAGTGGCCTAATGGTGTGTTGTGTGGTGGTGAATTACAAACCCCTGTTTATATTGCAGTAGAAGTATTATTATTTGTATTAAAATAGTGCTTAGCAGCAGTAATCTAAGTGGCTTATTGTGCTGAACACTGTGCTAACACATAGTAAGAGACAGTCCATGGACCAAAGAGGAACCAACTAAATAAAGAGAGAACAGGAGAAAAGAATTATTATTATCAACACCTTTTTACAAGTGGAGAATGGAGACATAAAGAGACTCCCGAGGTCACACCGGAAGCCTGTGGCAGAACCAGAAACCATATCATTATCTTCTGAATACTTGTCTAGCATCTTAATGATGAGGTCTTTTCTTAAGTGCTTACACAACAGCTGGTTATGTTGTGTGAAAGGACATTGAGAGCCCAATTATAAGAAAAGGCTGCTTCAATCAGATGTCCAGTTCCCCCACTGGGACTCTTAAATCGGCCTTTACAATGTTGCCAATATCACGAGCCTTATATATTAGGTGTATTTCTGAGAGGCTTAGTTCTTGGAGTCATGTGGCTGGCTACGTGTGACTAGCAATGGTCAGGAGTCTCCTGTTTGAATGATATTTCCAGGGAAAATGCAGTTTTACATAAATTTCAATTATGCCAAAAATCAACATGAGACACATTGCCTCATGGGAGTTCTCATTTGGGATCCCATTCTCACCTGTGGTCTGGACTCCTACCCGACTACATTTCCTATAATGCAGTGCAGATCGTCTTCTGAATAGGTTGTCTGGTGCATCAGGTGTATTATGCCTGGGGGCATGACTGCATGTACATTGTGGGAGATATAGTCTAGTCCAGAAAGTTAGCCCATAGATAAAAATGGAGGCATTAGTTTTCTGACCTAAGATCCTATGAGTAATGCACCACAATGGGAAAATGCTGACTAATGCTGATGTGACTTGAAACAAAATGTTTTGGGTAAGATTCCTGGCTCAGCTGTGTGGCGCTGCCACTTTTAAGTCTTCCCTCCCCGCTTTGCTGCCTCTGTCATATAAAGGCAGCAAGGGAGTGGGGGGCGGGAATCGACTAGTCGATAGACTATCTGATAAGCAAATGCTTATCGGATAGTCAACTAGTCCTTAACATCCTTAGAGTCAATATACCGAGTTTCCCCACCATGCCCACAGTGGGAGGTTGATGAGAGCAAACACAGGAGCAGGGGCACCAGCTGCCAATGGGGCACCCTCTGAGTTTGATTTAAAGGTTCTTAACTAGATCCACTATATCAAACACTGGAAGATCAATTATGGTAGCATCAATCTTCAGCTGAGTGAAAACATGGCCCAAGTGTTACAGACTGATGGTAGATAGGTCGGAAGAACCAGGAACTCATAATGAAGATTATGCACGTAATAATATGATGACCATATTAAACAGAATAGATCTGTCTGCAATACGAACACACCAACATTGCTTTGAGGATGAGACATCTATTGTTATTCATAACCCTCCCTTATCCCTTAAAATAAATATCAACAATGTCTTTTAAAATTACAAAAATGCTATTTAAATGGCCATACTCTACTGCCATCTATAAAGATCATCAAGACATAGCCTTGTAAATCACTTTCAAGACATATGTTTTAAATGCCAAACCATGGGCTAGATACTCAGTTATGGCCCAATAGTACTCAGCAGCGTTGGGGCAGAATAGAAAAGAGAGGCTCAGAAAAGTGCCCTCTATATTCCCCCAAGCCTGGATCCATTCTGCACTGGAGTAGTTCCCCCAGGACAGGTTAGAGCAACCTAGTGGCTCCTTTAACTTGTGCCAGCAGCCAACAGCGCCAAGAAGCAGTTCTTGCAGCCAGAGATCAGTGGGGTACAGGGAAGTGTAGAAGAATGATTCATCAGGTGGCACACCCCCTCCTGGCTCAGCAGGGCTTGTGAGACTTAGGATCAGGGGTGGTTGGATTGTATTGTAGATGTTTAGTCTAGTACTGGAGGCTCAGATCTAGGACCCTGCAAGCAGGGAGGGTCCCAGAACTGAAGCTGCAGTCTCATCCTCCATGTCTACACTGTAATTAAACAGCCCCTGAGCCCGATTCACCTGACACAGGTCCACTGTGGGTTTTTAATGCAGTGTAGAAATATCCAATCCTGCCATCTTGAACATAAGCTGGTGGGTTTCCTGGGTGTGGAAAAGCATGAATAGTCTTTTTGTGAGAAGACTGAAGTGGAACTTCAACATCCTTATGGAGGAAGGATGGTATGCAGGCAACCCACCAGCGTAGGCCACAATAGCCAGGGGTTCCATTCTTTCTCCAGGAGAGACTTGCTAAACAGGCTCATGCATCTCACTTCATCTCTCAGTGCCTCAGTTCTCCCTCTATCAAACAGAAATAATAATGCTTCTATACCTGCCAGGAATGCTGTGAAGTTAAAGATTGTGAAGCACTTTGAACGCCACTGATGAAATGGGAGTTACTGTATGTGGGAACCCCCTTAAATTAGTGGGTGAGAGTTTATTTTCATTTTCACCAATTAAAATCTGGATTTCTGTGGGTAGAATTAAGACATTAGCCATGTGTCTTCCATTCCCTTTGTCTGCCCTTTCATTAAGAAAAGGCACGTTTTCATTTATGCATAACAGAATCCAGTGAGAAAATGTCATCTTGAGGGAAAACATGAGTATTAACAGTCTCTTCATACCCAGTGAACTCTGCTAAAGTCATATTAATCCACTGATTAAAGAGCTAGTCTAAAGCTGGTCAAAATTTTTAAGCAAGAACTTCTACCTGGACCAACATGGGCTTCATTTGTTGTAGGATATATGCATTTCTTTTCCACTCTTGTAGCTGCAAACCAGCACAGGTTGGACTTCTGTGGTCCAGCATCATCAGAACTGGACCAGTCCCTAACAAGAGAATTTTCTGGACCAGAGGAGGTCTCCTGCCACCAGCCCTCAACCCCATTATCTGCTGCTGGCAGGCATCCCTGCCTTGCCCTCACCCTACCCTCAACCTGGCTCAGCTGTTTGCCCAGCTATTGCTGGCTCCCAAGGTGGCACAGACTCCAGCTCCTGCTGTGGGGCTCTGTTCCTGTGCTTCTGGGAGCAGCCATGGGGATGGGGCTCTGACCCTGGCCCTTTGAAGCCGCAGCCTTTGCCTCACACAGCCAGGGAAAGCCATGGGGCTCCGGCCTCACACAACCTGGGGAAGCTGTGGGGCCCCATCTCTAAGCAACTAGGCTATGACCCCGGCCCTGCGCTCCTGGGGTCTGCTGGAGGGCTTTAGCCCTGATCCCACACTGCTCCCAGCCAGGATGCCAACTCTGATGTCCTGCCCAGATGGCCTTCCTGCCCTTAAGGTCCTAGACTCTCTGCTCCAGGAGCATCCATGGTCCTGCTGGACCACAGATGTTGCCGGACCAGAGAGTCCCGGATTTTGGAGGAACAACCTGTACTATATCTGCAACACCTTGTTTTGTTCCTTGGAGGAATAGTCATTTTTTATATAACATACTTTATCCAAATCAGGTCTTGTAGCTCCCAGTCTTGCACATAAATGTCTCCTTATTAGTTTTTCAGCCCACGTACGTTTTGTAGAACTACACTATGTGGTCTTGTTTGATAAAATACCAAGAAAGAAGCTATTTTCTGATTTAAAGATAGTTTATCTCCCTTGACAGTTTTCATGGCAGTTTTAAAAGTTCTAACAAAACATTTGACTTCCCCATTAGAACTCAGATGGCAGGGGGCAGATAAAACATGTTAAATTTTATTAACCTAACAGAAAGTTATTGAATTCTGGTGATGTAAATCCAGGTACATTCTCAGATATTAATTTTTGAGGTAATCTGAAAATGAAGCCTAAAGCCTAAATGGCACAGCCTGTGTTAAAGAAAGATACACAGAGAATTTATGGTCATTTTGCCTGGGTTCCTACCCAGATCAGAAAGTTGTCACCTAACAGAAAGGCCAGTAATCTCAATCTGGATTTGGTCCCCTAGATACTATGACCATCTTCAGGGATCCCAAACAAACCTATGGTTGTTCAAATTAATGTGGTTTTCGGTTAGAAATGGGTTTCTCCACAGATTTCCATACCAACTCTCCTTTGACTAGCTCTTGTCGGCGTCTCATTATTCAGTATGTTGCTGACACGCATGCTCTCTAGCTGTTGTTTTCATGTGAACCATACCTGGATAGTTTCCATAGATTCTTTTTAAAATCTGATCTAATTACTCTTCCAGGTACCTGGCCAGATGCTCAGCTGCTGTAAATCCACATAGCTAGGTTGACATCGGTGGCATCATGCCATTTTGCATCAGCTGAGGATTTTTGGTCCCATTTAATTTTATTGGAAACCCAATAAACTTCTGGATGTTCTTTTGATTATCCCATTTTTTACTGTATCAACTGACAACTAATTGCTCTGTTCTGAATCACTTCCCTCAGTAACACTTTCCCCTCACTGTCATTTGCTGTATCTATTTGCTTGGTTTATCCATTATTTTCCCTGAATTTAATTTCTTCTTCTTAGCTCATGTTCATGCTTTTTTCCAGGCTGCCTTGCTTCCCACACGTCCAGATAATGTGCCCAGACACTTGGCATATGTGACATTTTGCATTTTTATAATAGCATACATCAACTGAGCAGTTGTGTTTACTGCAGTAAGAACAGAGTTGCTTTGAGTTTATCTTGTGAATTGGGGCACTGCACATTTTTAACTCATTTGCTTGTTTCTCAACAATCTTAGGCTTGACAGCTATGTTCACAGCCTTGCTTGGTGTAAGGTCTGCTTTTGCTAGTAGCTCCCTTTTGTGTTACATATGAATGTTGTATCCCACACACAAAATCTGTCCCATAAAGCTCCCTTTAACATTGTCAAAAACTGGCAACTCGCAGCCATCTTTCTTAGTTCTGCTAAGAATAGTATCAAAGGTTTTTTGTTTCTTCTGATGAAATGTAAACAGTTCAGATGAGATCTTAGGCTGATATAAGTCAGCATAACATCACTGACTTCCAGAGGGCTACACTGATTTGCACCAGCTGAGAATTTGGTGCATAAGCCAGTATCAGTGACTTTTGCATCATGTGTATTTTAGCAAATGTACATATTTTTATTAATTTTTGACTATGGAACATTTGGGGTCACTAAGGCTATGTGTACACTATGGGATAAGGTTCAATTAAGATACACAATTTCAGCTACATTAATTTCGTAGCTGAAGTCGAAGTACCTTAACTTGACTTTTCGCACTGTGCACACTGCATAAAGTCAAGGGAGAACACTCTCCCTTCGACTTCCCTTACTACTTGTGGAAGCAGGACTACCAGCATTGACGAGAGTGCCCTTTCAGTTCCAATTGGCATGTCTTCACTAGACCCACTAATTTGAACCCTGGAAGATCAACAGCAGCAGCTTCAATCTTCTCTGTAGTGCAGACATACCCTAAGGTACTAAGAATGGGTCTGATTCTCCACCGCCTTGCACCGTGTGTAATCATTTACACCAGGGAATTCTGATTTGGCAGCATTTTACAGTCATTTTGCACAGGGGTAATTCACTACATTTGTTGCAGGGCCACGGGAGATTCAGCTCCTATGGTCCAGATGCTGGTCCCCAGCTTTTCTCCCTTTGTACCTTTCAAGAGAGGGAAGCAGCTGCAATCACAGCTGGCAATTCACTGAACATGGGGGAGACCTTAGCAGGCACAGAGCTAGTCAAGCTGCTACACTCCCCAACCTTGATATAAGGTCCAGACAGAGAAGGGAAGGGTCTGGATAGAGTGCAGCATGTTCATATGACCCCTATGTATCAGATGGTCCTTTGGTGCCAGAGCCAGCCAACCAGCCATTGAAATTTAAAAGAAGCTTTAGGCTACTCCAGACCCAGAGCCAGAACTGGTTTAGATGATGGCCCAAGGTTTGGGAGAGCCATAACTAACTCCCTGGTGCTCCCCTCTTAGCTGTGGCTCTGATCCTATGTGCTTTCCCTCCATATGCAGACAAAGACCACAGACTTGGTTATCACCATATTATTCTAGTTTTATGCCAAACGTTATTTTATGCTAAATCTTTTTCTTTTCCTATTGTATTAATTACAAAAATGTTCCAATAAGGATAATCTTTCCTAGTATTCACCCCCATCTAATCTTTTACTATCTCTTTCCCCACTGGCTGTTACTTCCCCCTGTGAGATGTACCAAGCAAAATACTTTGCTGCTTTTTCACAGCTGCCTAGTAGGTACTCAGGCGGATTGTTTCTCCAGGTTATTTCTTTCTCAGGACACACAAATCAGCCATTTATTGACTCTTTAAACTTAAGCTGTTCAAAGTATTTTCTTTTCTTTGTTTGTTTTCTCAATTTCCAGCCACAAGAACAGCAGTTGTAACAACATCGTATTTTTTGTCTTTCCAAAGCTTTTTATTTTTCTTACCATAGCAATGGGATTCCCCCTTTCATGCCTTTTTGACAATTTGTTGTTATCCCACCACTCAGACCAAAGGGAATTGAGACTGTTCAGGAGTTACAGCTTCATTCTGTATGGCCACACTGCATGTTTTACTAGTACAGATGGGGTTGTCTGCAGTATGGCATGTCTGGTAAACCAAGCTATTGCATCATTGAAGATTGCTTTTGACAGGCAACCCCATAGAATTATTTATACCACGAAAGCTAAAAAGAGCCTGGAAACTGAACTCTAATCTTATACCTCCAAATGTGACTCACGAGGGGGCAGGCCTGACCTAGGCAAGCAGGCTTTAAAAGCCAGAGGCAGAGTGAGCAGGAGAGCAAAGCGGACGGGGGCTGCAGACAGGGAAGTTTAAGAGGGAGTTTGACAGAGGGAGACCTACGATGGTCAGGAAGATGCACAACACCTGTGCCAGCACTGCTTCTGTCTCCTCCACCTGCGTCTGTAGCCAGACAGAGCGGCTGAGCATGGATGCCTCTACCCAGATCCTGGTGTGGTTTTGCAGGGACTGTAGCTTGCAATTCCCACTTACTGATATCCAGGCTGGGGGGACCATCCAATGTGAAAGGTGCCTGCTGGTGGACAAAGCTGGTCCAAGGTACGGGCTGACCGGGCTACCGCCTGGGGCGCCACATAGAACTGCCGGGCCAGGCGGGGGTGTGGCCACACATGCACCGGGAGCCCGGGGGTGGCACCACACTTCCAGAGCCTGGGGTGTACAAATGGCTCAGGCCGGCCCTGCTGGTGGAATCTCTCAGGCAGCAGGTGGGAGTGCTACAGGAGGAGGTGGCTAGCATCCGAATCCATAAGCAATTCCTGGACAGTGTTCATGTAGAGACAGCAGAGGTAGCTGTCCCAGTACACAGGACTGCAGACACACCACTGGTGGAGGAGGAGACAGCTCAGAGTGGACACTGGCAGCTGGTTACTTGTGGCAGTAGGCAGTGCTCCACCCCTGCTCCAAACCCTCCCATTGTGGTACTAGGAAACAGTTTTGCTCTTCTTGATACAGGAGATAAGGAATCACCCCCTACAACAGAGGAAAAGAAGCCTCATACCCCCAAGGCTGGGAGGTCTGCTGCCACAACTGTGAATAGGAAACGTAGGGTAGTAGTGGTCGGAGACTCTCATCTGAGGCGGATGGAGGCACCCATCTGTCGCCCTGACATGTCATCTCAGAAGGTATGCTGCCTACCAGGGGCCCGTATCTGAGATGTTACAGAGGCGCTGTCAAGGATTATCCAGCCTTCTGACTATTACCCCATGCTACTCATCCATGTGATCACTAATGATACTGCGAGGTGTGACACTGAGCGGATCAAGAGTGAATATATGTCTCTGGGAGTATGGGTGAAGGAGTTTGGAGTGCAGGTGGTATCCTTCCTGTCAAAGGTAGGGGCCCAGGCAGAGACAGGTGTATCCTGGAGGTGAATGCCTGGCAGTGAAGATGGTGTCTCCAGGAGGGCTTTGGCTTCCTCGACCACGGGATACTATTCCAGGAAGGACTGCTAAGCAGGGATGGCATTCACCTTTTGAGGAAAGGGAAAACTGTATTTGGATACAGACTGACTAACCTAGTGAGGAGGGCTTTAAACTAGGTTCGACAGGGACAGGTGACCAAAGCCCACGGGCAAGTGAACATGGAGATGGGTCGGAAATGGGAGGGAGTGTGGGCTATAATAGCAGAGAGAAAGGAGGGACAAGGCAGAACTGGGAGGCAAGATCAAATCAATATCTTAGATGCCTATATACAAATGCAAGAAGTATGGGTAATAAGCAGGAAGAACTGGAAGTGCTAATAAATAAATACAACTGAACTATGACACCATTGGCATCACAGAGACTTGGTGGGATAATGCACACAATTGGAATGTTGGTATAGAAGGGTACAGCTTACTCAGGAAGGACAGGAGGGGAAAAAAGAGAGGAGGTGTTACCTTATATATTAACAATGTACACACTTGGACTGAAGTGGAGATGGACATAGAAGACATGCATGTTGAGAGTCTCTGGGTTAGGCTAAAAGGGGTAAAAAACAATGGTGCTTTATCTGGCACCATTCGCCGGCACTAAACTCACTTTATTTTAACATAATAGAATACAAAGCCAGTGAACCTCTTGCAGGTGATTTGTCAGCAGATATGTCAATTCTCAAGCTTCTTTACATTGTTCACCTTTTTTTTTATGCTTAGGTGACACTATACAGTGAGAGGAGGCAGTTGGTCAGCACTGTCACTGTTGAGTAGATTATAAGCTCAGCAATGGACTGACAGAAAAGAAGGCCTGGTGCCAAGCAACTGGAACGTTATCTGCCTTTAGGTTTGCTTGGGCATCTGGTGCTAATTTTGCAGGGCCACAATGATCCATCATTCTTAGCCCATAGACAAACTAATGATCTGTGCTCACTATCTGCCTACAGCTTGTCTTTTAATTAACTGTCAAAGGAGCCACTCAATGAAATGCAGAATATTCAGTGAATTACTTGCAAAGGGGAAGAACCAAGATGATGCCCATTGGCCTCCACTGGCAAGGCCTGGGAACTTGCTTTGTGGTAAATGTTGTATCTTGGAATTCCAAAAGCTATGTAGCTTAAAGGCCTAAGCTGCTTGCTTGCCTATAAATGTATATATATATTCTTATAGATGTATTTCTTCCTTATACTTTTGATTATATGTTTATTAGAATAGGTTATAGTAGGTTTGTACTTAAGTAGTATGGCTGTAATGCAAGGGACTTACAGGCCACCTTCTGTATGTTGAGCTAAGGCAAAACTAGCACACACGTGCCTGGGACCTTTCATCCAGATAGTAAAGTCAATGTGTATATATTTGGGACCTTTCACCTAGATTAAGCCACCTTCCGTGGCATAGGGACTTCCAAAAATACCCTCAGACTTAACAGGTACACTACAACTTGGAAAAATCCAAAATTCTAGTTAAGACCAGTCCAGGGAACTGCATAGGACAGAAATAACAAAAGGGTACATAACCACAAAAAAGGCCATGAAAAGTAATGAATTGATGTACAGTAAACTTCCGATAATCCGGCACCTTTAGGACTCAGGGGGTGCCGGATTATCAGATATGCCGGAGCACCAGAAGGGGGGCTATGAGGAGTTGGGGGGGGGGATCGGCGGGGAACTGTGCAGCGTGGGAGAGGGTGGAGCTGCGGGACCAACCCGGCAGCACTCCAGTTGCTCTGCCCTGGCTTCCCCAAGTCCACCGCTGCTGAAACTGACCAGCGGTGGACTTGGAGAAGCCGGGGGCAGAATAGCTTCAATTGTCCGGCTGGCCAGAGCACTTCCGGGTTCCAGTTGGTGCTGGACTATCAGGAGAGCTGGACCATTGGATGCCGGACAATTGGAGTTTTACTGTATATGATAATAAGTTGACATCAATGATATACTGACCTATAGGACAGTGGTCTCCAAAGTGGGCTACGTGCACCCCAGCGGGTGCGCAAGACGATCCATTGGGGGGTGGGAAGAACATATTAGAATTTCTATTTCTATTTATTTTTTATCTAAAAAAATAAGAAAGAAATTAAGCTTTACTAATATTCTATATACAGATTAACACTGGTGCCCTCATTCGGTCTGTATATCAGATGGCCACATGTCATGTACGTTATGTGAGGTAGCCTGAATGAAGAGTGGGAGTTCCACAACGCAGAAGGATTGACAGTGGCACCCTCACTCGTTCATTTGCTTTTAGCGTATTGCGACGTATTGCAGTTTACGTGTGCCCAGTTAAGTGGATTTATGGATTATATTATCTAGTTTTAACTAAACTAACCCTCACAAAAATGGACAAGTGGCTTAAAAAGATTCCTGCAAAGATAATACTAATAATGCAAGCACATGCAAACAACAAGAAAATGGCAGAGATGACCCTTGTCCTACTCCTAGTACGAGCTCTTTGTCAGTCACATTACGAGGTAAAAACATTGACGATCTAATCAGATCTGACAAGAATTCGGCCAAAAAAATTCGAAATTATCAAGAAGACTATTTGAAATATGGATTTACATCCACTATCATTAACGATGAACCTCACCCTAAGTGTATATTGTGCCTTGAGATGTTAGCTAGCTATACTATGAAGCCATCACGATTAGCAAGACATTTAAAAACTAAGCATCCAGAACATGAAGACAAACCTCTACAATTTTTTCAGCGATGTTTAAAGTTATGCAATACTCAATCCAGTACTTTACAAAATTTCACTAAACTTAATGATAAATGTTTAGAAATCTCTTTTTAGGTTTCTTACTTAATAGCGAAAGACAAAAAGCCACATACTGTTGGGGAAACACTTGTTCTTCCTGCCGCAGTAAAAATGGTTGAAATAATACACGGAAAACAATATGGCGACAAACTAAAATGCATTCCTTTGTCAGCAAATACTGTAGGAAGACACATAGAAAACATTGCTGAAGATTTAAAGAAACAAAGTATTAGAACAAATTATGCAGTGTGGGAGGTTTTCTATACAGTTGGATGAAAGTACAGATGTTTCTAACATGTCTCAGCTTATGGTATTTGCTAGATTCTGTTTCAATAATGAAATACACAAAGAACTATTCTTTTGTGTGCCACTAAAGGAAAGATGTACCGGAGAAGATATATTCTCAACAGTAAATGACTTCTTTAATAAAAACAATGTTCTATGGAAAAACTGTGTAAGTGTAACCACTGATGGAGCAGCTGCTTTGACTGGAGAAAAAAAAAAGGATTCCGGGGTAAGGTTACAGAGATAGCACCACACGTGAAATTCATTCACTGCATCATTCATAGAGAAGCTATTGCAGCAAAGAAGTTGGAGGCAGAAGTGCACTAGGACTGGTGGCTGTAAACAAACTTTATGGGACCTCGGGAAACTTGGTCACACCCATGAAAAGTGAATAAAGGCACACTTTTAGAATAATTCAACACTTTTATTTACTATTTAATAATGCTACAGACCAACCACTTACTATTGTGTGTGTGGATGGGGGGAGGTGCTGGCAAAGGATTACAACCAGTGTTCCCTCCAAGCTGCCCCACCCAGTCAGTCAGCTCCTTGCATGGAGCCCTGAGCCTCTGACTGGGACGGGCTGATTAATCACCTGTGAAGCTGTGCGGCCTCTCAGCTTAGAGGGAACACTGGTTACAACTTATAGTTGTGTGTAAGTCCAGGTATCATAATCAGGGGGTGGGAGAATGGGAAAATTTGGACTCCCAGAGAAGGAAAAGGAATGTGAGGGCATGGTGCAGAGACTGCTGGATATGTGCTTCCTGTAAAGGAAGGCATCCCTTTGTTGTAGGGCAGGTAGGATGCTAAGGCTGCTGCACTGTAACTACAGTTCTTAAAAAATTCATGAGTTACAATAAACAAACACTGAGAGAGACGACAGCAAAATGCCTTCAGTGTTATATGGGCCAAACTGTGTTTGTTTGGTGCAGGTTTGTAAATGGTCATGCACAGGCCCATCACCCCAAGGGGCCTCCCAGAACTGCCTATTTGGACTAAGGGTCAATAATTCCCTTGACTTCTGTAAGAGGCATAACATGTCCCCTGTCCATATAATCATCCAGTGGATAGAAGTGGTGAAAACACAAACACATTGTCCCCACCCACTTCTTTTCAAAGGAGCTTTGCCCAAGGGATGCAGCCCCCTATACTTTCCAAATGCATTCTGGTCAGCCTTTGTGTGGGCTATGGGGATGAGGGAATCCTTAGTGTCCCCCTCTGACCTAGCAGCATTCATGTGAGCAGTAGCCCCAGTACAACACCAAATTATGAGACTGTTCATTTAATGATACAGAAAGGTGACTGATGGCCCCCAAGACTAGCGAACAACAGCAGTGCAAAATTCTCCCACTCCTACTTCTCCCACTACATGCCTCAGATCTGACCTAGGAGAATCACATTTAGGGACAAGAAGATACATGGCTCACGCAGTCACAGGCTTCACTTCTGAGTCTCTTGGCAATGGCTAGATTTTCCAAAGAGCTCACCTACAATCTAACCAGCTTGCTGAGCTCGTTGGAGAATCTGGCCTTGCTCTTGTTGTTCAAAATGTGGAGATCAGCTGTTATGAAAATCTGACCCTGTCAGTGAGTGTAAAGCACTTGAAAAACTGTCCCTGAACTCTACTGAAAATTTGGCCTTTAACAACAGTGCTAATGTTGGGAACAAATAATTGATGGGACTTGGACTGAGACCAGCTGATTTACTTCAGTCAAGCCTTCAAATGTTTGTGAGACAGTAACAGCTTTGGGTCAGTCACTCTCCTACATTGACTTTGAACTAGTGTACTAGAAGTCTCTGAGTCCCCATTAATATCATCCTTAACAATGCCTAACTTTAGCCTGAATGCTCCTTGGGGCAGGGAATATGTCTTACTATATGTTTGTACAGCATCTAACACTATAGGATTCTGATCATCTCATGGAGGTGCCTTTAGGTGCTACTGTAATATAAACTATTAGTGCTAGTAGAGGTAGCAGTAGTTTAAACCCTCTCCACCAGCAATAAAATTAATACATAATAATAATAATTAATAATAATAACCAGAAAGATAAGACCTATTCCTTGATGCTACCACAAAAGGAACAAGTGTGTTTGTTTCTATGCCGCTTTGTTATTCTATGAACGATCGTGAGAATTAAGAAAGTGCACGATAGTTGCAAATCAATACCTTGTAAATTAAAACAAATCAAGTCACTAGCAAAAGGCCTAGGCTTCTTTTTCAGTTTTAGCTTTTCAGCTTAAGGGAGAAAGTACGTATGAATGAGAGATACATCCAGTTCTTCACACTCAGGAATATACACATTGGATTTGTGCTGCTCTGAGGTACAAGCCAAACACCTTGATTAATCCTATGATGTGCTGCTTGATTGCAAACTTCATTTTAAAATGGAAATAGGAGCCGGAAGCTATTTTGCTCTCTTTGCCAAGACCCCACCCCCAAACAAATACACAGGGGGGTGCTACTTTCAATGGCATAATTCATAGCTGGAGCATTTGCATCTGTTTTTTTCCTGCCGTAAGGATGGAATCTAGGATCATTTGGAAGTCTGGCATAATCGGCTATTGAGGAGCCAGTCCTAGGTACAATTAAGCCAAAGATGTGGTAAGTAGAGGGTACTACACTTTTGATAAAACTCTGGATACTTCTGTGGGATCAATGAAAGAGAGACACTGAATAACGAGGTAATAGATGTACTTTTGCCCAACAGAGAGTTGTAATTGAAACAAGCTGTGTAATTCAATGGATAGTCTATAGAAGCCCTTGCCTCACTGAGCAGCAGAGCATGGTAAGCAAAGCAAGGATTCACAGGGACCTTGGCTTCACTGAGCACAGTGAGTGAGGTGGTGACTCACAGGAACATTTGCTTCAGAGGCACATGCTTTGCATGAGATGGGACATTCTGTGGGTGTGCAGCGCAAAATTTCCTTTAAAAAAAACCAATAATAATTTAGGCAATGCCATTAAAAAAACTATGTTAAGAAGACACTGAGACTACGTCTACACTGGCAGCTTCTTGCGCAAGAACTCTTTTGCGGAAGAGTTCTTGTGCAAAAACTCTTCCAGAAGAGAGCATCTACACTGGCATGTGCTTTTGCGCAAGAGCATCCATGCCAGTGTAGATGCTCTCTTGCGCAAGAAAGTTCTGATGGCCATTTTAACCATAGGGCTTTCTTGCGCAAGAAATTCATGTTGTCTGTCTACACTGGCCTCTTGCACAAGAACAGTTGCGCAAAAGGGCTTATTCCTGAGCGGGAGCGTCAGAGTTCTGACACAAGAAGCTCTGATTTCATACATTAGAATGTCAGTTTACTTGTGCAAGAACACGTGGCCAGTGTAGACAGGCAGCAAGTTTTTGCACAAGAGCGGCTGCTTTTGCGCAAGATTGCGCCAGTGTAGACATAGCCTCAGTCTGTAGAACTAAGAGCTCCTCCCCATGAGTGTATGTGAGATATAAGTATTAGGTTTCAGGTGTTGTGCTGGTGTCCTGCACAGGGCAATTTCACTCTGTGAGATACAAATTAAGTTAATTTGTTGAGAATTTGGACTGACTATTTGCTGGGAATATTTTGCAGTAGTTGCCCAGCTCTGGTCATGAAGGCAAATTGTGATGTTACAACGGATCTTTTCCATTTCTGATTTCTATCATTCTGTGAACATGAATGGCTAATGTTATTCCAATAACATAAGAAAAAACTGCCTCTTCAGGCTTTTACTTTATATCCTTAGCAATTAAACATTGTTTGCTTTTACTTCTGCCTGGAATTAAATTAGATCATAAAACCTCAGGCCACTGGTATCAGAGAAGTAGGTATCAATGTAAGATCCTGCTGGGAAAATGTTCTGTTCATATTGAATTTAGAAACAAGTACCTTCAAAATAAAATAATGCTTCTTAAACCTCTGTAGTTCAAAAGACAAAGTTGTACGAATCAATAAGGAGACATAGTTTTTGGAATATTTTTTCCTGCTGTTGAAGATCTAAAAGCTAATATTGATTCCCACTGGTTGTATTTTGATGGCTAAAAGGAGACATCAAGGAACTGTCAAAAGTTTGGATGTCCCTACAGCACAAGGAGTTATAAACTACTTGTTCAGAGTCATAGGTGTGCGCAGGGGGCGTGCCGGGTGTGCCCAGGCACACTCTAATGTCTCAACAAAAAAAAGTGGCTTTGCATTTTAATTTAATCACGATACACTCTTTTAAGTAAAGTTTAGTTGTTAATTTAAAAAAATTAAGTTTAGTTAAGTTTTAGTTTCTTTAGTTTGTTTGATGAATAAAAATAATGTCCTTTATGAATGAGTATTCAATAAATGTTCGCCTTTAAAAAAAAATTTCCCTGGGTGCACACCCTAATGTAATGTGCTGCACACGCCTCTGATCAGAGCACATGTTGTGTCTCCAATTGCAAACCAGACAGAAGACTTACAGTCTCCTCCCTACCCTTATTGTGATCCATGCTAGTGTATCTCATCAGATCTCATATGTTAAATCCATCCCAGAAGAAATACTCCAACCGCTCCAGGAAATGGCACTGGTGACTCAGTAAGTGGCTCTCTTTGCTTCATCACAGAACAGATCCACTGCCCTGATATAGGAATACGAGTGGCTGAAGATGACAGTGTATGTATTGTGAAATCAAGGCCTCACTCATTTGTACCACTGATCAGTACAAGAGCTATAGTGGGGTCTAAGTAGAAACTGTATTCTGTATGGTCATTGATCAATAAAAAATACATTGACTATCCTTAAGCTCCTATCAACCCAAAGGCAAAAAAAAATGCCCCCCAAACTCCCACAAAAACCAAAAACCCTATTCCTAAGCAGGGTTTTGACTCTCTAAAGGGAGAAGTGCCAGGCTCTATAACTAAGCCCTTCTCCATTGCTACTGATTTTATCTGTGAAAAACTCAAATAATGTGATGATGAGCAGCTGTACAAACATTTAAAATAAATGGAATTGATGGCATGGATTTTAGCCTTGATACCTTAGCTAAACTCCAGTGTGGGTCATCACCCCATTCTGCCTGCAGTCTCTGTTAGATATAGTATTTTTCTAGTGTTGTTTCCCTGAACAGTTATGCCAACAGCTTTCCAATATTCAACAGAGTCCACACCAGAAGCAGCTGCAATGCAGTTATGAATAACATGATTTACAGCAGTGGTTTTCAATCCTTTTTAATTTGTGGACCCCTAAAAAGGTGAATAGAGGTGAGGATCCCTTTGGAAATGTTAGATATAGTTTGTAGACCACAGGTTGAAAACCACTGTTCCATAGTAATGATCACCTTTTGCAGACTGCTTAAACATACTTTGTGGACCTCCCTAGAGTGTGCAGATCACAGGTTGAAAACCACTGAATTACATAATTACCAACCCCAAATGTTTAAAATTATGAGTCAAGCTACCAAAAATCTTGAATGTTTTTGCGAAAGTGGACATTTGTCCTCTTTGTTCTTGTGAACTGATGATCATTTGGTAGGAACAAACAAGACAAATGCCCACTTTCGTGTGTGCGCAAAAAAAAAAAAAAAAAGTTAGGACAGCCAGGACAGGGTTTTTAAAAAGTGACTGTCCCAGCCAAAGTGGAACATATGGTCACCCTACCGCAAGCTTTCCCATAACTCATGAAGCCCTGACTGGTGTTATCCCCCCTTCTCTTCTCCTCTTACTCCTTTACTTTGACTCAGCCACCATGCTGATATTATACTCCTGCTGTCCTGACACCCCTTCTGCATTCTTGCCTTTTATCCTCTTCCTGTCCTGACCACTTCCTGAACTGCCTAGTGTTACCTCCCTCCAGCCCTGTCCTGCTGCTCCATCTATCTAGTGTTCCCCACTTCCTGCCCTGCCCAGGCTAGCACAGTGTCCATGTGTCCTGCAGCCCATGCTGCGCTTTCTAGTGTTCTTCCCTGTCCTGAGCTGCTCTTTATCATGACCTGCCTGGAAGCAAGCAAAAGCTTTTCTGAAGGACAAATTGCTTGAACTCAGTATGACTTCCACTTATCCATCTCTTACACTTCCTATTATTTAAGACAACAAAGACATAACCACTCCACACTGACCAAGACTGATCAGAAAAAAAGGCAGCTAGTTGGGCATTGCTGCTGAGGCCAAAGTGTATTCCCAGAGATGCCAATGAATGAAAAGACCCCTCTTAGTCCCCACTGACCCCGCAAGACTCTAGATAGTGACAGATTCCTTTTGTACACTGCAGCTATGACATGATAATTGAGAAGGGAGAAGACACATGTCACACTGAATTAACCAAGTGACCATTTTTTCACACTGTGACAGGGCACTTTCAAACAGAAGCTCTTTCTGGATGCTTAATAGCAATGGCACAGGTCTCCTAGGTCATTGTCTGCTCCTTTGGGGAGAGGGAGTGGAGAGCTTCCTACAGTCTATTCCATGGAGCAATTTTGAATTAATCAAATGGGGAGTGAAAGACTCCAGATTAATGGCTGGATAAACTGGAACAAGATGGGAAATGTACAAAAATTACCCAGGCACAGCACAGATGAATGGTTTTGATTCACTGGCTGGTGACCTTCTTTGTAGGAGTATGTTTAGACACCTGTAGCTAGTCCATACCAACTGACTTGACTCACAGAGCTGGGCAAAGGGGCTGTTTAATTGCAAGGTAAATGCTTGGCCTTGGGCTACAGCCTAAGCTCTGGGATGTCCCTACTTTGCAGGATCTTGGGTTTCAGGCTCCAGCTCAAAAATCTGTGCTACAGTTGGACAGCCCCGTATGCCAAACCCCATGAGCACAAGTTAGCTGAGCTGGCACAATACAGACTTATCATTAGTCATAGTTGGTCCACTGCCCAGCATCATGCTAAGGGTTTTTTTACTCCTGGATGCACCATTGTTTAGCTGAGAGGTCAAACCAAGGCACTGACTGTTTGATCTTGAAAAGTCTGTGGCACTTCATGTAGGATTAAGGAGGTTTATGCCATAATGATCAACATTCTAGCTCAAGCCATCACAGATGAGATCCTGGCAGCCTAAAAGCTGGATATAGAATTCCCCTTCTTTTCCTTTCCTAAGAGGTTGTGTGGTATTGGAGTGCATTATTAAATCGTTGTGTTCCATCCCAGGAGTGGTTATGGCCTAATGGTGGATAAAGTATACAGCTGTGCGGGAACTGGAATTTCCCTTCCACAGAAAATTTCACAGTTCTGACATAAAAAGTCATTCTGAATTTGAATGAGAAGCTGGACATGCAACATTTCCTTTGGGAGGGAGCATTTCAAAAACTTCCATTTTAGAAGAACCAAAATAGATTTTTTTCAAAAATATCTGGCCCAAGCTCCCAGGCAACCTAGCAGGCAGATGATATTAGACCTGGAGAGTCCGGAGGTAGGGGAGAACTGGCCGGAAAATAAGCAGCCTGCATGCAGATGCTGGAATGGTTTTAGTCCATCTAAATATTTGGTGGTTGTTAGGGGGTCGCGGGGTCTAATCCTTCATCGGTGGCTTCTCTACAACCGCCTATTTGCTCTCGCCCTATCCGGGGCCCCCACCCGAGTCAAGCCCTGCAGGAAAGGGGCCCCTGTATGGGCTTCTTGCCGCTTATGGTGCTATCTACCACTTTCACCCACTGGAATTGAGATTTGGTCCTAATGGGGAGGGTTCAGGTGGGAAAGGGAGACTCAGGCCCTCCCACTCTCCAAGTCTCAGCCCAGGACCCTAAGGACACAGGGACCCGCTGTCCCTGTCTCGACTGGCAAGGCTGTTGCCCTCAACTCGCCAGCCCACGGGCTCGCAACTCCTGCACCTGTCCTAAGCTGCTTCCTTTCTCCCTGTTCGCCCTTCCTTATGTCCTACCGCTGAGTCCTGTCTGGCACCTCCTCTAGGGATGCTAATGCCAGATTCACTCTCCCCCGGTCCAGGGTCCGTCCCATCCTCTCTTCTGCACCTCCTCCTTTCTCCCCCCTTCAGGGTTGCGTTTGGCATCCCGCGGGTGACCTCCCCTTCTCCTCTGGTCCTCCCTGGCATCCCTCGGGCAACCTCTTGAGAGGCCCACTCCTCCCAGGCCCCTCCCCTTGTGGCAGCGTCAGGACATTCCCTCATGCCTGGCACGCCCCCTTCACTTCCAGCCCCGGCGTGCGCTGCGCCAGCCAGCGCGTCCCCCATCCTACTTCTGAGCCCTGCCAGTTGCAGTCCTGACTCTATGTCTGTGCTGTTCTTGGCGCGAGTGCCGGGCCGTATTGCCCAGTCACAGCGGTCAACACATTTTGATCCCATCAGATTAGCATTTCTGATAGGAGAAATGTTTTGTCAGAAAAATGTCAACCAGCTCTAGGGAAGCATGTATGCAGGACAAAGTATTTCTCTTTGATACACAGACAAGGAGGACATACATTTATTTTGGACTCTTCCATTTTAAATGAATCACCATCCCTCAGCCACCTGAATTTTAGCTGCTGCCCTCTAATAGGTTATTGTTTGGCAAGCCCTGTGACCTCTCTGTGTTCAGTGACTCATCCTGGCCTCCATAGTGATAACTGGTGACTCCCAGATGAAAGAAGACCCAGAACACTGATGTGTTACAGAGGAAATGTATAATTTTAAGCCACAGTGGTAATTTCATTGCATGGTATTGTTGATTGGCACCTATAAATAGTGACAACTGGTAGAGCTCAGAGCAGCTCTCAGTTCAATCCTTCTCTATAGGCCAGCCCTATAACTCTGCCGCCTCATCTGCAGTCTCCATAGCAACCATCCTGCTGGTTCTGAGAGACCCATGAAGAGCTCTATTATTCTGCAGCAGTTATTTTGAATATTGTATATGGAAAGGGAGAAATGATGAACTGAAAGGGATTGGACAAGACTTTGTAGGGATAAGGTATGTGTGTAAGGGGGGCGTTGCTATTCACAGCACTGAGCACTTCTGCACTGAAATGTCAAGTGAACCCCCCTGCACCTACCAACCTTGGGCATTCTCAGAATAATAAAGCAGGGCCAGAAAGGCTCAGAGACTTCACTTTGGCACTAGTGACAAGTGAACATCAAAAGGATCCGAAGTTTAGCTACATATCTAGAAGTTGGTCCACTCCTCTCAACCTCTTGGCCGAGAGTTTCAAAGCCAATTAGGGGATTCCCATTCATTTAGGCAGATATGAAAATCTTGGGCATTGAATCTGCAAACTTTGGGCTGGAAATCTTTGGAAAATAAGATTTCTCTTGTGATTCCTGGTACATTGCAGTGTACAAGGAATCCTGCAAGACACGAGGAATGCAGCAGATCTAGCTGGAAGTGTAAAGGCAGCACAAAAAATCAGAAAGAAGAAGAAAAACATTTCTGAACCTTTTATGAAATTCCTAACTGGCCGGGATTGAGCATAGAGTTAGAATTTAAGTCTTATTTTATCCAAACCAGTTCTCCATTTTTTAAGAGTTGTAGTATTCACTATAGATTGGAATTGGTCAAAAAAATTCCAACAATTGAAAGTTTTTCAATTAAAGTATTATTTACAAAAAATATTTTTTCAACAAAAACTGGTAACTATTTAAAAATTTCATTTTTCCCTAATTTTGCATGATTTTGTTAATCAAAAATAGCCTCTGAATCATCACAGAAATAGTCACCAATAGTTTTTATTTGTCAAAGAACCTGATTTTTGGCACAATTTCAAGTACTTTTCAATTAAAAAAATGAAAGGACAGGTCCAGTTTGATTCCTGAAATTGAGAACATCTTTGAAAGAGATAGGTTTTGAAAATATCTATCTATCTAATCTATCTATTTCATCTAATCTAATCTAATCTAATCAGAACTCTATATTTGCCTTCCCAAAGAAGGGTCTTCTGTATCTTCTGTAATGTAATATCTTGCTACATTACAGCTGGGAGATGGTAGCACCATTATAGTTAAGGGTGAAAAGAGCTTCTATAGTATCTGGGCAACAATATTGATATGACAGTGTCATAGATTGGACTGAGTCCAAAGATGACTGTATTCAGAACAAAATGTAAGCCCCACTTTTTTTTTCTAAAGCCTTAGCGAAGTATCATCTACCTAAGGACTGGTTATCAATAGAAATGATGAGAGAGAAGAGTAAGATAAAAAGCGAGGTATGGATGAGCAGAAGAGAAAGCACAACCCTAATGTGATGAGATGGACAGCTAAGATTAATTATTTGGGGCATTAATAATGATACTAACATTGTTCTGCATGTGGCACTTAGACACCTGAGAGAGTGCTACCTTACAAGTACTTACAATAGATAGGAAAGATGAGACAGCTTGTCCAGTATTGGAGTGTGGGAATAAAGTTTTCAAAATTTACTACCCCAAGATATCCATAGGTAATGAGAATGTACCATTTTTGCCAACCTTGTTACCACTTAGCTTTCTGTAGAGACCTAATGCTTACAGTATATCTCATTTCCAGGCAAACGACTTCAGACAACGAGCTGGGGCCTTTATAAAGTTATTGTTCTCAAAGGTAATTAAAACTTATATCAGATCTCACCAAGGAGCTAGGAGATATTGAAAGCAAATGGAGGCAAAATAATAATATTAAAAGAACCTCTTGTCTCATCTTCAATTAGCCATGCTGTCTGCAGCAAGTTAACTGCATGGTTCATCACTGACGAATAACTACCATTAAAGTAATGGACTAAAACCTGTGAGACCGGGATCATTCATTGAGGGAATGTTTAGTCCCAGACCATTTGGCAGACAATGAGGAAGGAAAAGGAGCCATTCTCTCGCCTGTCTGGGTATCGACCTGCATATATGCTGAGTGCACTTGTCCCAATCTCATAAAGTTTTTCCTCATGAGATAGCACTGTAAATATTTTTAACTGGCTTTGCTCTTCTAAAGAATGAGGCATGACAATAAAAGCAGACCCTTCCAAGCAAGAGGGACATAAAAAGGGTTGTATCATTCTTTTGCCTTCTAGCTGATATTACAAAGTGCTTGGGGAAAATGGGGAAACTGAATGATCCAGAGACAAGATTCATATCCTGGTGAGACCTGTGTAAATTTGTATGAACTCCCTTGGAACCAGTAAACCCGATTCTGTTCCTATTTACACCACACTAAATCTAGAGTAAGTATCCTGAAGACAACAGGACAGACTGCTCTCAGTTAAACCAATGTACATCTGGAATAATCCTATGAACACAGTGAGCCAAATTCTAGGGCCTGTGACACCTTAAACACTAACACATTTATTAGGGTATAAGTCTTTTGTGTGCTACAGCTCACTTCTTCAGATGAATGGAGTGAAAGAAACAGATGGCATGGATATATACATACATACAGAGATAGGAATGTTACATCAGTACTAATGAGGCTAATTTAATCAGGGTGTAGGTGGTACACTTCCAACAGTGATAAGAAGGTGAGAATACCTAAAGGGGAAAATTCCTCATTTTAATTAATATAATTAATTTTAATAGGGAGCAGGTTTAAAACAAACAAAAGGACGTATTTCTTCAAACAACATGGTCAACTTTTGGAATTGCTTACCACAGGACATTGTGAAGACCAGGGTTTTAACAAGGTTCAAAAAAGAACTAGATAGCCATTGATGGACCTATCCTCCATGAATTTAAAAACCAGGATGGGTAGGAATGGTGTCCCTAGCCTCTATTTGTCAGAAGTGGGGAATGGGGGACAGACAAGGGGTTAGTTCATGATTACCTGTTCTGTTTGTGCACTCTGGAGCAACCTGGCATTGGCCACTGTCAGAAGACAAGATGCTGGGCTAGATGGATTTTTGGTCTGACCCAGTGTAGCCATTCTTATGTGCTTATATAATGAGAGAGCCATTCCCAGTTCTTGTTCAGACCCATTCTGATTTGCATATGAATTCTAGCTCTGTGGTTTCATGACACAGTCAGTCTGTTTTTAAAGTTTTTTTGCTCAAGTATGATAACTTTCAAGTCTGTAACTGTGTGTCCAGGGAGGTTAAAGTGCTCTCCTACTGGTTTTGTATGTTTACCATTGTTGATGTCTGATTTGTGTCCATTTATTCTTTTGTGTAGAGACAGTCCAGTTTGTTCAATATATATGGCAGTGGGGCACTGCTGGCACACATGATAGCATATATCACATTAGTAGATATGCAGGTGAATGAGCCCTCGAAGTTATGGCTGGTCCGAATAGGTCTTATAATGGTGTCATTAGGGTAGATATGTGGGCAGAGTTGGCAATGGGGTTTGTTGCAGTGATTGGTTCCTATGTTAGCATTTTTGTTGTGTGGTGTGTAATTGGTGGTGAGTATTTGTTTCAGTTTGGGAGGTTGTCTATAAGTGAAAATTCATTTGCCTCACCAGGTCTGTGAGAGTGAGGGATCATCATTTAGGATAGGTTGTAGATCCTCGATGTGTTGGAGAGGTTTTAGCTGAGATCTGTAGGTAATGGCCCATGGTGTTCTGTTGCTCTCTTTGTTGGGTCTGTCCAGTAGTGGGTGACTTCTGGGTACCCAGCTAGCTCTTTCAATCTTTTTCTTCACTTTACCAGGTGAGTATAGTAGTTTTACGAAGACTTGATAAAGATACTGTAGGTGTTTGTCTCTGTCTGAGGGATTGGAGCAAATGTGGTTGTATCTTAGGGCTTGGCTGTAGACAATGGATCATGTGGTGTGTTCTGGATGAAAGCTGAAGGCATGTAGGTAAGTACAGAAGCTGATAGGCTTCAGCTATAGGGTAGTATTTATGTGACCATCACTTATTTGCACTGTCGTGTCCAGGAAGTGGATCTCTTGTGTGAACTTGTCCAAGCTGAGATTGATGATGGGTGGAAATTGTTGAAATCCTACTGGAATTTTTCAAGGGTCCAGATGATGAAGATGCCATCAATGTAGTGCAAGTTGAGAAGGGGGCACTTGAGGATTCCACCAGGATTTCAACAATTTCCACCCCACCAATGCAAATAAGTGATCGCACCACAGTGCTGAGGTAGGCCAATGAGAGGTGAAAGGCTACAGCAGTGCTTTGATTTTATTATATACCACTCTCAGTTGAACCAGATCCTCTGCTGCTGTCAATCACTTAAGCTCCATCAAAGTCCATAGAGCTAGGCTGGCATGTACCCATTGAGGATATGGTCCATTCTGTTTGTCCAGAAGCCTGTTGATTTTCTGTCCTTTTATTTCAACAGAGTGCATGGACTCTAGTCTGTGGGTTTGAGTCACTACCCCACGCACCTGGGGGATGGGCGGGAGGGGGCTCATCTCAACGTAAGCAATATGCTCTTGACCTAAACTCATTTACCATAGGCTTATGGGGTTAGAAATGCTCCTTAATTAAATATCTGGTGCCAAACTGCAAAAGAAGAGTACAATGATGGGAGTCAATCAGTGATGATGGGAAATGCTGCTGTATAATTTTCATGAGGGTAAAATAATATACAATTTAGCTCAATTCAGTCTCTAAAGGGCATTATAAATGCATGGTGTTATAACAAATTTGTGGTTGTCTGGAAACTCATAGAACTTGTCATTATGATGTATACAGTGGCTATTCAGAAACTTGAGAAAGCAGCAGGGATAGAACCAATGGCTACGTCTAGACTGGCATGATTTTCCGGAAATGCTTTTAATGGAAAAGTTTTCCGTTAAAAGCATTTTTGGAAAAGTGCGTCTAGATTGGCACAGACGCTTAAAAGCGTCCGTGCCAATCTAGACGTGCTTTTCCACAAAAAAGCCCCGATCGCCATTTTTGCGATTGGGGCTTTTTTGCAGAAAACATATCTGTGCTGTCTACACTGGCCCTTTTGCGCAAAAGTTTTGCGCAAAAAGACTTTTGCCCGAACGGGAGCAGCATAGTATTTCGGCAAAAAGCACTGATTTCTTACAGTAGGAAGTCAGTGCTTTTGCAGAAATTCAAGTGGCCGGTGTAGACAGCTGGCAAGTTTTTCCGGAAAACTTTTCAAGCGGCTGATTTTCGGGAAAAACTGGCCAGTCTAGACACAGCCAAGATGTTCTAAAAGCAAAAGCACAAACTCCCTTCCACTTGAACCAAAGGAGAATCTCCATGAGCAGTTAGCAGTACAGGAGCAGTGGCACACAGTTGATCCATTCTGAATCTATCTAGACAAGGGCATTGGTGCATGTACATTCTAATCATTTCATTACAATAGCAGACTATAACTCAGCCTATATATAGCACACACTTTTAGCTCTCCTTATAGTTGTTCAAAGAGGCTGCCTTTGGTGCAGCTCCAGAAAAAAATACAATTTATTTAAGATGTTGGTCCTGCTCATGTGTCTCACTTATTATTCCATCAGGTGCTGAGCCCTGACACTTCCACTGAATGTTAAGATGCTTCTTATTGCTTCACCTGAACAGAAAGGCAATGACAAAACTTCTGCGAGAAGGAAACAGGATCAGTATGAAATGCAATGGGAGATAAAAGGGAAAGGAATGGTTAATATGTGATTCTAAGCAGATGCTTTCCTGTGCTCTGTACCTCAACTGAGACCTATTCTGCATCATCACAGATGTGCCTCTACTTCCCTATATCACCCTGAGCTGTTTTCCCTCAGGGCAGACCTCTAGCATTTCAAGAGCCCCTTCCTGGGTCAGCCTGGCTCTGTAGCCACACAGGGACTCACCTGTTTACTTTATCCCCCATGGAGCCAGAGCCATCCTTAGAATTCATGGGTCCTATGCAACCTCCCCCCACCATAACTTCTTCCCACCCCCAGCCCAGGGCCACTGAACTCTCCCCATCCCCGCCCTATGGCATGTTACCTAAGAGACTCCAGCAGGGCACGGGGAAGGGGATGCCTGGCTGCTTTGTGGCTTGCTGTGACTCAGAGGCACTCTAGTCTCCAGCAAGCAAAGAGCCCAGCTCAAGTGGCCTGCAGCCAGAAGGAACGGGCCGTGGTAGTAGCCAGGTAACCACCCCGCCCTACACCATTTGCATCCTTAGGTTGCCATAATTTGGGGTATCACTGAGACAGCAAGTAAGAGTGCATTCAGATACCTTACAGATATGCATAGGGATGGCCCTGCTTGGAGCAGTGAGTTTTCGAAGACCTAGGATGAACTGCTTCTCCCAGCTGTAGTCACTATTACATTAGCAGCAGGTCCAGCAGACGTGACTTCAACTTTGCATGGTGTAAAGAGATAGAAGTCTACACTGAAGGCTGCTGAGTTCAGTGCCTGGGATGAGAATATTAACATAGTAAGTAACTGAACTAATACCATTTGTGTTACTTTGGAGTACTTTGAAAAGGATATGATTGGAGTTTTCTTAGATAGCCTGCTTGCACTGTATGTATTAGCATTACTAGGAGGTCCTGGAACTTAACCAGAACAAGTCAGAGCCCCAAGAGCAGAGGCCTTTGAGGGAAATGACTTTGTGAGACTCTCCTATCTGACTGTGGGTTGAGCATCACTCTAGCTTGATGTTTCTTTTTCAATTGGCTGTGTGGAGTTGGCAGGCTATTTTAATGAGAGGGGTCATGCTGCTCTCTGACGACTTGGAAGTTTCAGTGCAAAAGCCTCGATTCACCTGACAACTTCCTGGCTTTGTTTGAAGGGCTAGAGACCACCAGGGAATGTATGGAGCAAGAGCTGCAGCATCTTTAACACACTGAGAGAGATGCAGCTGTACAACATGTCCTTTCCCTTAATTCTCACTGGCCTGCAAAATGCCTCTAATGACAAATGTCACCCATGAAGCCAAGAATCCAACCTCATCCCTCTGCCAGTGGCACCTCAAACACACACTGGGATCTCTACTTTGCATACCCAGAGATCATTGCCCCACACTTCCCAGAATCCCCTCCACGTTTATGCCAGGGTCACCATCACCACACACCTACTCTGGGATCCTTTGTTTATACCAAGGTTACCTCACTAACCCTGCGATCCCATTGCTTTACACCATCCAGAATTCTCCTCCACCCATCCATCTGCTGGGTTACTCCCCTATCCCATGCACACCAGGATCACATGCTCCAGAATCACCACCCCACACATACAGGGATCCCCAGCCCCTTTACCAGGATTCAAACCCCATTGCACATGCACCCCCTTTTTCAGGGGTCAGGACATTATGTATCCAAGTGATTCCACTCACCCATCTCCCAGGCACACCACCCTCCACAGCCCAGAGACTATCATCAATCTTCTCCACATAACTCAGTTTCCCCATTCCTGCCCTTCGCTTACCCATCCAAACTCTTGCTTTCCTACACAGCTCGTACCCACAATGACAGATCCCCTTTCTCCACAGTTCATTCACCCTCCGATCCCAGAATACCTTCCTCCTTGTGCACTGCTGCACACAACACAGTATCCCTTTCCTTGTGGGTCTCCTTCCTCCCCCAGCTTTTCCCATCCCACAAATCCCTCATTCACATGGCTTAGGCAGATCAATCACTCAGGCTACGTCCACACTACAAAAATAAATCAGAAAACGAAATGCAATTTGCAGTATGCAAATTGCATCTCTTTTTCTGTTTTACTTTTGGCTTTTTCTGATAAATTTTGGCTTTTCTAAAATTTGGCCCATCTACATGGGGCCAAATTTCAGAAAAAAAAAAACCTTTTTCAGAACATCCCTTTTTCTTCATAAAACAAGGT
Organism: Pelodiscus sinensis; assembly: GCF_049634645.1. Classification (NCBI taxonomy): domain Eukaryota; kingdom Metazoa; phylum Chordata; order Testudines; family Trionychidae; genus Pelodiscus; species Pelodiscus sinensis. The sequence continues at coordinate 162,018,445 of NC_134713.1, read as the reverse complement.
TTACAGGGATGCCGAAAAAACATGTCTACTTTTCCAACTTTTTTTCAAAAAAGAGGATGCATTCCTTGGATGTAGCCTCTGTCTCACTCCTCTAAAGAAAGAGGGCTGGAGAGGAAGAGGGACATGTTACTCCTGATATCAGAACCACAAATTTCCAAGAGCTGACACTCTGAACAGCTTCCATCTGCTTCATTACAGAGCTGAGGTACAAGTCAGGCTATTTATTAGGTACTAAAATTTAAATGGAAGAGTTTTTGAAGAGCAAAGCTTCCTAGTTTCCCAATATTGTGTAAAAGTGCCTAGATGCCACAAGTCCCATGCACAGATTTAACATTTGTCTGTGGTTTTGTTTCATAATTTGCTTACAATGTTGCTCTCTTTAAAATGCAACATTTTATTTTGTTTGATTGGAAGGAGGGGAAGTCTTGCCCAGAACCCTCTAACTTATTGCAGATTAGTCTGTGATTCAAATGGGATACTATGTTCTGGCCTGCTGATAGGGGCAACTGTCCCAGGGCCCAGCAATCGAAAGGGCCAAGGTTTCCTGGCCACCGCAGCCACTACTCCAGAAGCTGGTGCCCCCAGCTCTCTAAATCACCAGCAGAGCCTCAGGTAGTACACTCCAGGCAGCACTGAAGAGCTGGCAGGGGGAGGCTAGCCCCCAGCTCTGCCTCTTCTACCTGAAGTTCCACCCCTTCCGGGAGTGAGGAGCTGGGTACCCCTCCCCCACCTTACCCAGGGGTTCTGCAATTGTCAGCCCCCCAACTGTGGGTATGTCTACACTACGACTGGAGATGTATTTTCCAGTTTGGGTAGATGCACATTTGAACAAACTAGCACATGCAGCAGCTGGCCACCTCTGTACCTATGTCTTGGACAGTATTGTATTCAGACAGCTAGCCCATGCTGCCACACCCACTGCAAGTACTTCTACACTTTCAGCACAACTGTACTTGATATCAAGTATGATAGATAGAGCCGGTAGCACCACCTGTTATTAAGGTTGCCCAACACTTCTCATTATAAGTCCCTTTATTCAGTTCATATAAATTTGCCAAACTTTAACTATTTGAGCTAAAATTTTCCCTGTTGGGTGTCTGCTTGAGGCTGCCTATATTTATGTATTTTTTCCTGAAATGGAAATAACAACCATTTAAAATTGCATTTGGGGGGGGGGTTGTAAAAAAAAAACTCCTGATAATTTTGCAGATTTTGGTTACCAAATTTTTTTAATCATTTTTCAGTTAACACCCCTCTCTCCCAAAACATTACAATTAAAATTAAATCAAATGGCTTTTTCCCCCCACGAGAAAAACACATTTCCTGACCAGCTTTAGCATGTGTCCCATCTGCCTTTAGTGGCTGATCCACATAGGGGCTAATCACTTACTTCTTTTTGCTCAAGTAGCCTAGTGGTCTAGATCTAAAGGTCCCAACTCTGCTGATCACCCATACGGGTGTCAATATAATGCATTATATTGTTGCAATACATAACATGATGAAATTTCTGATTTTTTGTATTTGCTTTTTTTAATGTTAGGAGGAAAATATGGGAGTGGCAGAAACCCTGACGGTGCCTTTAACAATCTGTTTTATATCATTCTTTTATATTTATGCATAGTTGTTAAGATGCCTTTAATTCATAGTTCCACATCTTTGCATGCTTGGATTTCTTTCCAATTTAATTTTTGCTCTGAATTTCCTAACTTTGCAATTCTTCTTTCAAGGGAATCTACAACATCCCTATAATGTTATAGACCTGTAAATTACTGGTATGTACTCTTAACCTTAACGTCATCTTTATGTTGTTAGGTTTTGTTTTTGCATTTGTTTTGGTCAGATAAAATATATCAAATGTCTGATTTTGAATTTGACAGCATGAGAGGAAGAGATATAAAAAGAGCATCTGGAAAGGTAAATTGCTTTTTGAGATGAATGTTTATCTATTTTTTTAAGTGTGTTCCTGTGTGAAATGCCTCTGAATGAACCTTCTGCTGTTTCTTATGTAGAATATGTAATATCCACAGGATGTGATCAAAGACTGAGATTGAATATTGGATATGAATTGGCATTGGGTTGTTGAGCACACTGGAAGTTTATGAAAAAAAATCTCAGGGCCAGTGATACTTTTGTGATGATGGGCAAGTGATGACATGTTTCAACTGTTTACATAGTTTTTAGCTTCCATAGGATATTCCAGAGTGCCTAACTGACTGTTCTGGTCAGCACTTCTGATATCTAAACAGACATCTGCTCCTCCCCCTAAATGTCCCCTGGAGCTTTAAACTCCCCTTTCTGTTTTTTGAATGAGTGTTTACTTGTCATTTGGTCAGGTGACAATGGCTGCTCCATAGTGTAAACCATCCCCTGCCTGGAGCAATGCTGAGGTACTGAAGCTAATTAGCATTTGGGGAGAAACCTGCAACTATCTCCCCAATACCAACAAAATGTATCCTCAAAATGAGAGAGCTGCCCTCAGGGTGCTGCAAGTGCTACAAATGTGAACATAGTCAGACACCTGTAGAAGTAAGTGAAAACACGAACCAGAGCTTTTTTTTTACTGGATCCCTATCACGAGTGAAACTGACAAGTGCAAAAACGCTTAAGTGTAGACATAGCCTGAATGTTACCTGTGGCAGAATTTAGCCAACCACACAATGATGGTACGAGATGCCAGTTTTTGGAAGAGAAATATAATTCCCCCCACCCTCCTGTGAGCTTTTAAAGTTCCAATGGCATTTTTCCAAAAACCAGAGGAATTAGGTGCTGGGCAAAGACTCTGGGGTTATCAAAGGTAGTTCAGATCTCTCTGCATAAAATACAACTTACAAGTTCAGTTGGATATAGTATTCTCCTTCTCTTCCTGAATTGCCACCCAGTGTTCTGGATGCTGTAAAACAGCAGTCATATTTTACTTTAAATGTAATTTGTATTGCAAAACCTGGTGAGGCCAAAGCAATCAAAGGACAAAAGCAACAGTGCAGTTTGGGTGGGAAAAAAAAAGAAACCTTCTCCTTCTATAGGGTTTATGTTCCCTGTCTGCATTCTGGTAGCACAGATTCTGTATTAGTAACACAAGCCCCTGTCATTCAAAAGTCATGAGTGAAGCCTAAAAAATGATATATTCTAGGTCCCTTGTGTTTTTCTCCTGGTTTTTAAGCTTTTAGGGTGTAGTCAGGGTCATATTCCCAGCTCTTCTCTGCAACCAAGAGGCTAGCAATTTAATATTTTTTAATGAAAGGTGAGAGTCTCACAAAATCATATGACTCCAGTAGCTAGGCCTTTAAGAAATGCATCAAATATCAGGAGTAGATAATACCACTGATTCAAGTGCTGAGCACCCCAACATCCCCTCTCAGGAGTATCTTTTTCCTTAAGCTTTTCCCCTACTTCTGAAAAGCCAATTTCTCAGGAAGTATCACAGTCTAAAACAAATTCCTCCTCCCACAGATTTATTTTTGACTGACTTGGGGGATGGGGGCAGGGAGGAAGGAAGGGAAGGGATTCAGGGAAAGACCCTTAAATAGGCTGCACTGGCTTCTCATTTTTTGGAATACTCTTAATCTTTCTGGAATACTTCACGATTTTATAAACTGAAAAAGCTACTTAAATACCCACCCCTTTCCCAGCATGCCTTGTTGGGTTCTACACTACAACTACAGCTGCCCTGGAACTACATTTCCCAGAAGCTCCTTTCATACTGAGGTGGAGATGTGATCTCACCTACCCTTCAAACTGGGAATTTTAGTCTCAGGCCTTGAACAAAGGCAGAAACCTCAGAATTCTTCTCAAACTACTCACTAACTTCCCAAAACCAGAGTGCTGGAGTGCACCAAACCCCTAGGATACCAGAAGCATGTCAGGTCTACCATGATTCAGAAATAGAGAGGTAGCTGTGTTAGTTTGATCTTGGTAAAACTCAGAAAAGCGCTGTAGGCACTTTAGTAGCTAGGCCTTGAAGGGTCCAGCTTTGGTGGCTCCCAGTAACCACTCAGACACACAGCTAGAAGAAAGGGTAATTTTATTGGGGTTCGCAGGAAGAGAAAGTTTGCAGCTACCCCCTGGCTACGTCTACACGGCATGTTCTCACACAAAAACTCTTTTGCAGAAAAGTTCTTCTGCAAAAACTCTTCCAGAAGAGAGCGTCTACAATGGCATGTGCTTTTGCGCAAGAGCATCCATGCCAGTGTAGATGCTCTCTTGCACAAGAAAGCTCTAATGGCCATTTTAACCATAGGGCTTTCTTGTGCAAGAAATTCATGTTGCCTGTCTACACTGGCCTCTTGTGCAAGAACAGTTGCACAAGAGGGCTTATTCCTGAGCGGGAGCATCATAGTTCTTGGGCAAGAAGCACTGATTTTATACAGTTGAACGTCAGTTTACTTGCGCAAGAACATGCAGCCAGTGTAGACAGGCAGCAAGTTTTTGCACAAGAGTGGCTGCTTTGGCGCAAGATTGCGCCAGTGTAGACACAGCCCTTAGGTACAGAGGCTTAAACAGGTACCACTCAAAGGGAGCAATAACGGTTCCAATTTGGGACAGCTCAGCCAAGACTCAGGGTTCTTCAGGCCTAATACCAGAGATGCCCTTCTCCAGTCTCTTTTCAAGCAAACAGAAGCTTACATATTTCCAGACTCAGTGCCTCTCGCTGAGTCCCCTCTGCTCTGGCCCAGTTGCTGCTGCTCCCCCCATAAGCTCCATGAAGACCTGCACTCAGCTATAACGGGTGGGTAGCTTTGATAACTGTATGCTGTGCATACAGTTTCTATAGCTTCCCCTCTGCATCCAGCTTCTCAGCAGCTCCTGGCTTGTCATGAATTTGCTGTTTCATAAAAGCCTGGCTACTTACTGGCTCAGGGCTCTCTCCCTTCCAGAAGGAAAGAAGGGCTGTGCAGTGAGGAGGAAGTTGATAAACTGTCATGCCCTCCATTGCAGGCTCATCAACCTGTTTCTTCTACCTGAATACATCTAATCTCTGACTCTCCACAAGGAATAAAACCAGGGATGTCCTTAGGATTTATTTAAAAAACAACAAATGGTAGCACTTTAAAGACTAACAAAACGTAGCTGGTATCATGAGCTTTTGTGGGCACAGATGTGAAGATTCTGAAGAAGTGGGCTGTGCCCACGAAAGCTCATGATACCATCAACCTGTTTTGTTAGTCTATGATGTGCTATCAGACTATTCGTTGGTTTAAGTTTTTCCTGTTACAGACTAACTTGCTTACCCCTCTGAAACTTAGGATTTATGGGGGTCCACACTATACTATTAAACTGGTACCCCTATGCCCAACAGCAGCCCTGGGAAGGAGGAGATGGTTTTTAGAGATAAGATTTTATAATCTTCAGCAACACACTGATTTAATATTTTAAAGCAAATTTTAAACTAAGGTCCTGTAAACTGACACAGTAAATTCAGAGCTTGCTAGTATATGCCCAGGGTTGGCATATGCCTGTTAAATGGTTTCATTACTACTTGAACTGGTTTCATTACTACTTGAACAGCTCTTTCACAGGTTTGATGTTCTGCTAATAGGTCTCACAGGCTTTTTCACTTTTAAGTTAACTAGATCCTTTCCAGAGAAAGTAGAGCCACAGAACAGGGATAAGAAGAGATGTGTAGGGTGGACATTAAAACTCAGTGGTGCCCCACATTTTTGGGTGCCCTATACAGCTGCATATTTTATGTATGGGTAAGGATGACCCTGAATAAAACCTTAGAATAGCATGGTGATGGATCTGGCAGCTTCCCTTGACCCCCTTAAATGGAAAGTTTGTTCCACTTCAGGACCCAGACACCTTCCCATTTTAGATATTGTGAGGAGGAAGCAGGCCTTAATAAGGCTCATCTCTTTTTGAGACACAACTCTGGATGATTCAATTAAAGATGTGTTTCAGGAAGTTTCAAGTCAGCCGAGTTAACACAGCTCCTGATGCTCAGCCTGGACTGGAAAGAAGATGGCTTCTGCCATGAAAGGGTTTGACTTGGTTTTGTTTAGTAACAAGCAAGAGGCATCAATGCCCTTTGAAGCTCTGGCTAATTTTGACAGTAGCTGTTAACTTACAAAGACACCCATAGTGACAAAAAGAGCTAAGGGTCAAATATTAGAACCATCTCAAACACCTTTAATTAGTCAGACTGTGGCTCAGCTTCATGAAAGTTTCCTTTTAAGCCCGGCTCATAGAAACCCTCCATCATTCAGTGTTCTCATTCACAAGTGTGGTTGCATGGCCTAGTGAATAATTTAGGTGGAATGAGCTGTGAAACTTCCATTCCTAAGCTAGCTTACCAAAACTTCTTCTTGATTTGCTATTGCAACTCCCTGAAACCTGAATGGCAGAAACTGTTGCTGGTGACTCATTGTCTGACCTAGTATTTCTGAAATATATTAAAAACAGTTACTAACTGGCACATTTTTCTCTTCAGAAAGCATTCCTTTTAACTGTTTCTTATGCAGAGCAGGCACTGGGCTATTTATGGAGTGGAATCACATACAGAGTTTGTGCTGATATTCTTAATCACTTAGGTTAGTGGATCTGAGCACATGAAAATGCAGACTGACTGTCAGAAAAAATTTCTTAGCAGTGAGTCATTTCTCAAGGAATCAGTGGAAAGGGAGAAACTCCATTGCTTGAGCCATCTAAAACAAGACTGATCAAAGCACTGGATGATAGGGAACAATCCTGCATTTGGACTAAATATCCTAAGAAGAGGGTTCTTTTCTTCTCTGTTTCTAATTCCTTTGCCATTGAACCAGAATTATGTTCTTTCAGGGTGAGACTTACCCCTTTGCAGATGGCTCCCTATAAGTTTAAGTGGGGCTTTAGTATTGCCCATGCCTGGTGTGAGCTCTGTGTCCAGAGCTGAATTTCAGCCCTAGTGGAATAGTTAAAATCTTTAGCAGAAGATTGGATGGCTGTAGGGGTGGGACAACAAGCTCCTTCAGTCTCTAAATCATTGACCTAGTTGAGACCAGGTTGGTGAAGATTAAAGGAGCCAAATTATCTGCTGCTGTAAATAAACATAGCCCTCTGGCTTCAGTACATCAGTTCATACCAGTAGGGATCTGGCCCAAGAAGATTTGATGGCTATTCTAGGGTTTATATGAAGGGAGTCAATGGTCTTGGTCCATTGCCTGGTGAACAAATAAATGTCCATGTCAAAGTCACATCCACAAGCAGTACCCTTGTTGTCAGACAGCTTCTGCTTAGAAATGCCTTACAGAATGAGCAGACATAGAGAGAAAGCTTTTTGTGCACCCCCTTTAGGTCATTCCTGAGGTACATTGGCAGGGCAGTGCTGAGGAAGTTTTCAATATCACTGACTGCCCTTTCTGGGTAGAGAACTTGATTCTCCTGCCCTGTCCACCCAGCTCCTTTCACAACTAGTCCCACCTTAATGCATTTTAAAAGACATGAATTCATGGAGGGGTTGAGTATTTCTAGTGCGCAAGGGCAAAAGGAAGTTAATCTCTCCTCTGCAACTTTAATTCCAATAAAGCTGATATGTCTCAGGACACAATTCCCTAAAACATTCTGGCTGTTTTACACAACTCTGGTAACTCAAAGCAGCCAAAACCCAAGGTAAAACAGCATTGCTGCTGCTTTTTGTTCCTGGGGTGGCATTGTAGCCAAAATGTAATATTTTAGGCTGTATCTAGACTACAGGTTTCTTTCAGAAGAAGCTTTTTTTGAAACAGATCTGTATACACAAACTCTGTATACTCAAATGGGAGCTTACATGTGTAAAATGGGGGCTTTTGCCATTCGACTCTGGGTTCGGTCCTGCAAGCCAAGCCTCAGAGGAGCCTCACATCGCGATTGATAAACCCCCACTTCAATCTTACTTGGCCAATAAGATTGACTTGAGCCACAACAGACTGGTAACTATAAATAATCTGCAAGGTGTGTGTTTGTGTGTGTGTGTGAATGCATATTTCCATATTGTATTTTTAATAAACACGGCATATTGCCTTTTCCCCTGAAAAAGATCCTATGTTATAAGCATAACAGTATGAAGGTGCTATGATAATACAGGTGAATCTGGCCTTCAGTTTCTCTCTATATACCCCCTCAAAAAAACCCAAAATAAACCCCACAAAACAAAACAAAACAAAACAAAACAAAACAAAACAAAACAAAACAAAACCAACAACCTAGGGAGAATAGCTAGAAAACCTGGAATTCATTGCCATTCAAGTTATCACTATCAAATTGAAATTTTAATACAGAAAATATAGCCAACCGGTGTCACTCTTCAGTGAGTGCCATTTACTACCCCAGACACTTGCCACCCCATGGTAATTGTATAGGAAGACATGCTGATTCTTGCAAAGATCTGGGGCAGTAGATGTTGATCTTCAAAGGCTGCTATTATTGCAAGTCACTGGCATCCCTGGAAACCTCTATCCCTTTCTTCCCTTTTGACACTTTTCCTAGTGAAGAGTATGGCAGCACCCTGGAGAGTAGGGAGGATCAGAATTCCTTTTCCTCCATAACAGGTTCCTGCTTCTCCTGGGGGATTCCCCAGCATTCCCTGACCAGCCAGGCAATATAATCCATACAGAGTGTCCTGGGTCAGCCTCGGGACCTCTTCCCATTAGGAAGCTCCCTTTAAAGTTCCAAGAGAAGCCTTCCTTATGTGCCTGAATCACCTCAGCCCATACCTCTCACTTGGAAGAGCAGCAGCTCTACTCCAAGGCTGTCCTGAATAGCTGAGAGGAGTAGAAACTGAGGAGTATGATTCCCCTGTGTTTGGAATACACTCTCAGCCCAGGCCATATGGTACTAGCCTGTTTTCTGCAATGGTTCCTGCTAAAGTTATCACAGACTTGTGTGGGAGAGTGCCCTACTGCAGAGGAAGAAATAAGGCTGCTATCCTTAGAAACCTTTGGGAGAGGCCTGCAGTGTATCTACATGGAAGTTTCAAGTGACATACCTATATTGTTCCTCACAGTTCCCCCCTGTTTACCTCTGGAGTGGAATGAAAAAGTAGATAGCAACTCTACCACTCTTGATTGTGACAAGTAAATGAATGAAAAAGTCAAAAGTTTTGTTCTGCTAAATTAGGGGCACCATACCAGTAATAGGAAATAGTGATAGAGATGCAGCCGTGTTAGTCTGGTCTAGTTGAAACAAAAGACAGAACTATGTAGCACTTTAAAGACTAACAAGATGGTTTATTAGGTGATGAGCTTTCGTGGGCCAGACCCACTTCCTCAGATCAATATGTGGAAGAAAATAGGCACAACCATATATACCAAAGTGATACAATCAAAAAAATGAACACATGTGAAATTGACAAATCACATTTTAGAACAGAGTGGGGGAGAGGGGGGAAAGTTAGTGTCTGTGAGGTAATGACAAAGGGGTGATAATAGGGGAAGTTTCTGTGAGGTAATGACATTAGGGGTGATAATTGGGGAAGCTATCTTTGTAATGGGTGAGATAATTAGAGTATTTGTTTAGACCCATACATAAACTGTCAAATTTAAGCATGAATGACAATTCTGAAGCTTCTCATTGAAGTCTGGAGTTAAAGTCTCTTTGAAGCAATATGCATATTTTAAGGTCATTGAGGGAATGGTCAGTCTGGCTGAACTGGCAAGCAACAGCTTTCTGTGAGAGAGTCTTATGTCTGTTTTGTGCGCATTGATTCTTTGGCGAAGTGTCTGAGAAGTTTGTCCAATGTACATAGCAGACAGACACTTTAGGCACATGATGGCATAGATTATATTTCTGGATGAACAGGTATATGTGTTCTTGATCTTGTAATAGGCATGGTTAGGTCCAATAATGGTGTCAGCAGAGTAAATATGTGGACAAAGCTGGCACTGGGGTTTGTTGCAAAGGAAAATTCCAGGGTTGGTATTCGTGTGGTATGTCCTGTGGTTGTAGGTAAGAATCATCCTGAGGTTAGGTGATTGTCTATAGGAGACTATGGGTCTGTCTCCCAGAGCCTCTCGGAGTATAGTATCCTGTTCCAGTATCCTGTTCCTGGCACACACTTCCTGGTTTGAATCGGCTGTGATTCAAACTAATGCACCAGTGAGATCATGCTAATGAAGCATGGGATATTTAAATCACTGTTTCATTAGCAATTTCAAATGCCTGCATTTGCATCCCTAGTTCGAACTAGCATACAAATGTAGACATACCCTGACAGATTTACTAGAGCCGTGGTCACCAACAGGTCGATCGCGATCGACTGGTTGATCGTGAGGCCTCGACCAGTCGATCACAAGGCATCCTGTCTGCCCCGCCCCCATTTCCCTCCCAACCCCGAGAAGCCCCACTACCTATCTCAAGTGAAAATGGAGGTAGTGTAGGCTTCCCGGGGATGGACAGAAGTCCCGCAGCTTAGCACCACTTCCGGCAATTCCGGAAGTAGCGCTAGCTGCTCTGCCGGGTGTACTGCAGGAGGGAGCATCGGCTCCCTGCACCACACAGGAGGGGTGAGTCAGCCCCGGGGCAGGCGCACATGTGGAGGTGTCGGCCCCAGGGCAGGCGCACGCGGGGTTTCCCTGCACCAGGGGGGTCGGCCCCGGGGCAGGCGCAGGGGGTTTCCCTGAGCGGGGTCGGCCCTGGGGCAGGCGTGTGCATGCACGAGGAGCTTCCCTGGGTGGGGGGGTTGGCCCCAGGGCAGGCGTGCGCGCGTGGGGCTTCCCTGCACTGCAGGGGGGGTCGGCCCCATGGCAGGCACGTGCTAGTTTCCCTCTGGGGGGGTATCCTGGGAGGAGGCAGATGCAGGGGACTCTCTGCCTCCACTGGCACCCCACTCCCCAGCCACAGAACTCTGTCCCCACTCCCCTGTCCCCACTCCCCGAACTCTGTCCCCTGTCCCCAGCTACAGAACTCTGTCCCCACTCCCCTCCCCTTCCCTCCCCATTCCCCGAATACTGTCCCCACTCCCCTGTCCTCACTCCCCAAACTCTGTCCCCTCTCCCCAGCCACAGAATTCTGTCCCTATTCCTATCTCCACTGGCACCCTGTCCCCTGCTGCAGAACCCTGTCCTCTGCCCTCCCAGCACCCTGTTCCCTCTTCCCTGCCCCCCGCCGCAGAACTCTGACCCCACAAAATGTATAATTAGAAATGCTTCATTTTAGATTTAAATAGCATGAATAAAAAACAGACCATTTATTTCATAACTATAAACACGTGATTTTAATTTTATATATCGCATAATTTAAAAATAAACTGTTTATCAGAGTGTGTAAGTAAGGGCTGGGGATAGCAAGTGATGGACAGGAGGAGAATAGAGAGGGCGGGGCTTCAAGGAAGGGGCGGTAGATCTTCTCCTGTTCAGAGATTTAAAAACTGATCTTGGGTGTAAAAAGGTTGGAGACCACTGTACTAGAGCATAAGCTGTCTGTCTGCATAATCCTTAATAAATCTGTTAGTCTCTAAGGTGTCACAGGACTCCTCATTATCTTTGAAGCATAGGTGATGCCACAGATTGTCATGGCCAAATTCTGTTTTCACTTGTATCACATAAGGCCGAAGTACTTCCACTGATGGCAATGGCCTTACTTTCAATTTACTCCAGCATAAGAAAGAGCAGGCAACGGCCTCTTATCTAAAGTTCTGCGCATGCCTATGGTATTACAGAAACAATTGCAATTAGAGAAGTTGCACAGTATCTCTTCAGTAGAGGACAGAGAGGTACTTAGAAGAGCAAGTACAATCAAATGACTTTTCAATCCATTTATGAGAACCCCTGGCATTTGCTTTCCAAGGCAAGTGGAACGTTAATTTACAACCCAGACAGCATTCTAACACCTAAAAATGTTAAAATCGGAATCCAGTCAGACTCCTCAGCTGTTCAGGCCCCAATTGTTTTCCTTCTGCAAGTTACATGCACTCATGTCTTTGGCAGACAAAGGGCAGTTTCTTCAGTCTTTCCCCTGCAGTCGATTTGTCAGTAATGCACTCCAAGCAGAGCTCAAGCAGAGATTTAAGATGGATGAGGATTAGCATGATGAAAAATAAGTTGCCATTAGTTGTGCTGCAAACGAAGCTCGTCATTATGCTTTTGTACTTGGCTGCATTCCTGATGTGATTAAATCCAAATCAGAGCTGCCATCTCTATTTCCCAGTGACACCAATGGGTTCTGATAAGCGTACCCTTTGAAAAGTCAACATCTACCAGCCCCAGGTGCTTGCAGTAACCAGTATGTCTTCCAGGGCATGTCTACACTAGGAAATTGTCTCAAAATAACTAAAATTGATATAACTCTAGATTTTTCAAAATTGAAATCACATGTCCCCAATACAGGGAAGTCTTGAAATTAGTCCAAGGCAGGCTCTGTTAATGTGGACATGCTACCTTGATTTAGAGCCCCAGGAAGCACTGGGGAGTGATTAGTTAGAATTACTCTGCAGAGTAGTTATTTCAAAAAAGCAGCATCGGAGCATCCACATTAACACTATTTTGAAATAACTATTTCTAAAGTAGCGTTATTCCCCCTAGGAAAACAGTACAGAGTTCAAAATAAGTGGCCCATTATTTCAAAATAACAGGCTTGGTAGCGTGGATGCTGTGCCGGGGTTAGTGATAAACAGAAAGGGGTGTGTGTGTGTGAGAGAGAGAGAGGGAGGGTGGGGGGAGATTTAGCCACTAAATCCTGACAGCAAAGCTGTCCCAACCAAAGGACGGTTCAGGGCAGCCACCCCACTCATGCCTTGGCGGTTACCCCAACCATCCGCCAAGGGCCTGGTATGGTGCAACTGCAGGGGTTGCCCACCCCAATCATCAAGTGGTCAGCAGGAGCTAGAATGGCCCAGCAGCCTGCTCTACTCTGCCTCACTGCCCTCTCCCAGCCCTCTGTGCTCAGCTTCTCCATGGCAGCAGTAGCAGAATGCCCCAACCCCAGGGAGCAGCCGCTATGGAGAAGCAGAGTGCAGCAGGCCAGGTGGGGTGGGGTAGGGTGGAGCAGGCCGCCTGGCCACTCCAGCTTCCACCACCCATGTGGTGAGTGCTGGGGGCAACCCCGGCTGTCACCATGCCAGGCCCCCATAATCCTCCAAGCCACATTGCTTGTGGAAGGGGACAAAGGGATTGAAGGTGCAGGGGCAGAGCCGGGGGAAGAGCAGGGCCTGTGGTGGAGTGGGGGTTGTCCTAGGCCCTGCACACCCCTTGGGATGGCTCTGTCTGAAAGCTACAATTAAGTGCTCCCTAGAAACTACCGGGTAGCTAGCAGCCTCCTGGGATAACACTATAGTAGTCAGTGGAATTACAGTGTGTATGTAAGAGGGGCCAAATTCCCCACTCACACAATGTTATTGCTGCCCCACTATAAGGGATGTCTTTTTCTATGGCTAACAAGGCCCTCCTGCCAGTAGAGTAGTCACATAAAGGAAGGATTGTATAGTGCACATGCCCTATGCAGAGCTGAGCTCCATTATATTAGCATGGGCAAAAAGAAGCTGAGGGAGATGTGGGGCCAGAAAATCTGCAACCTACGGAGGCCAGGAGTGAAAGTCACTAAAAATTTCTTACAGGTACTATCCTATTACAACCCAGATCCCTGCCAGCTCTTGCCAAAGCTGCACATAGGGTTGCCAGGTGTCCGGTATTGACCCAGACAGTCCGGTATTTTCACCTCCTGCCTGGTAAAAATAATCAGAAAATACCGCACACCTAAAATGTCCGGTATTTTCTGATATTTTTCCCTGCCAGGAGGCAAAAATACCAGACGCCTGGCAACTCTACACACACTCAGCAACTGAAGCCAGCCTCTGCCCCACCCTCCGCTTACCTACTTCCGCAGGGAAGCTGTCTTGTAGCATGGAGGAATATAGCAAGATGGCCACCAGCCAAAAAAAAAAAAAAAAAGCCCCAAAGGGGCCATGCTGGTTTTTTGTATTTTTAATTTTTTTTTGCTCAACAACTTTGGTCTTCCCCTTTCTTTTTCTCAACAGTGTTTGTTTTTTGTGGGGCTGGGTTTGATATTTTTGGTTAAACTATCTGGCAACCCTAGCTGCACACCAGGACAAAGCCGCTTACTTTCACCTGTGGATTAGGCCCGTGGCTACTGCAATCTCAGTGGGTATGTCTGCACTGTAATTAGACACACAGCTAGCCTCTGCTTGCTAACTGGTGTTCATGGGGCTTGCGCTAAAGGGTTTAATTGCCACAGAGACATGCAGCCTCAGACCTTTCCATCTCCCGGGGTCCTAGAGCCGGGACTTCAGCCCGAGCCTAAATATCTATACAGCCATTAAACAGCCCTTTAGCCGGAGCCCCACAAGCCTGAGTCAGCAGGCACCAGTCAGCAGTAGGTTTTTAATTACAGTGTAGCCATACCCAGGAGAGCAATACTGTGGTTGGGAGAGGATTCTTTCCCATTCCCCATCTCCTCCTGGGCTGAGATTTCCTCCCACCTCCACCCCAGAGAGCAAAGCTGGGAGGTGCCAAGGCTCTCTGGCACTTTGGAGAGGAAGAGCTACAGCCTGTAGTTTCTTACTGCCGGTGTGGGAACAGAGACAACATGCATTCTCCACCCTTAGAGCAGAATGACTTAAACAAGCCTGCTGTAATCAGCCTGAGCCATTTACAGTTCCCCCACAGTTATTTTGTCACCTTTGGGAAGCATTGCAAGCAGGGCTGATGCAGCATAGTGCAAAAGTATTTACTTAAATGAATTACCAGGCTGCAAGCCAGCAGGAATATTTCTTACCTTCTGCGGCCCCACCCCCAAATGCAATTGGAATGAATGAATATCAAATACACAAGCATGTTTTACTTCCTTCCCAGGGCTTTCACATGGAGCTTGGTTAAATGAGCTCTTGACTTAGGGGTCAGACTGACATCCACGCAGACAAGTGTAGGAGGAGAAAAAAGAACAAAAAACTCAGCAGCTATCACTAGCACAAAATTAGCAACATATATAAAAAACTACCGCAGGAAACCAAATGATCTTAATTTAGATATTTTTAATATTCACTGTGCTATTTTACGTGAGTGCATTTACTGAAGAGATTGCATGAAGGGTGAATACATTTCAATAGGAGTCAATCTCTCATTTATGGTTCATTGCCACACTTTGCAGACTTGGCACCTCAGTTCAGATCAAGAAGACTCCAAGGACTGCAAAGACGTATACAACTGAGTAACTTCACTCACATTGGCAGTCCCATTCTAGCCATCAGGGCTACTCAGAGGAGTTCATTTATGCATTTGTGTCAAGCTCTGCAAGAGTAGGCCTCAGTGGCATGCAGACTAAAAATAACCTGCCTAGATTCTCTCTCTGTTTGCCTTGAGCACTGCTTAATCATAAATAGGGAAAAGTGAGGTTTTATGAATAGTTTAATAATCCAAGATCTTGTTGTTACATAGGTGAAGAAATTTGTAATTTCAATTGATTGTATGATTCCATAGCTTACCGTGTCTCTTAAAACATGTTGCGTTGGATATATAGCTGGAATATATTAATAAATTATTTAGTCTAGTGAAAATCTTTCTGGACTATCCTCTCACTCTTCATATGATAATATAATTTAAGAGTACTGCCAAGCTGTTGTGGAGCATTTTTCATCAGTAGATCTGAGAGCACTTTACAAAAGGGATAAGTATCATTATCCTGATTTTATAGCAGAGAAACTGAGGCATGCAGAACTAACTTGGCTTACCCACATTCATTCAGCAGGCAGATTCAGGAATATAAAGTGGTTCTCCTGAGTTCCAGCCCTGAGCTGTATCCAGTAGGTCACACTGTACAATATAATAACGAGTTTTCAGTGTTGTTCTACCTGTGTTGGTCCCAGGATACTCAAGAGACATGCTGGAAGACGTAGCATATTTTATTGGACCAACTTCTGTTGGTGTGAGAGAGACAAGCCTTCAAGCACACAAGCCATTCTTCAGTTCACCTTACCCCTCTTGTCGATATAACAGAGTAATTAATTAATTGGCAGAGCTGAGTGTGTCACCTATGGCTGTTGTTGAACACTTCATTATAAGACCCTACTTGCAGCTACTTACTTGCAAAATTTTTTACTATTTAGACTTAAATTTGTCATTTGCCAGCTGCCAGCCTCAGGCTGAATTTGTTTATTGGAAAGTTTTAGCCAAAAAAAGGTTCAGTCATTTCCAAGAAAGAAATTAAGGGAAAATACTTTGTTTTGTCCATCTTAAAGTCTTCCATATGCTTCCTTGACTCTGTTGCCTTCATTATTTGGGGCAGGTACTTGGGCTACATCTACACACTGCAAGGTTTTTGAGCAAAAACCCATGGTGTGTCCACACCTCAAATGCACTTTTGCGCAAGTAAATCAACAGTAAAACAGCAGAAGAGAGGGCTTTTTCTGGCAAAGGTAAACCTCCTTTTATGAGGCATAACTCCTTTTTGCACTACAGCTATTGCACAAAAAGGCAAGTGTGGACGCTCCAGAGGGGTTTCTTGTGCAAGAAATCCATATAGGAAAAAGCACAGGTGATGGCCATTTTTCTTGCTCAAGAGTATCCATGCAGTGTGGACGCTCTCTTGCACAAAAGCACATGGCTTTTGCAATGTGCTTTGAGGTGTGGACATGCTCTTCCACAAGAAGTTTTTGCGCAAAAACTTTTGTGCAAAAGGCTTCTTGCACAAGACGCATGTAGTGTAGATGTAGCCTTTAAGTCTGGAAGCAGAATGCATGTTTTGTTGTGCTTATGACAAACTGCCAAAAATTTGCCAAGTGATTTGCCTTTGAAAAATCTCAGTTTGCACATAGTTGGTAGAAACTTGTTAGAATCTTCAGAGAATGTAGCTGCCAAACTCTATGGGTATGTCTACACTACAAAGTTAATTCAAACTAACAGACGTTAGTTCGAATTAACTTTGATAGGCGTGTCATGATTATGAGGGTTAGCCAGCAGCCTGGGGATTAAGGGGCTAACTACACCTAGCCAGGTGGAGTGACCAATAGGAATGTAGGTGGGACTTTTCACACTGGGACAAAGGAATTTGGGTTTTTTCTTTTTTTCTCCCTTTTGTCTCTCAGAGAGAGTTCTCTGCAGCTACAGAGAGGGACAAGCATGTCTCTCTCTCTCTCTCCAAGACACCATTCTTCATTTTCTGTAAGAAGGGTAAAGTTTAGGTAGTTTCGTTACGTTTTATTGTTTTAAGGATTGGGTATGGAATCTGAGATCTGGCACTGCTTAAAGATGTTTTGGCTTTTCTTTGTAACTAAGTTCTAGGCCCATGGAGTTTCTCCATGAGTATATTTTGTTACCCTGCTATCTAGTCATTATGCTTGCAACAGGAATATTGTTGTAATAATAAAAGTTCTTTCTTTTCTTTTTATTAACCTGGCAGTGGTTAATGGTGTGCCCTGATTTTTGTTTTAGGAGTAAGATTTCCCAAATGATCTTTCCCCTGATTTCTTTATCAACATTTGGGTGGTGGCAGCGGAAGTTTTATTCCCAAGATCTAGGTTTTTAAGATCTTGGGGGGAAGTTTTATACCAAAGCCTGGTAGATAAGGCTTTGGGGTACACTTGCTGGCCCCCACTTCTGCATTTATCATGCCAGAGTGGGGAAGGAGCCATGACAAGGCGCTACACATACAAACAGCTAGTTCAAACTTAATTCAAACTAGCGGAGCGCTTAATTCGAACTAGGTAAACCTCATTCTACGAGGACTAATGCCTAGTTCGAATTAAGTAGTTTGAATTAAGGGCTGTGTAGCCACTTAATTCGAACTACTGGGAGGCTAGCCCTCCCCAGCTTTCCCTGGTGACCACTCTGGGCACCACCAGGGAAACTCTTCTGCCTCCCTCCCGGCCCCAGAGCCCTTAAAGGGGCACGGGCTGGCTACAGTGCCCATGCCAGGTGCAAGCCTGCCAGCACCCAGCCAGCAGACCCTGCGCCTGGCACGTCACAAACCAGCCACCCGCTGCCACCCAGCCCTCTGCTTCTTCCCGGGACCAGGCTAGCGGCTCCCAGGAGTCTGTCCAGGGCCTCAAGAGGTGAGCGCCCGCCTGGTCTAGTGCGGAGATCGTGGACCTCATCCATGACCTCCGCACTAGGCACAGGAAAGTGGCCATCTAGGGCAGGAGAGCTGCCAGCCTGGCCACCCAGGAGCAGGTTGGCATGAAAATCAAGGTGGTCCAGTGAGACTCCCGACCCTGAGCCCTGAGCTTAGAATGGCCGTACTGGGTAAGACCAAAGGTCCATCTAGCCCAGTAGCCTGTCTGCCGACAGCGGCCAACACCAGTTACCCCAGAGGGGATGGACCGAAGACAATGACCAAGCCATTTGTCTCGTGCCATCCATCTCCAGCCTTCCAAAACAGAGGCCAGGGACACCATTTCTATCCTCTGGCTAATAGCACTCCATGGACCCAACCTCCATGAATTTATCTAACTTCTCTTTAAACTCTGTTCTAGTTCTAGCCTTCACAGCCTCCTGCAGCAAGGAGTGCCACAGGTTGACTCTGTGCTTTGTGAAGAAGAACTGTCTGTTATTAGTTTGAAGCCTGCTACCCATTCATTTCATTTGGGCTACGTCTAGACTGGCCCCTAATTCCGGAAGAGGCATGCAAAGCAGGTAAGTCAGAATAGGGAAATCCGCGGGGGATTTAAATATTCCCCGCGGGATTTAAATAAACATGTCCGCCGCTTTTTTTCCGGCGTGAGGAAAAGCCGGAAAAAAGCGTCTAGACTGGCGCGATCCTCCGGAATAAAGCCCTTTTCCGGAGGATCTCTTATTCCTACCTGAAAAGGGCTTTATTCCGGAGGATCGCGCCAGTCTAGACGCTTTTTTCCGGCTTTTCCCCAAGCCGGAAAAAAAGCGGCGGACGTGTTTATTTAAATCCCGCGGGGGATATTTAAATCCCCCGCGGATTTCCCTATTCTGACTTACCTGCTTTGCATGCCTCTTCCGGAATTAGGGGCCAGTCTAGACGTAGCCTTGGTGTCCTCTAGTCCTTCTATTATGGGAACTAATGAAGAACTTCTCTTTATGCACCGTCTCCACACCACTCGTGCTTTTAAAGGCCTCTATCATATCCCCCCTCCATCTCCTCTTTTCTAAGCTGAGAAGTCCCGGTCTCTTTAGCCTCTCTTCATATGGGACCTGTTCCAAACCCCTGATCATTTTAGTTGCCCTCCCCTCTCCCAGCCTCTCTCTTCCCCTCTCCCAGCTCCTTTTCCCAGTGTCCCCGAGTTTTGTTCAATAAAGAGAGTTTCTATTTTTTGAACACACGTGTCTTTTATTTTGTACATCAGGAAGGAGGATTAGGGAGGGGTAAGTGGAAGGAGGTGAGGGAGGAATGGGGTACGAGCCCCCGATGGGGAGGACTGGGGTGACTTTGTGGGCTCCTCGGGGTGGAAGCTCTCCTGCAGCCCCCGATTGACCCCACTCCCCCCGGATGGCAGCCTGCGGCAAGTGCAGCCTGGCTGATGGCCGAGTGCTGTGATGTGCCGAGTGTGGGCACTCAGGGCACTCCAAGCCAGGACTGCTTTGCAAGTGGGGAACCCCTGAGAACTGTCTGTCCGGGGTGGGGGTTGGGTCCCTTTAAGCACAGCCCTCGGCTAGCCTGAGACAGCAGCTCCACGCTCTAAGTCCTAATCTGATGCCCTGCCGGCACTGCTTCTGGCCATCCTTAACCCCGGTTCAGGGTCCACTCAGTGTGGACATGCTAGTTTGAATTAGCAAAACACTAATTCGAACTGGTTTTTAAGTCTAGATGCGCTAATTCGAATTAGCTTAGTTCGAATTAACTAAGTTAGTTCGAATTAGTGCTGTAGTGTAGACCTACCCTATCTGTGCTGGGAATGGTCCATTTGGGGGTTACAGGGACTGATCAGGTTTTTCTCTGCAATTGTTGTTCCTAGCTGCTGCAGGCCATTGTGGGACCTGACACCAGAACTGACAGCAAGGAGCCAGTCTCTCCTGTGCTCTTGATGACACCTGTACTAGCACGCAGGCAGTACAGAAGAGGCAGCTGCCTGACTGGAAAACAGAGAGGACAAAAATTGGACCAGGGAGGACAATGGAGGGAATAAATTGTAAGAAGGCTGGGGTGAGGAGAATGCAGCTGAAGCATGAGGGTGGGGAGTTGAGGGAAGGGAAGGGGACTAGAACAAAACAGGGTCTCACCAAGCAAAAAGACTGGGGATGGGAACTGAAAAGGAAACAGAGGATAACTGGGAGCTATTTTGTGGGGGAGAGATTGGACAAGAAGCTCTGAAGGGAAGATGGAGACTGGCTAAGCAAGGAGTCTGGGACTGAGAGCCAGTGCGAGGAGGAAGAAGATCTGTAGAAAGAAGATCTAAGAGAGTGTGGTACGAACTGTAATGGGTCTGTGCATGAGGAATTAAACAAGGAGCTGGGGAAGGGAGATTGGGATAAAGTTTCCAGGATGAGGGGAAGATGGGACTCAAAAAGGGCATCTGGAGGCAGAGATGAGGACAGGATGGGCAAGAAACTGGAGCAAGGAACTGAAGAAGTGGAGATTGGGGCTGATCTTGTGAGGAGACTGGGATTGGGACAAGAAGCTTCCGGAGAGGGAAACTGGGAAGAAGTGACAGAACTGGTACCGGAATGATTTGGAGGCAATAGGACAGAGAGGTCAGGCTTGGTAATTTTGCCATTTCCTAACTCTTCAGTATTTGACTATGCAACCTTAGTGTTCATTTAACATAGTTTGTATATTATATTAAACAATAAGTTCATAATGAACATACAGGCTGAGACTGGGCAGTGTTAGCTATCTTTAACTATTGGTGTCATTTCCAGTCTATAACGAAATTGTATATACAGGTTGAACCTCCAAAATCTGGGACGCTCTGATCCAGCAACATCGATGGTCCCCCAGTGCCCCAGATATTGCTGGACCAAAAAGCCCCCGGCTGCCCAGTTTCAGAAGTGCAGCCGAGCTGGGCTGGCGGTGGGGAGTGCATCCCCAGCAGGGCTGGCATGGTAGGGAGCACAGCGTTGGCCAGGACTGACAGCAAGGAATGTAGCCCCAGCCAGGACTAGAGACAATGGGGCCAGCGGCCAGGAGTGCAGCTCCACTGAGGCTGGCGAGGTGGGGAGTGCAGCTCCAGCTGGGGCTTACACGGTGTGAAACAGCCTCGGTCGCTGGCATGGTGTAGGGGCACAGCCCCAGCCAGGGCTGGAGGCAGCAGGGCTAGCAGCCTTGGTGTGCACGCTGAGCTGGCGCTGTGGGGAGTGCAGCTCCGGCAGGGTTGGGGGCTGGAGGCAGCGGCAAGTGGAAGGGAACACAGCCCCAACTGGGAGCAGAGCCTTGACCTCCCCTTGTCCAGCAAACTCTGTGGTTCAGGACCACTCAGGTCCCAAGGGTGCTGGACAAGGGAGATTCGAACTGTACTTGGTCACAAGGAAAGCAAAATCAAAACAAGCTAACAAAAGCAGTGGAATGATCACAAAAACCAACCACAATGTGCAGCTATGACAGAAAGAATATTCTGAAAGCTCATGAATATCAAATACAATACAGAGGAAAAGACAAAATAAAATTCTCCCCTCCTGCTAGACTAAGCAAGCTCCTTCCATACAATATTCATTTCCTCCATTCCCCAACAGCTTTGAAAAGAACCAGGATATCTTATTTCCTTTCTGCTTCAAGTCTCTTTTAGGAATCACATATGTGATAAAGTGAGTGCTTGGTGGGTTTGCTTTTTTTTAAGCTACATCACCATTAATAATGAAGTTTCTACTTTGATGAAACTTGAGGTGGGAGTGTGCAGGATTCATGGGAATCCAAAGAAAGGAGGGAAATTGACTGTGCTGAATCTTCCACTTCATGCATTTAGAGTCAAAGAACAAGAAGTAAGGAAGAGTGGGTTGATTTTGGTTAGTTTAAATAGAAAATGACAAATGGAGAATCTGCCTTTTCTAAGATGAGGAGTAGAAAGGAAGTTACATTCGAAAGCGGGTCTGTCTCTCACTTTTTATACCTGCATTCATCTCAGTAAAATGAAAATTGTTTCCTGTGTAGTAGAGGTATAAGCTGCCACTTGATATCTATCATCTGTAATAGAGAGAAGTGAAAGTCCTTCCCAGATAATGGCTGTTTGGTGACCTAGAGGATATAAATTGAGTTTATAGTAGAGCAGGATGGGAATTTTTTTCCTAACTTGGCTATTTTTTTAATCAACTCCGAAATTGGGACAAAAAGTCAAAATCTCTAAAATTTCTGGAAACCAAAACACCAGACAAAATTTCAAATTGGGTCAATCAAAATATTGCATGTGGATAGATTTGAAAACCTGCATTTTGATCTTAACTATTTAAAATAAGTTATCCACAAAAAAGAAATGCCTGAAAAATTCACAAGTAAATTGGGCTGTGTGATTAATGTAGATCCTGAAAACAGATGTCACTTTCCCCCTCTTTTTTTCCTAACCCTCTATATTTACATTGTGCATGATGATGACTCTGGTCATGTTTGTTATATTTGGGGGGAAAATAAAAAGTTAACTAAAAATTACTTTTTACTGTAATTAACTTAACTTTCAAACCTAAGTCATTGTAAACCCTCCTCCAAAACAAGACACATGTTGTCTCTAAAATGTCAAAATGAGATGTTCTGACAACTTCACATTTTTTTCAAAATAGGATATTAATCCTATGATCTAGTGGTTGGTCCTGCAATGAGGGCAGGGGACTGGACTTGAAAACCTCTCAAGGTCCCTTCCAGGTCTAGTGTTCTAAGATTCTATGAACCTTTCTCTCAAATAATTTTATCTTTCATGACTTAACATTTTCTGTTGGGGGGGAAGCGTAGTTGAAAAATTCCTGACCAGCTCTAGTTGCTAGTCTCAGGTCCGGTCCTAGCAGATGAGAATCTGTGCCTCAGGAAACTCCAGGAAGAATGAAGTGAATTCATTGTTAGCAGAGGAAGCAAGGATTGAGAGGTCATGAAGACTAAACTACTCATAAAGCTGTAGAGATAGTGAGAGGCACAGGAGAAAAGAGGAATTGTACAGGAAAATGTTCCAGTGGTTAAGGCACTGAACTGGAACACAGAAGAGTTTGGTGCAGTTCTCAGCTCTGCCATGGATTTCTTCTCTGACCAGGGGCAAGTCCTTTTAGGTGTGTGCTTCAGTTCCCTTTCTGTAAAATGAGGATCATAATGCGTCCTTTGCCTATCTTGTCCTTAAGGCAGGACTTTCTCCAACTTTATGCGTGTACTGCATCTAGCACAATTAGGCTGTGACCTTGTAGGAGCCGGCAACTATTATCATAATGCAAATAATAAAGAGCGAGAGTATACATACTCCAGGGCTTCATTTTCCTGGACTGTCAATTCTGCAACATTTGCCAGCAGTGAATTTGTTCTAAAAAGAGAAATACAGAATAAGTGATGTGAGTCATCAAGCATTTTGGAAACAAACTGATTTTGGTTGAGATCCCAGTTGTGAAAGCAGGTAGTGACAAGCCTTCTAGCAAAACAAAATGAGATCAGCAATGGGTTTGGCTTGTGTGAGAGGCAGGCGGACAATAGATAATGCCCACCAACAGATTATCGAGGCTGGGCCCTTTTCACACCCAGGGTTCCAGTATTAGTCTTCTGAGATGGAATGCGGAGAGAGTTTGTCCTATTTTTCAGTACCTTTGGGCACTCTGCCACTTTTTTCTGAGGTAGAAGATAAAAGCAGAAGCCAAGATGACTTGGGAAGGAAGAGGGATTTGGTTTTTCTGGCAGTTGCTTTTCAGGGCACCAT
Source organism: Pelodiscus sinensis (assembly GCF_049634645.1). NCBI lineage: Eukaryota > Metazoa > Chordata > Testudines > Trionychidae > Pelodiscus > Pelodiscus sinensis. The sequence continues at coordinate 161,994,768 of NC_134713.1, read as the reverse complement.
GGATACAGTGATAATCTGCAACTGAGCCTCCTCAGCTCCAAAGATTCCAGAACAGCATTGCTGGCTGTTCCAGCCAAGCTCACATTTGAAATGGGAGAAATATAATAAACTTCCTTTATAAAGCAAATTTCTCAGTTTTCTGTAAGCCATGTGTGATGGAACGAGAAGCCTACTGAACAATTCTGGACAATTGATTCTTTTATGCCATTTTCAACAGGGAAATCTGCCCTGAAGTTACTCTTCCCTGAAGTTTCTCACCAAACATGGGGACAGGGATATCATGCCTGTGCCTGACAGAGAGAAGCACCTTTGTGGATGATGTATCCTATAAGGGGAACAGTAAAATTGTGGAGAATGGTCAGCTCCTTTGGGCAAGGGCCATGTTTTCTTGTATTTAGCACTTAGTGGACATTAGCAGCAACAAACACCAAGATGTCTGTGTTGATACATTAACTGAAAAGGAGTGTTTCTTTCTTTTTAAAATACTTTCCCATCCCATGCAGGCTCCAAAGTGTGTTTCAAGTTCTCAACTACCAATAAAATGCAGCCATCTGTGGAGTGGAATACACAGTCCTTCTGCATCAGCAATGCTACAGGAGAATTTTTTAGCAACTTTCTGACTTAATTGTATTGCATGTTTCCCTACCCCCATGATCTTTAACTCTCTTTGGGATCTCTTACTACGTGCCCCATCATGTACAGGGAGGCCACCTACTTGAGGAGAACTATAGGGAGGAGGATGGTCCTGGAAACAAACCCAACTCTTACTGATTTATATCTGAAAAGAAAGAAATGAGTTTTGGAGCCTGGGGCTGGCCTTCTGCAAAAGCTCTGTCTGCTGTGTAAACAAGCATTACCACTGCTATAGATCATTCCGCTGTGCCATAGCAGGCAGAGTTGATGACTGTGATCTTGATCCCAGAGCATCAGGCAATGTTGAGGTATCCAGGCCCTGACTGTTAAGTACCTGGTCTGAATACGAGGACAAAGATCTTGAATGTACCAAAATATTCTGTGGTGACAGAGTCACAGCTGCGATTTGCACGCAGTAACCTATGTTGCTGAAGCACATGCTTGCATTCTGTACAGATTCTAGTTTCCTTAGCAGTTACATGAAAGTAGATTGTGTTTGATAGTCCAGTCAGGAGAGAATAAACACAACTTTGCATGCAGTCCTTGCAGATGATGACCTGGCTTTGTTCAATCTCCGAGCCTGGAGGTCTGCAGACTATGTTGAAGATTTCCAGAGGGGTCTGCACCTCCATCTGAAATTTTTTAGGGGTCTGCAAATGAAAGAGATTGAAAATCACTGCACTAGCCAGCCAAAGATGATAGAAGACATTTTTACTCTCACACATAGTTCTGTGAGAGCACAGCATCAGCAAGGAAAACTCCCTGCCCTGTCTTGCTTCTGGCCTTTTCCCTTCCCCTTCTGACAATTTAAGTCCTGGAATTCCCATTGCTACTAATGATAATACCTTTGTGATCATGGTCTGACCCAGTGTTTCTATAGCCTGGAGTTCAGCTGCAGATGCCAGAGAACAGATGGGCAGAAAAGGACTCCCCTCCCCTTACCCCTTTGCCATTTCTTTGGAAAGTGTTTCTCATTCTGAGCTCTAAGGGAGGAGGATACTGAGAGACAGAAAGGAAAAGAGAGAGCTGAGACTAAATTAAAAATGAATGGAAGGTTATGGACAAAGTGCTCAGGGCTAGGGGAATTACACAGATGTCTTCCAGGCCTTGAGGGATTTTCAGAAGGAATACAAAAGGGAGAAAGGTTTATAATGGGGAGGGGGAGGGAGGTAAGATGAAGAAAGCTTTGCAATGTGAGATCTTAAATCTCTGACTATATATAATTGAATGGCTATACTACATTAAACTTCCGATAATCCATCACCTTTAGGACCCAGGGGGTGCCGGATTATCAAATATGCTGAACTATCGGAAGGAGGTGCTATGAGAGGTCTAGGGTGGAGTAGGGGTGATGCGCCCCTCGATGCTGCGGGACCAACCCGGCAGCACCCCAGCTGCTCTGCCCCTGGCTTCCCCGAGTCAGCCGCTGGTCAGTTTCAGCAGCGGCTGAATCGGGGAAGCCCGGGGCAGAGCAGCTCCAATTGTCCGGCTGGATTCAGATCCTCCCACCCCTGCACAAACAGAAATACAAGTTAAACTTCTCTAGACCAGCTCCCTTGGGACCTGACCGGTGCTGAACCAGAGAATTTGCTGGGCCACAGGAGGTCTGCCCCTGCTCACTGGGCTCTTAGAAGATATTTAGGGGTAAATTAGAGCTAAATAACAGCACAGAACACGGGAGCCAGAACTGCTGAATATAAACAAACTTTATGGGACCATGGTAAACTAGACCACATCTATGATAAGTGGACATCCGGCCAACTAAAATCATGCCGGACCATGGATGTTGCAGGACCAGCCTGCCAGGCTAGAGAGATTCAACCTGTATCTACTTGCTACTCCCTAGCAAATGATGCACATGTAGATCATAATAATTCTTAATTCCTCTATAGCACTTTTCAATCTGCGGATCTCAGAGCACTTTACATATGAAGGTTATTATCTCCTTTTTATAGATGGGGAAACAGTAAGACAGAGAAGGGAAGTGAATTGCCCAAAGTCACAGAATAGTTCAGTGGAAAAACCAAGCACTAACTCCCATTCCAGCAACCTATCCATTAGACTGTGCTGAATTCCATCCATGATTCAGGTTTCAGTGAGAACTACAGTTATTCAAATAACGGAAACCTGTTGCCGAACAAATTTAACTTATTTGCCCCCTGAACTGATTAAACTTGACCCATTTTTCATGGTATTTTTATTTTCAAAAGTCTCATGTGTGCATGAAAGAAAATGTTACTGAAATGTTTCTTAGAATTTTTTTCCTTCATGAGACCCAGATATATTTTGTGCCCTGGAAAGGAGATAAGGGTACGTCTACGCTGCAACACTATTCCGAAATAACTTATTCCATGTCTACACCGCAAGCAGTCATTTCGAAATAGTGTTGAAATACTGTCAAGCTGGAGGACTTCTTACTCTGAGTCTTGTAAACCTCATTATATGAGGAGTAAGGGAAGTCGGAGGAAGAGTGCTCTATTTCTAAATAAGTGCTGCATGGATGCTCCCTATTTCAAAATAAGCTATTTTGAAATAAGATACTCAATTAACATAGCTCAATTTGCATGGCTTATTTCAAGTTAAGCCCCTAAGGGTATGTCTACACTTGCCCCCTAGTTCGGACTAGGGAGTCAAATGAAGCATACCGAAGTTGCTAATGAAGCGCGGGATTTAAATATCCCGCGCTTGATTAGCATATTCGCAGCCAGTCGCCATTTTAAAATGCCGGTTGCAGTAAGTTAAATTGGGCGACCGGCATTTTAAAATGGCGACCGGCCACGAATATGCTAATCAAGAGTGGGATATTTAAATATCTCATGCTTCATTAGCAACTTCGGTATGCTTCATTTGCCTCCCTAGTCCGAACTAGGGGGCAAGTGTAAACATACCCTCAGATAGGAGGACCCATGTGTGCTGAAATATGAGGCCCAGTGCCACGTGTTTAAACTCTCTCACTTAGGTGCTGGAACGAAGAGTGTGGGGAACAGTGCTATAGCACCTCATGGTTTGAAATGCTTTCCATTATATACATGGTTTCCAGAACAGTACAACAGCTGCCAACAGCACTCCTATAAAAATGGCTCCAGCACTCCTGCGTTCTTGGGATAATTCTGAGCATAATCTCACTTTCCTTTGTAGGCAGAGATGAGTTGCAAGGGTCCAATGCAGAATCATATTTGAATGAAAGTGCTGGTCGAAGCCCACCTCTATTTCAAGCCAGCTTCCCTGAGCACAGCTCATTATACAGAGAGCAATCATAACAGCCTGAAAACTCATTCTATTGCAGTTCCAGCCGTATTTTCTTTTCTTTTTTAGAGGCCAAACCCAAGTTGTTCTCAGACTGCCACCTGTTGGCTGTATCATTTCTCAGTCTTTGCCCTAAAAAGGTAACGAAAACCTCTGTGAAGAATGTGTCCTCGCCTACCTGCCTTTTGCCCCTTTGCACAAGCACACCCCCACGCCGCCCCCATGGTCCAAAAAGATCAGGCTGCTGCTGGATTCTTATGGCTTATTGCTTCAATCAAGCCCTTGCTGTCTGTCATGGTTCAGAGCTGAATTGATTTTAATAGTGTTCTGATTTTAAAAAATGCTACAGAGACAGGCAGGTTGGAATGAGATTGTTATTAGTCTTTTTATTTTTTCATTTTCTTTGGATAGACATTAAAAAAGCCATTTTGTGAGGAACACTGCATCTGCACTGAGCAGCAGATTGCACAGCACCCAGTACAGCAGACTGTGGCTTTGGGTTTGCATTTTTAATCCATCAGGAACGTTATTTGCCCCCTAAATTTGCCCCTCAGCCTGGAAAGTTTTAGCTGGGTGACTTACACATACATGTCTCTGAAAACTTACTCATGTGGCAGGTGTGGTACAGAATGGGAAGCCATGGTGCAGTGGGGAAAATATTAACATGGGATTTGGGAAGCCAGAGTTCAATTTCTTATTCTGCTACAGTCTAGACGCAGCCTTTGTGTGTGACCTTAGACTGGTTGATTGGTGGCACTGTGTTGGAACTGAAAGTTTTATTCTTTTTATATTTCTTATCTTAGGTGTAGTAATGTAAGGTAATACTACAATCTTAAATATGATTATATAAGTCAAATCCTTTAGTTAGGTACATATCTCCTATATTTCCTTGTTCTAAAGTTTAGTAAGTAAAGAGACAGGATGTCATATTGGCTGCGTCTAGACTGGCAAGTTTTTCCACAAAAGCAACTGCTTTTGCGGAAAAATTTGCCAGCTGTCTACACTGGCCGCTTGAATTTGCGCAAGAACACTGATGATCTAATGTAAGATTGTCAGTGTTCTTGCACAAATACTATGCTGCTCCTGCTAGGGAAAAAGCCCTCTTGCGCAAATGCTTTTGCGCGAAAGGGCCAGCGTAGACAGCTAAAAACTGTTTTGCGCGAAAAAGCCCTGATGGCGAAAATGCCGATCGGGGCTTTCTTGCACAAAACCGCGTCTAGATTGGCATGGATGCTTTTCCGCAAAAAGTGCTTTTGCGCAAAAGCGTCCATGCCAATCTAGACACTCTTTTCCGCAAATGCTTTTAACGGAAAAACTTTTCTGTTAAAAGCTTTTGCGGAAAATCATGCCAGTCTAGACGTAGCCCAAGTGTCTATGTTAATGAGATTAGAAATATTGAAGGCCCAGGCCTTCAATGTGAATTGTTTTGATTTTGATTTTGCTTAATATAAAACAGTATTGTTTACCTTTGAAGGATTCTGTGTGAAAGACTGTTTGCATGAATGAGATATGGTGTGAAGGTCATCGTTAGAGCCAGATGGTCAAAAGAGAAGGGGGAGAATGTGGGGTGAAGACAAACTGTAAAAGACAGACTGCGAAGAGCAGAGAAACCATCAGTGCGTACCCATGGTCAAGAATGGATCGGATTGGCAGAATTGACGGCTCTAATGGTGAAGGGCAGGCACCCCTAAAAACAACTGATTAACAGTCCAGGACAGGATGAGCCTTCAAGAGATGTTTGGGAACAACTGACATCAACAAGATAACATTCCGCTCACAGGCTGAAAGAGCGGAATTCATTGATTTCAACAGAGAAAAGGATTATAAATGCAGGGTGCTTTGCTATGGAACTTTGGGTTCGTCTTGCCAACACCAAATCCAGAGGAGCATCGGATTGATCGACTGACAAAGGCCCTGCTCCCCCCTGTGTTCAATCTAGCTGACCACTAGATTGATACAGACTCTGGACTGGTAACTATGACATCGTCTGGTGAGACTTTGTGTGTATGTTGTTTGTGTGTATGAGTGTGTATTCTCAATAAATGCGGCATACTGCCTTTTCCCCTATAAAAGATCTTGTGTGCTTCATTTAAGCAGATAACAGCTGTGCCTCAGGTCCAGCCGGTTGGGTATACAGATGTGGTGGGCACCCAGACGGACGAGAGTGTACAGGTATCCTGGAGACTGAGAACATAGTTGGCTAACAGGTGCAACACAGGCACAGAATGGGATATGTATGTAACCCACACTATGAGCTCACATGGATCTTTGTCCCCCACTGATAGCTGTTCTCTAAAACGAGGATAAGCATCTACTGCAACTGCTGGAGCCAGAGCTCATGCTTTTCGTACTAGAGAACCTATGTGCAAACCCTGCTGTTGGCCTAGAAGGGTTCACTCTACCTCCAGGTGTGACAGACATACAGAAGCAATGTGAACCCAAAGCGGATTGATTGTACAGGTATGACACAGACCTGGGACACTCACATAGGCAGGATAAAACTCACAGTGGGCGTAAGAATGTGAATCGGGGTATAAGCACACTGAATATGGCGTATAGAGAGTGTATGAGCATCATACCAACCTCAGGCAGGTTCAAGACCAATTAGGACACTCACTGGAATATGCATATACATACTCAAACATACAGGGAAGCTTTTTAACAAATATAAATCCTGCCTGTGAGATCCAGGAGCAATTCAACCCTTACAACAGGTGCAAATTCCTTGTATGAACTAACAAAAAATGCTGGTCTCTTCAGCACTTGCCTTATATAAGGCAGGCAGCAGCTACTATGCCCCTTAACTTTTCAGTAAGCTTGCCTCCATCTGCACCCTACTGATATCATGTGTAAATATCAGCATATTGGTTGAAAAATCTTGCTGAGATGAGTCAAGTGGGAAGATTCTACAGACGGTGTTCATCCTACTCCCCGGAACACAGGATCTCCTGATTTCTCCGGGTCACCATAACCTCCCCTTTCTAATGCCTGCATGTAATTCTCTATGCTATTGCCTTCCGCATCTGAGGATAACACTAATCGAAGTGTTCTCTCCACTGACTGCTCACAGGACAGTATAGAGATGGGAAAGGCATTTAGACTGGAATGATTCAGAGACTCTGGCAGCTCAGTTACACAAGCTGGTCATCTGGCAATACTGAATATGGCCCAAAGAAAAGTAAGTCACACAGGTACCATATTAACTCTGGTTCTGGCAGGGGAAAAGTGTCCTGGTTTGAGAGCTTGATTAACATTTCATGTTTTTAATAAAACAAAAGGAAGTCTCAGCTCAGCTCCGCGGGTTATCCTGAGAGGTCTTCCTCATCAGCATTCTCATTATTTTTTCAGAGGCAAGTTAGGGAGCCACTTCGAATATTTACACTGTCCCTTTTCCGAGGGTACATGCCATGTGCCACAGTGAACAACATGTATCCTTTTAATTCCTTCCTTTGGAGATCTCCTTTCCTTCACAGACATTTGTGCAGGAGACTATGCATCTATTGACAAACAAGGAAGAAAATAGCACCCATCTGTATTCATGAATCATTCAGAGATTGCTTCCTTTGTGAGACACGTTATTTACTTGGAATCCAATATCAGGGACCTCGTCGGAAGCTGGATGCAGTGTCTCAATAGGAACAGGGCATGTGTGGAGACAGTATATTCCTGAGCACTCATTCGAATGTCCAAGTAACTGCTCTTCACTTTATTCACGCTGCTTTTTGATTCACTTGCCCTCCAAGGTTGGTGCCAAGAGGGGGGGGGGGGGTTTATTGGCACATTTAGGAAAAGGCTGCTTCTGACCTTCTGCAGAATTGTCAAGAATATTTAGAATATGTACAAGGTTTCAGGGCAATACATATTTATTCACTGCACAGCAGAGGGAGAGAGAAGGGAAACCCAGTCAAGAAGACAAATGAAGAGGAAAATGTAATAAAACACAGAGCACAGACTCTCAGACTTTAAGATCAGAAGGAACCATCCTGATCGTCAGGGCTCGACAAATTATACAATCTACTCGACTGTGGCGAGTAGACTGTAACCTGGAAGAGCCGGGTTCGGGCGATCTGCACATGCGCAGAAAGATTTGCTCATAAGCAGATCGCCGGACAGTGCGGCTGGCGAGCGGGGCTCGCCGAACCACGGCGAGCCCTGCTGATCATCTGAACTGGAGGGCAAGTGACGGGCTGTCAAGGCGTACCTCCCATTTTTGATCCCCAGTAGCGATACTCAGGTGTCCCAGTATGCTGTCACCTGCGTTGGTGATTTGGTGATATTGGGCATGGAAGAGTAAATCTTCCAGGGTTAAATTAGTTCTATCTTCCCACGGGCATCCTGTTCGTGACGCCATGTCGCGAGAATCACAGGTCCGATAATGAATACCCAAGGGGGGAAGGACAGAACCAGGTGGACAGTTTTATCAAATAAAAAATATTTATTTATGACAGTGGTGAATTTATAGTATTATTCTAAGATTTTTAATAGACCGTATTAATAATGAATTTACAGTATTTATTATATTTATTCTATGGTTTCTAGTAAAACGTGTCAGAGATATAGGGATGGGAATGGCAAGCGGAATAGTCTCTAATCTTAAAATATCCAGCTACAGTAATAAAATAACAGTGATAACTACAAACTCTTATGTACTACCCACAAACAACTACAACACTAAGCTTATACAACAAGAAAAAATCAAATCATACATACCAACTTACACAGCACACGGAACATTTCACAGATATCGGTTCGGTTGCGAAGGCCTTGGTTACACCCGAGAGTCGGGGGAGGTGGCTGGTCGGTTGATCAGGCCGGCAGCGCTTTGAAGTGTACGAGAAGGCACACGCACGGTGGTACGTGTGTTGCGAAGACCTCCTAGAGCGAACTGTGCGATGGGTATTTATCCCCAAATCTGCACATCGCTTTCCCGTGCTTGCATATTACCATCTATGGCCCAATGGTCACTGTGACGGTCCACGTGGGTGCGAGCGCCCCCTTCTGGCGGGGGAAGGGGGGTTCAGCGGACCCGCCGTCTGGCTGTTTGAGTGCGATCACCCGGCCGCGAGTCCGGACCGGGGATCAGCGAACTCGGGGTTCCTTTTCCTCGGGGCTGGCCCGGGGTTCCAGTCTGCCCGGGGTCCCAGCGAGGAGACGGGGTCGCCTCCGGCGGCCTGCCCGTAAGTCGGGTCCCCGTCGGGACAGTCAAAGTGACAGGGTCCTCGCCCTTTTATCTAGTCACCCCAGCGGGGTTCTGTGGGTTGGGGTCTCGTGGTAGGGAGGGAGGACGTGGGGGACCTGGGCCCGCCCTCTCCACCGGGTCCCAGCCCGGGGCCCTAAGTGGGGGGGGGGGAACAAAGTACGCGTTCCTCCCACGACAGGCGGGGTTTATCCCCGTAACGCGCCTGTCCACGGGCGCCAGAAGGCCCCCGCCCCGGGCTGCTTCCACTCCCCGCTACCCTCTTCCCTGGTGGGGGGGGTCCCGCAGTCACTTACCCCGCCCGAGGCGCCGGTCTCGTCCCGCGGCCGTCGTGAGGGTTCGGGGTCGTTCCCTCTTCTCCTCCAACGCGGGGGGGGTTCCCCTTGGCGGCTGGGGCGGTGGTGGTGGCGGCAGCTCCCCTGAGTGCCGCCCCGTCCTGCTCCACCGGGCCGCTTTTCAAACGGCCCGGGTGATGATGTCAGGGGCGCCCGTTCCGCCCCTCGGGCGTCCTGGTGTCCGCTGACGTCACGGCCGGGGCGTCCCGGCCTGACGCTGGTTCCATGCGGCTCTGGCCGAGTGGAACGCCGCTCGGGCTCCGCGCCCCTCAGCTGGGGCTGTCCCTGGCCCCTCCTTCCACGCCGGGGAGTTAGCCGCCCCTCCCCCTGCGGGGTTTCCTCCCTGGCCTGCTCTCCCCTGCTTTCAGGGCTGCCTGCCGGGTCGTCCGGCGGCCTCCAGGGGGCGTCGGCGGCCCCTGCTCTAGTGCAGACCTGCAGCGGTCCGTCACAGTCACCAAGTGTGGGGGTCTGTGTCCCAGGGGTTGGGCCGAAACTGTGCAGGTTTCATGCGACCAGGTAAGCCCCGCAGTTCTCACGCCAAGGTGACCGGTGGGAGAGTCTGAGGCTATTTTCCCCTTTTCACACCTTTCCTTTTTCTAAAGGCAATGGTATGCAGGAAGGGTGCGGCCGGTTTCTCTCAAGGAGTACTGGCCAAACGTTTTTACTGGGGGGGAGGGCAGTTTCTTTTCTCTAACATTAGTCTGAAGAAGAGAAGTGTGAGGAGGGATTTGATAGCAGCTTTCAACTTCCTAAAGAAAGGTTCCAAAGAGGATGAAGAAAGGCTGTTCTCCACAGTGACAGATGGCAGAACAAGGAGCAATGGTCTCAAGTTACAGTGGGGGAGGTCTAGGTTGGATATTAGGAAAAACTATTTCACTAGGAGGGTGGTAAAATACTATAATGAGTTACTTAGGGAGGTGGTGGAATCTCCATCCCTAAAGGTTTTTAAGTCTTGGCTTGACAAAGCCCTGGCTGGGTTGATTTAATTGGGATTGGTCCTGCTTTGGTCAGGGGGCTAGATTTGATGACCTCCTGAGGTCTCTTCCAGCTCTATAGGGCTGGAAGAGCTGTCTCCCAGTGCTCCTTCCATGACACTACTGTTACTTTAAAGCAGCGCTTTAAATTTTAATGTGTAGACAAAGCCTCAGGCTAAGTCTGCACTTGAAAGTGAAATTGTGGCCACGGCACCAATACTGGGAGGGTATATCTACACTGCAGAGGGTTTTTTTTTTTTTAAAAAAAAGCCATTTTTCTGAAAAAACTTCACTTACATCCACATTGCAATCACGTTCTTTTGGAAAAAAGAACAGAGGGGTCTTTCTGACACTGGTAAACCTCTTTCTATGGGGAAGAAGCCTTTTTCCAAAAGAGCTCTTCATTCCACATCCATTCAGTGTGAATGCTATCTTTCGAAAAAGCTGATGACTTTTTCGATGTGCTTGGGCAGTGTGGATGCTTTCTTTCAAAAGAAGTTTTTCGGAAGAAAGAATTACTCACCTGGTGCTGTAACGTCTGTTCTTTGAGATGTGTGTCCCCGTGGGTGCTCCACTGAAGGTGTCAGGCTCATTCTGGCACCACAGTTCAGAGAGTTTTCTCTAGCAGTAGTCCTGCTGGACTGCGCATGCGCAGATGCCGCCTCGCACCGTTTGTGCCCTTTTGCGGAGTGCGGTCCAGCCCCACCAGTTCCTCCTAGCTGGAGTCATCTGAAAGACAAAGATAGCAGTTCCAAAGCAGTGAGGAGGGCAGGTCATGGGGCATCCATGGGGACACACATCTCGAAGAACAGACATTACTGCACCAGGTGAGTAACTCTTTCTTCTTTGTCGAATAGTGAACCCCTGGGTGCTTCATTGAAGGTGAGTACATAGCAGTGGTCCAGTGCTAGCGATGTGCTTTGAAGTTAAGGTCTTTGCACTGTGGACAGGACAGCCTGGGCCACTGCAGAATCAGTTGTCAGTATATTTGCGAGGACATAATGCCTAGCAAAATCAAGGTAGAGGACTAGGTAGCTGCTGTCACGTTACTGGATTTTAAGGGGAGCAGCCAGACCACTGCTGCATCCATGGGGGGAAGGGGTTTGCCCTAAATGTTGGTGCAAAGGGGACCATGCAAGGTGTCAAATGAAAGCTTATCTTATACTGATTCTATATATGCTATTCATGTAATTGTATAATGTCTTTGTGTGAAGTTATAAGCATGTATTCTGTGTGGATACTGAATGTTTCTCTGTATGTGGTTGAGCAATGGGCAAAAAAGCTCAGCCTATGGCCATGCTAATGAGCAAGTCTCCATGGAACAACAGCCCTCTATAGGGCAAGGACACACCTCAAGAATGGTGACTGATACCTAAGGGCTACCAGCAGGGAACACAGAGATAGGCCACTGGCCAGGTGACCTGCTGCAGCCAAGAAGAGACAAGGAAGGAGGCATATAGGGGCCATGTGGCATCCTCCATTTTGTGCTCAGCTCAGCTCTTCATCCCAGATGCAGCACTGCAGGGATCAACGAGCTGGAAAGAACTGTGGACCCATCCTGACATAGGATGTACACCAAGGACTTTTAAGCCAGCAGTTATAACATCTCTGCTGCGAGCCTGCATTGAGAGCTGGGAGATTCGATGCATGTAATGTATGATACTTTAACAGCCTTACTCTCATGCTTTTCCTTTTTTTAGTAATAAAATTTTAGATGTTAGATTCTAAAGGATTGGCTCAGCGTGATTTTTGGGTAAGACTCAGAGTTTAAATTGACCTGGGATCTGTGGCTGGTTTCTTGGAACCGGACAGAACTTATTCGGGGTAGGTGAGATTGGGCTCTAAGGCCCCTCACCTGTGGACAGGCCCAGTGCCATCTGGGGCACGGATATTGCTGGGGTGTCAGAGGGGTTTTGCTCGTGAGGCTTCTGGCTGGCCAGGCAGGCAGCTGAAGCACTCTGTGGGACTGGTTTGTTGCCTATTTGAGAAGGTCTCCAGTCTGGGGGCTGTAAGAAGCCTCGAATTTGAGCAATTTGCCCTGAGTGGATACCCTCAGCGATGCCCAGACCCAGCCCGGTCTGTCACAGCCGCCCGGCATATGTCTTGCAATGGTACGCCCTTGCCTCGCACTAAAAAATTAGTTCGAATTAGCGTTTTGCTAATTTGAACTAGCATGTCCACACTGAGTGGACCCTGAACCAGGGTTAAGGATGGCTGGAAGAAGTGCTGGCAGGGCATCAGATTAGGACTTAGAGTGTGGAGCTGCTGCCTCAGGCTAGCCGAGGGCTGTGCTTAAAGGGACCCGATCCCCACCCCGGACAGATAGTTCTCGGGGTTCCCCGCTTGCAAAGCAGTCCTGGCTTGGAGTGCCCTGAGTGCCCACACTCGGCACATCACAGTACTCAGCCATCAGCCAGGCTGCACTTGCCGCAGGCTGCCATCCAGGGTGGGGGGTCAATCAAGGGGCTTCAGGAGAACTTCCACCCCAAGAAGCCTGCAGAGCCACCCCAGTCCTCCCCATCGGCGGCTCGTACCCCATTCCTCCCTCACCTCCTTCCACTTACCCCTCCCTAGCCCCCCTTCCAGATGTACAAAATAAAGAACACGTGTGTTCAAAAATAGAAACTCTCTTTATTGAACAAAACTCGGGGAGACTGGGAAAAGGAGGTGGGAGAGGGGAAGAGAGAGGGTGGGAGAGGGGAGGGCAACTACAATATCAGGGGTTTGGAACAGGTCCCATATGAAGAGAGGCTAAAGAGACTGTGACTTTTCAGCTTAGAAAAGAGGAGGCTGAGGGGGGATAGGATAGAGGTCTATAAAAGCATGAGTGGTGTGGAGAGGGTGCATAAAGAAAAGTTCTTCATTAGTTCCCATAATAGAAGGACTAGAGGACACCAAATGAAATGAATGGGTAGCAGGCTTCAAACTAATAACAGAAAGTTCTTCTTCACAAAGCAAATAGTCAACCTGTGGAACTCCTTGCTGCAGGAGGCTGTGAAGGCTAGAACTAGAACAGAGTTTAAAGAGAAGTGAGATAAAGTCATGGAGGCTGGGTCCATGGAGTGCTATTAGCCAGGGGGTAGAAATGGTGTCCCTGGCCTCTGTTTGTGGAAGGCTGAAGATGGATGGCACAAGACAAATGGCTTGGTCATTGTCTTCGGTCCATCCCCTCCAGGGTCCCTAGTGTTGGCCGCTGTCGGCAGACTGGCTACTGGGCTAGATAGACCTTTGGTCTGACCCAGGACGGCCATTGTAAGCTCAGCGCTCAGGGTCGGGGGTCTCAGTGGACCACCTTGATTTTCATAGAAACCTGCTCCTGGGTGGCCAGGCTGGCAGCTCTCCTGCCCTAGACGGCCACTTTCCTGTGCCTAGTGCGGAGGTCATGGATGAGGTCCACGATCTCTGCACTAGACCAGGAGGGCGCCCGCCTCTTGCGGACCCGGGCAGGCTCCCGGGAGCCGCCAGCCTGGTCCTGGGAAGAGGCGGAGGGCTGGATGGCAGCGGGTGTCTGGCTCGAGCCGTGCCAGGTGCAGGCTCTGCTGGCTGGGTGCTGGCAGGCTTGCACCTGGCACTGGCACCGTAGCCAGCCCGTGCCCCTTTAAGGAGTCCGGGGCCGGGAGGGGGGCAGATGAGTTTCCCTGGTGGTGCCCAGAGTGGCCATTAGGGAAAGCTGGGGAGGGCTAGCCTCCCACTAGTTCAAATTAAGTGGCTACACAGCCCTTAATTCAAACTAGGCGTTAGTCCTCGTAAAATGAGGTTTACCTAGTTCGAATTAAGCGCTCCGCTAGTTTGAATTAAGTTTGAACTAGCAGAGCGCTAGTGTAGCGCCTATCAAAGTGTAGTGTAGACATACCCTAAGATAGTAGGTGTAATGGCGACTGTGATGGCGATATGCGTGAGAGGAGGCCTTAGGGAATAAGTACTTGCACTCCTATAGTGACAAGAATACCGTGAAAGAGTTGGAGACCTGGGTGACCTTGATCACACTGTATAGTGCGAAGGCGAGCGGGAGTGGTAGGATCAACAGTAATGTTGCGGTGTGTGGGATCTATGCGGAGATCTTAGATACTGTTCTCGAGGGGGGGGTGTAATTTCCATGTTGGTGGCTTCATGAATGCTAAGAAGATGGAGAAGGCTCAGGAGAGAAGACAGCTATCTCAGGGCTTGGTGTTGGTGTACGTACCTGCCTAGCCTTTCGCTGTGCCTTGGCAGGTATTGAAGAGGCACACAAAGGAGGTGAAGCTGTGCCCAAAGGGCTAGTCGGTGCGGTTTTAACATCTTTCAGTTGTGACCTGTCCCGGTGGCGAGATGGTGTTAGCAGCATTGGTGTTGGCGATGCCGGTGCCACTGTTATCGCCGGTGCCGGCAATACAGGCACCAGCACCGAGGACGTCGGCACCGATGGCTGTTGCTGCAGTGCCATCGGCACCGATCGCTTCTGTGTCAGAGGTATCGGTGCCAATACTGGAGGTCTCGATGCGGCATGGGGATCTCTCAGTGACATCGCCGGTGCCAATTCTGGTCATGGTGCCGCGCGTACTGTCAGTGCCAGGTCAGTCAAAATGGCGGGGCTAGGAGCTGATGTGCTACTGCCCTTTCTTGTCTTGCCAATAGCATGTTTCGGTGGCAGACCCGAGGTGCCCGGTGTGTCGCCCGCACTGACAGTCCTAGAAGGAGCGGAACTCCTCTTTTCATGGGACTTATGTGCCCCAGGGATTTCGTCTGCTGAATGCTCCGTGGGCAGCGGCTGTAATGCTCTATTAAAAAGCAGCATTTTCAGCTGCATCTCTCTATCC
Organism: Pelodiscus sinensis; assembly: GCF_049634645.1. Taxonomy (NCBI): domain Eukaryota; kingdom Metazoa; phylum Chordata; order Testudines; family Trionychidae; genus Pelodiscus; species Pelodiscus sinensis. The sequence goes on along the minus strand of NC_134713.1, from coordinate 161,979,587 downwards.
CTCCTGGCGTGGGCAGTTAGTTTGGAGCAGTGCATGCACTTTTGGGGGATATGAAATTCCCCAGGGCACTTGATACAGCATGAATAGCTGTCTGACGCAGGCATGGCATCTTGGCAGGTCACGCACTTCTTGAACCCAAGGGAACCAGGCACGATGGCTCTGAAACAGTCTGTCAGGCACAGTCTTTCTTATTATTAAGATTTTTGTTGTTGTTTTTTGTTTTTTTAAGCTGGCAGTGTTGAACCATTGAAATTCTGAATACGTATATACATGAACTTCTTTTTTAAACAATATGAAGTGGAACTATAACTATTGGGAAGAGGCTAAACTGGGACGAATAACAAAACTTTCTATCTTCTCAGTTTTTTTGTGTTTCTCCTCAGAGAGGAGGAGGAGGAGCTCGTCCAGATTCTGTCTGCGGCCATGGATGGTTAGGAGCAACTGGCCAGGGCTGGACTGCCCTCCGCAAAAGGGCATGAATGGTGCGAGATGGCATCTGCACATGCGTGGTCCGGAAGGACTACTGCTAGAGAAAACTCTCTGAGCTGCAGCACCAAGACGAGCCCGACCCCTTCAGTGGAGCACCCACGGGGACACTACTTGACAAAGAAGATCTCTTCAGAAAAAGCTTCTTCCGAAAGAATCCTGCAGTCTAGACATAGCTGGAGAGAGTTCTCTGAGTGCTCTCAGCAAACCACTTAAACAAAGGGAGTAGCTAACAGTGCTAGAAGTCAGTTTACACTAGCACTTTACAGCGCTGTAATTTGCTGTGCTCATGGAGACAGGGGGGCTTCACGCCCCTGAGTGAGAAAGTTGCAGCACAATAAAGTTGCAATGTAGACATGGTCTGAATCTCTATATCTTATCTTTGATATCTGTACAGTAGGGAGGATGATAGTTAATTGCCTGCTTTACAGGATGGTTGTGTACTACGGATTTGTAAAGCTAGCTGAATATGAAGTAATAACAATACTTTATATTACTATCTCAAAGCTTTCTCCAAAAGCAAGTCACAGCTTCATTATTCCCATTTTACAATTGGCGAGACTGAGGCACCAGGGGATTAAGTGGCTTGCTGATGCTCACACAGGGTATGTCTACACTACCCCGCTAGTTCGAACTAGTGGGGTAATGTAGGCATACCGCAATTGCAAATGAAGCCCGGGATTTGAATTTCCCGGGCTTCATTTGCATAAGCGGGGCACCGCCATTTTTAAATCCCCGCTGATTCGAACCCCTTGCCACGAGGAGTAACGGTAGTTCGAACTAGGAAGCCTAGTTCGAACTACCTAGTTCGTGCCGCGTGTAGCCGCGCGGCACGGGGTTCGAACGAGCGCGGATTTAAAAATGGCGGCGCCCCGCTTATGCAAATGAAGCCCGGGAAATTCAAATCCCGGGCTTCATTTGCAAGTGCGGTATGCCTACATTACCCCACTAGTTTGAACTAGCGGGGTAGTGTAGACATACCCACAGTGAGTTAGGAGTACCAGGGCTGGGGGTCAGCAGAACTGGATGCTATTCCTGCTCTGTCACTGTCAACTGTGCATATATGTAGGACCTATGTTCCCAGGCTCTTTGGATGCCATTAGCTTAGCTAATTGAAGACTCCAAACAAACACTCCAGAAAAATGCACTCAGCCAATTTGCCTGCAAGTGGTAAATGTCACCAAAGCACATTCAGGGAGCCCGCCAAGCACATGGGCTGCCTTTGTTTGTTGGCAAGTAATAAGAAAAATGTAGTGTGCAAGCAAAGTGCCTGCCACTTTGTAATCAAAGGGCACTTTGGAATATTTATAAGTTCTATGGCCAGGAACATATGAATTTTTTAATAATTGCTCTCCTCACGTCCTCACCACTGCATAATGAACTCAGCCCATTTAGAAGCCATTAATTAATCATTTATTACTGATCACACTTCACAATGGCATCCCATATTGCTCCTCTGGTAGCTGTAGTAAATATGTCAGGTGAGGCCATTGCTTTGTATGCCAAAGCCAAGCACATCAGCTCTTTTTCATCTCTCATTACTCATGCAGAAGTGTTGCTTTGCCTCTTTGTAACAGCACCAACTCCAGAGCTCAGCGGAGCATGGGTATGTCTGTGATATACCCTTGTTTCTTAGGATCTATCATGTAGCTGTAAAGTCGCCCTGCCTGGTGTCTGACATAAACTACATCTGCCTGGATGCAATAAAAATATTGGGACAAGTAAAGGCCTGGCTGTATACTTGCCCACAGTGTGTCTAGACTACATGGTTTTGTCAACAAAAGTGGTCTTTTGTCAACAAAACTATACCTGAGTCTACACTACCGCCACATTCTGTTGACAGTAAGTCGACAGAACGAGGCAGTTCTGTCGACTGCGGTAAACCTCCTTTTACGAGGAAGAATGCCTTTGTCAACAGAGATATGTCGACAAAAGGTGTGTGTGGACTCAGGGAGCCAGTTCTGTCGACAAAAAAGGCCTCCAGAAAGAAGCCCTGGTGGACAGTCTAGCCTTTACAGGTACAGCACCTCTGTGGTTCCTGGCCGCAGCCTCTTAAAGACACAGGCACCCAGACAGGCCTTGCTGTCGGGCAGCTAGCCAGAGCACCCATGCCAGTCATGACAGCCATCTCCCAGCCTCAAGGCCCCCCTGGCCCTTCTCGGGACAGAGACGAGGACCCACCCAGGGGCAGCAAAAGGCAGGCACCAGCCTGGTCAGGGCCAGAAATAAAAAACCTCCTGGAGCTCTGGTCCCAGGAAGAAGCCCTGGAGGCCCTGCAGTCACGCCGCAGGAATGCAGACATTTATGAGCACCTGGCTCAGGGACTGGCCACCAAAGGGCATCACCCCCGCACCATGGCAAAAGTGAGGGCCAAGGCAAAGGAGCTGCAGCAGGGAGATGCCTGGGCCTGGGACCAGACCTCCCACTCCGGGGCAGCTCCCGAGACCTGCCCTTACTATGAGGAATTGGAGCAGATCCTGGGCGGTGGGAAAGCCCAGACTCCACTGTGTGTGGTGGAGTGCGGGTTACCCCACCACATTGTGGACTGACCCCTCCTGAGGGAGGAAGACCAGGCAGGGGAGGTGGGAGAGCTGCACCAGGAGGAGGAAGAGGAGGCAGCAGGGACCCAGACCCCAGAGGCCTTCCAGGCATCTGTGGACATTGGGGAGGGAACATCAGGTGAGTACTATGAGGGGTCACCACACACGGGCGGGTTGGCAGTGTAGGGGGCCAGCTAGCCCCATTGCCACTGTGGGGCCCCTGTGAGACTTTCAGGCCACTGTCCAGCTCACACGTGGTGTCACATGTAACACCCCTGAGTCTCCTGTCCAAAAGAGAGCCCCTGACAGCCACAGCATGCCCTTGGGGACAGCAGGGGTGCACACAGACAGTGATTGTCACCACCTCTTTTCCTCCACAGCCGGATCCTCTACCCAACAGAGGAGCACCACACCTGCCCCACCACCATCCCGGACCTGTGGCACTCGCAGGTACTGGTGGGTGTTCACGGACCTGCTGAGGGAGCATGTTGTGGCTCTGCAGGACCTCAACAGGACCCTTCAGCAGAGGATGGAGGCAGAGGCCGAGTGGCACAACAGGCTGCTGGACGAGCTGGTCCAGCAGCGCATGTCTATCTGTGCCACAATGGACCATCTCTTCACCTTGCCTGCTCCTGTCATGGGCACCGGTCCTCCTGCACGCCAGGCCCCTGTTCCTCCAGCTCCCCCAGCCCCTCCGACCCCCCCCAGCCCCACCTGCTCCTGAGCCCTCACAGGCCCAACAGCTGCCCCCCCTCTATCCCCAAGCCAGGACTAGGTCTCGCTCCACCCAATCCCAAGGCCGTGGCGATGCCAGGACACAGGAAGGTGGCAGGACCCCGCAATCAGAGAAGCAGCGGCCTACTTGAGCCCTCCTCCGTGCTCCAAGTTTTCAGTCCCCTACCACCCCAGTTAAAGGTCATTTCAGTTATATAACAAAATCTTTATTTTTGAGTGAAAGATTTACCTTTACACATTTGAACAGTACACAGAGAATTTTTTTTAAACAGTTAGCACATTTTCTTTACTGATAGTGTTTCTAATAAAAAACTAATGTCTATGTACAAAGACAACCAGCTGTGTATGTATTCTTTATGGGAAGAGGGTGCGGGTAGTGGAGGGAAAGATAGGGGTGGGCCAGGCCAAATTCCTCATGGGGGAGGCCCTGGGGAGGGTCAGTGGGCTCCTTCTGAGAATCTCTCCCACAGGGCCTCTCGAATTTGGACACCAGACTGGTGAGTCTGGAGAATGGCAGCCATCTAGGGCTGCTGAAATGGCCTCTCCTCACCCCTCACCCTGGCAGGAAAGCCTCCCCTTTCCTCTCCACCAGGTTGTGGAGGGTGCAACATGCGGCCACCACTCCCGGGATGTTGCGTTCACCCATCTCCAGCCATGTGAGAAGGCAACGGAACTTCCCTTTCAGATGGTGGAAAGTGCATTCCACCTGGATGTGAGCCTGGCTAAGATGCATGTTGAAAAGCTCCTTGCTCGCATCCAGGTGGCCGGTGTAGGGCTTCATGAGCCACGGCATCAGGGGTTAGGCCTCATCGGCCACTATACACACTGGCATCTGCACATCCCCGAGCGCGAGGTGCTGCTGGGGGAAAAATGTTCTTGCCTGCAACCTGCAGTATAGGGTGGGAGTTCCAGAATATGTGGGCATCATGTGCCCACCCCGACCACCCGACACAAATATCCATAAAATGTCCCCGGTGGGCGACCAGAGCCTGCAACACCATCGAATAGTAGCCCTTCTGGTTTATAAATTGGGCTGCTCAATGGGGCGGTGCACGGATTGCGATGTGTGTCCCATCAAGGGCTCCTCCACAGTTTGGGAAGCCAAGGGTGGCAAACCCCACAAGGATGTTGTCCAGGTCCCCGAGACGGACAAGCCTCTTCAGCAGCTCCGCACTGGTGGCCCTCATCACCTGCAGCATGAGACAAATAGACAGACAGAAACCAGAGAGTTAGACAGGTTACCTAAGCGCTTGGGGGGAGGAGACCCTCGGGGGGGACCCTCCCCTCCTTCCAACACACCTCTCCCCTTGTCAGGATGCCCCCCTTCCCTGCATCAGTGTAGGGGTGGCCAAGGAGCTGCCTCCAAGTGCCACTCCATCCCCCACTTCCTCTTGCCCTTGCCTGGCAGTCCCCCTTTCTCAACCCCCCCACTCAGCAGGGCCTGTCCCCTGAAAGTGACTTACATTCATCAAGATGGCCCCAATGGTAGACTTCCCCAAGCCAAACTGGTGTCCCATGGAGCAGTAGCTGTTGGGGGTGACCGGCTTCCACAGGGCGATTGTGACCCGCTTCTGCGGAGGGATGGTGGGCCGCAGGTGGGTGTCCTGGTGTTCCAGAGCAGGGGCGAGCCAGGCAAACAGCTCCAGGAATATGGCCTTCTGCATCCGGAAGTTGCAGAGCCAGTGATTGTCGTCCCAGAGCTGCATGACGAGTTGGTTCCCACCAGTCTGAACTCGTCTCGTGCCTCCAAATCTGCCTGTCCCCAAAAAAGTTTGGGGGCAAGTGCAGATCACCTGCATCCTGGAGGAGGGTCGCCTTGGTGCAGGCCGAGTCCATATGGGGCAGGAGAGTCCTACAGATGGGGAGGGATAGCTCAGTGGTTTGAGCATTGGCCTACTAAACCCAGGGTTGCAAGTTCAAGCCTTGCAGAGGCCACTTAGGCATTTGGGGCAAAAAGTTTGTCAGGGATGGTACTTGGTCCTGGTGTGAAGGCAGGGGACTAGACTCAATGACCTTCCAAGGTCTGTTCTAGGAGATAGGCAATCTCCATTAATTTAATTTAAGAAGCTGCAGTATGGCAGCTTGGGGCCATCACCAGCCCAGGGGCAGCTCAGGCTCCATGGCCAAGTGAAAAGCAGAAAAAAAAACCCTGCAAATAAACTGCTGTGGTGTCCGAGGAAGCAGAGCAAAGCACTACAGCAGTTTTGCTTTCCCTCTAGGAGGTAGGCAAGCCAGAAGCAGGAGCAGAGCAACGGCTGTCCAGGGGGATCCCTTTAAGCACGCGTCTCTGCGAAGGGCAGGCAGCAGCACCTGGAAATAAAGGCTGCCCCCTTGCCCTGCCAGAAGCACTTCCAGGGGCCTTCTTTTGTCGACAGAGCGTCCAGCAGTCTGGACGCTCTTTTTCAAAAAAGCAGATCAATTTTTCAATCCGCATAATGTAATCTAGACACTCTTTTTCGACAGATGCTTTGTCAACAGATACTGTCAACAAAGCCTCTGTCGAAATAGGTGTGCAATCTAGACATAGCCCCAGAGGCTAAAGAAGAAGCATGATCCTTCCTCCCAGCCTAGCTTCCCACAGAGGCACAGGGACTCTCTCATTCATATTGGGCTCCAGTTCAATTTTGCTATGTTTTTAAAAACTCCAGGGCCTTGTTTGAACTTTCATCAAAAAATCTGCTCAGCTAGCTCGGGCCTCTTTTCTGTCAAAATAGCTGGTCAGTGGTGATCTGAGCTTGTCACTACAACTCCTGCCATCTCAGATAGCCTTCCCATGCCTCTCAGCTCCATTGTCATTTCAAGTCTCATTCAAGAACATGTTTTTCTCCTTGGTTTGTGCTCAGCACTGCTACTTCCCTCTATTCTCGTCCTTGCAAACAAAGACTTTAATTATTCACCATATGACTTTAACACCACCATTTCTTGTAATTTATAGCATAGACTGTCTTGTATTATTTAACTCTGCAAAGCGGTTTGGGATACAGCTTGAGATGCAGCATGAAAGATGCAATGAATTGTATTGTATAAAACCCTAGTCAATAAAATGAAGGACTATTAATAGCTTAATGGCTATTGTCTTCAAGAGCGGATAACATATCTCTCTTTCATGTTCATAACCAACTTGATGTGTTTATTATACTGCTAAGGGGATAGGAGCTTTTAGACTTGTTGGGCTGCCCTTGGCAAAATTACTTTGTTCTTTTTAGCTATCAAAACATATTTGTTAATAGGATGTTAATAATTTCCATGCAATAAGTTACATCTCCTGGACAATATAGTCCATTTGAATAACCTCTAGGAGAATCTTACTTTCTGTTATAAAATTAAGACCACAGCTGCTGGCAGTTTATTCAGCTTTCATCATAATGTCATATCAGACTAAATTATTGAAGATGACTGGTAATTTACATGTCTTGTCTCCAACTAAAACAAGCTAGAGTTCCCTCACTATGTTACACTGCACTACATTTATAAATCTCGACTTGCAGTCCAACTTGTTTGCATATTATACAGTGAGATGAGTGTAAAGCAAAGTTGTATTTGACAGGTGTAGTAGAATGGAAGTATGTTCCAGAGAGAAAATATAAAGATGTTTATCAATATTTCACAAGTGGTGCAGAATATTTATTCCAGTGCTTCCTAATCCTTTCGTTTCAATGTTCTACTTTCTCAGAAATCAAAAGGTTAACTTCAGTGGAGTTGCTCCTGGTTTATACTGATATGGACATCAAGATATATTGGTTCAGACTAATATACATTGTGAGTATCGGTAAAATCTTTAAGTTAATTGAAATACGAAGTTGTCATTGTGTACATATTATAACAAATTCTGAATGCCTTCTTGAGATCTATCATTAAACTCCTCCATTGTGGGTTTGATAAATTCAAGAGTCACAGGATTTCATTTTACATCAATGTTCCAAAGGAATTAATCTGTCATCCAGAATAAAAACAACAATATGCTATTCTGAGTTGAGAAATAGCTTTCACCAGTCTCAGCCATAGCCAGTTAAGATACACAGTTTTGCACAGGCCATCAGGTCAGCTAACACTAGTCCAGTTCCTCAGTAGTTCCAACTGCTGTGACATGGTAAATGATAGCAATTAAGTTTTTAGACCTAGATTACATTAGGCATCTTTGTTAAAGTGGTTTGATTTTCAGAACTGCTAAGCACACACAGCTTCCCTTGAAGCTAATTGCAGAACTAGACCTCTGACAATCAGGACACATTTATTTAGGTGCCAAGGTCTATTGTTTTGATGCCCACTTCTGAGCTTCCTGTTTTGAAAATGTCACCCTTACTCACTGGATGCCATGTTCTCCCCTAATATTCACTTCACAGAGATGTGGTGAAAAGCTGTAAGTAATTAATAATACCGGGTATCTGTTTTCATTCCATTCTGAGGAACAGGGACCAGCCCATATTTTCCCTCTCCCAGTTGCATATCAGTTCAGTTAACATCTACTCCCATTGTGAATGACTATTCAAAAGAAAGAGAACATATTACCTGAGTTCTGTCTCTTCACGATGTTGCTGTTGTTTCTCTTTCTAAAGCCTGAGGGTGCAACATCTAATGAACTGATCAGTCCTTCACTGGGAGAAGAGTCTTGACAAAAGTGCTGTAATCCATGAATTTCCAAAATGTTGAAAATATGGAAAGATGTGAGAAAACAACTAGCACTGTCTAGGAGCTTTTCTAAATCTACCACTGGGTAGATATTACAGTTTCGCAAAAGAGAAAATAAGCACAAGAAAGGATTAAATGTATAAGAAATGTCTTTAACAAAAGTGAACTAAAAGCTTTCATGCAACTACAATAAGAACATAAATTAGAAAGGTAGTAATTTTTTTACAGTTAAGACTTTCTTTACAAAATCATAAGATCAGGGACAAATAAAACTTGATTTATCCTCACCAGAAAACTAGGTAAGGAAATTACAAGATAAACAAATCTCTGGTAAAAATAAACCAAATTCATACTTTGTATGCACTTTTTTCCTACATAACTGCAGGATAATATTGATTATGTAAGGTTAGGTCGGGAAAAAGAAACAAGATAGAAAATTGGATTGGAAGAATAGAATACTAGCTTCTGTGAGCACAGCCAGTAAGTACACACACACACACACAATCTCAGTGGAAGATTTTCTTACATTCATACCAGTTTGGGTAACCAGCATAGGCAGGGGAGGGGGAGTATCACTCCCAATTTGAAAGATCTAATGTTAGAAAAATGATGGTTGGATCATCAATGCCAACATTGCTATTACTATGGCATTAGTTTTGCTAAAATTAAACATAAATTTAGTATTTTCATGCAGCCAGTAGGCCTAATTCATCCCGGTGGTTGCAAAAATAAAGGCTGTCTATAGAACTGCAGTTGACCAGAATAAAATAACGAAGAGAAGCAGAGCCACTTAACTGCTTGCTTGAGATTAACAGCTCCATGATTTAGGTAAAGAGGGGCTAAATGAGATAAACTAATAAAAATAATTGATATAACTTTTTATGAAGCCAGTATAAACAGGATTTTCCAAAATATTCAGTGCCAGCAGAAATCCTCTGCCATTACAATCAGTTGAAGTTTGTGCTTGTCTCTCTTGGTAGCAGAACTAGGCAAAGATTCACATTTTGGAAACACCTACTCTGTGTCTACCTGCAGCAACTCATAGTCCACACTATCACAACACTTCTATGTTCCCTTCCCTTTTGTATTTATTACCTGTCTTTTAGGACTAGATCTTAGCTTAAGTCAGTGTGTGTTTTGCCATTGACTTCAATGGGAGCAGATCAGACCCTCAGTGCTTATACAGGAAAATGATTTGTGCTGTCAACAAGTATTTATGCTAAATAAAAAGTTAGTGACAGGAAAAGTGTTATTTTAATGTTAGGGCCGTAGTTAAGCACATACCTAACTCTAAGCGTGTGAATAAGCCCACTGAAGTGAATGAGATTTTTCCATGTGCTTAAAATTAGGCATTTGCTTAAGTGTCATGTGAACAGAGGTCTGAGTTATCCAGCAAGCCACCAACTGTAACTGATTAAAAAGCCAACAACAGAAAAATCCAATCCTCCTTCATGTGGCTTTCAATAGGTCTCAAGCTGGGACTTGGATGTGCAATCTTTCGACTATTGGCAGCAAAAGGTTGAAATGTCTTTGTGAATGCAGATGATGCCATTGTACTATATTCTCTGCATGCTACTGATGCAGACTATACCTATGAATAGGGGTGTTGATGATGAGCACATCTGAAGAGCAGGTGAAGGGAGTTAAGCCCAGGTTTACCTGCAAATGTAATTAATTATTGAAAGCTAGTCAGTCTCAGACAGCAAAAATTGGGAATGTAAATGTAAGAAGAAACTCTGAATATCAGTGGAAGCAACATCATTGAGTTCCAAGGAGTTACTCTTCATTCACATCTGCGGGAGGTCAGAATTAGCCTTAGAGTTTGCCAAAAGGCAAGGGTCACTGTTAGAGATTGAACAGCTCCAGATCCCCACTCTTTGGGACAGTCTGCAAAGGGCCTGGCATTTTGAGATGTCTCTCTATAATAGGCTTCAGCTAGAACTCTGAAGCCAAATACTCCTCTGAGCACACTTGAGGAAAGCTCAGATCCAAACTTCGCTGCTTGGGTTTATGTCTAGTGCATGTTCTTTTTACAGCTAAGAATCCCAGCTGACTGGGAAAAGGGGATGCGGTGGGATTTCTGTGGCATATTTTTTAAAAATTGGTAAAAAAAATCCCAAACTGAAGTATTTCACTTTAACATAGGAAATATGTTACAGTCTCTATAGTGCATTATGGGAGTTATAGATAAGGCACTTCATGATCCCATTCTCCTCATTAGCCTGGGATCTTTGGTCAGAGTATGTCTCTCATGATACACCATGAGCACCCCTCATGTTAAGGACATGAGAAATGAGATCATCATGAGAGATGAAGTTCAGTTGAGTTGTCCAGCTCATAGAGGAGATTGGGAAGATGAGGCAGAGGATCTATTATGCCCCTGTGGCATCACACTGGCATAGTCAGACAGAAATTTTCTGATTTGGGCAGAAATATTTTATTTGGAAGGGGGTATTTTTTCAGTGAACATTTGAAATTTCAGTGGAAAGTGGAGAGTTTTTTCTGTACCTATGAATTTCAAAATGTGCTTATGATTTCTTCCTGCTCCTTAATGTGACGCCTTACTTATAAATTCCATATGGCACTTGGTGAAGAATGGGGATGTACTTTTTAAAAGGGAATTCGAGAATTACCTGGTTTTGTGAAAAAAATGTTTAGCCAAAAATCCAATTTTCCATTTTTACAATCAGCCCTAGTGCTAACAATCCTCAGGTTCTCCTCAACTCCTCATCCATTATTCCTCTCATCTTGTTCGGTTTCTTACAGTCTCAGTGCTGTTTCTCTAGACATCTCAACTCTTCTCTAAGCTAAACCTGGATAAAAATTAACTTTTTAAATTTTCCATTCATTGTTTCTTTTTTCTGACAGTCTTGCTTCAGCAACTGGATTAAATTTCTTAATTTTGCTACTGCCCCAGGCAAATTTCAAGCTATTTTTTAACCTTTTGTTATTCTCAAGTGAAATGTTCTCTAGTCATTGTAAAAGACAGTTCTTGCCATCTTCTTAGTATTTCTAGAATCTGCCTTTTTCTCTTTTTCTTTAACTAATCTTCTTGTTCCTGCTCTTATTATCACCTGCCTTGAGTGCTGTAATTTTCTTCAGCAGCAACTGGCCTTTCTGCTTCTTCTCATAAACCACTCAGGATTGTTGTTTCTTTCCACAATGCTTTTGCACATTTCTCATGTCACTGTGACATATGCAGGGCCACAATCCAGACTAATGAGTAGGAGTGTTCTCTTGCTATATAATCGAGGGTGCCCTTTAAAGTTTACACTGCTTTGCTGCTGTAGCCTCCAGCTGGGAATGCTCACAAACAGCCTCCAGCAAATAAGTCACTCCCTGCTATGTCTGTGTGTGGGCTGCAGTCAGCCACAGGTTGGCTCTTGCCAGCCTTGTTTTCACTGCCGGGTGGCCCCAATATACTCCCAGTTATGAATTCCCCCCACAAGCAAGTGTCCTGTACTGCCCAGCCCTTACCTGGACACAGGTCCAGCCTGAACCCTTTTGGCGCCCTGGGCCAGGGCATGTGGCGCCACCCCCGGGCGCATGGCGCATGCGCGGGCCCACCTATGGGGCACGGGCTGACACCCTCCCCCCCAGGGTATGCGCTGCCCAGACTGGCCCGACCAGCGCTGCTGGCACGTGCTGGGCCGTGCAGGGCCCCGCAGCTGTGGGAGAAAGGGCGCTGCCGCTCGGCGCTACGGGAGCCGGGCACGTGGCGCCTGATGGCAGCTGTAAGGGACACCGCGTGCCCCTTACAGCAGCCATCAGGCAACCTCCATCGGTTGGTGCCTTGGGCAGCTTCCCGGCTTGCCTATGCCTCTATCCGGCCCTGCCTGGACATACAAGTTTATGCAGAATCCCTCACTTAAGCAATAGAAATGGTGTGCACATAGGTAGGGGAAGGCAATGCCCATTCCAACTTCCAATAGCAGTTTTCAAGTATCTAAAGGGGTGTTATAAGGAGGAGGGAGAAAACTTGTTCATCTTCGCCTCTGAGGATAGGACAAGAAGCAATGGGCTTAAACTGCAGCAAGGGAGGTTTAGGTTGGACATTAGGAAAAACTTCCTAACTGTCAGGTTGGTTAAACACTGGAATAAGTTGCCTAGGGAGGTTGTGGAATCTCCATCTCTGGAGATATTTAAGAGCAGGTTAGATAGACATCTATCAGGGATGGTCTCGATCAGGGCTACTCAACACACGGCCCGTGGGCCGCAGGTGGCCCTCAGCCTGTTGGTTTGTGGCCCGCAGTGTGGTTTGGGTTTACGCGGGGCTCAACATGTGGTCTACGGGTGGTAGCCAAATCAAAAATGTAGTCAATACAATGGTCTTCTGTTGATATGTGTTTTAGTAGTTAAATTTCTGGACTGTCATTGCTGATTCAAAGTGCTGTCATATGGGTGGAAATGGGGTAAGTATTGCATTTTATTATTATCAGCAGAACTGACTTAAATGGGGCCTGTGTGTGGTGTAGTCTTGCCTTAATCTTTGTATTCACGCCATCAGTGTGAAAGAAGCTATTTGCATGTATATGTTGCAGCCTTTGGCATATGCTGTGAGTATCATTTTGGCCTCTAGGGCTTCCAAAGTTGAGTAGCCCTGGTCTAGATGGTGCTTGGTCCTGCTATGAGGGCAGAGGACTGGACTCAATGACCTCTCGAGGTCCCTTCCAGTCCTAGTGTTCTATGATTTTATGATTCCTCATCTGGCCTCTCCCATGCTCACCCTAATTCCCCAAAGCCCTCTCCCACAGCCTGCTGTTGCAGTGCCAGAGGCCGGGGCAGGCAGGCTGGGATCCACAATGCTTACCTCCCCAGACACTGGGGCCCTTCTGCAACCCAGCTCTGAGGGCTTCCTGAAGAGGGGTCAGTCTAGGCTGGGGTCAACCTGCACCTCTTGACTCTCTTCTCCAGTGTTCTGGGGCTTGGAAGGCTGGGGCAATGCTATCCCAGGATGGGAGGCCCTATCCTGGGGAAGGAAGCAAGGGCCAGCACCCATATTGGGGAGGGTTGGGCAGGGACCAGAAGTGGAAGGGCAGGGCATTGGACAGAAGGGCCTCCCAAAGCCATGGAGTCATCCAGTGCCCAAGGGTGCGCACAAGTCCTGTTACTCCAAATGGAGTTTCCCATACACTTCAGTTCTAACACACTGGCTGAGATAAAACAATGCAGCAGATGTATTAACTACAGAGAGATGGGTTTTAAGGGAATACTAATAGCAAGGCATAAAAATCAGAAATGGTTACAAGTAAAACAAAGATAAAAAGTAACTAGCACCTAACTTAACAAACTATATTGAATTCCAAGCAAGGTTTTCTCACTACATACTTTAGCAGATTACTGGCCAAACTCTTATGTCAGGACTCCCTCCCCATTCCAACGCTGTTTCCTTTGGTCCTTCACATGCTGTAAAGGGGGTGATTAGAGAGACAAAAAGGGATGCTCTTGGGGTGTCACCCTTTTCTTTTTATAGTCCTTTCCTCTCCCCCCTCCCCTTTTGGAAAGCATCATTATCTGAGAGAAAAGAGAGACAATCTGTGTGGATCGGAACCCCAGGTTGTTTCTTCATGAAGATTTAGATTTTTTGCTCACATCCCATTTCCTGCCAAAGAAGGCCATTTATCAGGTAATGGTCCCTTAACCTTATTTGCACCTTATTAACAGTTTGCCCTTTGTAACTGAGGAACTAGTTTGGCCACTCCCCAGACTTGGAACATGTATTGGTTACACGAGTGGAATCTTATAACTTTACATACAGTGTTGCCACACAGATTTTATGAGGATAGTAATGATCAGATTATGAGTTTTTAAATGATATATCACCAAGCATACTTTGTATAAAGATTATTATAATAATGTGCAAGGAATAAAAACTGAAGTGCAATCTGTCAAAATCTCTCCACTGCACTTTTAGCTCTCTGCCCATCAATTCAGCTCCACATGAAGGGTCCAACTCTCCCTTTAACTTACACCGGGTCTACATTGTTGTAACTGTCTTTAGTGGAATCACTCGGGATTTATAACTAGTGTGTGGGAGATCTAAATCTGGTCCCAAGTTTAAGTTTCTACTTCCAGTCTTTTCTGCTTTTCTTGTGATTCCCTCAGCCCATCCCTAATAACTTTATATATAGACTTTTATCCTTCCCACTGTCATGCCTGAGACATTTGCATATCCCCTTTTACCTGCTTTGATTCCTTTATTTTCTCCCACTCTAATGGTGGACTAAGCTTCTATACTGATTCATTCTACTATATCTTTGCCTTCTTTTACATTGTTTCTCTTCAAATTCTCTGCCCCTAAGCCTTCCTTCCTTCCTTCCTCTTGTGCATGTGAGATGCTAGTCTCTCCTTCGTGGCTGAATGTAAGTGCTTAGCTTTCTCAGAGTTAGAGAGAAGACTGTCATAACATCAGGGGCTGCTGGCACAGATGAGGCCAGGGCTGTTGGAGCTGCTAGGCTGCATTTGTGGCTAGAGTTGCAGTAAGGCTGTGATGTCACCTGTTCCTGTGCAGGGCCAGGGCTGCAGTTGCTGCCGGGGCTGCTGGAACTGCCTCTGCAGCATGGCCAGGGCCAGGGCTCTGCCTACCCCCATCTATGGCTGGGGCTGTGGGCACAGCCAGAGCTACCAGGGTCCTGCCCCTGCCCAGGATGCAGCAGGACCAGGACTGCAGCAGGACCAGGGTGGCACTGCCAGCATGGCCAGGACTGCTGGGGTTGCTATGGCCCCATCTCCTGCCATGATCTGTCTGGGTCCCAGACACTCAGCTCCTCCGATTAACTGGTTACCTAGTAAGCATTCCAGTAAGCCTAATGCTTACTGGGTACCAGGTAACCTTTTACATCCATAAAGAGAAGTCTGTAGCAGAGCTGGAAATTCACCATGAGTCTCCTGATCCTGAGACTTTAACCAGAAGCCCATCTTTCCTCCAATAAAAGGCTATGTTGTCAGTGAGGAAAGATGGGAACAAATGAATGGACCCCACAAGAGTTAGTCATATGCGTTTTCTCAACCTTGTTTGCCATGAGCGGTAGCTGCTGAAGTGATCCAAAGTGGCTCCTTTTCCATTGTCTGAAGCTTTTCTCTATTCATTCAACAGAAAATAAAAAGAACAGGAGAAATATGATAAGCTATTAAATGCTGCTGCTCATTATACTCAGGTTGTGACTGGGTTCACTTTCATATGGGGAATTTGGCTTTTTGTTTCACAGCAGAGGGATGAAGATTCATCGGCCTTTGCTAGGCTTTTTCCACCTGCGGGCTGCTTTCTAAAAACAAAACACGAAATACATGTATGTATTTTAAGTGTCTCGTTTGAATGGAAGAGCAGGTTGTATCATCAACTGACCTTCTGCTCACTTCTTTCACGTGAATATTACTATGTGCTCTTCTGTACTTTGTGGAGCTTGTCAAGGACTTTGGTTTATTCCCCAGAAAAAGCATTATATTGTTTCATAAAAATAAAATAAACTACTGTTGCTAGTAGAACATACTTTGCTTAACTCCTCTGTGTCCAGCTTTCCATAGTGTGAAGCCCACATTGGCAACAACCAATCAGCAGTTTGGAAACCTTTAGCATGAAGAGGTTAAAGCACACGCAAGGCAGTTCAGTTTAGAGTGTGAAACAGAGCCTACTTCCTCCTTTGGTAGGAGGGTTTTACTATAAGTCACTGAAGATGTTATAGCTAGGATGCAGTTAGTACAGATCAGCTGCTCTAAACTGTTCCTATAACCATCGGCAGTGGGTAATATAGGCAAGGGAAGGAATTGTTTTCCCAAACCTGCCTACACTCCTCCGCCGCCCGGGAAGACTGGCACCACAGCACAACAGCCTGGCTCTCTGGTCACCATAGAAGGCTGGGGCTGGGGCTGTTGCCAGGGCTGTGGTGGCCCAGCCACCAGGAAAGGCTGGGGGCAGGGCCGGAGCTGGAGCCGGGGTAGCCCAGCCTCCAAGAAAGGCTGGGACTGGGGCTATGGAATGACAGCCCAGTTTCCTGGCTCCTGGGGTGGCTGGGTCTGCAGTGCAGCAGATCAGGAAGGATCAGGCTCAGGCTGAGCATGACTTGGCTTCATGGGGTGTGGGACGGGAAGGTTGCTGAAAGTGCAGGGCTAGGGCTTGCCTTCCCAGGCTGGGCCTTCACCCGCAGCCCATGGTTACTACATACATAGATCTTCAAGGCCTGGCTACATTTATGCCCTGATGCTAATGCAGGCTTCTGAAACAGAAGATTGTGAGGATCACTCAAGGATTACTAACTGTTTAAAGCGACCAGTACCCAATTCTTCTACACCACACCCACTGATGCAACTATTTCACTGTGCATCAAAGCATACAAGAAAGGAGAGAACATTTCATATCACAAAGATTTTCCCCAGTGCTTCCCAATGCTGGGAGTTGGGAAGGACTAGTTGGGGAGAGGGGAGCGTGGCAGATGTACAAGTTAACCTGTGTGTGTCTTTAATAACATATGGCAGAAATAAAGGGGAGGCATAATTGGTTTCATTTTCCTGATGAGGAGCTAAGCTTCCAAACCTTTGGGAAGGAGCACTGTATGGAATGAGTAAAATCAGGCTTTTGTGAAGGCTGCCTTTGAATCTGAAACCAGGTTTGAGTGAGTAGGGACATAATTTCTTCTCTTTGGCTCTCCCTTTGTGCTGTGTTTCTTTGTACAATACATCAAGCCCTATGGAGTGATCCCACGTTTTGTTTAAAACTTTAAATGATATTATGACAATCAGTTTTCTCTCTATCTCTGAAAAAGTTAAGAACTTATATTCAGTCATGAAGGAAAGACTGGCACTATATTTGTAGCATCTCACATGCACGGAAAGAAGGAAGGAAGGCTGAGAGGCAGAGAACTTGAAGGGAAACAGAATATTTCATGTGAGAACAATAAGAGTATATCTACACAGCAAAATTCTGAAATAACTATGTGAGCATTTACACAGCCATTCCATTATTTTGAAATAATTTGAAAATAATGGGTGGCTTATTCTGAAATCTGCAAACCTCATTCTATGAAGAATAATGCATATTCCAAAATAGCTATTTTGGAATAAGGCATGTGTAGACGTTACACTGCTGCTATTTTGAAATAGACCCTCACCAGGGCCATTCTAAGGGTATGTCTACACTTCGTTCCTCGAGAGAGAGAGGAATGCAAATGCAGACACCCAAAACTGCAAATGAAGCAGGGATTGAGGAGTAAGGGTTATTTTGAGGGAAGGGTTTTATCTCGAAATAACCCCATTTTTTCTCTTGAAATAGTACTATTTTGAAATAACGCCATAATGCAATTATACAAACGAAGTGACTGTGATCTGATCTATTACATTCAAATACAACCCAAAAAGTAAGATTCAGCATCTGACTGGTCTTGGGTCTTTCTCTTTAATGAGCCCACATTTATCTGGGTACCACCAACAACCTCTGCTAAACAAAGTCATACACAGGCAGCCCCTGAAATCCCTCAGGACCCACTGAGGAAGTTTCAAAAATCCCAGCTCAGAAATTTTTTCTTTTTATAATGGAGATTGCCTATCTCCTAGAACCGGAAGGGACCTTGAAAGGTCATTGAGTCCAGTCCCCTGCCTTCACAGCAGGACCAAGTACCATCCCTGATGAATTTTTGCCCCAAATAGCCTCCACAAGGATTGAATTCACAATTCTAGGTTCAGCAGGCCAATGCTCAAACCACTGAGCTATCCCTCCCCCCTAATTAGGTTCCTTGATTCAGGTTTTTATATTTACAAACTTATAGTTTTGTGGGGTTTACAATTACAAATAGGGAGAACAGGGTTCTAATCTCATATTGCTCTTACGCCCTAGTAGGCAAAAGAGTTACTCTTGATTACCATAAGAGTGAGTCAGGGCTTGAATGGCTTAAGACTTGCATTCCCATTAGAGGGTGAAAGACAGATTTTCCAGGGTGAGAAAACAACAGGGCTATGTCTACACTGGCCCCTTTTCCGGAAGGGGCATGTAAATTTCACCAGTCGTCGTAGGAAAATCCGCGGGGGATTTAAATATCCCCCGCGGCATTTAAATAAAAATGTCCGCCGCTTTTTTCCGGCTTTTAAAAAAGCCGGAAAAGAGCGTCTACACTGGCCCCGATCCTCCGGAAAAAGTGCCCTTTTCCGGAGGGTCTTATTCCTACTTCAAAGGGTTACAGTTGTATCAACAGGTGTGTTGTAAGCAAAACTCGTGAAGTCATTCTGCCGCTCTACTCTGCACTAGTTAGGCCTCAGCTGGAGTACTGTGTCCAGTTCTGGGCGCCACATTTCAAGAAAGATGTGGAGAAATTGGAAAGGGTACAGAGAAGAGCGACAAGAATGATTAAAGGTCTAGAGAACATGACCTATGAAGCCAGGCTTCATGAACTGGGCTTGTTTAGTTTGGAAAAAAGAAGATTAAGGGGGGACATGATAGCGGTTTTCAAATATCTAAAAGGGTGTCACAAGGAGGAAGGAGAAAATTTGTTCCTCTTGGTTTCTGAGGACAGGACAAGGAGTAATGGGCTTAAAGTGCAGCAGGGGAGGTTTAGATTGGACATTAGGAAAAAATTCCTAACTGTCAGGGTGGTCAAATATTGGAATAAATTGCCAAGGGAGGTGGTGGAATCTCCCTCTCTGGAGATATTTAAGAACAGGTTAGATAGACATCTGTCAGGGATGGTGTAGGTGGAGCTTGGTCCTGCCTTGAGGGCGGGGGGCTGGACTCGATGACCTCTTGAGGTCCCTTCCAGTCCTATTATTCTATGATTCTATGATTCATTCTGATTTTTTAGTCTCTACTAACTCTTCCCCCATATACAAGGATGCCCATTAGTATGAACTTTTCCTCCCTTTCCTTTCAGCTGGCCATTTAAATTTGAAAGCAGCTGCAGTCCTGAAGTGACCATTCTGTAACTGGCTGCGGCTTGTTGCCTTGCCTTCTCTTGCAGCAGGTGAGTCTTCTTAATTCCCTCTGTGCTTTTGCCAAGTCTTTTTCTTTCTGATTCCTGAGGTGCTGATCCATTCTCACAGGCCGAATCTGCTTTGAAGTCAACAGGGTTGCTCTGGGTTTACAGTGGTATCTCATAGGCTTCGTCTACACTGGGTTTTTGCGCAAGAAGCCTTTTGTGGAAGAGATCTTCCGCAAAAACTTCTTGCACAAAAGCGCATCCAGACCTTAAAGCACATCACAAAAGTGATGTGCTTTTGTGCAAGATAGTGTCCACACTTCATGGATGCTCTTGCTCAAGAAAAGCTCTGATTGATTCCTATTCACAGAATGGCCATCAGAGCACCTGTGCCTTTATCAATAGGGGTTTCTTGCGCAAAAACCCCTCCGGAACGTCCACACCTGCCTTTTTGCGCAAGAGCTGTAGTGCAAAAAGGAGTTATTCCTTGTGGGAAGAGGAATAACTCTACCAGAAAAAGCCCTCTGTTCTGTCAATTTTTCTTGCATAAAAATGTACTTGAGGTGTGGACGCTGTTTTTGCACAAAAACCTTGTAGTGTAGACGTAGCCTAAGGGCACATCTAAACTACATTCCCGTTCCAAAAGAGGAATGTAAATGAGACCGATCGAAAATTCAAATAAGGCATGAATTTACAAATCTCGTGCTTCATTTGCATAATCACGTGAGAGTGCTTTTTCGAAAAACGGTTTTTCAAAAAAGAAATCGCAGTCTAGATGGGGTTCTTTCAAAAAAAAGCTTCTTTTACATTCCTCTTTCAGAGCAGGAATGTCGTTTAGACGTGCCCTTAGTCTACGTCTACACTACAAGGTTTTTGCACAAAACCAGAGTGTTCACACCTCAAGCACCTCATTTTTTCAGGAGTACGGGTTCTTTTGAAAAAGGTTTTTTTTTCCCAAAAGAATCCTGCCTAGACTGTGGTTTCTTTTTCGAAAATCCCTTTTCACACACACAATTATGCAAATGAAGCACGAGATTTGAAAATCCGCACTTCATTTGAATTTTCGATCTGCCTCATTTACATTCCTCTTTTGGAACAGGAATGTAGTTTAGACATAGCCTAAGGTTAGACTCTAGTCTCTAGCCCACTTCTGTTGTACTGTTTTCAGCCTGCTGTAGACAATAGGAATTTTGAGATCACAGGAGTCGATTTTATGGGCAGGTGCTAGCTTTTCATACCAGGTGGTGAAGTAAAGGCTAATAAAAGAGTAATAGGTATTGGAGAAAGGACTTAATGAATATGAACAAAATATTAATGTATTTTAATTGCCTCTGTATGTATATGATTGAACATATCAAAACATTTCTCTTTGAGGGGCCGCTCAAACAGTATCTGCAAACAGGGGGTCATGTTTGACTTTTCTATGTGTCTAATAAAATGTGCTGTGTCTGATTCTTCACTCTGTTAGGGTACGTCTACACTGCATCCCTAGTTCGAACTAGGGATGCAAATGGAGACAATCGAAGTAGTTAATGAAGTGGGGATTTAAATATCCCGCGCTCCATTAACATGATCTCGCCGGCGCGCTAGTTCGAATCACAGCTGATTTGAACCAGGAAGTGCGCGCCGGGACGCGTTAGTTCGGACTAAAGGAGTAACATTAGTTCTGACTAAGGGCTTTAGTCCGAACTAACGCGTCCTGGCGCGCACTTCCTGGTTCGAATCAGCTGTGATTCGAACTAGCGCGCCGGTGAGATCATGTTAATGGAGCGCGGGATATTTAAATCCCCGCTTCATTAACTACTTCGATTGTCTCCATTTGCATCCCTAGTTCGAACTAGGGATGCAGTGTAGACGTACCCTTATGCAGATGTAACTCCACTAACACAGCAGAGTATAACATCGGAATAATACAATGGCAAGTCAGGTCTGCTGGTCTAGATTCTTATCCCATCCACATTAGCATATACCTGAGGTAGCACCATGGAAGCCAACAGCATCACTCCAGATTTACTCCAGTGTAAGTGAGATCAGATTCTGCTTTTTAGCCTACAAAATAGGGTCCACATCTATCATTTCCTTGGTTAACTGGCACATTATGTTTCATGTGTGTATTTGTTATCAAGCGATTTAAATAAAGATTAGATTTTTTAACACTCTATATTTTTCCACGTGAGCCAACATTGCTCTGGATTTTCCTAGGCTTGTTAGCAACTTGCATCTCATTATTTCTTTTTGTGACTTAACCCTACCATAAGATGTTTCATTCTCAGGTCATTGTGACAACTGCCTGACATACTGATGTGTTCGCTTGCTCTCCGTGTTTGTGTCTCTCCTTGTTAGCAGATTTCAATACTTAAGCTTTCCACTTTCTTCCTTAGCAACCCACAGACTGCTTTGAACACTGCTGACATTTTTATCCACTCTTTTGCATCCCTCAGCAAAGCTGTCCTGGAAGAATGTCTGTGAATGTAATTATAGAAACCACATAGGCAATGGTTGGGAGGTTGTTTTGTTTTGTTTTCTTGTTGTTATTTTCTTCCCCTGCTGTGTAAAACCAATCTTTGCTAGATTCAAAGGAAGCTACCTGCCTATTCTGCTGTGGTTGTGCTTCAACAATGAACATCTCCATCTTTTTCATTTGAATATGCATATGGCTCTTAATGTGGCACTGGTGCCAGGCACACATGCAGTTCTAGGTATTTAAAGCAACAGTGGGAGGGAAATGAAAGCTGTGCAGTTGGGGCAGTCCTGGTGTAGTAAACTGCTCTTAAAGCTGGGCGCATTTGATTTTTAATCTCTGCTCTGCCATCAACTTCTCTGGTGGCATAAGCAAGTCCTGTTTTCACTGCGTTGCAATACAAATGTGGGTCCCTAGCCAATGACTACGGTTTTCTTTTGGAATTTGACTGCTCAGATAAGAGCCATCAGCAGGGTCAAATCCAGGATCTTCAGCACCAAAAGTACAGGGGTCTGTCCTTTCAACTAAAGGAAACCTCCTTAAATTGTGAAGGAGGTACCCCGATGCTGCTTGCTCGTCTTCCCTTTCCCGTCACCCTCAGGGAGAGGGCACAGCTTGTCTCATTTACTCCTCTGACTTGTCCCCTATGCAGTCAGGAGTCAGAGGAATGCAAGCAAGCTGTGCACTTTCCCTTTGCTCCCTGATACCTAGCTCTAAGGAAAGTGGGAACTTCAGGGTTTTCCTGAAGAAGCAGCGGTCAATAACCGGCCCATAGGCCAGATGTGGTTCACCAGGATTAGCCCTGGGAGGCTGCCATTACCAGAGCCATCCCACAACATTTTGGCACCTGAGGTGGGAGCTCAAATGATGCCCCCATTCTCCCTCGCTTGGGCCAAAACTTTGAAAGGTCTCAATTCTCTGGGTTCTAGTGGCATCACTCCCACCTCCCAGTCTGGCACCTGAGGTGGCCACCTCAGTTTGCTTCATGGTATGGCCAGCCCTGGCCATCACTGTATTTACCTGCACTTCAGCAGGTGGGGGCGCTTGCCACTCCCATTGGCCTTGGATCATCGTTCCCGGCCAATGGAAGCTGCACCTCAGGAAGGTCAAAGCCTAGAGAACTGCTATCATTTTATTGCCCGTCCCTGTCCTAGTGTCTCTTTAATGATTGATTCTGTCATGTGGTGAAACCTCCAAGAATACGTCCAACCAAAGGGCAACCCTAGCTGCCTGCTGATTCTCGGGCATGTTGCTGCTCTGGAGGTGGCATCAGAGAGTAGGTGAAATGGATCAAGCCATTCCTCCCCACACCCAGACTCTGGGGGAGTCTGCATCCACACTGCATCACGTGGGTTTTTTTATAGAATGGGCCTAACAGGAACCCCAGCTGCTGAATACCCCGAACACTAAAGTGGTTGAGTTTCTAAATGAAATCTTAGTCCGAACGCTGGAGGCTGGGCTCCTAGCTAATTAGAAGGGACATTAGCTGTGCCCTGAAGGGGGGGGAACCACTGGGACACCAGGAAGGGGGGGAACCACTGGGACACCAGGTGAGACACAAACTATCCAGAGAGAGGAAGCATCTTTGCATGAAGGTTGGACCCAAACCATCTCCTTGCCGTCCTGACTGGCCAGAGCCTGGATTTTCATTATCAAGTCTGGTGGGCTGGGGATGTTGTATCGCAGGCTCAAGAGTAAACATATGAACAGGGGTTTCATGGGGAAACCTAGAGCTGGAAGGATAAAAGTGGAATAGCCAAAAATGGCAAATAAGAAGGAAGAAAACTGAAAACACAGTGATCAAGATGTGTCTAAGGTGTGGCTTGCAGGCCCAGTGCAGACAATAGATGCTCTCAGCTTCCAAAGAGAGACACAATGCAGCCAGACTGCAAAGCCCTGCTTGGAATGCTCCATCTTCACCTGATCAGCCATGCTGGGACCTGTAGCCTCCACAGACTGTTTTTGCACATTCAAGATGGGGGAGATGAGGGAGAAGAGCTACTGCTAATAGTCATTGTCCAACCAACCTTCGAAACCAACTGGTGAAGGAGTAAAGGGGGAGGCAGTGCAGGCTGGAGGGTTAAGTCCTGATCCTGGTAGGGAGGATGTCCAAGCAGTTCAGGACTCCAGGTACCTCACAGGCTCAGCTTCATAAAAGAAATGAAGCAGGAAGCTGAAAGTAGGAAGGATTCATTGCTGCTGAATTAAGGGCTGAATGAACAAATTTCACTGAGAGCCACTCAAGTAATGGAACCAACCTGGAGCCCTCATAACAGGCTGTGGCCTCAGCCATGGTGTATCCTTGATTGGCTAATTACAGGCATAGGTCTGTGGGTGGGTGTGGAAGAAGCAGAGATTTAATGAGAGGGTACTGCAGGGCTTCCCCTCCACATCATGACAATTCTAGCATTGGGAGGCTCAGAAGAAAAATGATGAGACTGGATTCTGAATAATGGATTGAAAGAGTCAGCAAAATCCATCCTTGTAAGTGGCTTAAAATCCCACCCTTTAAATGCATGCAAGTAGGAGTGTTTCTGTCTCCAAGCGTGTGGGGCATGTCAGCTCCTCTACATACGAGAAGCTGGAATTTCCCCAAACAAATTTGGGTCAGGGAAGCTACTTGTGCAGTAGAAAGTTGAGCCGCCCCTAACCACACCCTTCTGCTTGCTACTCTCTGACACAGAAAGGTATAAATTGAATGTTCTGTGGGTTTTGGCTCCACCTGGTGCTTTTAATTTGCAAACTGATTTTGTCAGTTCTGCATGACTGGTCTCAGAGCATCTGCTCTCTGTAAATGTGTGTGCGATGCTGCCTTAAATGACACCTTTTGGGATCTGTGTGATGTCACAATCCTTGAGTTTCCTGCACAACCTCTGCTAATCACAATAGCTATTTTCCTTTGAGTGTTTTGCTTCCACTTAACAGATACCAATACAAATGGTCCCAAGCCCCAAAACTGTGTTTTAATTTTGAACCTCTCCCCACCCTTATGCAAAGGTATTTTGGGTTCAGCTGGAAATCCCAGCCTGGTTCTGGGTTATGCAAACACTTAGCTGTGCAAAAAAGGGGAGTTTTCAACACCGATGCTCTAGTTAAGCCATGTTGTAAAGGCAGGGCTGGCCACAAAATTCTGACTCAAAATCAAGTTCCCCACCAACCTATCCCCAAATCTTGGGGCTATTTGAACCCACAGTTTTGGCTCAGCCCTTTCTCCAGATACTAATGCTGAATATTTTTTAATTGTGATAAAACACTTAGGTTTTGTCTCAGCACTGCAGCAATTCTCAATATAAGCTTGATGAATAGAAATGAAATGTCACTGTATAGCTGGTACTTGTGGGCATATTTAAAAAATATGGCTTCCTCAAGTGACAGGAAGGATGTTGCTCTTGGCTCCTGAGGTTGCTGCTTCTAGGGAGGCTGTCACAGCCACATAATGAACCAATTCAGCTCCTGCTCCTTCCTTCCCCCAACCCCAAAGCAGCAAAGTCCTGGCAGAGTTTCACAAAACTAGGTGGGGGTGTTGTTCAAGACAGCTTATTGGGGAGAAAAGGCTTGGAGTGCAAAGACAGTAAGCAAGCAATGATACTATGATCTTTCCACAATTTATCACCTGCTACTTTCAAAGGTAATTCTCCCATGCCAAACCATTTCTGAGGGTACCTGGAAATTTCATAACAAGACAGAAATAGCTCACTGGATCTATAGGCCCTACCTGGAAGACAGACTTTGCTTCCAATGGAGATCAATACATGATGCTTCTGAGAATGGTTAAGCCTTTGAGTAAAGCTATGCATGAAGCATGGTCAGAACAATATTGGAAGGTCCTTCCTGATCCCTGTGCTGATCAGTTACTCATATTAATAGACCCCAAGGCCAGAAGGAATCACTATGATAATCTAAGTCTGACCTCCTGTATGCTACAGACCATAAAACAGCCCCAGAGCTGAGCCATTGGAAAAACATCCACACTTCATTTTAAAATTGTCAGTGATGGAGAATCCACCATGACTCTTAGCAAATTGTTCCAATGGGCATCTACCAACACAGTTAAACATTTCCAGTCATGGCTCATGTTATACTTTTCTATGTTAGACTAAAGAGCCCAATATTAAATATTTGTTCTCTATGTAATGCTTACAGCCTGTAGCCAAGTCACCCCTTAATCTTCTTTGTTAAGCTAAGTAGATTGATCTTCTTGATTTTCTAATCTCTTAATCATTCTTGTGGTTCTTATCCAAACTCTCTCCAATGTTTCAGCATCCTTCTGTGAGCATCAGAACAGGGCACAGTATTCCAGCAGCTGTGGTAGTATTTCTCCTACTCGTGAGTCCCCTATTTACACATTGCAAGTTCATATTAAAGTTTTTGGCTATAGCATCACACTGGGAGCTCATGTACAAGTGATCATCCACTATGATCCCCAAAACGTTTCCAGAGTCACCGCTTCCCAAAGTGGAGTCCCCTACCCTGTAAGTATGGCCTACATTCTTTATTCCCAGATGTACACATCTACACTACGCTGTATTAAAACACAGTGTTTGCTTGTGCTAAGTTTTCCAAATGATTCAGATGGCTATGAATCTGTCCTCTTCATTATTTTTCACTCCCCAAATTTTTGCATCATCTGCAAACTTTATCAGTGATGATTTTGTTTTCTTTCATTGTGTCATTGATACAAATGGTAAATAGCCAGTTCTGATTCTTGCCCCTGCTGGAAACACACCTTTCTAATGATGATTCCCCATTTTCAAATATATTTTGGCATAGATTACTTTGCTGGTTTTTAATCCATTTAATGTGTGCCATGTTCATTTTATATTGGACTAGCTTTTTAAATCAAAATGTCACACTGTTCTGAACAATAAAATATGATTACCTATATCTTGGCTTGCACAGTGCAAGTAGCCTTGGATATCCATCCTTGCTGAAAGCCCTGCTACCACATTTGTCTTGACATCCTGCAGCACTGAGTTCTGCAGGTCAACTATGCACTTCCTGGAGAAATATTTTATTGGTTCTTTAAATGCAACTGCCCTTTAATTTTATTGCATGGTCACTTGTTCTTATATTGTAGAAAAGGGTAAAATGGAGGGAACAACGAGGCCTTACAAAATCATATTATGTATAACATGCCTGTATAGTTTATGGGTAATCTTTGCATAACAATAAAAACTTGCAAGCAAAAGGCACCAAAAGGCAGCGACCAAGATTTTCAGAAATGCCTAGTCATTTGGGATGGCTCCAGTTTTGGGTGCCCTGCTTTTAGAAAGTGCTGAGAACCTGTCCTCTGAAACTCTGGTCCCTTTGAGGGATCTCAAGTTTAATATACAAAAATGGAGACATCCAATTTCACTAGCCTCTTAAATCTCTTGGACAGCATATTTTAATTGGACTAAAGGAAATGCCTCTTATGGTAATGTAATTAATCAGCATAACTTTGCCACAGAATAAGACTAAGGCAAGTACCTAAATAAAATTAATGTAATGATTAGCTATTCCCATTATCAAGAATATTCTCTACACAACAGGGACTACAGGGGCAGAGCTATGGCACAATAGCTATGCCAGCATAATCTCAGCGTGTAGATGCACATAACAGCAATGGAAGGCGTTTCTCCATCCACGTCCTTGAATGTGTACCTGTCAGCATTCTTCTGTCAACGTAGTTGTTTCTAAATTGGGGTTAGATCAGCATCGCTACAGTGCTTAGTGCCATTCTCAAGCCTGGTCTACACTTGACAGTGAAAAATCCATACCCTGTTAGAAGATTCAAAGTACAAATACTTCCCATGAGGAAGTATTGGCCAGATGCATTATGGGTATTATTTTCTTGTTTGCCTCGGAAGCAACTGTCATTGCTCATGTTGGAGGCAGTAGGATACCACACCAAAAGGACCATTAGCTTGATCTGCTGTGATAGATCTTCTGTTTCTAATTAGATCTTGGGAGCTCATATACATTTATGGCCTTTTCCAGGAACCCTGTGGAAATATAACTGATGATTTTCAATTTTGTCTACACTCATGTTCACTACTATTCTTCCCATCTCATTTTTAGTTAGGGGCAGAGAGTTGTGTAGGAGAGTTTTGGTTTTGGTTTTTTTTTGTGGGGGCAGGGGATTGGTTTGTTTTTGACACTCAAGAAATATTTTCTTATGCTTCTCACAGCTCTTTCTCTGCAAACACAAAGTGCTGTGCCCTATGGTACATTTGTGCACTTCAAAACTGATAGATGAGGGATGCTAATGGAATATAAACTATCAAATTAAAAACTTTCATATTAAGAATGCCAACAGTGTTTGTTGTACCTGTGAATTTCAGATGGTGCTTGCAATTTCTTCTCGCTCTTTAATGTGATGCAATATTCACAGTTTCATCTGTCACTTTTTGAGGAATGGGGAATGTATAGTTTTAGCCAGGAGTTCCAGAATTACCAGAAATTGTGCATCACTTGAGCTCCAAGTAGCTTAATTATGCAGTCTGTAAAAACTGCTCGATGATTATACTCTGCTTAAAAACCAGATTCTTTTCTCCTCGGCAATGATAGATTTACACCACTATAACCCTTCAGCGGGTGCTTTTGCTCCACTGTCACAGAAAGCAGAATTTGACCCCAACTGCTAAATAAAAGTGAGTGAGCTGATGCTGGTATTTATCAGAGTTTCTCTCTGCTCCTCTTACCCTCTCTACATTCTTCAGCTGTGGCATCTACTTCACTTTCTGGTAATTTAGATCACCGTGTAAATGCTGCAAAAAATGTCATAAAGATTAGAGGCCTTATTCTGATTCCACATACCCACCATATGATTCTCTGAGTGTAACAGGGCCTGCTCTGCCAAACAGCTGGTCACCTCAGAGCTGCAAACCATTCACTAACATGAGCAATAGACAGAGCCCTGATATGTGCCATGAAAATAGTGAATTGAAGAGATAGCTGAGCGGAAATGGAGCAGGTTAGTAATGGAGAAGGGAAAAAGTCTGAGGCTATGTCTATACTGCTGGCCTTGCTGGTAGAGCCTATGCAAATAAAGCACAGATTAGCATTTTGCCATGCTTCATTTGCATAATTTCTTCAAACCGTTTTTGCGCACGAGGGTTTTATGCAAAAACAAGCAGTGTGAACAGTGAATGGCAAAACCCCCATTTTGCGCAAGATCCTTATGCCTCTCCCAGAAACCCTGCTTGTTTTTGTGCAAAAACCCCTTGCAAATGAAGGGCGGCAAAATGCTAATCTGTGCTTCATTAGCGAAGA
Organism: Pelodiscus sinensis; assembly: GCF_049634645.1. NCBI lineage: Eukaryota > Metazoa > Chordata > Testudines > Trionychidae > Pelodiscus > Pelodiscus sinensis. The sequence goes on along the minus strand of NC_134713.1, from coordinate 161,950,584 downwards.
GGCTCTGCCGCTAAAACCGTCAGTGTAGACATAGCCTGATTGTATTCCAGTCTCTCTGGGTTGCATTCTCCTGTCACTGAATGCTGTCTCTTCATTGTAAATCCAATGAAGTCAACAGATTTACAAGAGATACTGAATTGATGCGAGAGTAAAATCAAGCCTTCTAGGCCTAATTCTCAGGAGGTGTCAATTGGCATAGCTCCATTGCTTTCAGAGGAATAATGCTGATTTACACCAGCCAAGGATCTGGTCCTAAATAACTGTTTTCCTTTAATGTGAAGGCTTCTTCATTTGCAAGAGGCTGGTTGGAGTAAGCGGTAGGTTCTAAGGCAGTGGTCAGTTACACCTGCAACAAACACAAAGCAAATGTCTAAAACTATGCAGCGATGAACAGGTGTGCAATGACATTTTTAAATCCCTCTTTGAGTGAGCTAGTCAGTGGCAAGGGGGAAGGAGCTGGAACATGTTTGCTTGATAATTTCTCTGCTCTTTCACTCTCCCACTTCAAAACACTGCACATTTCACTAATCAGGTTTTAGGCTGGATGCTGCTTGCCTGCCAAAACGTAAAAGTGAGGAAATAATAATAAAGTATCTATTTCAATAAAACCATTTACAAAAGTGAGTTGCAGGCAAAATAATGGTTGGTAGGGACACTGTCTCTCAGAGAAGGTTCCAGATATTAGATTACTAAGGATTCCATCCTGGGCAGAGAGGGTAAATATGTTAGCAATATGAGGGTGGCTTTAGGCAGTTATTCCTCCAGCTGTCGCAAGTGAGGGTAATGCAATTTGGTGCAGCTAACTGTAAGATTAATGAAACTGTTCAAGTATTTAATCCTATAAAGGCATTACATGAAATGCTGACAGCAGCCTGCATGCATTCCAGACTGCCATGTTTTGTTGTCCAGTGAAGGGGCGGGGGAGAGGGAGGGATTTTGTGAAGATATTTATGGATACTCATGGGGAAAGTCTGTTATTTTTATATGTCTCCCATTTTGTCATCGCACCCTTATGGGAGCCAGTGCTGCAGGGAGACATTGAGCCTGAGGTGTTGGGGCTGGCTTTTTTAAAAAAAGGGCCTGGATAAATATATTGCGTTACTTTCACTGGCAGATAGGTAAACTAAAAAAATTAGAGTAGTGCTGCAACATGATCAGACGGAGGGGTGGGTCAGGAAAAAACTTTTGCCCCATTTCACTATTAGCCAGATGCATTGTGGGAATGGGAGCATTGCAACTTTTCTGAAGCATGAGGCTTTGACATACATCTCCTTGTGGTGACCAATTGACTAAACAGATTTCACCCACTGTGACTTTAGGCACCCCAGTATTCACCCTCTATCTGCTGTTGCACTACTATTAGTATATTAGCCAATTAGCTCATCATAAAATGGAATTTTCAGGTCTCTCCTCCACATCGGTCTTCTCTCCAGAGCCTCCGGTCTCTCGCTCTGTCTCTCTCTCTCTCTCTCTCCTTCACCTCCTCCCTCTCCCTCTCAGCTCTCCTCTACCTCCTGCCTTTCCCTCTGTCTCTCTCTCTCTTTCTCTTCTCCTCCCCCTCCTGCCTCTCACTTGGGGGACCGCGGAGCCCAAACAGCCGTTTCGGCTCCGCGCTCCCAGTGCTGCATGGGGAGCATGGAGCCCAAACGGTCGCTTGCTCAACTTGTTCTCCCGCGGCGGCCCAGCTGAGCAGTGTAGAAGTCAGCCGAGCGCCATGGCAGGAGGCAACAGTGCCGCCCAGAGGGAACAGCCAGCACTTCAGTGTTAGAGTCACAGACATTGGGCTACTATATTGGTATACAATCTGCATTGTGAGGTATCATCTGAAAGCTAACAACATGCCAGGTGTTAATACCATTGTAAAACACATGTTAGTGCATTATAAGTGAAGTTATATACTCCCACATTATGCTGTTGTGAGAACATGGTTAAGACCAGAGAACCTAGCCTGAAGTTGAAGTAGCTTAACTCAGCTGCTGTCTACACAGCAGGAAGTCGACGGAAGAACACTCTCTCTTCAACTTCCCTTACTCCTTGTGAAATGAGGGTTACAGAAGTCAGAGTAAGAAGCCTGTGATTTTGAAATAAGGGGCTTGCTGTGTAGATGTGCACTCCGTTATTTCTTATGGGTTTCCGGGGTCAGAATTCTGAACCAAAGCTTCATAGCCACAGGGTACCCCAGCAGACTGTATTTGAGTCCCATAGTGGCCTGTACGAAACCCAAAACATCACATCTATGTGGTAGAGCCCTCTTGTATGTGTGCCTCATGTGTAATAATAGCAATATTTAGTATTGCTTCAGCACTGTATTAACATTCACTTATTAATGTCTGACCCTCCTAGAGTGTGTTGTGGGTGCTGTCCTCATTTTATAGATGAGACACAGAGGTGAAGGGACTAGCCTCAAGCTATTCAACAGATCAGCTGTAAAGCTGAGACTAGGACTCAGGTCTTCCTGCTGTCTAACCTTTTGGTCACACCTCCAAAATAGCCTAGCAAAAGTAGTTGGATGATCATCATTGCTGTTCATAGAATATTTTGGATGAAAACATTTTCCTTTCTTAATGGAAAAAACTGAAAAATGTTCAGTTTTTGAAAACCAAGAATTGTATGGTTTGGGAGTTTTCAGATTTTTCCTTTCTCTCCTTCCCTCAACCCATCATTTCTCCTGACAAATGGAAAAAAGAAAAAGGAGGAAGAAATGGGAAAAGTTTGGTTTTCTAGTTCTTGTTTTTTCATCAAAACATTTAAGACACCCGTTTTTCAGTACAAACTTTCATTTAGAAGAAAAGGCCATTTTGCATCAAAAACATTTTTGAATGAAAAATGTCAGCCAGCTCTACTCGTAACATTATACAACAGAATTATGGCAGCTTTCTTTCTTATTTTACTTACCTTGTCTGTCTTGTAGAAATGCAAGCTCCCCTGGACTGGTTTACTTATGTAGCTGCACCCTGACCTGAATTCAAGAATGAGCTGGAGAGTCCTATGTTTTGAGCCTATTTATTCTTGATCCTTTCTACTGTGGTAATGATGTTTACTTTGTGATATAGACACCTGGCTAGGAACTTGACAAAGGCCTTCCTCAATCCATTTCACACAGGCCACTAAACAGCCATCAGACCAGAATTTATTGTATTTTCCCTACCATCCACAACAACCTGAAGATTTAGAATTGAACCACTCAGCCATTGTAGACCATCACTTATACCCTACACATAGCAAAGGCCTCAGGGAACCACCGAGGATGGAAAAAATAGCCAAAGAAAAGGTGACTCTGGGGAGTACCATAGGCCTTTTAATGACTCCAGTTAATAGATGCAGAAAGACAAACAGAGAGGGGCAGAGCTCTATGATAAACTCATCACTCCTGGCATTGCAGTTAGGAAATCCTTTTCAGTAATGGGTTTAACTGTGACTATTCATCTTTATTAGCCTCTCTTACTTTGCAGTGGATCAACACACAACACTGAAAAACCTCCTGTGTTTTTCTTCTGCTTCAGACAGGTTGAGTTGGGAAGCTGACTGGTGTGTAGCAGGAATAGATCAGTGTGTGCCTGAGATCGGTCAGTTCCCTTGGTATGTCTTGTGGAGGATTAGGTAGGTCTGCTCTACTTCCCCTCTGGGGAGCTGACATATGTAGACTAAGAGGCATTCCCTGCCCTTATCAGCTGGCAGTCTAAAGAGATAAGACAGTTAAAGGGTGTAAGGGGGGATATTAATGTTTAGATGGGGAACCTGCTGGTTAAGTGACTTGCACAGGAAGTCTGTGGAAAAGCCAGGAACTGAACCCACAGCTCTAGAGTCCCATTTCGAGTCAGCACAAGCAATCAAAGAAAATGCTTCACCCTCAAAAGGTTCAGTGCAAATCTACACTATCACTTACATTGATCTAAATTATGGCACTGAGGAGTGTGAGAAAAAGACACCCCTCAGCAACACAAGTTACAACAGCCAAAAGCCATCTCCCACCTACATAGCTTTTACTTCCCATAAAGTTAGAGTAATTACATTGATGGGAGAGCACTGTCCTGTCAGCATACAGTATCTTCACCAGATGTGCAACAGAGGTGCAGCTGTACTGATATAGTGCAGCTAGGGTAGACCTGCCCTCACAGTGCTGTTCAGACAATAAGATTGAGGTCAGACAGAGAGGAGCACAATTTGATTCAAGGAGGCTTTGGGCCCAAGTACAAAGCTGAGTGTTTTATTTGCTTGTTTATTTAATGCTGTGTCTGCATACACCACTGGGTATTAACATAACTAAGTACCTATGTGCATGCACAAATAATGGTGACTGCAAGTGTCTCTATCCTTATACACACTGGGGACCACAGCTGAAAGCAAAGCAAAGCAAAAGAGGAAGACAGGGAAGGGTGTGGAGGATGGGATGATCATGGAGTAGAAAAGGAAATTTAGCACCAGAGCTAGAGCAATGTGAATGATTATTCCCAGCTATTTCAACAGCCGGGAAAACAATTCAATACTGTCTAAAACCACACTTTATCTAAAGTGGGTTGTTATAGTCTGGCCCAGCAAAGCTCCTTTCCATGAAATGCATTCTTTTCTTTCACTGGGGAGGAGAAGAGGTGTGACAGGGTGACCTACTCACCACTGGATTGCACCACCTACTGGCAGTGATAGGGTTTAGCTCTGCCAAGCCAACACCCCTTCCAGCAGTTACACTCCTGTTCTCCCATATTCCATGAACTCCAGTCAGGCCACCACATGCTTTCCCTAGTCCCTTCTTCCCAGAACTCTCAGGCAGTCTTCCCTTTCACCATCTCATGGTGCCATTCCCTCAGAGACTAGTAAGGAAACACAGGCCTGCCCTCCCTTCTGGGCTCCAGCTCAGGAACCCTCTAGCCAGCAGCCCAGGTCTGTTCCCTCCTGAATCCTGCTGCTTTTCCTGGAACCCCTGCCACCTTCTTTGGGGCCTGCCAGCCCAAACACCGTCCTTCCAGGGAGTGACTGTTGGCTCTGTAGCACACCTTCCTCCAGGAAGCAACTATAAACTAATGCTCTGCAACCCCCTGGGCTGTTGCCAGCCTCCTGGCTTTATATAAGTTCCTAGTGCTCCTTCACAGGTGAGCTTCCCTCTAATTAACTGCCTCCAGCCTAAATCTCCCCAGTCCCTTTTGCAGCCTAATTGGCTGATTGGGCTCACCTGGCCTAATTCCACTTTTGCAAGGGCAGGGTACGGTGTACACTCCATGATAGGGGGCAAGAGGACTGTTTGTGCTCCTGCCCTGTTAAATCTTGGATACTTTCAGGCTATGTCTACACTATGAGTTTTCTCAGCAAAATATATGCTAATGAGGGACTCATTTGCATGAGTTGTGATCTCATTTGCATATTTTCTTTCAATCCACTTTGCCTGGGGGTTTTACGCAAAAACAAGCAGTGTGGATGTTTCTTTTTGTGCAAAAACCCCTTTTCCCGCCAGATCGGTAAACCTCCTTTTTTGGGGCACAAGGATCTGGCGGGAAAGGGGTCTTTTGTGCAAAAAGAAAACATCCACATGACTTCCCCTCCCCTGCAAAAACAGTGTGCCTAAAATATTAAAATGAGGCACAGATATGTGCTAATCTGCACCTCATTTGCATACTCACTGCTGGCAAAACTGGCAGTGTAGTTGTAGCCTCAGAGTCCCTAGTGCTCAAAGAATCTCCTGAACTTGTTGTCTCCTTCCCCACAGACAACAGAGTTACTACATAAATTGCAGAAACAAAATACAGGACTATGTAGCACTTTAAAGACTAACAAGATGGTTTATTAAGTGATGAGCTTTCGTGGGCCAGACCCACTTGATCTGAGGAAGTGTGTCTGGCCCACGAAAGCTCATTACCTAATAAACCATCTTGTTAGTCTTTAAAGTGCTACATAGTCCTGTATTTTGTTTCAGCTACACCAGACTAACACGGCTACATTTCTATCACTATTCTACATAAATTGCATGCTCTCTGATTCTTGAATCTCATTCTTCCTACTCTGAAAAATTGGAAGAAGCATTTGGATTTTGTGAGACCTTAGGAGGATTGAATCCCCAAGCCTCTGATGGGTGTTGATGGTGTTCTGTGTTTCAAACTTTTTGAGCCTGTAAGACTGGCTGCATTGTACATCCACGTCTCACTAGAGCGGGGCAAAATATTTTCAACAGTCTGTTCGTGTAGCAAAAAGGGCAGATTCGGGACAACCAAAACTTGTTGCAAATTTTGTCAATTTTACCAAATTGTTTTGGTTGAAACAAAACTTTTAAAAAATACAACCAGAATGATTCATTTCAATACTTTCAAAACAGAGCATTACAATGTTTTTGCTTTGAGATGACTTTTTGTTTTGAAATAGTCTTCAGTTTTATGTTTTTAAGTTAGAAAAATTATCAAAACCTAAATGATCCTTTAACTCAAAATGTTTTGGGTTTTTTGGGGGGAGGGAGGAGAGGGGAGAGTGTGGGGCTAATTTTGTTTTGTTCTGTTTTTGCTGCTATTTGGACTTATCAGTGAATCAAAAAATATCTGCTATTCACACAGCTCTATTATTCAGCCTGGCTTACACACTAGCCAACAACTACAACACTATATTGTTTCTCTGTGTCCTTTTAACAAATAGCAGCAGAGAGTGAGTTACAGTTCAAAGGGTTTCAGGTCTCTGGAGGGAAGGAGACCTAATGATACTGCTGCCTGCTTAATCTCTCTGAAATCCCCTGAGACACAGCCCTGAAAGGTGTGTGTGTGTAGAGGGGCAGTGGAGCATCACACAGACCTGGGAAAGGCAACACAAAAGAGAAGAGCAAGGGGAAGCATAGAAAGAGGGAAAGAAAGGAAAGATAAGTTCCAAATCAGATTTATTTAGCTTTGGCTAGAATGGAATAATGAGCATAATGGGGAAAGCGAGGGCCCAGCTCTGATTCTTCCACACAGCATTACTGCTCTGGGCAGGTGAACAGGGTCTAGCTATCTTGGTTGGAGACTGAGACTGGACTCCCCAGACTGTGGTTCAAATCCAGCCCATATCTATAATGGTCAAAAAAATAAAGTTAAAGCAAACATGATCATCTGATTGCTATGGGGGCTATGTGAAAAGAGTAGGAAGGACTCATTATGCACTTTAGAATGCAGCTGCTTGTTTATTAAGCAGGACATCTCTCTAGGGCATGGAACGCCAGTGCTCCAGAATCTGCATTGGCTGCCCATTGGTCTTTGGAGGGGGTTACAGTGTTGATTATGTTGTATGAAGTCCTAACTGATCTGTGACCTGTCTCCCCTCTCTCCCCAGACCATACTGCCAAAGCTGTGGTCAGAAAAAGCACTTCAGCTAAATCCCCCTTGGTTATACAAAAGAGGATGTGGCTGGCGGGATGGTTTCTGTTAGAGCTTCAGGACTCCAGAAATTGCTTCCTATACCCCTTGATCCAAAGCAACCCAAATCCAGTGACCTTCAAGCATTCTGCAGAAACAGCTGTTTGATCAGGTTTTTGGAGGATGCTGGGGGCATGCTTCTCAGAACCATGAAGGGATGGATGGTAAGAAGTCTCTCCATTCCTGTTGAAATGATCACTTTAAATGCCACTGGGATTTCATTGTATTATGGTGATGTGGTAGGTCACCTACAACCTTGGATAGAAGCAGTCTTTTCATTCCCCCACTACAAAAAGGATGTGGACGCAATGGAGAGGGTCCAGCGGAAGGCAACCAAAATGATTAGGGGGCTGGAGCATATGACTTATGAGGAGAGGCTGAGGGACTTGGGTCTGTTTAGTCTGCAGAAGCGAAGAGTGAGGGGGGATTTGATAGCAGCCTTCAACTTCCTGAAGGGAGGTTCCAAAGAGGATGGAGAGAGGCTGTTCTCAGTAGTGACAGATGGCAGAACAAGGAGCAATGGTCTCAAGTTGTGGAGGGAGAGGTCCAGGTTGGATATTAGGAAAAACTATTTCACTAGGAGGGTGGTGAAGCACTGGAACGGGTTACCTAGGGAAGTAGTGGAGTCTCCATCCCTAGAGGTGTTTAAGTCTTGGCTTGACAAAGCCCTGGCTGGGTTGATTTAGTTGGAACTGGTCCTGCCTAGAGCAGGGGGCTGGACTTGATGACCTTCTGAGGTCTCTTCCAGTTCTATGATTCTATGATAATTTTAATTCTAAATGAATGAATAAATAAATGAAGGAGATGCCAAGGCCTTCCTGGGCCATGGAAAATGACTGGTCCCTGCCAAGAGTCAGTCACTGTAGGGCAGATAATGCACAGTAAGAAGAAGTGAGGAGCTCATATACTGTTCCTGTTCTCTGGTTTTAAAGAGGATATCATCGTTCTGGAGGCATCAACTGGAACTAGAATGCAATGAGAAATGTCTGGTGGCTTTCTTTAAGCATAATAAAGAATGTCATAATGAATATCTATGACAGAATGCTACAGTATGGATAAAAAAACTCTCTAGAAATGTTAGCATTTCCTATTATATTGAATGTGGTTTTAGAACTCAACAGGTTTTCATCCCCATTATATTCAGTAGCATTTAGGTGCCAGATTGTCCATTATTCCACATTCTGGGGGTGCCAAACACCAAATTCACACATGCAGATGAGTATATTAGAGTTAAGCCTTTTTCTTACATACACGTACATTTCTTCAACACCTATAAAGACCCACATAGGCACAGGCTACAAAGCTGAATTTTAGTAGTTTCTATCATTTGAGTACAGAAGGGAGCACTGAACAGCGAACTGGGGGGTATGAGGAGGTGTGGGGTTTGGGAGAGACTTTGGGTGCAGTAGGAGGTTGAGGTGCATGAGGGAGTGCCAGATGCAGGCTGTGGCCGGGAGGCACTTGCCACAGGTGGCTTCCAGCCAGTGGACCAGCAGGGTGCTCAGGCAAGTTGCCTACAAACCACCGCCCCACATGCCGTTCCAAGGTTTCCAGCCAAGGGGAGCGGTAAAGATGGTGTTGGGGGAGGGGCAGTGCATGGAGACCCACTGCCCCTTTCCTTCCAAGAGGTACACACAGAGACATACTTGCCCCAGCAGCTGGCCGCTTTAGGTGGTGTGTGGAGCTACAGCAGACAGGTAGCCTACCTGCATGCCCTGCTGGGCCAAGGGACATTAGTGGCCCAGAGGGCCATGATGGGCCAAATCCAAATGTTTGGAGGGCCAGATCTGGCGCATGGGCCATATTTTACTCACTCCTGTTCTGGCATTTCTGTATTTTTGTCTGTTGGGAGTAACTGAGAGGGAGCTAGCTAGGGAAATAACCACATGCAAGTACTTTGAAGATTATCATCCCCAAAAGAGGAATCATTTAACGTGGCTCATGGAGCATGCAAGTGTGTTCAATGGGGTGAGATTGAGCAAAGGAAAAATGTGCTACGAGGGAGATCTGTTTGACCATGGAATAGTTTCCCACCAGAGCAGTGGAAGCCCCGTTACTTTGAGCCTTGGATGCTTCAAAAGCACTGAAGATTGTACGTTAGGGAGAGATCAAGCACTGACCGCTGGGGTGTGGTGTGGTGGAAACAGTGACTGTTTCTCATGTTCCCATCAGGAAATACTGCTCTTCAGGCTGAGGACCAAATGGCTCTCTGGGCTGGAATAAGTATGTATGGAGGGCTGTAGGATCTCCAAGAATGGAAATTGCTTTGTACTCTTCCTGGGTAGTTTCCCTCTGGGTCTCACCTACCATTAACTCCTCCTAAAGACCTCTTCTGGGTGTTTGCACAGTGCAGAGGCACAGTGTGGAAAAAGTGAAGCCAGCCTCTGTCACCCTTAGCTTTTACTTCAGGGGTTGGCAGAAGGACACTACTTACATCCTCCCCATCCATCCTGCCCCAAGAAGCTTTGCAGGGTGTGATGACTCCAGTATCTCAGAAGGAGCATTCCTGGTGGGATGGATCAAGGGGGATTATTTCCTTCCTGCCCAGAGAGGTTGGTGGTGTTACTTGCACAAATTTCCTATCCCTTCCACACTGTAGGGACACACACCTTTACCCAGTTCCTAGGGTTCAAGGTACAACCGTGTTAATTTACACACCCACCCTTACCCAATTCCTAGGGCTCAGGGCACAACTTCCTGCGGGTTTTCAAGGATCTTTAGCCACTGAAAGCCTCACGCAATCATATTCTTATCCTCTATCTATTGACAATTCCCAAACAATTCCACACAGTATCATGCTCACCAATCCTGATAAAGGCAGGCAGACTTCCCCTGTTGGCCAGGCAAAATCAGTCTCTCTGGATCTTCGCTGATGCATGTCATGGTCATGCATGAGAATCCTGGCATCTCTGGTCTTAGGCTGTGTCTAGGAGGTGAATAGTTCTTCCAGGTCTTCCCCCTTTTTCTTGGTGTTTCTTGTTTTCCCTTTGGTCTTCTTCCAGCCTTTTGCTTCTTTCCTTCCACTTCTATTAGTTTTTGGACCCCAGCTTATATAGTGAAACCTGAATCCTGTTTAGCTATATCTTAACCAAATATTTTAGTATAATTTTACTGACCAATCATAACAAAATTACCTACCCAATCATACCCTACCACCTTCATTGATTTACACCTAGCAAAATTAATTATACTGCAGACAGAAATAGTAACAAACCAGACAGAGATCATACAGACAAACAATAGAAAAGTGAGGATTCTTAACCATAGAGTGCAGATTCCACAACCTCAGCTATTGATAAGCAGTTTCTTGCCAGACAGAATGGGGTAACTTAAGGTTTCTTTACCCATCTTGAAATCTGTTTCTTTATCTGGTGACAGTGGAAGAGCTATCAGGACAAAATCCCCTTCTTACAACCGGATGTGACACTATTTTAATACAATTTAGATGGAATGTGAGTATGTGACTTTAGGTCTTACAGCTAATGGCTACTGCCCTTCAGTTTGCCTGCAAAGGAAAGCTTTGGTTCAGGCCTACCCACAGGCCTTCCAACATGGCTACAGAAAAACCATATTGTTACAGTGGGAGGACTCAAGTCTCTATGGGTATGTCTACACTACCCCGCTAGTTCGAACTAGCGGGGTAATGTATGCATACCACACTTGCTAATGAAGCCCGGGATTTGAATTTCCCGGGCTTCATTAGCATAAGCGGGGAGCCTCCATTTTTAAATCCCCGCTGCTTCGAACCCCATGCAGCGCGGCTACACGGGGCTCGAACTAGGTAGTTCGGACTAGGGTGCCTATTCCGAACTACCGGTACACCTCGTTTCACGAGGAGTAACGGTAGTTCGAACTAGGAAGCCTAGTTCGAACTACCTAGTTCGTGCCCCGTGTAGCCGCGCTGCACGGGGTTCAAACCAGCGGGGTTTTAAAAATGGCGGCTCCCCGCTTATGCAAATGAAGCCTGGGAAATTCAAATCACGGGCTTCATTTGCAAGTGCGGTATGCCTACATTACCCCGCTAGTTCGAACTAGCGGGGTAGTGTAGACATACCCTAAGTGTAGAGGGGAAGGATGCAGGTAGGCAGTTAGGAGGGAAAGGCTATGGGCGGTTAAACCGAGGTGCTTTGTGTACTCACACCTAGGGTATGTCTACACTATATGGCTCTGTTAATGGAGCCATGTAGATGAGCTTTGTAGACATAGCAAAATGAAGCAGCGATTTAAATAATCGCCGCTTCATTTACATCAAAATGGCTGCCACACTGCCGATCAGCTGTTTGTCAGCACAGCGCGGTAGTCTGGATGCTCCGCGGTCAACATCAAAAGCCTTTGTCGACCTCCGCATTATGCCTCGTGGGATGAGGTTTACCGGGGTGGTCGACAAAGGCTTTTGATGTTGACCGCGGAGCATTCCGACTACCACGCTGTGCCGACAAACAACTGATCAGCACAACGCGGCAGTCATTTTAATGTAAATGAAGCAGTGATTATTTAAATCGCCACTTCATTTTGCTATGTCTACAAAGTTCATCTACATGGCTCCGTCAATGGAGCCATGTAGTGTAGACATACCCCTAGGCTGCCTCAGTGTCTAAATCTGGATGGAGGGATCTCACCTTAAGCACCTGCTTTTAAAAATCTTGGCTGCTGAGTCCATTGAAATATCCCCGTTTTCAGATAGTTTCACTCTCAGGAAAATAAACCATCTCCAAATGATCAATTTCAGACATTATGGTTCCTGCCTGCAGAGGGAATTCCACCCTGGTGGATTGTTCATGGCACATCAGTAGAGGGCAACATTCCTGCACTTCAAACCCAGACCAGTTATAACGGAGGGGAGAGGGGTTGCAAGTGGGGAACATACAAGCTTGATTGTTATTAGCAGCAGTGGCCCCCACCTGCCATACAGCAAAATATGTGTGCAGCCCTTTGTAGTCTTTCCCTTGTTGCAGAAAGAGATAGTCAGAGGTTTATCAATCTCAGCTATTAAGCTTAATTTTTCTTTTTAATCCTCTTAGCCATGTTCATTAATTCAGCTTTAAATCATAAGCCTATTTATGTGAATATACATTTTTCATCAGCATTTCCCTATTCCTAATCTATCCTCTGTTTTCTTAAATGCTTTCCTACTCTACTTAAAAAACTCTTTCCCTTCCTAATGATTTCCATCATCCCTGCTTAGGTCTTTAACATTATTATTAGTTCCAGGAAGAATCTCTTGCCAGCTCCTTTCTAATAGGCTCTCCATTGTAAGCACTTCTGTAGACAGAGCCCATCAGTTTGAGAGGGGCTGTTGAACACACTTCCCCAGCCAACCCAGATTGCTCCCATCCTGTGCAGAGTATTAAAGTTATTAGTGTTATTTATTTGTACTGCAGTAGCACTTAGGAGCCTCGGCCCCGGGTGAGGGCCCCAGCTGTGCCAGGCAGTGTGCAAGCCCCGAACAAAAAGACAATCTAAGTATCAGATGAGAGAAGTGGATGCAACAGGCGCGCTGCAGGAGCACAAGTAAACAATGAGACAGAATTCGTCAGTATAATGGGCAGTGGTCTCAGCACACCAGCTGCCTAAGCATTGTTGAAGCTTTTGTTGGTCCCACAGCAGAGGAGTGCATTAAAGAGGGATATGAAGGAGAACAATGTGGAACTCTAATGCAGAGCTTAAATTCAGCCACAGCCACCTGGAGCAGAGCTCCAGTAAATATTTGCAAAACCACAGAAGTCCCTGTACTTCCGATGGGGCTGTAAATCCCCACCCCACCCCACCCCAGCCCACGAGTCATAGGGTATGTCTAGACTACATCCCTCTGTCGCCAGAGGGATGTAAATTAGACATACCGAAATTGCTCATGAAGCAAGGATTTAAATATCCCGCGCTTCATTAGAATAAAAATGGCCACCACTTTTTGCTGATGCGGCATTTTGCACAAGGCATAAGGGATCTGTCGGAAAAGGCTTTCCTTGTCGACTGATCCCCATCTAGACTGCCGCTTTTTGCCGGCAAAGTGCCGCGGTGGCAAAAAGTGGCGGCCATTTTTATTCTAATGAAGCACGGGATATTTAAATCCCTGCTTCATTAGCAATTTTGGTATGTCTAATTTACATCCCTCTGTCACCAGAGGGATGTAGTCTAGACATACTCATAGTGCCTCCTGTGCAGCTGGAGCCCTGAATGTGTCCTTCTCTGCAGGGCTGAAGCTCCCAGTCCCAGGGTCTCTTATCCCCATTGCAGGGCTGAAATTCTGAGCCCCAGCAGCACCTCCTTGAAGAGCTGAAGCCACAACATGCCCCACAGCTGAAGCCTGAAGCCCCAAATGGGAGGTGGGCTCCAAGAAATAGAATGTAAGCCCTGCCTTAATGGATGTGTAAGAGGAACTCCTTGCATGCAAATGCCAAGTCCGAGGGGTCATAAGAACATAAGAACGGCTGTACTGAGTCAAACCAAAGGTCCATCTAGCCCAGTAGCCTGTCTGCTGACAGTGGCCAGCACCAGGTGCCCCAGAGAGGGTGCACTGAAGACAATGATCAAGCGATTTATCTCCTGTCATCCTTCTCCAGCCTCTGACAAACGGGCCAGGGACACCACTTCTATGCCCTGGCTAATAGCCTTTTATGGACCTAACCTCCATGAAATTATCTAGCTTCTCTCTAAATTAGTCCTAGCCTTCACAGCCTCCTCTGGCAAGGAGTTCCACAGGTTGACGACATGCTGTGTGAAGAAGAACTTTCTTTTATTAGTTTTAAACCTGCTACCCATTAACTTTATTTGGTGTTCTTCTATTATGGGGACTAATAAATAACTTTTCTTTATTCGCCCTCTCCACACCACTCATGATTTTATATGCCTCTATCATATCCCCCCTCAGTCACCTCTTTTCTAAACTGAAAAGTCCCGGTCATTTTAACCTCTCTTCATATGGGACCTGTTCCAGCCCCCTAAGCATTTTAGCTGCCCTTTTCTGAACCCTTTCCAAGGCCAAAATATCTTTTTTGAGGTGAGGAGACCACATCTGTACACAGTATTCCATGGCCACAAGGCAAAGCTAGAGGTAACCACCTTGGCTCTAGTCTACACTAGGGAGTTCTTTTGAAATAATTCCCCTTATTTTGAAATAACAGAGCATCCACACTACCACACCCATTATTTCAAAATAACAGGTCGCTTATTTCAAAATCTACACTCCTGCTTTTCTTGAGGAAAAACACTAATTTCAAAATAGATATTTCAAAATAGCATTAGTGTGGATGCTCAGCTGCTGCTATGTCAAAATAATAGGCCTCCAGAGGCCTTTCACTGCTGCACTTGTAGCTGCTCTGGCCACATACCAGACAACTCCACTGCTCCCCATCTCCTGCAGAGTTTAAAGCTGCAGGCAGAAAGGAAAGGACTTGTGGCACCAGGAGAGCCCTGCTAGTCCCGTGCCACACAGTACCCTTGAGTGGACTCATGAGTGACTCCAGTTCTCCCTATGTGCCCCCTTTGGCTGGCAGCATGCCCACAGCACCCTCAGACCAGGGGCAAAAGAGGGCACCAGCCTGGACTGATGTGGAGATCCTGGATCTCACTGAGGTCTGGGGAGAGGAGACCAACATCCAGGATCTGCGTACCAAGAAGCACAATGCCAATGTCTATGGCCAGACGGCCGCCAGCTTAGCAGAGAAAGGGCACACAACCAGGTCCGGATAAAAATTAAAGAACTCCAGCAGGCCTACGCAAAGGCCAAAGAGCAAAGTTCTCACTCTGAGGTGACACTTCACACCTGCCACTACTATGAGCAGCTGGAGGCCAACTTGAGAGGGGGGCCAGTCACTGTCCCATTGTCATCATTGACTCCAGCCAGGACATGCCTGGCATCTACCTCCACATGGGCGGGGTTGTGGAAAAGGATGAGAAAGAGGAGAAGAAGGAGAAGCAGGCTAGCCAGGACACCCTGCCCTCCAGCCAGGAGCTAATACTCAGTCTGCAGCCAGTTCCCCCCTCCCAGGATGTCTCCCAGGGCTCAGACAATTCCGGCAAAGGCATTTCTGGTGAATTCCATAACTTTCCCTATACACACATGGCAGCAGGCTGTCAGGGGCTGTGTGCTACTTGCTCAGCCTTCTCTGCCGGGGGGGTCAC
Organism: Pelodiscus sinensis; assembly: GCF_049634645.1. Classification (NCBI taxonomy): domain Eukaryota; kingdom Metazoa; phylum Chordata; order Testudines; family Trionychidae; genus Pelodiscus; species Pelodiscus sinensis. Next base: position 161,935,102 of record NC_134713.1, on the reverse strand, counting down.
ACAACAGCCTGTGCATGTGGGTGCACATAGAGCGCCAGTCCAGAGCACTCAGCCCCATGACGCTCTCACACAGGAATCCCTTGTTCCTTCTCACAAGGTTCCTGGAGAAGCCTGCTGTACTTTGGTCTCCGTGCAGGTCTCCTTCCCACGACAAACCATCACTAAAGAGGCTGGGGTCATGGAAACTCACATGGAGCAGTGTCGCACACGGCACAGGGTCATGCCCACACTTGGGCAGCAATTGCTCTGTGTCAAACACAGCAATGTGGCGACTGATCCCCTGCATGGGAACGTGCCAGGAAAAGGAAGAAAAGGGAAACCTAATAGCACTCTCTCCAGAAAACGGCCTCTGCTGCTCACACACATCTTCCCCAACACTCCCCCTCTCCTCCATCTCTCTCTGTGGGATGCTGCCCGTGCCAGACCTGGTATGTGCAGGACATAGAAGTAAGCTGAGCTGCCCCAACTTCCCCTCCTGCCCACAGACTTCTGGCTGGCACATTCCCATGCCTTGTCCCTGGGATGTGGCAGGTAGTGACGCTCCCCTGGGACATCTGTGCCTTTGTAGGAAAGTGCCCACTCTCTAGGCAACAGCTGACCTTTCTCAAAGTACATCACCACCATCTGAACTAAGAACTTCAGTGTCGACTCAGAGATTAGGGCTAGTAGGGCCAGGCTTCATGCACAGGGTCTCTTGGGATGACTTTGTCACTTTTCTTCACAGCCGGCCCCGCTGTAAGTGTGGTGCGTCCACCACCTCTAATACCATCTTCCCAACTCCTCAAGATCTGCCGGAGGAAAGACCTGCTGTGAGACCAGATGGCCTGCCTCCAGATCCTCATCTAGAGCTCCAATGAGGAGCACTAGGAGCAGGCTACCAACTGTGAGGAGCGCTGGGCTGACTGGGAGTGGAGGAAGGCCATGTGGGAGCAGCTGTCACACCAACACGAGGCCAAGAGCTCCTCAATAACATCAGTCATGGAGCACATGGCTGCATGTATGGAGTGGGCCACCAACCACCTCCCCACACCACTCCCTCAACTTCCTGACTTCCAACTCCCCACACCCAATGCCCTGCACCTGCCCCCTGCTTCTCCTCCTAGCCCCCCTAGGGACTGCCAGGGCCCCTCGAACATGTGGCGGTGGGACCTCCCAGGCATCTGAAGCCTCCCAATGTACCTGAGGCATGCACCAGTCCAGCCCCATCCCTGAGCCCTCCTCCCTCCTCCATTCCAGGCTCTTTCCCCAGTCCCTCCCCTGTTATATATCCCCCAAATAAAGCATCAGAGCCATTTGTTCGAACATAAAGGCTTTTTCATTTGGTCTGCAGGAGATGGGGGAAGGTGGGAAGGGAGGGCAGGGAAAGAAGGGGTGGGGAGGAAAGGTACACAGCAGCAATGCAAAGGCCCTTTATGGGGAGAGTTTCACAGGTGGCCTTGGCTGAAACTCTCCCTCATGACCTCCCAGATGAACATAGCCCCCTGGGCTGTGTCTACTTGAAAGTAGGAATAAGGGATCTTCCGGAAAAGGGTTTATTTTCCGCAAGATCCCGTCTAGACTGGCGCTTTTCTCCGGCAAAACCCCAAGCCGGAAAAAAGCGGCAGCCATGTTCATGCAAATGCCGTGGGGGATATTTAAATCCCCCGCGGCATTTGCAATTCCGAAGTGTCTCATTAGCATCCCTTTTCCGGAAAAGGGTGCCAATGTAGACACAGCCCTGATGTGCTCTCCACATGGCAGTGGTGTTGAGCTGCTCACATGCCCTGGCCAGCTGCTCAGCCTTTGTCCCCCACTTCTCCTTGCTCTCACATATGTTGTGGAGCACACAACAGGCCACCACCACGTAGGAGATGTTTCGATTGCTGAGGTCCAGGCAGGTGAGGAGCCCTCCCCTTCAGGCAGCCAAAGGCACACTCAATCACCATGTGGCACCTGCTGAGCCTGGAATTGAAATATTCCTTGGTGGGGTCCAAGCTGCCCCATGTAGAGCTTCATCAGCCAGTGGAGCAAAGGATAGGCTGCATCACCCAAGGTGCACATGGGCATGTCTACCTCCCCGATCCTGATGGTGCGGTCAGGGAAAAAAGTGCCAACTTGCATCCTCTGGAACAGGCTTGAGTTCCAGAATATACGGACTTTATGCGCCTTCCCCAATCACCCGCCATAAAAGTCCGTGAACCATCCCTTACGGTCCACCAGGGCCTGCAGCACCATGGAGAACCACCCCTTCCTGTTGACATAGTCCAAGACACGGTGGTTAGGGGCCAGGATGGGAATGTGGGTGCTGTCTATGCCCCGCAAAAAGCTGGGGAAGCCCATAGTGACAATGCCAGCGATGATTCCCCAGGGTGACGACCCTCCACAACAGGATGGTGTTGATGGTTTTGGCTATCTGCATGAGCACAGCCCCAACCTTGGATTTCCCCGTGCTGAACTGGTTCCTGACAGAGAGGTAGCTTTCTGGCATGGCGAGCTTCTAGAAAGTGATGGAAACACGCTTCCGCAGAGGGATGGCAGCCTCAGCTGGGTGTCCTGTCACTCGAGGGCAGGGCAAGCATTCGCAGAGCTCCTAGAAGGTGGCATTCTGCATGCAGAAGTTCAGGAGCCACTGCTGAGTGTCCCGTCACTGCAGGACGGTGCCGTCCCACCAGAAGTGGTGTCCCAGTGTGTGCAGGGGATGGAGAATTATTTGCTGCATCAGGAGTGCCAGGGCCTTGGTGAAGAGGTCCCCCAGTCCAGGCTGCTGCTCGTGCTCCTGAAGCAGCACACGGGCAGTATGGATAAACTGTGCTATGAGGTGCAGCACAAGGCCTGTGAGCCTGGCACAGGCTCCATGTTGTCAATGGTATGGCATCCTCAAGGGCAACCAGAGCACACGGTGTGAGTTAGGTGTCCCGTGGGGGGAGGGAGAGGCAGTGGAGAAGGAGTATGTGAGATGCAGCTGTAGAGAGGAGGCCATTGAAGCATGTGTCTCAGCTAGCCTCAGCAAGCAGCTACAGGAAGTGTCTACTCTCCTGGTGCCCTCCCTGCAGTGCTCCTGGGAGGTCTTTAAAAGTGAAGCAGGCTCCAATCAGTGTGGACATGATATTTTGATATAATTCTATGCTATTTTGATGCTGCTTTGTAGTGTGGATGTGCTATTTCCAAATAGCTATTATTTTGAAATAAATTATTTTGAAATAATTCCCTAGTGTAGACATGCCCAAACAGACCTGTCCAGCTAAGACCTCACCCAGAGGTCTTGAACCAATAGAAAGTCTTGAGTCAGAGGCTCAGGCTACTAGGCATGCCAACCACCCAAGCCACCTCACTGAAGTGTGAAATGAAAGAAGTGTGAAGGTGCTTGTTTGAAAATTTAACCAAGAGGTGAAAAAGGCAAAACAGATATGGGGCTTGATGTCTCAACAGCATATAAAGAGAAGATACATAGGATGAGCATAAAGGACAAGTGCCCTTAAAAAGGTATCTGGTTCTCTTCCCCTTTCAGGTGGTATATTTTTATGTAGGAGTTTCTCTCTTTATAAAGTATCTATTAGAACAGTTTACAAAAATGGTAAGCATTTTCCAAAAAAAGGGGAGGGGGGCAAAATAATTCATTTTTTAAAAAATCCTAGAAATGTTTCAGTTTCTCTCATAAAAAATTTTGTTTTCATGCCTTATGTAAAAGTTAATTTTGATTAAATGCCAATAAAAGTAAAAATTGTTTGATTTTCACTTCCTCTCTTTCTCTTTGTTTCTCCCATTGGAGTAGGGGAGGAAAAGTGGGGGAGAAGAGGCATAGAGGATGAAAAAATAAAAATATTTCATTTTTTATTCATTTTGATGAAAAAATTAAAATTCAAACATTTTCTCTCAAAATATGTGTCTCATTCAAAAATCACTTTCCATCAAGAAAACTTTGACATGAAAACTCAGCATTTTCATACATTAATATACATTCTGTCAGGCACTCTTCGGAGCCTCAGGTCTGCAAGGTATTTAAGCACATGCCTAGTTTTAAGCATCTGAGTAGGCCCATTGTTATCACTGCTTAAAGTTGGACACTTGCTTGAGTACTTTGCTGAACTTGGGCAATTGTGTTTAGCTGAGAGCAGGTCAAATTAATAGCAGTGATTCAGAATTTATCTGAACAATCATTTTTAAACTATGGTATTTCTGCTCTTCATATGGTATTCATCATCAAGTTGTTTGCAATCTGTATTCTTGATTACTCGTTATTCTTACAATATGGTTTGCTGTCCAAGTCACAGGGTATTGTTTCTGTTTCTTAATTGCACATTTGAAACTTTTAAAACGAGAGAGTAAGAAATAGCGAATAGCATACTTTCAAGCAGACATGGTTGAGATGATTTAGCTGGGATTGGTCCTGCTTTTAGAAAGGGGTTGGACTCGATGACCACCTGAGGTCTCTTCAAACCCTATGATTCTAAGGTGGGGAGATATTATCTTTTATTGGACTGCCTTTTGTGGGTGCAACACTCAAGCTTTCAAGCCACACAGAGCTCTTCTTCTGTCCTGGGACCAACACAACTACACTTCCAAGTACACATTTTTGGATGAAAAAAAATTGTGAAAATTTTGAGAGACATCAACTTTTCCCATCAATATTTGGGATTAGTCAGACACTTGATGATAATGAATGATATGGTCCTGAAGCAACCCGGAGTTGGTGCTTTTACTATTTTATTCATTTTTCAAAACTATTTACCAGCTCTATTTGATAGGTATTATCTGTGAGGTGGGAGAATCTCAGAGCTGAAGTGTTCTTATACTGTGATAGGATTTGGATCTGAACAACTCTGCTGAAAGTCAATAGAATCCTTGAGTCATAGATAAAACCTTCCCTGAGATTTACAGCTTTATTTACCAAGAGGATACACAGTGTAACACACACCAAAAAAACCCCACCCACATTCATTTAGTGCACCGTAACAATCTGCACATGCATGGGCCAGATCTTCAGCTCGTGTAAATTACCATGGCTCCATTGAAATCAATGAAATTAAGCTAAAGCTTTGGGCCTCTTGCCTGTTACCTCTAGCCAACCAAACACTGCACCCTGTTTGTTCCCAGAACGACGCTGAACCTCAGAACCTACTACTTTCAGCAGTACAAAGTAATCCCAGAGCTTGTCCAAGTCACCTTCAGATCAAGAAGAAATTCAAAAAATTACTGCTGTGATTTACACCCCAATTCCCAAGTCATTGTCTGCTTCTGCATGCTCTCTCTCTAGGGGCAATGCTGGACAACGGTACATTACATGAAACTCAAATCCTAGGTTCCTCAACAACTTACCTGTAAGGCTGCCACAGAGCCAAGGCTCCCAGGAAACCTAGGGAGTGTATTTCATTTTGGAGACACTGACGCATCCCCACTGCAGTGTTTCTGAAATGAAATATTGTGCAATTTCACTGTCATAGGAAATTTCAAAGTTTGGGCTTTACAACCTGAATCTATTCATTTTTTTCCCCCAAGTCTGGACATTTTCCACAGCATTGAAATTCAGTTCCCCAGCCAACTCTACTAATCACTCTGGCATTTCTGCTGAGGCTGTTCTCCCACCCAGAGTGGTACAGATGTGTTTCCAGGGAAAAAATTAAGGTGGTACAGGAAGTGGTGCTGATGGTAAAGTTGAAGGTGTTCTTTCATTGAAATCGATTCTGAACCATCACTACCACAGTGGAGGTGGTGCCTTTCAGATGAGACATGAAGCAAAAGAACTCCTAACCATTTATTGGGATTAAAATTCCTATGATGCTATGTATGAGAATGGGAATATTAGGTGCCTCACATTCCAACTTAGGGTAATTACCTTCTGCCTACTTAAATTCCCCATGCAAGTCGAGTGGCCACAGTTGTCTTCTAAATGTGCTGTCCTAAGTAATTGTGCAGCATTCTGTGTTCTTACAGTTAATTATGGTTAGTTGTACACCACCTAGAGATGTTCTGAAAGACACCATATGAATAAACTGGGGTGGCTGCAACCAGCTCCAGAGGTGTGTGGCAAGATCTCTGCAGAGGAGCCGTTAGGAACCGAAGGTGCAGTAGAAGTTGAAGATATTATTTATTGTTCTCTGCATTTCCTCTCTGTGTGTTTGTGCAGCTAACAACCTTGGAGCCTGTTTATTTGCTGAGCTGATCCCGTGAATCCCCCTAATGCCACCAGACTACTGCTTGCTCTATGTGTGCACCAACACCAATAATAAATATCCCAGGAGAATGAGCTGTAAAGCACTATGTCAGTTTGCTATGACATCTTCCACTTCCAAACAAACAGCATGTTCTGCTCCCAAATAAAAAAGTAAGAAATCAGCATGACTACCCTTGTGATGAGTTGGGGAAGAGCTGAGATTGAGCGTCTACGTTAACCCCTCACAATTTAGGAATGGTTTTCTATTGCATTGCACCTTGTGTTGTCATTTGCTCTGGGTGCAAAATGCTACCAATTATCCTCTTTTGCCAAGAGGGGAGAAAGCCCAGTCCTTTTTTCCAAAGTCCAACAGCTAATTCCACACAGGTGCATACACTTCTCAGATACAGGTTGCTCTGCCACTTCTGATTTCATAGCAGAATTGTAGATGTCCCTCAAGATTCTGCTCACCACCTAGTCTTCTATGAGCTTGGCTTCATAAAACACATCCCAGAAGTAGGATGCTTCTTTTTCTCTGACTGAAAGACCCTTCCCTACTGTGCCAAGGTCATTGTATTATAGCTGTGTATGGCAATGCTCACAGTGTAACAGTCCGTACTAGCCATCAATTGCTCACATGCAAGGAGGGAAGCAGAACTCACTAAAAAATCAAGTTCAGTCAATCTTCCACAATCAGGTTTCTCTCTCCATCAGCCTGAAGGATCAACGCTTCTAGCTCACTGACAGTTGAGCAGGTATCCTAGAGCCCTGCCAATAGAAGGCAGGGGTGCACATACAGCCCAATCAGTCCACCCAGTCCAATGGTTGCTTCCTAAAACTCACATAGCACTTGGCATGGCTAGAAACAGTTCTTGAGTTGGCAAAGTGATACGCCGAACCAGATCCATTCAAATGGCTCTCCTGCTCCTCAGTGAAAATCCCCATAATTTGCAAACATTTGTTATGTGGTTCCTCTGCTTCTCAGGCAATATTTAATGGGAACTACCACAAAAAACGATTCACTTCATTGCTTCCCAATTAGTTAAAAACTCCTATTACTGATGCAATTAAGGTGCCGATTTCAAGATTGCCATTTAACAGTTTCCCTGATATTTCACAGGGCTCGTTTGTTGTTCCTGGGGGAAAGAGGAGGTTGTTGTCTGTTTGATTGATTGACTGATTGATTTTTTTGTGTTGTTGCAAAAAAGGAATTGTCCATTCAGCAAATTGCAGACCAAGCAGAAAGTGAATCCAAACAGGGGGAGAGGAAAGAAGAGGAGATGGTGAGAAGGTAAGAATTTTTAGCTTTGTTACAGAAGAGACAGGAATGAGGGAAAGATGAGGTAGAACAGGGGAAATCCCATGATGCTGCAGGGCAGACTGAACTGAGGAGCAGAGCACAAGGTAAGAAAGCTAACGAGCTCCTGGACAACACCGGTGGGAATTGAAAAAGCACTGGGGTAAGCACTGCAGATCAGGTACAATCGTATGCTTGAAAGAGCTATTTTCTCCTTGGCTCTCCACCTTTCAGTTGCTTTAGCTTTCTAATTTATTCACTGAGCTCTTTGCATGCCATTTGTTTTTGTCATTCAAAAGGAATTATTTTGTGTTCATTCCAGCTGGAAGCCATTACTCACCTCCCGCTGAGATAAAAGGGCCGGGATCATCACCTCCTTGCTTTTGAACGTCACAAGCATTATAACATCACCAGGCACAACAGCAGCAAGCCCCCAAGTCCTATTATGAAACCATTATTATCATCTGAGAGCAAGGCGCTCCAGTGTAGGCATTTAGCACACTGAATGAGATACACCACGGCTGTGTCTACATTGGCACCCCTTTCCAGAAAAGGGATGCTAATGTAACACGTTGGAATAGGCAAATCCGCGGGGGATTTAAATATCCCCCGCGGCATTTGCATTAACATGGCTGCCGCTTTTTTCCGGCTTGGGGAAAAGCCGGAGAAAAGTAGGAATAAGAAATCCTCCGGAAAGGGCTTTATTTTCCGGAGAATAACGTCTAGACTGGCGCTTTTCTCCGGCTTTTCCCCAAGCCGGAAAAAAGCGGCAGCCATGTTAATGCAAATGCCGCGGGGGATATTTAAATCCCCCGCGGATTTGCCTATTCCAACGTGCTACATTAGCATCCCTTTTCCAGAAGGGATGCCAGTGTAGACGTAGCCCACATGTTGTGATAGACACGTGCAGGAACCATGAATCTTGCACAGTGCATTGTGGGGATTTGCTGATCATCACAACAGTGGAGATTTGTCTTCAGGCTTTGCGTCTGTTGCGCCAGCGGCATCTGGTGCAGCTTTGAGTTGGTGTCTCGTGGTCTGTGGGGAGTTTGCTTCTGGTGATGACCTTGGCAAAGTTGGAGGACACCAGAAAGATTTCTCTCCTGATGTGAATGGCTTGTAACAATATAATGATACTCCCTATGGAGTGAGAGGTGACAACGAGGGATGTGTGGTCAGAGGGCTTTTTCCCTATATTGAAGCAGGTTCTTTCAGATTATTTGGGTGGCCTGTTGTGTAATGCTTCTCCAGGAGAGTACCCTTATTTGCTGAGGGCACTTCAAGTGTGTTAAGGTGCCAGACTTTCTCCTCAGATCATATTCTGTGATATCCAAGTGCCCAACTGTAAATAACTGATTTCTTGATGTACATCTGGGGTGGTTACTGGATTTATGACAGCAGGTGTGCTAATCAGTGGGGTTTTGTCTACATAGTTATCTATAAGGTTCCACTCTTAAAGCTGATTGTGGTGTCCAAGAAGTTAATGCTTGTGTGGGAGAGTTTATAGAAAGAATTTGGTGGATGGGTGTTGACTTTTGAAGTGGTAGAAGAAGTCTTTGAGGGAGATTAAACTTGGTCCAGAGAATGAAAATATCCTAGATCTATCTCAGGTATATTGTTGGTTTTGTGGTGCATTTGTTTAAAAATTCTTCCTAGAGGTTCCCCATGAAGACCTTGACATATTGGATGCCATCTGACTGTGGCCCATTATCTTGCAGATATTTGAGGGAGGCAGTGATTCTATCATTGTGCTGACTGAAAGGGGTAGAAAGGGGTGACATCAATTGTGGCAAGGGTGATGTTCCCTCAAGACCTGAGGAACAGCTCTGTGTAAGCTCAAAACTTGTCTCTTGTCAGCAGAAGTCGGTCCAATAAAAGATACTACCTTACTGGGTTTGTCTTTCAAAACTATATTAATCCATGTGAGTGGTCTAATATAGACTCGTGGAACGAGGTATACAGATAGTTCGGAATGGCTTGCTAGTTCAAACTATCTAGCCCGTGCCGCATGTAGCCGCGCGGCAAGGGGTTCGAACAAGCCGGCATTTTAAAATTGCGCCGGCCGGCTTATGCAAATGAAGCCCGGGAAATTCAAATCCCGGGCTTCATTTGCACGTTCGGTATGCATACATTACCCCGCTAGTTCGCACTAGCGGGGTAGTGTAGACATACCCCCAGTTCTTTCAGTCTTCCCTCATAGGTCATGATTACTAGATCTTTAAACATTTTGATGGCTCTTCTCTTCTTCTCTAGACTTTCTCCAGTTTCTCTGCATCTTTCCTGAAGTATTGTGCCCAGAACTGGACACAATAGTCCAGTAAAGTCCTAATCAGTGCAGAGTAGAGCAGAAGAATTACTTCCTGTGTCTTGCTCACAACACTCCTGTTTGCCTTTTTTTTTTAACTGTGCCGCACTATTGACTCATATCTAGTTTGTGGTTCACTATGACCCCTAGATCTCTTTCAGCAGTATTACTTCCTAGACAGTCATTTACCATTTTGTATTTGTTAAACGGATTGTTCCTCCGTAAGTGGAGTACTCTGCATTTGTCCTTTTTGAACTTCACCTATTTACCACAGACCATTTCTCCAGTTGGTCCAGGTAATTTTGAATCTAACCTCCACAGCACTTGCAATCCCTTCCATCTTGATATCATCAGCAGACTTTATAAGCATGCTCTCTATGTCATCATCTAAATGGCTGATGAAGATATTGAACAGATCCAGTCCCAAAACTGATCACTGGGGAACCCGACTAATTATGCCCTTCCAGCATGAGTGTGAACCACTGATAACCATTTTCTGGGAATGGTTATCTAATCCTTTATGCACCCACCTTATAATAGCCCCTTCTACGTTGTATTTCCCTAGTTTATTAAGAAGAAAGTCATGCAAGAATTACATTAACTAGGTTTACAATGTTTTATGAGTTTTCTTCTTGTGTTCTATTTTGGAATCACGCTTCTGATGACTTATCAGAGGCAAAGTATGGTAGAGATGGTTAGCTGCTATTATCTATGTAGTGATAGGGCTACAAGCCACTGCAATGACATGTGTAAAAGTATGACAAGGAGTAATGGAGCTAAAAAATGTCCCAGTGCTACATATTGAATGATAACAGGAGTCAGAGCACACATCAGCCACCAACATCTTGCCAATCCATTTTCTAACACCCATTGTGCAATTCCTTTCTTAGTACATCAAAAATACAAAAAAAAACCTCCACTTACATTTAGCAGTTAATTTGAATTAAGTAAATTTAAAAAACCCACAACCTTTAAACCTAGATTTGCTTGAAAGTACTTCAAATATTTTATTGCTAGTTCTACAGTACATAACAAAGTAATTGTGTAATTAAGAGATAATGTCAATGCAATGGAACATTGTTGACAAGATAATAGTCTCCCGTTGCTGTATAAATGCCAAGGCAAAGCTAAAGAATATGCAGGAAAAACGCATGCAGAAAATCAGATGGGCTCATTTGTTTGTGTACTGAACTGGTAATTTCTGATGGGTTTAAATTCAATCAGTCCAGACTGGATTCTGCCACATATCTTCATGTGAAGTAAGTAACATCTCGCACTGTGAGTCAATGAGTTGTATAGCAAAGTACTGCTCGTCTTCTTAAAGGAGTGGTCTAATTTTTTGATACTAAAGCTGTTTATACATTGGGAGGTTCTGGAAAAATGTTTACTCATTGCTAATTCTGATTCTGCTCCCACAGTGATAGCAACTACAGTGCTGACACCTACCAGCAGCCCATATCACCAACTTGTGTACATTGTCATAGCTCAATGGACATCTATGACATCATGACAATTTACATTAGCTAAGAATCTGGTCCAGGATTTCTAACACCACATCACCTAACCCAGCTCAAGACCAGACTAAGTCACACAGTGCTCAGTTCTCTCGTGGTATCGCAGCCATAGTTGGCCTAGATGAGGGAGGAGATGGGAGTTCAGGGGCAATCTGGTTATGGTTCCCTGAATCTAAGCCAGCTCAGCCCCAGCTGCAGTCCGAGGAACACAGGGACTTCTGTAATTTACAACAGCAAGAACTTTACTCCCATGGAGAATCAGCACAAGAGAGCTCTTCTTTGCCCTGCCACATTCTCTGTGCTATGCTAGAGATGTAGCTGGCAAAGGAAGAGAGCTGGGAGACCATTTTCAACCACAAACTTTTTTCAGGTGAAAAGAAAAGAAAAGAAAAGAAAAGAAAAGAAAAGAAAAGAAAAAGGAGATTGTGATAGTGAAACACTATACAAAGCTGGGCATGTGTCCTGAGGAAAATATAGTCTATGATCATATAATTAAAAAGATTATAATAAAACATAGCATGCAAACAAAGGAGATGAATTAAGAGAGTTCAGATAAATGCAATTCTGATAATTCCTTACTTATGAATGTTTGACTTTGCAGTCTTAACATTCTTTTTATGCAGTTTTGTATGTGTGTGTGAATGTGTGTGGTGTGGTGTGGTGTGTATCTTTTCCTAGGATTTAAAAAAAAAAGCAAATTGGGAAAACAGAAATTCCATCACATGGAAAAATATCAACTCCCACATGTTTTCAAGGTTCTGACATCAGCAGTCAGAACCTTGAAATGCACAGCACAGGTGTTGAGCACTTGAGCTAATGGAATAACCAGTAGCAGCAGTAGGTTGTCATCTCCCTGAGTGTGCCAATCATTAGAAGAAATGAGGCTCACTTTTTATCAGTGGATTTCATAGATGGCAGAAGAGGAATACTGAGACTCAGGAATCCTGCATTCTAGTCTATGTTCAATGAGGATAATTGCTAGTGATTACAGACCTCTTCTGTCTTTGGCTCCTGCATTCTGCCTTTGCCCCAGTCTTCCCATTACCACTTGATTGCACATGGCAGTACTACTCTCTTCCCTTCAGTCCCACATCCTAGACCCCCCTCCATCCTATCACCAGATTTTCCTCATCATCTCCCATCTTCCCTTGGCTCCTCCTCCCAGTCTCTGTCCCCCAGCCTCTTTTTCCAATTTCTCCAGTTGCCCACTCTTGGCTCCTTACTTCTCTACACTCCAGCCAGGCTACTTCATCTTTCTCCTCCATGCTGCATGGCCCCCAACAAGAAAAACCTTGAAAGCATGGGAGAGATAGTTTCCCAGCTATCATTTCTGATGCCCCAGTGATCCCTGACTAGCATTCCCAGGTCAGGTCCTGCTTCTCTGGGCTGGAGCAGACCCTGTACAGTTGAAATCTGCAGAAAATTCAGCTGCCAGACTTTAGTGAGCCTTCACAGTGCACATGCAAACTGAGCTTTGCAGAGGCTCCTAACATGGCCTCCTTTTGGTGTATTATCAGAGTGGTGGCAAAAGATGGCAAGACTACCCTTCCCTGTGAAATTTCAATCCCCTGCTCCAAAGCACAGGGCCACTAAAGCTTCTCCTCCAAATGGCTGCCAGACAGGGCTGCTTTATCCTGGACAACGTCATGTATTTTTCCCTAACGTCATTCTGTGACAATGATTGAAATGTTGCTACTGGAAGTTTCCAAAAATATCCAGCCTGGGGCGGACACACGGCGTGGGAAATTTCAGTTATAGTTTGGCAAATGTATTAGGCTCTGAACAAAGGTTGTATAGAACATTGCAGGCAACCTGAGCTATCAGTACTGTACCACTTCTAATTAAAAAAAAAGCCAATACAATATCCCCTAGCATCTCTCTCTTTGTCTTCCCAGAAATTTCTGATTGGCTGGATTCTCCAGCAGTACAAGAGCCTGCATCTGACTGGCTTTCTCCTCACCCTGCACTGACGGATAGAAAACAATGTACTTGAGGCGAATGAGGAGAAAATTGGAAGTTAGGAGCTAGTGAGCCCCAATTCTGGGGATGCCACTGACTCCTTTGACGGTCTGGGACAAGTTACATCTCTTGCCTGTGTCTCAGGTGCCACTGTCTGAAAAATGGGGCTATCATCAACTTGTCAGGGTTTTGTATTAGTTAATTCCTGTTTGTATTGTGCTGTTGATAAATACAGTTCTAGACACTGTTATTCAGGCAGCACTGGTTGGCATTTCAAGAAGGGTTGACCGTGGGCCTACTGTCCATGCACCTAAATTCATTGCACTGGTTACATGTATTTTGGGAAGCATTGATAAACTTGTGGGAACTGGAGATGGAAAAACCCTAGCAGAGCAGCTTGTTGTGCCCTTCCTGCATTGTTTGGTGTGTAATCCCAATGCTGCAGTGGCAATGAGTAGAGAATGGGGAGAGCAAACAACTGTATGAGACAGCGAGCAGGGAGTGCCCTGAGAGAGAATACAGACCTCCAGGATGAAGGTAAGAGGGGAAACTGGACTCCGTGGTTTGTGTCAGGCTCTGCCGAGGCTTAGGAAGAGCCCCAACTCAGCAAAGAGGGGCCAGCAATCACTGTCACTGGCTATAATGGTGCTGATCCCCTCCATGTAGACATGGGCATGCAGGAGTTCACACTGACTAGGCTAACGGAAGCTCTTCCCAGCTCCATGTGGGAGCCAGCAACTGAGGTTCTGTACCAGTGGCAGAATTAGAGCTATTCCCAAATGCAGACAAGGCCCAAGACTGGTAAGTCACAGAGACCAGCATTTGTCTCTCCAGAGCAAGGCTGGGCTGGGCATGAGGGGGCTGGTCATAGAACACCATCTCCCTCTAGTGGCCAGCAGAGCTAGACCGAAGCACAAGAGAGCCCACCTAGCCCCAAAGGTGTCATTCTAACCTTTGTTCTCCCAGTATTCTTGGAGACTCCTGCCTCTGAGAGTTACTCATGGACAGTGGTGCATCGAGGGGGGGTAGGTAGTTGCTGACAGTTATGTTGTTAACTTTTTTATAATTATTTCCTAACAATAAAATAACTGTCGGCAGCTAAATTGGCGCCCCCCCCCCCAGTGTGGCACTCAGGGCAACTGCCCTCCCTACCCCCCTCGCTACGCCACTGCTCATGGAACACGTCACCTCCACTTCCCTGTGCTCCAGATCTGTATCTGTCCAGCCCGGGGTGGGGGCTGCCTAATCTGCATACTGTATATCTGGCTGCCTTCCAGACCACCAGAAACTTCCCCTGTTGTTCAACGTCCACATGACAAGCTGCATACACCTCGATAGCCTGTATCCTCAGGCTGCTTTGGCTAAGCACCTGGATTCTTATTAGCACAGTGCAAGAGATTCATTCGTCTTAGTTTCATGTTGACAAGCACTGACTCCTGTGATTTGCCTCTTATTTAGAAAGAGAAAATGCCTTTCACTCTGTGTAACAGCTTAGCCCCTTTCATTCATACCAGCCTGCAGGAAAAGCGGGTTCTGACATTCACCGCAGGGACACACCTTGGCAGCAACATTGCATTTTCACAGAGACATGTGACCAGTGACATGTTTATTACCACACATATGTGCTTATAATTGCTCTGCCTAAAACCCATCTAAACTACACACACCCCTTGATTGTTAAAATGCACCAGGTCTTCCTTTGGGTAAAGGGCTTGTGGACAAAGGGCAGAGCTGGCTTTTCTACTGAGTCTCTCTACACAACAAGTGTGCAGAGCCAGATTCTAAGTGGATCCTCACAAAGCCCACCTAGTCTTCCAAGGTGGTTTGATTTATTTTACATTACTGCATTAAATGACTATAGGGAAATTTACTTCATCAGACTGAAAGCTGTTCAGTTAAACAGGCAAGTTGCAAAATGGCCTCTTAAAACACCTGAAAATATTTCACAATCTCCTTGGATATGAAATGGGCAGCTGCAGGATTCCTGGGCAATGCCACTTGAATGATAATTCCAGGAGGAAATTCAGCTTGAGGACAGGAAGATCAGAGCAGCTGTCAGAGACACTGGGAGCTGCAGCTAGAGGTAGAGAATGACAAGAGCATCCTGCTGGTTTTTATAGATGAGAAATGTCGATGCTCTGTAGATCTGCATGCTAAACCAAAATATAAAACCTGCCCAGAAAGGATGCTGAACTCAAATTTTCCTCTTGATAAGAATTATCAAGCTGATAATAGGGCTGTTTTCTGCTTCATTGTTTCATATTAGGATTGAAAGTCCCCCTGTAGAATCAAAGAAATAACTATCAATGATTTGGGTATACATTCAGCAAAAGACTTAAGCATGTATTTAATTCCATGCCTATTTAGCAATGCCCTTGAGAATGGACATCAGCAAGAGGACTTTACTAAGTAAAGATGGAATTACGCATGTGTGTAGGTGTTTTGCTGGACAGGGACCATAGTCTCATTTTATAGAATATATTTATTACCTCATCAAACAGGAACATCTCTTTTCTCATGTAGTTGACCTTGGATGCTATAGACTTGTAAGGGTATGTCTACACTTGGGGATAAGGTCGAATTAAGATACGCAACTTCAGCTTCATTAAGCTTAACTCAGCCTTTGGCGCTGTCCATACTGCAGGAGGTTGAAGGGAGCACACTCTCCCTTTGACTTTCTTTACTCCTTGTGGAAGCACTAAACCCATTAATTTGAACCCTGGAAGATTGACAGTGGCAGCTTCGATCTTCTCTGTAGTGTAGATGTACGCCGAGTGTGTGTGTACAACTGAATTTATGCTAAAAAATACCTTTAAAAAGTTCCTACTTGGGATGACTTCACAACAAGAACAGTTTTGCTGTTTGTGACAAAGAAATAAATGTTGGGGAAATGAAACATTGAAAGTGACTCATGGAAGTGCAGAGTCTGGGCATGGAACTTTTGGTTTGTTTAGTATGTTGCCTGTTGACAAGCAATTTCACTTATGGGGACTCTGCCGCTCCTATACAGTCTGATAAGGAGGTGTTATCTCAGTAAATCAGACTTTGCGCCCAATTTTCAGAAGATTAGGGAGGCTTTTCCTTCCTTTCTGCAGTTCATGCAGTCACTGGAAACCTTAGTGAAAGTTCACTGACAGCAGGTTCAGACACTACTTTAAAGTTCTTAATTATGTGCATTCATTTTGTTTATTGACCCACTTGACACAGCCAACTAGATACTTAGTATTCTACAATCAGAAATTTTCTGCTAAAGAAGAACTATTTGCAGCTATATCCCTAGATCTAAGGAAGACAATAACACACGTTCCTGTAGTCTCTAGATATGCAATTCAATTTCAAAAACACAGAGAATGGATCCTTTGAGATGGCACTGTTCCCCTTCATGCATCAGCTCCTATTCTGTGATATGTGAGAGTCTGCACAGAAGAGATGGGTGTGAGCCTGCATGCCATGTGTTTGTTCAATATGCCCATGCTATTAGTCAAGACATTTGTGACAAGCAACATAATTGTGTTTGGTAAATTTGGGAAGCAAGTGCAGTGGTCTTCATCAGCTTCCGATGAGTAATGACCTCTGGTTAGTTTAGTAATTAACCTTGGGAGTTATTCCAGTCACTCAGATGCACACATTAAAGCTTGAGTGGCTGCATAGCCAAACGGATATAAATATGTAATCAGGAATCTTTTGAAGCATATAATTTACCCCGTTACACCACTATACTTTGGTGCATGTTTTAGATGTATTTAGTTATGTTCATTTCAGTATTAACTCTTCAGATATTTCTGTCTTAGGTCTATTGCAATGTTTATCTTCATGACTAAGTTGTCATCTTTCACACACACACACACACACACACACACACACACACACACACACGTGTTTACACTTAGTTAGGTGATGAAATTACATGTGCATTTTAGAGTATCGGTGTGTATACAAATACCCAGAAAGTAAGATGCATGACTAACCATTTATACGTGCAAATAAGAAATTAGTGAACCATTGGGGTAATTGTGTATACAGATCAGGTGTTAGGTACTGCTTGCATTTCTGAATATATCCTGAGACTTGAACATTTGCCTGTGCATTATGTATGTTGTGATCATTAACACCTAGTGACTCTGAAGTCAAAGATGAAGTGCAAGAACTTGTAGAGAATCTAAGGGAAATTAATTTTCCAGTAACATGTCTTGATCTTCAAATCTTAATAAGCTGAGAGGTATTTGCATCAGATAGTTCAGAGTGTCCACAGCAGACTTTTTATTTCAATCAAATCCATTCTTTTTGCTATGATGGAAGTGGCTAAACCTGCTACCCATATACAGGCAGTCCCTGGGTTACGTACAAGATAAGAACAAACCTATAGTCCCTAAGTTGAATTTGTATGTAAGTCGGAACTGGCTCCAGATTCAGCCGCTGCTGCTGAAACTGACCAGGGGCTGACTACAGGAAGCTGGAGGCAGAATTGCTCTGCCCCCAGCTTCCTGGAATCAGCCACTGATCAGTTTCAACAGCGGCTGAATCTCGAGCCTGGGACAGAACAGCTGGGCTGCCAGGTAGGTCCCTGCAGGACCAACCCGGCAGCACCCCAGCTGCTCTACCCCAGGGTCCACAACAAAAGCCTGGTCTGCTGGGGGAGGGGCGCGCACTAGCTGCGCCCCCCCCCCCCAGCAGACCAGGGACACGGGGAGCAAAGCCGCAGTGGCGGCGGGGTGCCGCGTCTCCCCGGCTTTGCCAGAGCAAAGCCTCAGAGGCGCGGGACCCCTCCGTCTCCCTGGCTTTGCTTCCGGTGTCCCTGGTCTGCTAGAGACGGTCCCCAGCAGACCAAGGGCACCCGGAGCAGCTTTTCTCGCCCCAGAGGTCGAGGTGGCGGGACCGCTGCGCTCTGGGTGGTCCCGCTGCCTGTGAGCTCCGGGGCGAGAAAGCCCCGTTCGTAAGTGTGGATCTGACGTAAGTCGGATCCGCGTAAGTCGGGGACTGCCTGTAAATATCTTGGTCCCTTTAACAACTTGCGTGGCACAGGGTAGAGCTGCTGTCAATCACAATGTCTGAATAACACAAATGCTTTGTATTTGCCCTATGTTATCTTTTGGCTCAAACATTCTTATTCAGCTTCTTTCCAAATTTTGGATCCTTCCATACATATGGTACATATTTGTCTATTATCTCTTTCCCTATCACTTTGCCTATTTCTCTTTCTATCTAGTGCTTGTTTGTGTGTGTACAGTATTTGCAATAGTCCTTGAATTACACCTTCCTCTGTTTTATCTGACACCTTGATTTGATCAACAAGCCTATTGCTATAGCAACTCTACCAATCGGGCTTTATTTCAAGTCACGGAGAATAATATCAACTACTCTTCTCTGAGTTTGAAGTATAAAAATCCAGGCTAATGTTCTGTTTCAATTTAAAGCGAGTACTCCACAATCACAGTCCTCCCCACCACCTAAAATATTATGCTCTCCAATAGGGAACAGAATAGAGGTCTCAAGACGTGCAAGGCGATTGCACAGTTAGTATGAAGGCTGGAAAGGGAGTTAAGGGCTTTGTATGACTACCTTCCGGAAACAAAAAATAGATTTGCTTAAGAGGAGGAAGGAGCAGTGACTGTGTTGCCAATTCACATGATAGTATTTGGTGGATTTCTTCAAGCCCCAACTCCTGGAGTCAGGTGATTTCATTAACATTTCAGCTTCCATTATTTCTTTATTTTAAAGAACCTTTCTAGCTCTGACGGTTGTAGAGAAAAATTTGAAAATGTGACCTAAATGTGCTCTGAAAGCTCACAAGCCAGAAGGCCCATAAAAAGAACTAAACATTAATTTTCACTTATATTTTTAATCTTATTACGTTTAAACCAATCTCATGATTTTTAAGGGACCAACCTCATAAATCAGTACTGAGTAATGACAGGGCCCACACTAGTGTTTGTGCAAGTCCTCTCAGTATCTCCACCACCTGGGTGATGCCATCTAACTTGGGGGTTAAATATGTTAATCTCTTTGTGCCCTCATTATGTTGCCCTTCCCCACTGCTTGGTATTTCCGCTTAACCCTCTCTTCAAAGCCCTGATCCCTGGCTCCAAACCCTGCCTTGTTACAGACTGCTTCTCCCTGCATCTTCAGCCCAATTCCTTCTGTGTTTTGTTCTCTTTCCCTGTCACTTCCCAAATCTTTGCCATCAAAATGGCCCTAGTATACACGAGGCCTGAGAGGCAGTCATTGGAGGTGCTGCATTGTGATTCTCTCAAGAGCACACTGGGAATTGACAGCACATCTGGGAGGACCCTGACGTAACCAGATGGCCTGAAATTTTATTGTAACTCCCAGTTTCAACTGCCCTGTCAGGGTGTGTCTACATAGCAAAGTTATTTTGGAATAATGGTCGTTATTCCGAAATAGCTATGAGCTCGGGTCGACAAATTATGGAAAACCCTACTCCCAGACAAAAAAGGGACTCATCACCCTCCCCCACAAAAAGTGTTTTTTATGGCATAAATTCCTATTAAGAATAAGAACAGTAATTACTAATAAGTTACTAATAAATATCACTCAAGTTATTAATAAATCTCTTATAAACCTCTACCTTTTCTCTCTGCTGCCATGTCTCCTCCCCTTGTTCCATCAGCTCCCCTGGTGCCTGCTGCCCCCCAACCCCTCACCCTCCTCTGCTGTCCTCACTCCTGCCCTTCTCACTGCCCTCAGCCCTCCTGAGACCTGCCCCCCTCCACCAGCCCTTCTCTCCCCCCTGTGCCCACTCCTCTAGTAGCCCTACTCTGATCATGTGAGCTACCCCTCCTCATCCCCTCTCCTAAAACCTCCGTCTACACACCTGCCCTGCCTCTCTCCTCTGGTGCTGGTCCCTCCCCTGCAGGGGTCTGCCCTTCTGCTTCACCCCCAGAATCCCTAGGCACCTGCACCCTCCTGGTGCCTCCCCCTTCCCTCACTGCCCCTGTCCCCTTTGCCCTTTTTTTCCCTGATACCCACCCCCTCACCACCCTCTGTCCCCATTCCCCTCATGCCCCTGTGCCCTCACACATGCCTTGCTCCATCCCTGCCTTCCTCATGCCCACCCCTTCTTTCAAGCCTTCTCCCAGAACCTCCCCCTCCCCCCTCTAGCCCCCAGTGCCCTTACCCTCTCATCTCCCAGCATCACCCTGTCCCCACTCCCACTGACACCTCCCCTCCTGCCCTTTTCCTCATTGTCTGCACTTTACCCTCTGGCATTTGTCTCTCCTGCACCCATCCCTTGGTGCCTTCCCCTTTCTTCTTCTCCTGACCTCCTCTCCTCTCCTCCCCTCCCCACAGCCCAGCCCCTTCCCCTCCCCCAGGGCCAGTTCTAGGTTTTTTGCTGACCCAAGCAAAACATTTTTGGCCACTCCCCTCCCCTCCCCTTTTTGTTGTCTTTTACATGTTTGCATTTTGCAATGGGTTTTTTTGTTTGTTTGTTTTTGTTTTAGCCCTATAAATAGCAAATAGCATTTTCATTCATTTTTTTCCATAAAGGCAAAGGTACTTCAAGGGAACTCCCCCTTTCACTCACTGCTGGGTCACAGCAGCCTTTTCCCTGCCCTGTCCAGCCCCTCCCTGTGGACAAGCACCCCTCACTCCTGACCCACAGGGGGAGCAGGGTGCAGGGACAGCACAGAGCCAGAGGGATGCAGGGATCGGGGGGAGCAGGGTGCAGTGGAAGCACGGGGAATGGGATGCGGGGAACGGGAGGGGCAGAGGGATTGGAGTCTAGGGGCAGTGCAGGGAATGGGCAGCACAGAGCTGGGGGGGGGGCAGCAGGGTGCAGGGTGCAAGGGCGGCACAGAGCCAGAGGGTGACAGGGAAGAGGGAGAGCAGAAGGTCCGGGGTGCAGGGTCGGCATGGGGAATGGGCGACGTGGAGACAGAGGGGGGTTGGGGCCGTGGCAGGACTGGAGCTGGTGGGGTGGGCTCTGGCTGCACCACGCACCGCAGCCAGCAGCCAGAGCCAAGCTGCTGCGGCTCTTTAAAATCAGCGGAGCTAGGTCGCGCCAGCGTCCTGGCATCCCACCCCGCCTCCTCGTGCCGGAGCTGCACGCAGGCAGCCAGGTGGGAAGAATCGCCGCATTTCCCCCTTCCCAGCGGTGCTCTGCTCCTCCGCTGGCCGGCGGATTGGATGGGGCCGCGCCACCCGTAGAGCAGGCTTCGGCCAGCCAGTCACAATGGCCCACTGGGCCGGTCCGCCCCTGCACTCACCAGCTGGTAAAATCTACTAGCCACGGGTGAGTGGGCGAGTGTATTTGTCGAGCCCTGGCTATGAGAGTGTCTACACAGCCATTCCAATATTTTGAAATAATTTCAAAGTAACAGACAGCTTATTCCGACTTCTGTAAACCTCATTCTATGAAGAATAACGCCTATTCTGAAATAGCTATTTCGAAATAAGGCCTGTGTAGACACTTCATTGCTGCTATTTCGAAATAGCCCCTCATCAGGGCCATTTTAAGTTATTCTTCCTGGGGCTCTAAATCGAGATAGCACATCTACCTTAGGGAAACCTGCCTCAGACTAATTTTGAGGCTTCCCTGCAGAGTGGATGTGCTATTTCGAAATAAGCTATTTTGGAATAACTTCCAGAATAGCTTATTCCGAAATAACTGTGCAATATAGAAGTACCCTCAGAGATCTGGGACCTGCTTCTCAAAACAGAGACAATCTTCGCTGACCAGAATGTCTAGTTGTCCAAGTTAGGGTATGACAGGGTTTCATCAGCTAAAGAGGGCCAGGGAGAGCTTTGGCAACTGTGACGGGATTGGATGTCTGCTTCTTTCTTTACAAAATGGGGAATTACAGCCTCTATCCAGGTAAGAGTGGTGCTAGTTGTGTGCTGGAGGGGGCTGATGGAGCTTTTTACAACCCACACATTTTTGTATATCTATGTGGAGAGATGGAGTCGTCTCCCACTGAGCCCGAGGAGGAGAAACCACTCTGTGAATCCTGGTGG
This sequence comes from Pelodiscus sinensis, assembly GCF_049634645.1. Classification (NCBI taxonomy): domain Eukaryota; kingdom Metazoa; phylum Chordata; order Testudines; family Trionychidae; genus Pelodiscus; species Pelodiscus sinensis. The sequence goes on along the minus strand of NC_134713.1, from coordinate 161,912,924 downwards.
CTAGAGCCAGACAGTGCTTGCCCCTCCCACTAGAAAGCAGGGCGTGGGGCAGAATGTATAAAAGGCTGGACATGGAAATCAGTTGGGAGGCAGCTGCCAAAGGAATCAGGCACCTCTTGCTGCTCCTGAGCAGGAAAACTGCCATGAGCCCCTCCCTTTCCACATGTACAGAGCCTTCCCCTCTCTCCCCCCACACACTGCCCAGGGGCCCAGCAATCCTGTCAGATCCCCTGGATGCAGGTACAACCTGAAGGGAAGTGGCCTAGAGACAGCTGACCCTAGTCCAATACCCTTGTTGCTGGAGACCCAGTCAGCGTGTTTGCCCCTGTTAGGGCCCTGGTCCAGGAAGCAGTGGAGTGGGTGGCCTTCATCTCCCTTGCCATTCCAACACGGAGGTCACAATATCCCCTCTCCCTAGGCCAAGAAGCCTGCATTTGTCAGCAGTCTGCCAGAATTAGGACGGCCCATCCCTTTGCTGCTTGGCCCTACATACGGGCTCGAGTTACTGACTCTTTGCTGTTGCACTCTGACTTTGGGCCTATTGACTATCTGTTTGCTGCTCTGCCCTGAATACAGGCCTGAGCCCCAGGCGCCTTGCTGTCCCACCCAGACTGAAGGCGGGGCAAGGAGACTATAACTGTTCACTTCTCTGCCCGCTCTCAAGCTAGTGACCCCAGTGTTCTATGGCTGTGCCAGAGGTACAGCCCGTGTGTCATTTAGCTAATTCCCCTGACTTTTGGTGTGGCCTTGCATTTCTCAGAGATGGTGGGACTCCTCCTAATCCACTAGTCTTCAGCCAGCCCTAGAGAAAAGATTCAGGAAACAAAATTTATACAGCTGTGACCTTCAGTCTTTTCTTGACACAAACTCATCAAAGGTTCTACAATTAATGGATTTTGAGGCTTATACAGACTATTGTGATCATCTATTCTGATCTGAATAGGACACACCAGTAATTACTGCATCAAACCCAACTGCTTGTGTTTAAATAAGAGCCTTTTTAAAATTCCTCCACCTACATTAGTTTTCATTTAATTTCTCCCTCTGCATTTCTGGGATCACACTGGGACTGGATATTCCAAAGTACCGCATGAAAAGTTGTCCTCGTTGTATTGTCTAGCCAGACTTGAAACATTTCTGGCTCGGTGTTGCAGATTCAGGAGCAGGGCCAAGCAAACACTTCACAACAATTAAATTATTCAGTAAATGTTTACCATTGTGCAAGGGCAGGTTGGGAAAGTCTCAGATTTATTCATTATTCACAATTTTCTGTGGATTTCTTTAATGCTGATTTGAGGTTAGCAGCTTATCCCAACTGTGTATATTGCACAGTTAAATATGCAACTTTCAGTTCACACCTTTGCTTCTGTAATCCCCTCTTGGGGTGCTGGTGGGGCTAGGGAGATTGTGAAACTAAATTCATTAATTCATTTAGTGTTTGAAAGGCACTGTGGGGACCTACTGACTGGAAGTACAAAGTAATATTATCAAGAAGATGGGTTTTGGGATGGGGAGATTGGTTGTTTTCTTTTGTTTTTGCAAATAGGGCGAAATTCACTCTGCATAAGCCCTGTTAGTAATTCCTCTGGTTGGGTTGTCTGCAGGGATTGAATCCAGCGCTTCTGGATCTAAAAACACAAGTTGCTGCTGTTTGAGCCTAAGGTCAGTTCTACTAATTTGAAGACAGTAACACTCACACCTCTACATGAGCCAAAAAAGCACACTTGCTCAGCATGCACCAAATTGTGGACCTTCTGAATAGAGGGAATAATTTCTGAATGCTGCTTCCTCTTAGACCAGGCAACCCTATCACTCCTACCTCACTGAACTCCTTCAAAGCCTATTCATCTTTCAAATTCCATTGGCTCTTAGAAAATAGGAAGAGGGGACAAGCATCCCCCCCCACTCTTCCTACCACTGCTCTCTTCCCCACTCCTCTCTCCATTCATGAAAATTAATTAATTGGTACAAACATATAATCATGCCCCAGACTGCTCTTGATTTCCTGGTGAACAGAATGATTAGGCAGAGCTATGTCAGCAACTAACAGCTGCTCTTCTCATTCCTGCTGGCTCCTGAAGAGCCGCTTTATCAAGTGCTGCTGGTTTTGCCAGTCTGCCTAATATAGTTAATAAGCTACATCCCCAGAACCCAGGAGGCATCTAGGTATCTAGCAGTTCTTCACACTGTTGGATAGGTTCACATCCACCCCGTCAGACTGGCACAAATGTATATTTATAAATACATTGAATAAAACCCAAGAACACTTCCATTCCTTTGGTGCCCATTTCTGATCTCAGAAACAAGGCTCCCTACTAGGACACATCTAGACTGCCTCTCTCAATTCTGGCCACTCATAACACATCAACTTCATGATTGTGACAGCATATTTCTTCTTTTCACGTTTCATAATGGATGGACAGTCAGATTGCAGAGACTGATCTGTATACTAGCACAGGCAGCAGCAGTGAAATTATCGCCCATATTGCCTCATTATTATTTATTTCACTTTATTTCTTTAGTAGTCAAGCCTGAAAGCAGCAAAGATTATTGGAATTTCAATATACTAGGCACTGCATAATCCCAGGAAGATAGAGTCCCTGCCTGAAAGACCTTACAAATTACAAAGTAGGACAGGAGAATAATAGGAGGAAACAGCTAATGGAGGATAAGGATTACAAGAATCAGCCAAGTACATGAGTTTTCTATGTGCACAACTTGACCTGTTAGTGCAGCTTGAGTATGGAAAGGCCACTTCTAGATTTGTAAGGTGAGTTCACACTCCATGCCCTGTCCATTCTTGGCCATTTGATTGAGTTTGCCAACAAGGGTGACACCTAGTGCCATTGCTTATGGTGTGGTATGCAACTTGGGTTTCTGTTCATTATCTTTGTACCTTATGGCCTAAAAGCTATAAGATGCAATGAACTTCCTGTCACCATCAAAGTGGGCTAAAGCAGAAAGGATGACTTTCAAAGCAAAAGGCTTTGTACACGATTATTAATCATCACTCTGAAGTATCCACTGCCAGAGGTGATGATCCTTTTCTGTGGTCATGGCTTGCAAACCTTCATTTACAAAATGACTCGCACATAAAGTCTGACAGAAGGTTCAATAAAAAAAAATCTGTCATGGCCCAGCTTCTGCTGGAATACAAGATCAGAGTCATTAGTTCCCAAGCCTTCAACGGGTTCCCCGCTACCCTCTTAGCAAGAAAAAATATGATGCTATTATGTAAATTAAAATAAAAAAAACAATGTTGATTAATAAAAGTAATTTCAAGAAGCTGCACCAAAGAGTATTCAATTTCAAATTCATTTCCTGTGCTTAATTATCTGAGAATGTCTGAGCGATAGTAGAGGAATATGAATGCCTTGCCATTTCAGTCCTGGATGAAGCTATCCTTTCTGATGGCAAGTGCCACCTCCAGAGGATGGCTAGTCCAGGGCATCTGACAGGGAGTGGAAAGAGTCTGTGGAATCTCTCTGGGAAAGTGTTCTTCGGCAGTGACAAAACTCTCCTGACAGAGCGTGAGAGAGACCATTCTCATTTCTTCTGCATTTCCTGCCAAGAAGGAAGCCTTAGACGGTACGGTCAAAGGAGGCTTTGTTCCTTCAGTAACTTCTTTGGATGTTATGGGGAAGGAGTCCCCATAAAGCAGAGGGGAAAGTAGCCCAGTAGATGTGGTTTTTTTTAAATCTGAAGAGGGGTCTTTTATCTGTCTTGATCCCGAGGTTCCTGGCACCCAAAGGGAAGTTCCACTGCTAACAAGGGAGCACAAAGGCCTGTTTGAATGAGCAGCGGAGGAACAGTGACTATAAGGAGAGACCTGAGGTGTCTGGTTCCATCTCCTGAGGTGCTGCCTAGGAAAAAATCCCATGCAGCAGTCACAGTCATACGTCTGGGTGAGACCCCCTCATAAGAAAAAACAATTAGGAGTCCTATGACACCCTAAAGACTAACAGATTTATTTGGGCATAAGCTTTTTACAAGAACTGGAGAAAGAATGTCCCCTGGCACAATTGGTTAGGCAGGAATCTTGCGCACCAGGAAGGGACTGGCGGGCTGCTGGTTTCAGAAAGAAGTATCAGAACTGGGATCAGGGTGTGGGAGTGTGTTGTTTAACATGCTAGCCACTAGCCACGTGTGGCTAGTCCAATATAGCAGTAGTCACTATAGTGCTTCAGAACTGGTTGGACACCACAGATTTGGGGACTCAGGAGACCCACAGGGGAGCATATTGAACCAGTTGAGTAAAAAGTGTCTAAAGAAAAGGAAGGAGTTGAGAGTCAGGGGTAAGTGAAAGGGTTTAGCAGCAGTGACAAAGCAGGGATTGCAAGTACTTGTGATGAAGACCTGAGCCTCTGTGTAGGTAACAAAGAAAAATGCAGCTGGGAAAGTACAGTCCATCCTGAGTGTGTGCCAGGGGCCAGCTGGCCTTTCAGTTTTAGAGGTGCAGGATTTGGATATAGCAGAGTTCCGGGCAAGCAACTCCATCTGAGCCAATACACGTGGGGAGCTGGCTTGAAAGCTGGTTTTCTGCATGCACCAGCTCTTGCCTACCCCCCCCCACCACCCTTCCCACTGCTGCCTCTTTATCAGAGGCAGCAGTGCAGGGGGGGGGGCCACAGGCAGCGCCATGGGAACCAGCACACAGAGGGAGCTGGCTTAAAAGCCAACTTCCCACGGTTACTGGCTCCTGACTCCCCCTTTTCTGCCTCTGTATCTCTGTATCAGAGGCAGCAAGGGGGAGTGCATGTAGTCATTAGGATTAACAGATAAGCCCAGGCTTATCGGTTAATTGTTTAAATGACTATACACTAACATCCCTATTCTAGAGGTGGGTGAGTGAGGGTATGTCTACACTACAAAGTTAGTTCGAACTAACAGACGTTAGTTTGAACTAACTTTCATAGGCGCTACACTAGCGCTCCGTTAGTTCGAACTTAATTCGAACTAACGGAGCGCTTAGTTCGAACTAGGTAATCCTCATTCCACGAGGATTAAGCCTAGTTCGAATTTACTAGTTCGAATTAAGGGCTGTGTAGACCCTTAATTCGAACTAGTGGGAGGCTAGCCCTCCCCAGCTTTCCCTGGTGGCCACTCTGGCCAACACCAGGGAAACTCTACTGCCCCCCTCCCGGCCCCGGACTCCTTAAAGGGGCACGGGCTGGCTACGGTGCCCGTGCCAGGTGTAAGCCTGCCAGCACCCAGCCAGCAGACCCTGCACCTGGCACAGATAGAGCCACCCACCCGATGCTCCCCAGCCCTCCCCCTCTTCCCGGGAGCAGGCTGGCGGCTCCCGGGAGCTTGCCCGGGACTGCAAGAGGCGGGCACCCACCTGGGCTAGTGCGGACATCGTGGACCTTGTCCACGATCTCTGCACTAGGCACAGGAAAGTGGCCAGCTAGGGAAGGAGAGCTGCCAGCCTGGCCACCCAGGAGCAGGTGTGCATGAAAATCAAGGGGGTCCACTGAGATCCCCGACCCTGAGCCCTGAGCTTACAATGGCCGTACTGGGTCAGACCAAAGGTCCATCTAGCCCAGTAGCCTATCTTCCGACAGCAGCCAACCCTAGGGACCCTGGAGGGGATGGACCGAAGACAGTGACCAAGCCATTTGTCTCGTGCCATCCCTCTCCAGCCTTCCACAAACCTTGGGCAGGGACACCTCTCCTACCCCCTGGCTAATAGCACTCCATGGACCCAACCTCCATGACTTGATCTCACATCCCTTTAAACTCTGTTCTAGTTCTAGCCTTCACAGCCTCCTGCAGCAAAGAGTTCCACAGGTTGACTCTTTGCTTTGTGAAGAACAACTTTCTGTTACTAGTTTCAAGCCTGCTACCCATTCCTTTCCTTTGGTGTCCTCTAGTCCTTCTTTATGGGAACTAATGAAGAACTTTTCTGTATGCACCCTCTCCACCCCACTCATGCTTTTAGAGACCTCTATCCTGTCCCCCCTCCGTCTCCTCTTTTCTAAGCTGAGAAGTCCCAGTCTCTTTAGCCTCTCTTCATATGGGACCTGTTCCCAACCCCTGATCATTTTAGTTGCCCTCCCCTCTCCCAGCCTCTCTCTTCCCCTCTCCCACCTCCTTTTCCCAGTCTCCCCCAGTTTTGTTCAATAAAGACAGATTCCATTTTTGAACACAATTGTCCTTTATTTTGTACATCAAGAAAAGGGGCTAGGGAAGGGTAAGTGGAAGGAGGTGAGGGAGGAATGGGTTACGAGCCCCCAATGGGGAGGACTGGGCTGGGTCTGCGGGCTTCTGGGTGTGGAAGCTCTCCTGCAGCCCCCCAATTGCCCCCTCTCCCCAGATGGCAGCCTGAGGCAAGTGCAGCCGGGCTGATGGCCGAGTGCTGTGATGTGCCTAGTGTGGGTACTCCGGGCACTCCAAGCCAGGACTGCTTTGCAAGCGGGGCACCCTGAGAACTGTCTGTCTGGGATGGGGGTCGGGACCCTTTAAGCACAGCCCTCGGCTAGCCCAAGACAGCATCTCCACGCTCTAAGTCCTCCTCTGATGCCCTGCCGGCACTGCTTCCGGCCATCCTTAAGCCTGGTTCAGGGTCCACTTAATGTGGACATGCTAGTTCGAATTAGCAAAACGCTAATTCGAACTAGTTTTTAGTTCTAGACACGTTAGTTCGAATTAGCTTAGTTCGAATTAACTAATTCGAACTAAGTTAGTTCGAATTAGCGCTGTAGTGTAGACGTACCCTGATGGAGTTTCCTTGGGTGGATGGAGTAGGGAACTCGCCCCATATCTTTCCAGTGCCAAGTACCAGTAAGATCTGCTCTAACTGGCTGTCCTGTCCCCACCCTTTGCTCCACCCTTGGTCACTGGAGATGGTACACCATTTTTTTCTATTGGATGACTAAACAGCCAGAGCCACTCCTTGCTCCTGGGTGACTTCAGGCAAGTCATTTACTCTTTCTGTGCCTCAGTTTCTCATCTAAAAATGAGAGTAGTCCTTTCTCAGGATAAATCCATTCACAGTTGTGACAGCCATACAAGAGTATAAGATAAACTGATTTAGTTGTCTCCCTGGTGGTCAAAATCAGAGACAATGTTCTGCTTTGTAAGTCATATCCACTAGAGTATTTCACAAAGACCCCTTCCATTTCCATGCAGAAAAATAAAAGCATGCTGCATAAGCCATTTGATGATCTTATGCAGCATCCCTGACTCACACAATAACAAAAGATGCTTGATGTAGAGCAAGAGCCATACAAAAGGAAAGGAAAGTGTGAAGGCAAAAGAAGTGTCTCTGAGGGAGGGAGTTTCGTATCAGTGGAGAAGTCCATGTCAAAGAGCAGCCCTCCTTGGAAGAAAGCCCTGAGGAAAGGAAGAAAAGATAAGACCAAGGATGTAGTCTGAAAACAAGTAGGCAGGAGGAGCGGGAGTGCATGGCTAAGTGTAAAGAGGGATAACACTGAATTCACTTGTTATGCTGGGAAGTTTTATTCTAGCAATTATCTAATTGGAATTCATTCTAAAACCAAACCAACAATTTATTTACTTTTTCTCAGAACTGCCACCTGCCTTCCTTACCCTCATTTCAGTGGAGAGAAACAAGGCCACTCCAGTTGTGTGGGGGAGGCTGGTGTAAAACCAACATGATGAAAGACTGCTACCAGACAATGCCACTTATCTTCCACGCCATGCCACTTACATGTTTACTGGAAAGAAGAAAGAGATGACTGTCAAGCTAAACATTGGAGAGCAGTTAATCACAATGCTGATAACATTCAAAGGTTCCATTGTAGTGGATTTTGTAGTCTTTGTCTAAAGATGATAAGCAGGGAGATAATGAATGACAATTTTCAGAGATGTTTTCAAAAGTGCAAAATTCACAGACCACCCATTTGTTCTTCTTTGTTGCTATTCTAAGACCTGGTCTCTGTTGGGATTCCAGTCAGGTGTTGTAAGACACCATTGTAAAGCCTCTAGTGTAGTCACTTGTACTGCATGATTCTTTTAGCAGCGCAGCATTTCAGGGCTTGTATGGCCAATAGGAGCTGAGAGACTGTACTGGCGGTGGGGTCAGCCTCCCCTCTGCTCACGCTGGAGCACAGAGCCACAGGAAGCAGCCTGGGACTGAGGCAGGCAGGAAGTCTGCCTCAGGGTCCTGCAGGGCTGCTGGCCAGAAGCTGCCTAGGCAAGTGCCTCTTGGCCAGTCTGCCTCTGCAGACCCTCCACCAGGTCACAACTCCCTCCCAGACCAGTTGGTGAACCACCCTCATGGCCCTCTTCTGTCCCCGCCCAATAAAACAATTCATCACCAGAAAAATCTGCCTTCAGTCTCATTTCATGGGGAGCATGTTCAAGTCTTGTTTTATTATCATTGCTGATAAAAAATGGCATATGCCAGAGGGAGAGTGGAAATATCAAAGCCTCAGAACCCTCTCAGTTTCTTAGTTAAAGTGATCTGAGGGGAAACAGACTCAGGGGTTTACCTTTCCCAAAGTGGTCATTTGTAGCTGCTCCTTGCTCCAAAATCTGCTGAACAGCTGCAGTTTGAAAGCCCTCAAAATTCAACCTTTCCTCTAAGAAGAAGTGGTATGAGTTGGGTGATTCTAGGCAATATTTTTTCAGACATAAAGGACTTAATGTTAATGATAACTGCAAATCTCAATGGCACTTTATCTACTAGGCCCTGGAGGTGTTCTATTACCCATTCCCCGCTACAAATGCCAGTCAAATATTTGTCAGTTCAGACATCACAGTGACTAGTTCTGTTGGGATAGCAATATATAACCGA